>NW_027411755.1:184837927-186037927 GCF_047663935.1 Musca autumnalis | reverse complement strand
AAAACTACTTCCTTTCTATATAATATATCACTACTGGACTTATTACGGATCACTTAGGATTAGATATCTAAAGTCAAAATGGAATGACAATGGCAGAGATAGGGACGGTTGCACACAAGAAGACACCGACTACTTGGTAAATACACTCACTTTACTATCAGACATAGATCCCATTATCCTTTTTACATTTACCGAGTACCCATTAAAACACATAACTACCCAATTTATTTCCAGCACAAACCATCGCTAAACAACGCAGCAAAATTCCGAAAATTTTTTCATTTTCAATTTAACAAGCAATAGTGAGAGAGTTGCCCATCACAGTCATCTTCAAATCAATGCAGGATTAAAACAATGGACCAAAGGTCTTCGAGTGTAGCAGTCACTATACTATTAGATGTTGTAGCAATGCATATATGTTCGTTCGTGTATTATTTCAATTACCAGGTTCTGGTTTCTCTGTATCCAGACTCAAGAATTCTGCAACCTGGAATGGTTGCGTCCATACAGAATCAGGAGACAGGTGAGTGAGGTTAGCTGGGCAGCTAAACAAATGCAGTGTGTCGTGGGATCCCAATCCACATGCCCCGGCATGTACTGGCTATCGTGGCATCTATTCGGGCCCAATACGAATAGAGGCGGCTGCATCGTCCGGATCTTAGCTGGGCTAAAACCAGTCGTGTTTGCCTATGCGTCTGGGGGGTTACTCTGTATTGCGATGCGTTTGGTATTTTTTTAGCGCAAGATATTTGCGTTAGCGCACTATTTTGACATACCCTTTTGTATTACAGATTACGGCGGTGCCAGAAAGGAAAAAGGAACAAAAATACTTGCAAAAGGAGATACGAAAACGCATTGGAGACGTATTAAATTTCCTTACGCATCGCATTTTTCTTACGCATCGTAATAGAGAGTAACCCCCTGGCGTTCTTCTGTTGTGATTGAAGCAGGGTGGCCTCCAAGTACGGCATTCACACTGTATCTCTGTACTGCCTGCGCAACCATGTCAGTGTGAATGCTATCCAAGCCTGCCTGATATTCTCGTTGATCTAGAGGTTTTCTTTTTCCTGACGTGCCTAGATGAGGGAAGCCTTTCCATTAAATCGTAACAGGGATGGTCACTGCGATAAAACCCGACAACATCTTGTCGTGCTGACGCACGGATAGAACCTTCGCCTCCTCATGTTGCAGTTCTCAGGGCGGCATTCTGGCAGGTTTAAATCTTCTTCCACTGCGTAGCGCTAACATTTGCATACCACACTGGCGCCGCATAGTTTACCACAGGTCAGCCTATTGCGTTGTAAGAGGTCAACAAGGTTTCTTTGTCAGCACCTCAAGTGGTACTTCTAATCTTATCGCAAATAGCTGTGGCTTGCGCGGACGACTTAAACATGCTATCGAACGTTACACCCAATATTTTGGGATAGTTAGTGGTCGGAATACTATTAGATGGTTGAACATCGTTAAACCTACCAGGCTCCGGAAAAATTCTACCATAGTACAATCCTGCTGAAAAAATTTAAAACGGTCCTAGACATGTCCCTCAAATGCATGTTTAAGAAATACCCGAATTCGAATTTGATCTATGTCTGGAAGGAATGTAGCAACGTGTAAAATTTGGACCAAATCGGTTACTCCCTTTAAGAGTTATCGTAGCAAATATGTGGCTGATATGGCCCATCTTCAAACTTCTTTCAAGTTTGGACACAATCTGCCAAACAGACAGACCTAAATGGACTCTATGTCTTTTAAACATTCAAAGTATATCAACTTGCATGCAATTTTGGAAAATTTTTCTATATGAGGTTATCCTTTTTGAAAGAAGAGTAGCTCTCCTTAGTAAAAACAATCTCGGAGATATGACAAAATGAAGACAAGTGTCAAAATATGAAAATAAGATTCGATTTTTGAACAAACACATTCTAGAGACCATAACTTCCGATGTTGCCGGTGTATTTGAGTGAAATTGCTTGATTTTCTTACTTTGATGCGTAATTTACCTCATTTTGACCAAACATAAGCCATTTTACATACACATTGAGACTAATAGCCGCCACATAAACCATCCAAACAGTATGTCATTACCATATATTATTATATTGCCATGCTTATGTTTTAAAAAGTCACAATTGTCAATTATGAATTCTGTATGTTCACAATACCAACCACTCATACGTTATCTTGAAATTATTGAAAACACCTTCATATTTTTTAATATATTTCAAAAAACTCCTTTGGCTAAATTGTCCAAATATACATTACTACTGTTTGGAATTCAATGATTTCCGGAATTGAATTCTATGTCCAAAAAATAAATAGCGTCTTTGTTAAATGTCATATAAATAGTTTTATGGACTGAGTCTCAAATGTTCATTGATTTTGCTACATATTGCTTGTTTGCTAAGGAGCTTTTGGGTAAGTATGGGTAATAGTCCGTTTCCACGGTACGTCGTTCGTTCTCTATTCGTTGTTCGACCCATAACTACGAATAAATTACTTATTTCCCCACACAAAATTCTATGAACGAACGACGATTTTTCTACGTTGTTCGATTAGAAATACTCTCTGAACGACGATTAAGTATGTCCCATCCCTAAAAAATGAGAGAATTTATCGAAAAAATAATTATGACATGTCTAAATTCAAAATTGAAAAATTTGTTGAAAACACAAAAATTTTTAGAAAAAAGGAAAAAGATGAATGGAGATTAATGAACTAAACATTTTATTTAGATGCAGAAGGAAGATGGTTATGTTTCCTTCTTAATTCCACGCACATTTCTTGTCCATTAGTTCAAAATCGCGTAAAAAATCAGAAACAAAAAGGAAACAAATAACTGAAAGTCTGTATATACAAACATAGTTTTGACATGTCTCTCTCTCTCTCTCTCTCTCTCTTTAATTTTGAAAATAGGAACATATAAAAATATATTGAAAATACAAAATTATTCAGAATTTATGGAAAAAATGAATGAAATGTGTGTAGTAAAATATAGAAGGTACATTTGAAGGAAAGTCTATTGCTTTCCCTATTCATTTAATGTATATTTTATGTGTTTTCGGTTCAAATTTTCGTGAAAACAAGAAAACAAAAATAAAGGAATTTTTGTTAATGTTTCTGTTAATTACGAATGGTGTCGTGGAAACGGATTAATTCGTGCACGTCGTTCGACAGGCGAACAACGTAATTGAAACGCTCGTGTGAACATGACATAAGTGTCTTATTATCAATAAATTTTTATTATTTTTTATTACAACAAATATTACGTAAATATACAATCAAAATTAAACAGCAACAACAACAACAGTAATAACTGGGACATACGACAGCAGCAGCATATCACATAAAATTTGAAGGGAGGAATTTAAATGATCTCTCAGTCTCGTTGTTCATCACCACTTTGTGCCACGCGAGTTCATAGCAAAAAAAAAATGAACGACCGAACAACTAAGTAAAAAACAACAGCATAAAAACATACGCTTCAACAGTGGTTTATTGTTATTATTCTAACGAGAAAGAGGTGGATGAGGAGAAGCAAATTTAACGCTTCATAAGTATACGTTTCGCTTAGAAAAAATAAAAAAACGAAAGACAGACACATGCCGCGGCGGCAATAGGGGTACAACTAAAGTCTGAAATGATGAACTTCTTCAAATGAAGTGTTACACACACAGTGGGGGAGCTATTTTGTTCGAGGTGGAATAGAACGAAAATGGGGGATATGGGAGGAGACACATCACAACAATAACAATATGTTTCTGAAGACTTCTATGGCAGCTGTGATAACACAGCAAGCGCAAAGGGGAACAAGAGACTTTATGGGCAGACAAAACGCACAACAATACATTTTAGTTATATGGGACAAAAAAAGTGTTTGTTTGTGGTAAAATTTGTAAAAAAAAGTACATAAAATTGGCAAACTATATACACATGTACATACATATAATGAAGCTGTAGAAAATAATTGAGCATTACAAGAAAATAATACATAAACATAAAGTAAAAACAAATAGGACATAAACGCTACTTAAAAAATCACACACAAAAGCAAATAAGCCAAAAAGCTAAAGAAGACAAAAAAGCTTGGGATGAAAATAAATACAAAAACAATTTGGATTAGTGAAATTTTAGGTTGTATAGGTATTTTCTTTACAATTGCATTTTTTCACTTACCTATCAAACAGTGATGGTTTTTCTTTTTTCACATAATTACTGGGCACATATCCAGATAAATTTCGATTATTTTGTACACGCCACCAATGTTTGGTATCATCTAATAAGAGATAACGTTCATTTTTCCGTAAATCCAATTCTTGTGCTCCCTGTGCTGCATAATCGTATTTGGCTACTACGTAGCAAACGTCTTCTTGTGATTTTCCTAGAGATAAAAAAGAAAAGAGATCATATTAAAAATATTGACTAATTGAAGAAAATAGAAAAAATTAACCCAAAATCTAAAATTGCGAAAATTTTAAGCATACTTTTAGGTGCAAGCTGACGACTAATAATATATCACGGATTTTTAGGATTTAGAAGCGGCCTAAAGTCCACAACCTTGACTTTTGAAGAACAATTTTAGGGAGCAACCTTCACACCCAAGTCGTGAATTTTTCAATGAATACTTTTGCATGTAAATTCGTCGATTTTGAAGAATATATTTGGATGAAACTGAAATCGTTGAATTTTATCGAATATTTTCGGGAGAGTTTTTAAGAATACTTTGTGGGAGCAACATGTTAACTAAAGCCCAAAATTGTGGATTTTAAGCGTACTTTTAGGCGCATACTGACAACTAATAATGTATCACGGATTTTTAAGAATTTAGAAGCGGCCTAAAGTCCACAAGTTTGACTTTTTGATAATAATTTTAGGGGCAACCTTTAGGTTGCAATTTTAGGTGCAACCTGTCCTGTACGACAAAGTCTTGGAGATTTAAACGAATATTTTTTAAGAATTTTTGGAGCAACCAGTAGACCAAAGACGTAGATTTTTAAGCATACTTTTGGGAACAATCTTTTAATCAAAGTCGTGAAGATCTAAGAATATTTTTGGGAGCAACCTGTAAACAAAAGTCGTGAAGTTTTTATGAATATTTTTGGCAGCAAGCTTTAGACCAAAGACTTGAAGTTTTTAGGACTATATTTGTGAGCAAACTGTAAACCAAAGCAGTGGACTTTTTATGAATATTTTGGGGTGTAATCTGTTTTTAAGGCTATTTTTGGGAACCAAAGGGAAACAAATTTGTTGAGATTTTAAGAAAATGTTTTAAGGTTTTTTTGGAAGCAACCTACAGACCAAAGTCATGGAGTTTTTAAGAATATATTTGGAAGGTACATATAGACCAATGTCGTGAAGTTTTTAAGAATATATTTGAGAGCAACCTGGGGTTTTTAAGGCATTTTTTGGGAGCAAAAGGGGAAACTAACCCGTTGAGATTTAAGACTATTTTTGGGCGCAACCCACAGACCAAAGTCATGGAGGTTTTAAGAATATTTTTGCGAGCAAACTGTAGACCAAAGAGATTTTACGAGTTTTTAAGAATATTTTTGGAAGCAACTACTTGTTGACCAAGAGTTTTTAGGAATATTTTTGGAATCATCCTATCGACCCAAGTCGTGTAGTTTTTAAGATTTTTTGGGGCGATCAGTAGATCAAAGTCGTGAGTTTTTAAGAATATTTTAGGAAGCAAGGTCGTGGAATGTTTTACAATATTTTGGGAAGCTAGGTAGTGGAGTTTTTAAGAATATTTTAGAATCCAAAGTCGTGTAGTTTTTAAGAATATTTTAGGAAGCAAAGTCGTGGAGTTTTTAAAAATATTTTAGGAAGCAAAGTCGTTGAGGGAACAAATTCTTAGAAACTATTATTATAGTCGTTAAGATTTTAAGAATATTTTAGGAAGCAAAGTCGTCGAGTTTTTATGATTATTTTGGGAGTAGACCAAAGTCGTGGAGTTTTTAAGAATATTTTTGGAGGTACATATAGGTCATAGTTGTGGAATTTTTAGGAATGTGTTTGTGAGCAACCTGTAGACCAAACTCGTGGAGTTCTTAAAGCTATTTTTGGGAGCAAAAGAGGAACAAATTCTTTGAAATTTTAAGAAAATTTTTGGGAGCAACCTTTAAACCAAATTCTTGGAGTTTTTAAGCCTTTTTTGGAGTAAAACGGAAAGCAAATTCGTTGTGTTTTTTAGAATATTTTTGAGAGCAACCTGTAGGCTAAGGTGGTGGAGTTTTTAAGAATATTTTTGGGAGCAACCTGTAGACAAAGTCATGGAGCTTTTTAAAAAAGTTTTGGGAAAAATATATACCAAAATATTGGAGTTTTTAAAAACATTTTTGGCAGCAACTTGTAGACGAAAGTCGTAGAGTTTAGGAAGCAAAGTCGCGGAGTTTTTAAGGATATTTAGAAAGCAAACGGAAACCAAAGTCGTGGAGTTTTTAGGAATATTTTTGGAAGCGACCAAAGTCGTGGATTTTTTATGGGTTGGTTCAAACTATTGTGTAAGAGGAGTTTATACATTAGTACAATTTAGGAATATATTCGGAAGGTTTCTGAGACGATGCAAATTTATGGGCCCATGGACGTGAAGAAGTCATCACGAGCGACGGTCTCCAGGGACACTGAACTGATTGGAACGAAAAATGTTCCTCCACCACTGACAGACAAAATAACAAGTAAAAAACTATCAGTCGGCTTTGCCGACAGAGATATACCCTCAGCCTGTGTATATATATTGATATATTGAAACAATTTTTCCCAAAATACGCATGTATTTAGGGGGTTTTAAAAATTTTGGGCATTTGAACCGACAAAAATGTTGATTAGGATTAAAGATCAAAAGTTTTGCGGAGGAGATACTACAAGGAATGGATCGACATTGACCGTTATGGAAGTGAATCTCCAGCCACAACATATGGTGCCATAGGGGGTTTTTACACTCTTCGGGCTGTTTGCACAAGAAGTATGGACTTGCCCCTAAAAAACTTTTACCATCGTAATTGAGGCAGCGAATGCAAGTTGCTTCAACAAAAATCAAAGTGATTCGATATTAGGTCTTAAAGTCAACTTATCCGCAATTTTGTGTGGGAGGTACCGGAAGGGGTTTACAAATATAGTCCATATTTGAACCTGAATTATATCTGGTAGATATATTAGGATGTGTAAAGTATAAGACCAATTCGGCCACTCCCTTCAAGAGTTACCGTACGAACAATTTTTCCGAACATTTTTGAACTTTTTTGGGGGAGGTACCTGAAAGAGTGGGCCGATATGGCTTATCTTCAAACTTAAACTATGTTTTGACAAAATATTACTAAGGCCATATTTTAGACCGAATCGGCAGATCCGTTCGAGAGTTATCTTGAGCTCCAACCACCTCACACGGTGTCATAGGGGTTTTTTTTGCAACTTTCATGCTATTTTCTCAGGAAGTATGGACTTGCCCCTGATGAAACTTGTACCGTCGTATGGAGGGCAGTGAATACAAGTTGCTGAAACAAAAATCAAAGCGATTCGAGAGATGGCCCTAAACTGAACTTTTCCGAAATTTTGTGTGGGAGGTACCCGAAGGAGTGGACCTATTGATTATTTCGATGAGGCACATTTTCATCGTATCAAAGTGTATATACCCTCCTTAGCCTAAAGGCTGAGGGTATAAAAAGGCCCGAGAAAATTACAACAAAATGGCAATTAAGTGGAAGATCGAACTGAAACTCAACATTCAAACTGGACATCTCAGTGCGGGAAATCACATCAAGTGGGGTTAACTTTGAGAGATAAGATGGTACAACAATAAACCATATTTGTTGTGAATAATGCCTGTGCCCCAAAAACATTCTATGAGATATTATGCCGTTGGATTCGCAGACATCATGATCAGGGCAATCAACTAAACGAAGAATATGTCGAAGGATTCTTCAATAAAACACACCCTCAATGTGATCAATAACGGAGCAAAATGTTGGTTTGTCATTTTCTTATGGGCAAGCATCTTCCATAGGGCTTCCATAGATAATCTATATTAAGCAGACCCTTTCTCTGTGCTTCGAGTTATTCCTTCAATCACTTTATAACTACTTTGAGTTCGCTAGGTTAGATGGCAATAGCACAAGGAGAAAAATCATAAGGGAAACTATTGTTGGGCTTTTAACAAATCCAATAGCTTTGGAAACGTTTCATCCTAATCAATGTCCAAACGCTGTAAGGGCTTTTCATAAGACATTTCGATTTGTCCATAAGGTTTTAAATATCCAAAAATATTGAGAGATGTGTCAATCTAAATAGGGTTTCTATGGCTAGCTATGGGGTACGTTTTAATATTCTCGAATTTATTCAAAACTAAGATGGAGAACATCTTAAGAATAAACCACTCTGTAAAGAGAAAAACTATAACTGTTTTTTTTTCTTCTTCTTACCGTGCTTCATGTTGCCCGCCATTGATTGTTGTCCACCACAACTGGAATTGCCACTACTGCTGCCGGCACTATAATCGCCACTATTCGACGGTACTTGACTAAATGTTACACTTTTGTGTTGGGCACTACACGATGAAGCAGTCGATAGATTTCTTTGATGTTGTGAGGGTGGTGGTAGTGGTGGCTGTTGCTGCTGCTGCTGTTGCGATTGATGAGGATAACGCGTTTGATGGGCCGGTGATGCTGGTGTTGTTGGATATGATGCCTGTTGTTGATTGGGGGGATAGTAATGAGATCCCGCCGTTGACGTTTGTTGTGTTGTTTGAATGTTTTGATGTGGCAGTGGTTGTGGTTGTTGGTGATGTTTTGGTAGTTGTTGTTGATGTGTTGTGTTGTTTTGTGTTAATAAGGGTTCGGGGACAGTACGTGTAAAACGTTGAGGGTATTCCAACATTCCAAGAACTCCTCTAAAATTGATTTAGAGGAGAGCTGTGAAGTAAAAAAGTTGTTGTGTTGTTTTGGGGTGGCAGGTGCGGTGTTTTAGAGGTATATTGGTTGGAATCCAAGACCCTCCGCCGCCTTTGCTTTAATAGTTGATCCAATTAGTTGTTTGTTCTTCGCTATAGGTTCCAGAGTTAAGAAAAAAGAAATAAAAGAAATATTTTTCATAGAGATTGGAGATTTTCAAAATTTCTTCGCGATTTTGTTGCCAATATTTTGTTTTTTTGGTTGCGGTTCAAGGTGGTGGTGGTGATGATGATACCAATACCAAAAATTCTTGGTAGGTTGTTGCAACAGGATGAATGTTGGTTGTAATGTTGCTGATGATGACTGTATGACGTTGATGGGTGGTGGTTGGTGTCCTTCTCTAGGTGGAATCCAATTCTTTGTAATGATCGTCTAAAGACTGTGGAGGCCAATGTTTAAACATTTCTAATGTTAGCGCATAACCCAAATCAGCAAAAATCATAACGAATCAAGCAATTCAGATGTGTGAAGCAACAAAAAACCGAAAAAGAGATGAAAAGAAACAAAATAAAAGAAAAACAATTAAATTAAAGTTTGAAAAAAGCACAAATTAATAATTCAATGATGTTGAGCAATTCAAATTGTTTTATTAAAAATAAAAATTATGGTGAAATATTGAAATTGAAAGATGTTACAGTATTTCAAAATGGTGGTGATGATGATAGTGGTGGCTGGTGATTGTTACAATTAACCCAATGGTGGCAATGATAAGGATATTTATACAATCTTTTTTACAGGAAATCCACAATGGGTTAAGTGCCATAGCTATGCACAAAATGTTTTAAAGCTTTGGAAATGTATGCCATAAAAATTCAAATAAAATAGAATTCATTCTGCTGTAGATGATATGTTGTCCCTTTTAAAATCTTCGATTGGTATTGAATTGATGCCCCACATTTCTATGCTAATTTTACAGATATCACAGAGGAGATTTTTTACATGTACCCCTCCCTCCCCTCCACTTTTTTGTTCCCCCATATGCATTTCAATCAACCATTCATTGGTATAGCTAGCTAGTGCTATTCATTCATTCGCTTATTGGGTATTTATTTGTTTCTTAGCAAAAAATCTATCAAAAAGTGGGTTGAGCAAATATTACTTCTAGAACGCTCACCATTCAGCAGAGGAGGAGTTCATCACCAGTTCATGTGCTGCACATTGAGTTCATGTTTGTTTTTAGTATTCATATTTAAAGGCAAAAAATCAACTGCTGGCTCCTTTCAGCTAACATGACAGAGAGAGCAGAGCATAGCGCGCAACAACTTGAAAGTCAATAATGAATTGCAAAATCTGTTTGGAATCTTTTTCTTTACACTTCACAGCGTGAACATACACCACACACACATACACACACAAGTTGAACAAATTGTCGTCATTTTGATGACATAGCCATCAGGGAGAAACATAGAAAAACATTTATATATATTTTACCCTTCACATATACGACTTCATGTATGTTAGAGGGTACCAGGCAGGGTTGGCGCCTTTGGATATTTTCAGCCATGACAAATGATGGCGAAATTGGTACAACTTTATTGAATTCCAACTACATTTGCATATCATAAACCCACAATGTGAAATAAAAGAAAATTCCCAAGCCCATATCAGACTACGTGTTTTTCCAAAACCAACTTCGACTTCCGATTAATCGATTTTTGCAACGTGAAAATGTCGAACTCTATATTTTATTATAAAAAATAATCCCAAAATCGACCTCTAGTGATTGTCAACTTCTTCCTGGCTACAATTATTCACTATTTCTCGTATTTCAAAACGATTTTCAAGAGTTACTGATATAAAAAATAGGAAAATTTGATTTTGAAATGGCAACCCTTGAAAGTATGCAATTCTAATAAGTCAATTTTCAATCGATGCTGAATGAAAAGTGCAGAAAAATTGTAATTGGAAATTAACACGGAGGAAAATGGGTCAATAGACAGAGACACAAGAAAATTGATTCAGGTGAAGGAAATGAAAGAGATTTTGAGGAAATGGAAAAAAATTCCAAATTTGAAATGGAAAGTCATAAAAATGGGAGCCAAAAATAACACCCACAAGATAAAGATTAAAATCAATTTAAAAATTTAAAGCCGTATAATAATAGCATCAGAAGTAGTCGTGAAATAGTAGATCGATCATAAGCATGTTCAAACAAAGGAGCTATTTCGGGGTTTTCAGAGCTTTGGTTCTATTATTTCAGGAAGTATGGACTTAGTTCTTGTACCGTCGTATAAGGGCATATAAACTGCAGCCAATATCTAAACTAGTCTATGTATGAAAAAAATATTACGATGTGCAAAATTACACCTTCGAGCACACAGTGTGTCCAAATTCAATATTTTGTGACAAAAATGCTATTTTTTAAATTCCCATCAAAATTACGTTATCTGATAGAAAACAAGAGAGAGAAATGAACATTTCATTGCTTGTACCGTTATATGTGAAAAAAAAAACAAGTAAAAAAGTATCAGTCGGCTTTGCCGACAGAGATATACCCTCAGCCTGTGTAAATTGAAAAAAAGTTTTGCGGAAGAGGTACTTAAATGAATGGACCGACATAGACCATGGGGGTGCCATGGGGGTTCGGGCTATTTTCTCAAGAAGTATGGACTTGCCCCTGACGTTTACCATCGTAATTGAGGCAGCGAATGCAAGTTGCTTCAACATTAACATTCAAAATACGCCTGATGAGCCTGGCTTAAACCACCAGGAGAAATGATCATAGCGTAATGGTTGAGTGTGTGGTATTTCGCTAGAATTCATTTTTCAATACAAAACTCCTTAGGGCATGTTAGCTCGATTAATCCAATTAATTAATTAAAAGCGTTCATAAATAATGTCGTTCGTCCTAAAAAAACAATAATAAAACGAAAACTTCACAGCAGAGCCCGGCTGCCCCGGCTGAGGTTTGAACCTGGGTCTTCTCCAACAAACAGACAATGTTGTCGAGGTCTCAGCGTTCTAAGCCACTGCCAATCTATCATATCAACAAACTAGTCGACATGATATCAACAAAAAACTTCAGACACTGAAGACATTACAATTCATGAAGGAAAACCCCTTCGATTGTACATGTGAATGTATTGAGAAAATGATTCCTAGACAAGACACTAGGGTGACTTGGTAAAGAAAAATACTTCAATAAATACTTCATAATTACAAATTTGTAAAAATGTTTGTATAAATAGAAGTTATCAAAATCAGCCTTTATCTTCTAGCCATTGACATTCAAAATACGCCTGATGAGCCTGGCTTAAACCACCAGGCGAAACGATCGTAGCGTAATGGTTGAGTGTGTGGTATTTCGCTAGAATTCATTTTTCAATACAAAACTCCTTAGGCCATGTAAGCTCGATTAATCCAATTAATTAATTAATTGAAAATCAAAGTGATTCGATAGCAGGTCTTAAAGTGAACTTATCCGAAATTTTGTGTGGGAGGTACCGGATGGAGTGGACAAATATAGTCCATATTCGAACCTGATCCATATCTGGTAGATATATTAGGATGTGTAAAGTATGGACCAAACACAACATTTTTGAACTTTTGTGGGGGAGGTACCTGAAGTAGTGGACCGATATGGCTTATCTTCTAACTTAAACTTCGAAGGCCAAATTTTGGACCGAATCGACAGATCCGTTCGAGAGTTATCTTGCGCTCCAAGGTGTCATAGGGGCTTTTTGCACCCTTCCGGCCATTTTCTCAGGAAGTATGTACCTGCTCCTGATGAAACTTGCACCGTCGTATGGGGGGAAGGGAATACAAGTTACTGCAACAAAAATCAAAGCGATTCGAAAGCAGGTCCTAAACTGAACTTATCCGAAATATTGTGTGAGGTACCCGAAGGAGTGGGCCGATTGAGTCCATATTGGAACCTCGTCTAAGTTTGGTAGAAATTTTATGATGTGCAAAGTATGGACCAAATCGGTTACACCTTTCGAGAGTTATCGTGCGTACAATTTTTTCGAACATTTTCCAACTTCTGTGGGGGAGGTACCTGAAGGAGTGGACCGATATGGCCTATTTCGAACTTAAACAAAGTTTGGACAAAATATTACGAAGGACAAATTCCATGCGCTCAAAGCAATTGTTGAAGCACTTTTTCCACTACGATTGAGACACCTTAAAAACATGGTTTTTGAACGTTTTTACAGCATCTTCTGCGATTGCTGCAATTTTTCGGGCTCATACGCATAGTTCCATGATTCGTCACCTGGATCCATCTTATAAATATCTTTTGAAGCAACGCGTTCGTATTTATTCGAACGCCCAAGGATGCATCTATGTCACTGTATAAACATGGCGATCTTGCATTATCCGTTCACGCAAGACCTACTTTTTTCTAGCACAACGGCCGTTTTTGGACTACCATCAGCTTCGTTTTTTTGCGATTGTCCGCAGCGATTGATTTCATTAAACCAGTTTTTCATAGTCAAAAGTTGTGCAAAATGTTCGGACGAAAATGTTCACAAGTAAATTCCAACGAGTGGTCCTAGTACTGAGAACATTTATGCTAAACAATTTCAAACTTTTCAAGTGAAATGTAAAATGGCATCTGGCAATGCTGCGTGCTGCCTAGGCCGGAAACTTGTAAATCATTTCGTCGTCCAATCCCAGAAATACTCAGGAATAAAGGTTGCAGATGGGTTTCCTTGGAGAACAGGTATAAACATTAGGTGGGGCGATTTGAACACCACCACGGGCGCCTAGATTTTCTGATTATTGGGTTTGTACAACAAAAAAAAACATTGTTCCACAACATCTCATACGGGACAAGGGAGACTTCTCTCATATCAATGAGTGCACCCCGATTCATATTAGCTCAATGGTATGGGACCTACTGTTTATCGCCGAGTCCGAACGGCGTGCCTTAAGACACCACTTGTAGAGAAGTTTTTCAAGGCTGATATACTCAGGAAATGTCGCCAACATTACTGAGGGGTATTTTGCCACCGTTGAAAAATGTTTGATGTTGCCTGGCCGGGGAATCGAACCACTGACCTTCTGCGTGCAAGGCAGGTGTGCATACCATTGCACCACGGTGACACCCAATTGTACTGAGCAAAAAAGTTCCGATAACAGCCAAACCACTGAGATTTTCGATCCAACACAAAGACAAAAATTGTAGCCAAGACAATAATTAAGAACTCTCTAGTACACAGCAAAACCATTGGAACGCTCCATCAGGCAGTTATGGTCCCGAGAATGTGCACATATTTCGGAAAATATCGATAAATTACACTGTGCTACAAAATTTGGCTCAAAGTCAGTGGGTGGAAATTTCCTTTTGGAGATGAAAGCCCTTGGTGAGTGTACTAAGAACGCAAAAGGAAATTTTCAGAATAGGTCAAGTTTCTGAGATATGGTTTGGCCAAAATATCCTTGAAAAAAATTTCAAGTCAAAATCCGGGGGCTCGATTTTCACCGTAGACATATGGTCTAGTGGACTTTTTTGCTCAGTACAATCCCAAGAATCAGAAACTCCAGGCGCCCACTATCACTTTTTTCCTTCCACACAAATCGCCCCGGCCTAATAAACATATTCTGTCTTTATGTTTAAAATTCGTAATTTTTGTACCCACAAATTATTTTAGGCTGTTCTTAAATAAAACCTACGATATGTTAGAGTTGATAACAATCAATCATTTACTCGTTTATTGGAGCAAAGGAGCCAAAAAAGGTAATATACCTTGCAGTACCCCCATTTCTTGGTTTAAAATCTTCAAAATATTAACTTTTTTCGACCGGTTTTTGATGTTTTTCTATTTTTTATAGTAGTTTAGTCAATTTTCTTCACAATCACAAATATTATTGATATTTTCGATATACTGGAGGTCCTTCTCTTTGATGCTCATATGGATTTTTAGCCCCTTTAGCTCCGAAAGGGGAGTTAAAATTTTAATTTTTGGTACGACATTATTCAGAAAAATAATGTTGAGAAGGATAACTAAAGTTTCTCTATGATTTTGACGGTCAAATCTACATTTCCTTAAGAAATGTTCATATTTGCTTAAATTGGCTCTATTTTTTTGCACACTTTTTACAAGCTCTGCCCTGCCTAAACAAGGTCAACTCTCAAATTGGACAAATGTTGACTGAATTTTATTTATGGGATAATGTACTATTATAAAAATGCAAATTGTGCCAAAACACTCTTTGTAGAAGTATTTTAGAAACGTTTAATGCGTTGTGCCGTATGTGGCTCTATTACTTCGCACACCAGTGTATAACAGAATTCTGAGCTGGAAATATTTATTCCTTAAATAGGGTCGATGTCGTTTTGCATGAACTGGAATATTAGTGAACAAACATAGTTTGTTGGTTTAAACCCAATAACATATAATAATGATGTTGAAAACTGAGAAATCACACATTGCTTTTCGCTTGTTAAAATAATAATATTAATAAAGACAACAAATTTCTGCTAATTACAAAAGTTGTCACAAAAAAGCCAAAACTTTCCAAATCAGTACAACTTCATGTGAGTAGTTTAATGCCCATATAACCATGAGTAGAAATAATGCTTTTTGAACATTATGAATTTTGACATATTAACATAAAAGTTGTTTTACACAAATGTTATAAATTAAATGTTAGAGTATGTGATCTATATTTATTCCATAGACCTACTCAAAGACAGCGACATTAATGAAAATTTAAATTTCGAAAATAATTTAAAACATATCAAATATCGATGGCTCACATTCCCATCGGAAAATTCAACTATTCAGGCGATATAATAAAACCATATATTTTTTTTAACCAAGTTTAGATATGTATGTATTTTGCAGTAGAATAAAAGGTAAGTGAATTGTGACCTTAATTAAATATAAAATTGCCACAAAATTTCACAGGGGATATTGAATCTTATGAACATTTTGATACGCAAATGGATATTTTAAGTTTGCCTCCTACTAATGTCACCATGTCATGCCCCGTCCCCGCACATATTTATCAATGTACAGTTTAAATTTTCCCTCCACATGTCCCCATGTTATGCCTCCTCTCTCACTTAATTCACACCAACATCCATCGGCATTGTTATTAAGAGTAAAAAAGATACATTTATTATTAAACCGTAACGAAAGTAACAGTTTTAGAAATTAAAATTAAGCCAGCTTATTGTCAAGTTGTGATTTTTTTTTCGTTCACAGCTTTTGTGAAAGAAAAGTAAACAAACCGCCGAAGATTTCTTGACTAAATTCGAATGCTGTCATTCTACTACTATTACCACCACCGGTTCGGTTCACTCATCCATGCATTCATTCATTGAGAGCGTAATAGATGGGAAAAACTTTCACTTAATACAGACGACTCTACATTAATTTAATTAATTTCCATTTAAGAGTGAAATAGACATTAAAACCCGCAGTATATTATGCCCTTACTGTAGGGCATTTGTCTAAGTGAATGATCAGCAATTGAAAGATCATCGACATATTCCAGTTATTCAGAGTCACCTGTAGCTAAGCAGCAAATGGTTTTCTACAAAAAGACCTGTGGTCGATTTACAATGATGACAAAGACATACAGTCTACAGATATAGACACTACTTCGGATAAATATATATAAAAAAACAAGTAAAAAAAGTGTAAAAGAATGTTCCAAGGCCTACAGAAGGTCGGCCAATTATTTTCCATTATTGTGATTTGAGTTTCTTTGTATTTTAAATCACAATTATGTTTTTGACAACAAACATAACAATCAGGTGGGCTTAGTGTCCGACTGTAAAGACTGTGAAATGTTCCTTAGTATTCTAGCCACTTCTCGATTTAGCCATGTCCCTCCGTCTGTCTGACTGGGGTGCACGATAACTCTCGAACTGATCAACCGATTTGGTCCAAAATTTGGCTTTGGTTATATTTGGTCCAACCATAGTTTGGGAAGGGAGTAACCGATTTGGTCCATGCTTTGTACATCGTTAAATTTCTACCAGACTTAGATTAGGTTCCAATATGGACCCAATCGGTTCACTCCTTTGCGTACCTCCCACACAAAATTTCGGAAAAGTTCAGTTTAGGACCTGCCTTCGAATCGCTTTGATTTTTGTTGTAACAACTTATATTTACTGTCTCCATACGACGGTACAAGTTTCATCAGAGGCAAGTCCGTACTTCATGACAAAATAGACTGAAAGGTCAACCATGTATAGTGGTTGGAGCGCACGATAACTCTCGAACGCATCAACCGATTCGGTCCAAAATTTGGCTTTCGTAATGTTTTGTCCGAAGTTAGTTTAAGTTCGAAGATGGGTTATATCGGTCCACTCCTTTTGGTACCTCCCCCACAAAATAACGATAACTCTTGAAGCGATTGATTGATTTGGTCCATACTTTGCACACCCTAATATATCTACCAGATATAGATCAGGTTCGAATATGGGCTATATTTGGCCACTCCTTCGGGTATCTTCCACACAAATATGTCGAGTTCACATTTAAAACCTGCTCTCAAATAACTTTGGTTTTTGTTGAAGCACCTTGTATTCGCTGCCTCCATTAGGACGGTAAAAGTTTTTTCAGAGTGTAACGACAAAAGTCGCTACGCTCATTTTCGTGTGCACCCTTTGTCTATGTTATGTTTATTTCCAAACTGAGTTAACCACCCCTCATATTTGTTTACTAAAGTAGTTCAAGTGTTAATCGTTAAGTTCCCTTACCGCTCGACTCAAGGCCACGATGGGTGTGGTAATAGGTGACCTTGTATTCGCTGCCTCCATTAGGACGGTAAAAGTTTTTTCAGAGTGTAACGACGAAAGTCGCTACGCTCATTTTCGTGTGCACCCTTTGTCTATGTTATGTTTATTTCCAAACTGATTTAACCACCCCTCATATTTGTTTACTAAAGTAGTTCAAGTGTTAATCGTTTAGTTCCCTTACCGCTCGACTCAAGGCCACGATGGGTGTGGTAATAGGTGACACCTATCATCTCTGGTAATAGGTGACATTTATCATCACGGTTATCCCTACCAATAAGTGCCTAAATTATATTTGTTTAATGGGTAATAGGTACCACGTGGTTTTCCTATAAAAGGGCTGAAAGAATTACACGAAGGATCAGCCAGTGGTCAAAGGAAGTCAACACAACAAGTGCGCGAATTCAATCGAGTTATGGTAAACAGTTGCTCATAACCAGGTTAGTCAGAGTGGTGATATTCAATTTCTTGTCCCGATTCCTTGAAGTTTTCACAACTCTTGGAACTCCATCGTTTACCCAGATGCCTTGAAGTGTTCGAAACTCTTGGAACTCCCTCGCGCACTCTTGTCCAGATTCCTTGAAGTGTCCGCAACACTTGGAACTCCTTCGTGTACTCTTACCCAGATTCCTTGAAGTGTTCGAAACTCTTGGAACTCCCTCGTGCACTCTTGCCCAGATTCCTTGAAGTGTCCGCAACTCTTGGAACTCCTTCGCGTAGTCTTACCCAGATTCCTTGAAGTGTTCGCAACTCTTGGGCCTTCGCGTACTCTTGTCTGAGACTCCTTGAAGTGTTCGCAACTCTTGGGTCTTCGCGTACTCTTGACCAGATTTCTTGAAGTGTTCGCAACTCTTGGGTCTTCCCGTACTCTTGACCAGATTCCTTGAAGTACCCGCAACTCTTGGAACCCCGTTGCGTATCCTTGTCCAAGACTCCTTGAATTGTTCGCAACTCTTGGGTCATCTCCTTCGCGTATTCCCCATTTAGCCAATTGCCCAGTTAGCCAATCTGCCAATCGCACTCTTGCCAACCGGAGAACTTATCTAGGTCTCCATTCACGGAAATTTGTCTAGATCACCACAGATGACCAGGACGGTGGAGCGAACTTATCCAGGTCGTTCAACGGGCCAACATAGACGGAGAACTTATCCAGGTCTCACCAGCAGCCCATATACGGAATCTACACGGGTCTTCCATCGAGACCGGACTGCCAACGACAAGCTGATAGGTGAACTTATCCAGGCCACCCCGAACGAGAGACCGAAACGCGGCCTTGTGTATATACTCAATAAATTTATACTTGTGTGCCTTTTAAAGAAATCCCGTTAATAAATCAAAGTGTTGATTAAAAACCAACATGAAACCCGTGTTATCACTCTCTCGGTCTTTCCACTTACAAATTTCTGTGGCAGACACTGGACCCCCGCGAGCTATCCTAGCAACCTCGTTACAAGAGGCAATTTCATACTTCTTGAGAAAACAGCCCGAAAGGTGTAAAAAACCCCTATGGCACCATATGCAGTAGCTGGAGAGCACGATAACTCTCGAACTGATTTAGTTCAAAATGTTGCCTTCGTCATATTTTGTCCAAACTTAGTTTCAGTTCGAAGATGCACGCACAAAAATATATGTTTTGGTTCCAAAAATGTATTTGTTTTGTTCAAACATTGTAATCCAAATCCAAAAATACCATCTTTTGTTCCAAACATAGAAAACAAAAACAACTTTCGAATTTCCGCAATATTGTTAAAATCGTTAACAATACCGATTGTAGGAACTATCATAATCTAATTTTGTTTACAAAAAGTATTATCAATACAGAAAACCAGCCCAGAAATTTTTGATTTGAGTGCATATACTTCTCATATACACTTTTCGCCTAACTTGGATATAAATGTCGCGTATAATATTGCAATCATTGATGAACACAATACATGGTTTGCTGCATTGGCTGACAACAAAGACAAACAAAAAGCCACAAGAACCCACCACAACATAAGGAATAATTAAACACCATACAAACATGAAAAGGAAAGAAGAATGAAACAAAACAGAAACAAATAAAAACAAGAGTCTCACAAGTACATACACACAAAAACAAAGGTAAAGGCAGCATGTCATACAAACACACACCACAACTCACCAAAATTGTTTTTTCAACACGGCATCGAATAGCGAGAGAAGAGAAACAAATTTTCGAAGAAAAGAGAGAAATATTGTTCAGTTGACACAAACTATTTTTGGATTTACAATACTACATGAGGAATCCAACAATATGTTAACAATACATATTTTGCTCTTGGAATATTGTTGGATCAAACATATTTTTTTCTCTGCGTGTGGGCAATACCGGTCCACAACTTACGGTATTTCACCCCATAATTAAAAAAAATTAAATAATAGGTATGCACGATATCTCTTGAACGGGGCAACCAATTTGATCCAAACCGTGGATCTCCTAATATTTTGTCCAAATTTAGTTTAACTTCTAAAATGGCCCATGTCGGTCCTCTCCTTATGGTACCTCACCCACAAAAGTCCAATATTTTGTCTAAATGCAGTTTAGGGTCTGTTCGAAGATCCGTTGGAAATTTATACCGATGCTGTTCGTTGTGGTTCTGTTTACAGCGATATTATGTTTTCCGTGGACAAGTCCATGCTTCCTGGCATACTAGTCCAAAATTATACGATGACCCGCTGAAATAACTAGTGGGCACGATATCTATCGCTATGATATGACTCCCACAATAAGATCCACTTCCATATTGGACTATGTCGGTGCATTCCTTCAAGTACCTCCTCCGCAACACTTTTGAACTTTGATTTGATTTATCCGTAGCATAAGTTCCTTTCTAATATCCATGTTTACTCTGAAATACTTCAAATACACTATTATGTATATTTTTGCCTGAAAGTATGCTCATAAATTCATCATTTTAAGATTTAGCACCCTCAAAAAGTTAAAGCGTAGATGGCGTTATTGAATAATTCTGGCAAGTTTCGTGAACTTTTTGAATAAACTTTTAAAACCCTTTTTAAGGTCATGTTAAGCTTAGGAATATTTTTAGATCAATCTTGATCTTCCTAATCTGGCTTTCATAAGCATATTTTTCTCGCCTTGTCCTTTAAAGAAATTATTTTTTTTATTTACATATGTTGGAGTCCATGTGGGGTATTATAAACGCGTTGTTGACCTCCGCATATAAAAAAGTACTTCTCAGACACTTTTTGAAATTTTTTTTAAACTGATTTTTAAATAATATTTCGAAAGCTTGTGCCCCACAACAGCATTTTTACAGCAATGTCATGAAGACAGTCCTTCTTTGAATTTCAGCATAATTTTCGACTTATTTTATAATGATGCTACTTATGGCGGTTAATCTAAACAAACAAAAACAACAACATTCCCAAAAAACATGTTAACATCAAAATTTACATACATAAAAAGCACTAAACGTTTCGCTTTGAGTAGAGTGTGGAAATTACTATAACAAGCCACTACCAACAACTACAACTTCTACTTCAAAATTGAAGAACCGTTACATACGAAAGAAAAATCTCTTCAAATGAATTACATGGAAAAACATCATCAACAACAACGAAAAAACTAGAAGACCCCACGAAAAAAACTGGCAAAACAAATGTGTGTCATGGCTGGCATGACCGACCGACCGACAGGCTCCCCTCCAACTGCTGCTGCTGGTCGTCGGTCCTGTGCTTGCATGCTGTTTTTGTTATGGCTGGGTTATAACATTTTGAGCCAATTACTACATGTTTTTAGACCAGCAGTAAAATGAGGTGTAACGTCATTTTTTTGATATTCATTCACAACAGCAGTGACTCAAGCTACTAAATCCGAATGGGGGAGCGTTTTGTTATTCTTATGAATAACAGCAGTGATAAAGAGAAGGAGAGATAGAAAAAAAAAACACATAATGGTAATGATGTTAAAGCTTTACTTTTACTATTATTTTTTTTTAGCCATTGAAGGGGATTTGTTATATTTTTTCTCGTTTTGTTAACCCTAAAATGAGTAATGGGGAACTGTGGCAGTCTATCCCATTAGGATTTTTTAAAGGTGAGTATTATTAGGAACTATGCGCAATAAAAGTTCTTCTCTAATATCTAGTTTTATTCCAAAAATACTATAAATAGATTATTACTTAACTCTTCCGCCTAAAAGTGTGCTCAAAAATGCACAGTTGTCAGACATAGCATCCTCAACAAATTGAAGTATAGATGGCGTTATAGTATATTGTTCACTTGGGTATACTTCTTGAATAAACTTTCAAAAATGTAAGAATATTTTTAGGCCATGTAAGAATATTTTTAGAGCATTCTTGATCTTTCAAGCCTAAAATTCCGAGTCGCCAAACCTTCATTTCTTAACAATATTTCGAAAGCAATACAGAGCTGGTATGCTTTATCCGCAGTATAAGTTCATTTCTAATATCCATTTTTATTCTTAAAATACTTCAAATATACTTTCACCTAATTTTCCCCCTGAAAGTATGCTCATATATCCTTTCATTCAGCCATACCAACAATATACTATAAATATACTATTACTAAACTTTTCCTCCCAAAAGTGTGCTAAAAATTCACAGTTTTCAGACATAGCACCCTCAACAAGTTGAAGTAAAGATGGCGTTATAGTATATTGTTCATTTAGGGACACCTCTTGCATAAACTTTCCAAAATATAAGAATATTTTTAGACCATGTAAGAATATTTTTAGAGCATTCTTGATCTTCCAAGCCTAAACTTCCGACCCGCCAAACCGACCCGCTGGAATAGGACTGTTCAAAGTGAAAACTTAAAACTCGTTTTTCTCGAAATGGCATTTTTGAGGTCCTTGCTAACGATAGCTCGAAAACAAATGGACTGATCTTTATATATTTTGGTGAGTTTATTAAATGCATACAAATCTTGTCTTTAAGCGAGACAGATTTTCTTTTTTTTAATTTTTGCCCGTATTTTGAACAGAAATTGGGTAAATTTCTTTGTTACAATCGAAATTTTGAATTTTGCAGTTCATAATTTTTAAATAGTTTTTTTTTTTTAATTCTGTTTCGCCAAGGGACAAGATTATTAGGTTCTTAAAACGCCCACAAAAATATACGATCGATATATCGTTTTCAAGCTATCGTTGGCACCGCAAAACGCGTTTACAAAAACACAAAGGTTCAAGGCATGCTGAGGTCTCTAAGCTGGATTTCTTACGAATATTTTTGAGACAAATCCAAGTTCTCTAAGCGTGGATTTCTTAATAATATTTTCAAAACACCGCTGAGGTCGCTAAGCGTGGATTTTTTAAGAATGTTTTCAAGACAAAGCCAAGGTCTCTAAGAGTGGATTTCTTAAGAATATTTTGAAGACAAAGCTAAGGTCTCTAAGCGTGGATTTTTTAAGAATGTTTCAATACAAAACTGAGGTTTCTGAGCGTGGATTTCTTAAGAATATTTTCAAGACAAAGCCAAGGTCTCTAAGCGTGGTTTTCATAAGAATATTTTCAAGACAAAGCCAAAGTCTCTAAGAGTGAATTTCTTAAGAATTTTTGCAAGACAAAGACAAGGTCTCTAATAGTGGACTTCTTAAGAATATTTTCAAGAAAATGCCAAGGACTCAAAGCGTGGATTTCTTAAGAATATTTTCAAGACAAAGCTAAGGTCTCTAAGCGTGGATTTCTTAAGAATATTTTCAAGACAAAGCTAAGGTCTCTAAGCGTGGATTTCTTAAGAATATTTTCAAGACAAAGCTAAGGTCTCTAAGCGTGGATTTCTTAAGAATATTTTCAAGACAAAGCTAAGGTCTCTAAGCGTGGATTTCTTAAGAATATTTTCAAGAAAATGCCAAGGACTCAAAGCGTGGATTTCTTAAGAATATTTTCAAGACAAAGCTAAGGTCTCTAAGCGTGGATTTCTTAAGAATATTTTCAAGACAAAGCTAAGGTCTCTAAGCGTGGATTTCTTAAGAATATTTTCAAGACAAAGCTAAGGTCTCTAAGCGTGGATTTCTTAAGAATATTTTCAAGACAAAGCTAAGGTCTCTAAGCGTGGATTTCTTAAGAACATTTTCAAGACAAAGCTGAGGTCGCTAAGCGTGTATTTCTCAGGAATATTTTCAAGTCAAAGCTGAGGTCTCTAAGCGTGGATATCTTAAGAATATTTTCAATACAATGCAGAGGTCTCTAAGCGTGTATTTTTAAGGAATATTTTCAAGTCAAAGCTGAGGTCTCTAAGCATGGATTTCTTAAGAATATTTTCAAGACAAAGCTAAGGTCTCTAAGCGTGGATTTTTTAAGATTATTTTCAAGACAAAGCTAAGGTCTCTAAACGTGGATTTCTAAAGAATATTTTCAAGACAAAGCCAAGGTCTCTAAGCGTGGATTTCTAAAGAATATTTTCAAGACAAATCCAAGGTCTCTAAGCGTGGATTTCTAAATAATATTTTCAAGACAAATCCAAGGTCCCTAAGCGTGGATTTCTAAAGAATATTTTCAAGACAAAGCCAAGGTCTCTAAGCGTGGATTTCTAAAGAATATTTTCAAGACAAAGCCAAGGTCTCTAAGCGTGGATTTCTAAAGAATATTTTCAAGACAAAGCCAAGGTATGTAAGCGTGGATTTCTAAAGAATATTTTCAAGACAAAGCCAAGGTCTCTAAGCGTGGATTTCTAAAGAATATTTTCAAGACAAAGCCAAGGTCTCTAAGCGTGGATTTCTAAAGAATGGATTTCTTAAGATTATTTTCAAGACAAAGCTAAGGTCTCTAAACGTGGATTTCTAAAGAATATTTTCAAGACAAAGCCAAGGTCTCTAAGCGTGGATTTCTAAAGAATATTTTCAAGACAAAGCCAAGGTCTCTAAGCGTGGATTTCTAAAGAATATTTTCAAGACAAAGCCACTCTAAGCGTGGATTTCTAAAGAATATTTTCAAGACAAAGTTGAGCTTCCTAAGCGTTGATTTCTAAAGAATATTTTCAAGACAAAGTTGAGCTTCCTAAGCGTGGACTTCTAAAGAAGACAAAGTTTAGCTGCCTTAGCGTGGATTTCTAAAGAATATTTTCAAGACCAAGCTAAGCTTAGTTTTCTTAAGAATATTTTCAGGACAAAGCTGAAGCCTCTAAATGTGTATTTCTTAAGAATATTTTCAAGGCAATGCTGAGGTCTCTAAGCGTGGATTTCTTAAGAAAATTTTCAAGACAAAGCTGAGGTCTCTAAGCGTGGATTTCTTAAGAATATTTTCAAGACAAAGCTGATGCCTCTAAGCGTGAACTTCTTAAGAATATATTCGAGACAAAGCTGTGTCTCTAAGTGTGGATTTCTTAAGAACATTTTCAAGACAAAGCTGACGTCCCTAAATGTGGATTTCTCAAAAATACTTTCAAGACAATAATGAGTTCCTAAGCATAGATTTCTCAAAAATACTTTCAAGACAATAATGAGTTCCTAAGCATAGATTTCTCAAAAATATTTTCGAGACAGCAATGAGCTGTTCAAGAGCGAATTTATCCAAAATATTTTTAAAGACAATACTAAGCTCTCAATGGTGGATTCCTTCTTACGAATATTTGAAGGTTATATTAAGGTTCCAAAACATTATTAACATCATAATGCTTGCTTGTTATCAAAAACGATGTAACACCGGAAAGAGAAATGAAACAAGCCCGTCGTTGGTTGCCAAGTTAGTTTACATTACGACCGGCAAGCGTAAAGAATTTTGCTTTCTTTTCAAAACTTTTGTTGTTATCTTCACTTCTTCAGTGGCACAAAAGACGAATTTCAACAGCAAAACAAACAAAATAAAATTATAAACTAGATTCCCCCAAAAGCGTTCTTGTGTGAAGTGTGTATAGAAAATTATAACGGATCATGTTGAGGTTTTATTTACTTGTTTTATAAAGAACATTTTCTTTTCAATGGTCCATGAAATTTTCTAAAGAAAAAAATAAACAAAAAACAAAACACTTTAATTAGGTTATATCGTTAGCCTAATTATAAAACTTTCGATTAAAATAGTATTTTTTTTTATTTTATGTAGAAATGACTTTATGGATCTTTGGGTGCATGAAACAGTGTGGTTTGTTTGTTTAAGCGGCATTAAAGTGGGGGAAATATTCTAATAATCATCTCAGAGTGAAGTAAAGAAAATGGAGCAAATAAAAAATCTGCAAACGGCAGAAACTACTGAATATTAATCTCCACTTACAATGTACAAAATTATTTTGCCAAAAATAATCTTCGCATCACGAAGAGAGTAAAGAAGCCTCGTCTGTCTCTAAATTAAGGTTTAGATTCCCGGTATTTTCTTTTTAATATTTTCAAGACAATGCTGAGATCTCTAAGCATCGATTTCTTAAGCATATTTTCAACACAATGCTGAGGTCTCTAAGCTTGTATTTCTAAGGAATATTATCATGACAAAGTTGAGCTTTCTAAGCGTGGATTTCTAAAGAATATTTTAAGGCAAAACTGAGTTTCCTAAGCCTGGATTTCTGAAGAATATTTACAGAACAAAGTTGAGCTTCCTAAGCGTGGATTTTTAAAGAATGTTTTCAAGGCAAAGTTCAGCTTCCTAAGCGTGGAATTTTAAAGAATATTTTCAAGACAAAGTTGAGTTTCCTAAGCGTGTATTTCTAAAGATTAATTTCAAAGATGAGCTCCCTAAGCGTGTATTCATGAAGAATATTTTCAAGACAAAGTTGAGCTTCCTAAGCGTGGATTTCTAAAGAATATTTTCAAGACAAAGTTGAGCTCCCTAAGCGTGGATTCATGAAGAATATTTTCAAACCAAAGTTGAGCTTCCTAAGCGTGGATTTTTAAAGAATGTTTTCAAGGCAAAGTTCAGCTTCCTAAGCGTGGAATTTTAAAGAATATTTTCAAGACAAAGTTGAGTTTCCTAAGCGTGTATTTCTAAAGATTAATTTCAAAGATGAGCTCCCTAAGCGTGTATTCATGAAGAATATTTTCAAGACAAAGTTGAGCTTCCTAAGCGTTGATTTCTAAAGAATATTTTCAAGACAAAGTTGAGCTTCCTAAGCGTGGATTTCTAAAGAATATTTTCAAGACAAAGTTGAACTTCCTAAGCTTAGATTTCTAAAGAATATTTTTAAGACAGAGTTGAGCCTTCTAAGCGTGGATTTCTAAAGAATATTTTCAGGACAAAGTTGAGCTTCCTAAGCGTGGATTTCTAAAGAATATTTTCAAGACAAAGTTGAGCTTCCTAAGCGTGGATTTCTAAAGAATATTTTCAAGACAAAGTTGAGCTTCCTAAGCGTGGATTTCTAAAGAATATTTTCAAGACAAAGTTGAGCTTCCTAAGCGTTAATTTTTAAAGAATATTTTCAAGACAAAGTTGAGCTTTCTAAGCGTGGACTACTAAAGAATATTTTCAAGACAAAGTTGAGCTTCCTAAGCGTTAATTTTTAAAGAATATTTTCAAGACAAAGTTGAGCTTCCTAAGCGTGGATTTTTAATGAATATTTTCAAGACAACGTTGAGCTTCCTAAACGTGGATTTTTAAAGAATATTTTCAAGACAACGTTGAGCTTCCTAAGCGTGAATTTCTAAAGAATATTATCAAGACAAAGTTGAGCTTCCTATGCGTGTATTTCTAAAGAATATGTTCAAGACAAAGTTTGGCTTTCTAAACGTAAATTTTTAAAGAATATTTTCAAGACAAAGTTGAGCTTCCTAAGCGTGGATTTTTAAAGAATATTTTCAAGACAAAGTTAAGCTTCCTAAGCGTGGATTTTTAAAGAATATTTTCAAGACAACGTTAAGCTTCCTAAGCGTGGATTTTTAAAGAATATTTTCAAGACAACGTTGAGCTTCCTAAGCGTGGATTTTTAATGAATATTTTCAAGACAACTTGAGCTCCTAAGCGTGAATTTTTAATGAATATTTTCAAGACAACGTTGAGCTTCCTAAACGTGGATTTTTAAAGAATATTTTCAAGACAACGTTGAGCTTCCTAAGCGTGAATTTCTAAAGAATATTATCAAGACAAAGTTGAGCTTCCTATGCGTGTATTTCTAAAGAATATGTTCAAGACAAAGTTTGGCTTTCTAAACGTAAATTTTTAAAGAATATTTTCAAGACAAAGTTGAGCTTCCTAAGCGTGGATTTTTAAAGAATATTTTCAAGACAAAGTTAAGCTTCCTAAGCGTGGATTTTTAAAGAATATTTTCAAGACAACGTTAAGCTTCCTAAGCGTGGATTTTTAAAGAATATTTTCAAGACAACGTTGAGCTTCCTAAGCGTGGATTTTTAATGAATATTTTCAAGACAACTTGAGCTCCTAAGCGTGAATTTTTAATGAATATTTTCAAGACAACGTTGAGCTTCCTAAGCGTGGATTTTTAATGAAAATATTCAAGACAACGTTGAGCTTCCTAAGCGTGGATTTTTAATGAAAATTTTCAAGACAACGTTGAGCTTCCTAAGCGTGGATTTTTAATGAATATTTTCAAGACAACGTTGAGCTTCGTAAGCGTGGATTTTTAATGAAAATTTTCAAGACAACGTTGAGCTTCCTAAGCGTGGTTTTTAGTGAATATTTTCAAGACAACGTTGAGCTTCCTAAGCGTGGATTTTTAATGAATATTTTCAAGACAACGTTGAGCTTCCTAAGCGTGGATTTTTAATGAATATTTTCAAGACAACGTTGAGCTTCCTAAGCGTGGATTTTTAATGAATATTTTCAAGACAACGTTGAGCTTCCTAAGCGTGGATTTTTAATGAATATTTTCAAGACAACGTTGAGCTTCCTAAGCGTGGATTTTTAATGAATATTTTCAAGACAACGTTGAGCTTCCTAAGCGTGGATTTTTAATGAATATTTTCAAGACGAAGTTGAGCGTGGATTTTTACAGAATATTTTCAAGACAAAGTTGAGCTTTCTAAGTGTGGATTTCTAAAGAATATTATCAAGACAAAGTTGAGCTTCCTGAGCTTGGCTTTCTTAAGAATAATGTAATGTTAATATTCCACATAAATGAATGTTCATCAATACACCTTCCTCATCTAATAAAAAATAATATGAAGTAAAAATGGTATAGGTGAATCATCCATTGCCTTTTTAGATTTCGTAGGCTTCTAGAACGAATTTTCAAAAACTTTGCATTATGTCTCACCTTTATGCACAATATGATCAGGAAAGGAACAAACGTCAGAACACAAAATTGACTAATATAACAATGAACCAACCTATTGTCTTTTTAATATACACCTCAAATTCCTATATTTTAGTAGCAAAAAAAGTGGTGGCGTGTAATTATTTAATAAAAACAAAAAGTTAATGAAAATTATCTTTATTTTAACGACCAATTTATATTCCAAATTAAAACTAAAACTCATTTTGTATGTAAATGAAATGATTTGGTGGAGCTTCCCTTGGGTTTGGCGGCTATGTCATTCAAAACAAAAAAAAAAAAACTACTAAAAAGTGGATGGTAATAAACACCATTACCATTTGTTCATTTTTGTTTAGGTTAACACACAACACTTATAGGAAGTTAAATACTTTAATCCTCATGGTAGGAACAGTTAAGGCCACCATTTAGCCAGCTCCGCACACCCTCCCAGCATATGACTCACTCCCACCGCAACAGCACAACAAAAAATGAACTTGTTTTGACCGCACTTACCACCCACCCACCATACGATAAATGACGTCTTTAACAAAAAGTTATGTTGAAATATTGTAAAAGAAAAAGTTGAATGGAGAAAGAAAATGGAAAAAGATTTCGTTGCCCTTGCAAAAATTTTAGAAGAATATTTTCTTTTATCGCTCTCCTTTGTTAAGTCGTTCGTTCCTTTTCATATAAACACTTAAAGAAGCAAAAAAGTCACCCTTTTTAGGACTTCTTTTAAAAGTTAAAGTGTGCTATGTCTCATAGTAATAATGTTTTTATTTTGTTTGCCAAGTGTTTGTGGTCATAAAGTGTCATTTGAAACTTCAAAATGAATGGAGAGTATAAACAAATACAGTACATTCCCAATTTAAGAGACTTTTCAGTAAGGGAAACCGCAACGTTCGTGGGTTTCACAATGGCAAAAGACATAGAAATATTAGACTTAGTCTAAACATTTAATATTTACGTCTTAAGTCTTCATTGACCTATTGTTTATAGAAGATTCCGTTATTAAGGCTACACCTGATATATTTTCTGTATTTCGCCTAAAAGCATACTATGTCAATTCAATTAAGCCAAGTCAACCACCATAAATGCTACATTTGAAATATAGATGGCGAAAATTCAATATTAATTTCTTCAATTTCTAGGACTAAAGTTTAGCACTGAGCTTCCTAAGTGCCGATTTCTTCAAAATATTTGCAAGGCGAAGCTGAGCTTCCTAAGCGTGGATTTCTTAAAATATTTTCAAGACCAAGCTGAGCTTCTTAAACGAGGATATATTACGAATATTTTCAAGGCAAAGCTGAGCTAATTAAGTGAAGATTTCTTAAGAATATTTTCAAGACAAAGTTGAGCATCCTAAGGGTCCATTTCTAAAGAATATTTTCAAGACAAAGTTGAGCATCCTAAGGGTGCATTTCTAATAAATATTTTCAAGACAAAGTTGAGCTTCCTAAGCGTGGATTTCTAAAGAATATTTTCAAGACAAAGTTGAGCTTCTTAGGCTTGGATTTCTAAAGAATATTTTCAAGACAAAGTTAAGCATCGTAAGCGTTGATGTCTAAAGAATATTTTCAAGACAAATTTGAGCTTCCTAAGCGTGGATTTCTAAAGAATATTTTGAAGACAAAGTTGAGCTCCTTAAATGTGGATTTCTAAAGAATATTTTTAAGACAAAGTTGAGCTTCTTAAGCGTGGATTTCTAAAGAATATTTTCAAGACAAAGTTGAGCATCCTAAGGGTGCATTTTTAATGAATATTTTTAAGACAAAGTTGAGCATCCTAAGGGTGCATTTCTACTGAATATTTTCTCTATAAGCGTGGAAATATCCACGTTTTGTGGTCTGTTGTGTGTCTGAAAAAGAATATTTTCAAGACAAAGTTGAGCTTCCTAAGGGTGGATTTCTAAAGAACATTTTCTCCTTAAGCGTGGATTTCGGAAGAATATTTTCAAGACAAAGTTGAGCTTCCTAGACGAGGATTTCTAAAGAATATTTTCAAGACAAAGTTGAGCTTCCTAAAGTGGATTTCTAAAGAATATTGTCAAGACAAAGTTGAGCATCCTATGGGTGGATTTCTAATGAATATTTTCTTCTTAAGCGTGGATTTCTGAAGAATATTTTCAAGACAAAGTTGAGCTTCCTAAGGGTAGATTTCTAAAGAATATTTTCTCCTTAAGCGTGGATTTCCGAAGAATATTTTCAAGACAAAATTGAGCTTCCTAGGCCTCGATTTCTAAAGAATATTTTCAAGACAAAGTTGAGCTTCCTAAGCGTGGATTTATAAAAATATTTTTAAGACAAATTTGAGCATCCTAAGGGTGGATTTCTAATGAATATTTTCAAGACAACGTTGAGCTTCCTAAACATGGATTTCTAAAGAATATTTTCTCCTTAAGAATATTTTCTCCTTTCTTTAAATATCCACGTTTTGTGGTCTGTACTGTGTCTAAATATTTTTTTTAAAAAATCCAAGTTTTGTGGTCTGTTGTGTGTCTAAAAAATATTTTTTTAAAAAATCCACGTTTTGTGGTCTGTTGTGTGTCTAAAAAATATTTTTTTTTAAAAAATCCACCGTTTGTGGTCTGTTGTGTGTCTAAAAAATATTTTTTTTTAAAAAAAATCCACCTTTTGTGGTCTGTTGTGTGTCTAAAAAATATTTTTTTTGTAAAAACCCACGTTTTGTGGTCTGTTGTGTGTCTAAATTTTTTTCCACTTTTTGTGGTCTGTTGTGTGTCTGAAAAATATATCTTTAAATATCCACATTTTGTGATCTATTGTGTGTCTGAAAAAATATTTCTTTAAAAACACACTTTTCGTGGTCTGTTGTGTGTCTGAAAAAAATATTTCTTTAAATATCCACGTTTTGTGGTCTGTTGTGTTTCTGAAAAAATATTTCTTTGAAAATCCAAGTTTTGTGGTCTGTTGTGTGTCTGAAAAAATATTTGTTTAAAAAATCCAAGTTTCGTGGCCTGTTGTGTGTCTGAAATAATATTTCTTTAAATATCCACATATTGTGGTCTGATGGTGTCTTTATTCCCTCAAATATTCTTTACAGTCTCTGTTTACCATTTGTTTGGATTTTGAAACACTTGACTATTGTGGGATACAAAATTGAGACCATACTGTATATATGTATATTTCACCCTCTTCTATGTGATGCACTTGACAATATTGTCCTTTCGTAAAATAATGCGGAAAAATAAGTCAAAACATTACTAAACATAAATCTGAATGATATTTGAAACATTTTCAAAATTATAAACCGATTATTGCATTGAAAATTGAGATGTTTTTACTTTAAGATATTATGGGATAGCGGCAATCCGAAGCAATGATATTATATGTTAATAACCGATTAAATCTTGCACTAGTGTAAAAGTGTGAATGCCCTATAAGAAAAATAATCCCTAAAATAATGCCGAAGAGAAAAGCTTCTGACATTCTATGGGGGCTTATTTCATTACAAAACAATGTATGCAGTCAACACTGAACTTGAATTTCCAACTAATCACACAGCAAATGATAATACCTTCGACGAACTAACATTGAACGGAATTTGAAATGTTAATGATACTCACTTATCGTCGCCTGCTTGCCTGCCAAGCTAATTTAGACAAAAAATCACACACACGCATTCAAAGTGCATCGAAGAATTTCACCATAGACAGTTTCTTTTTTAAAACCAAAACAATAACAAACATTCTTGTAAATCTGCCAAGATTTTCTTGTTTTCTTTTCAATCATTCGAATGGTGATTGACAATTTGTATACAAAAAATGTTTTTCTTCTGTACATTTGGAAAAAGTTGTAGCTTTCACTGTGACAGAGAGAAAAAAGTTTAACAACAAGTGTGAATTCATGGAAAATTTAATTTAAATTTCAAATTAAACAAAGAGAAGAAAGATCCAATTAATTAAAATATTTATATAGAATAAATATAACTAAAAGCATTAACAGAGGCCAGTGGTGCTTTAACCTCCATTAGAAAATAAGTTTTTGTTTAAAAATGTTTGAGTAAAAACAATTTTGGACTATCGGAGAAGTCTTCCAATATAAACTTTAAAATATAACATAACATATAAAATATAAAATATAAAATATAAAATATAAAATATAAAATATAAAATATAAAATATAAAATATAAAATATAAAATATAAAATATAAAATATAAAATATAAAATATAAAATATAAAATATAAAATATAAAATATAAAATATAAAATATAAAATATAAAATATAAAATATAAAATATAAAATATAAAATATAAAATATAAAATATAAAATATAAAATATAAAATATAAAATATAAAATATAAAATATAAAATATAAAATATAAAATATAAAATATAAAATATAAAATATAAAATATAAAATATAAAATATAAAATATAAAATATAAAATATAAAATATAAAATATAAAATATAAAATATAAAATATAAAATATAAAATATAAAATATAAAATATAAAATATAAAATATAAAATATAAAATATAAAATATAAAATATAAAATATAAAATATAAAATATAAAATATAAAATATAAAATATAAAATATAAAATATAAAATATAAAATATAAAATATAAAATATAAAATATAAAATATAAAATATAAAATATAAAATATAAAATATAAAATATAAAATATAAAATATAAAATATAAAATATAAAATATAAAATATAAAATATAAAATATAAAATATAAAATATAAAATATAAAATATAAAATATAAAATATAAAATATAAAATATAAAATATAAAATATAAAATATAAAATATAAAATATAAAATATAAAATATAAAATATAAAATATAAAATATAAAATATAAAATATAAAATATAAAATATAAAATATAAAATATAAAATATAAAATATAAAATATAAAATATAAAATATAAAATATAAAATATAAAATATAAAATATAAAATATAAAATATAAAATATAAAATATAAAATATAAAATATAAAATATAAAATATAAAATATAAAATATAAAATATAAAATATAAAATATAAAATATAAAATATAAAATATAAAATATAAAATATAAAATATAAAATATAAAATATAAAATATAAAATATAAAATATAAAATATAAAATATAAAATATAAAATATAAAATATAAAATATAAAATATAAAATATAAAATATAAAATATAAAATATAAAATATAAAATATAAAATATAAAATATAAAATATAAAATATAAAATATAAAATATAAAATATAAAATATAAAATATAAAATATAAAATATAAAATATAAAATATAAAATATAAAATATAAAATATAAAATATAAAATATAAAATATAAAATATAAAATATAAAATATAAAATATAAAATATAAAATATAAAATATAAAATATAAAATATAAAATATAAAATATAAAATATAAAATATAAAATATAAAATATAAAATATAAAATATAAAATATAAAATATAAAATATAAAATATAAAATATAAAATATAAAATATAAAATATAAAATATAAAATATAAAATATAAAATATAAAATATAAAATATAAAATATAAAATATAAAATATAAAATATAAAATATAAAATATAAAATATAAAATATAAAATATAAAATATAAAATATAAAATATAAAATATAAAATATAAAATATAAAATATAAAATATAAAATATAAAATATAAAATATAAAATATAAAATATAAAATATAAAATATAAAATATAAAATATAAAATATAAAATATAAAATATAAAATATAAAATATAAAATATAAAATATAAAATATAAAATATAAAATATAAAATATAAAATATAAAATATAAAATATAAAATATAAAATATAAAATATAAAATATAAAATATAAAATATAAAATATAAAATATAAAATATAAAATATAAAATATAAAATATAAAATATAAAATATAAAATATAAAATATAAAATATAAAATATAAAATATAAAATATAAAATATAAAATATAAAATATAAAATATAAAATATAAAATATAAAATATAAAATATAAAATATAAAATATAAAATATAAAATATAAAATATAAAATATAAAATATAAAATATAAAATATAAAATATAAAATATAAAATATAAAATATAAAATATAAAATATAAAATATAAAATATAAAATATAAAATATAAAATATAAAATATAAAATATAAAATATAAAATATAAAATATAAAATATAAAATATAAAATATAAAATATAAAATATAAAATATAAAATATAAAATATAAAATATAAAATATAAAATATAAAATATAAAATATAAAATATAAAATATAAAATATAAAATATAAAATATAAAATATAAAATATAAAATATAAAATATAAAATATAAAATATAAAATATAAAATATAAAATATAAAATATAAAATATAAAATATAAAATATAAAATATAAAATATAAAATATAAAATATAAAATATAAAATATAAAATATAAAATATAAAATATAAAATATAAAATATAAAATATAAAATATAAAATATAAAATATAAAATATAAAATATAAAATATAAAATATAAAATATAAAATATAAAATATAAAATATAAAATATAAAATATAAAATATAAAATATAAAATATAAAATATAAAATATAAAATATAAAATATAAAATATAAAATATAAAATATAAAATATAAAATATAAAATATAAAATATAAAATATAAAATATAAAATATAAAATATAAAATATAAAATATAAAATATAAAATATAAAATATAAAATATAAAATATAAAATATAAAATATAAAATATAAAATATAAAATATAAAATATAAAATATAAAATATAAAATATAAAATATAAAATATAAAATATAAAATATAAAATATAAAATATAAAATATAAAATATAAAATATAAAATATAAAATATAAAATATAAAATATAAAATATAAAATATAAAATATAAAATATAAAATATAAAATATAAAATATAAAATATAAAATATAAAATATAAAATATAAAATATAAAATATAAAATATAAAATATAAAATATAAAATATAAAATATAAAATATAAAATATAAAATATAAAATATAAAATATAAAATATAAAATATAAAATATAAAATATAAAATATAAAATATAAAATATAAAATATAAAATATAAAATATAAAATATAAAATATAAAATATAAAATATAAAATATAAAATATAAAATATAAAATATAAAATATAAAATATAAAATATAAAATATAAAATATAAAATATAAAATATAAAATATAAAATATAAAATATAAAATATAAAATATAAAATATAAAATATAAAATATAAAATATAAAATATAAAATATAAAATATAAAATATAAAATATAAAATATAAAATATAAAATATAAAATATAAAATATAAAATATAAAATATAAAATATAAAATATAAAATATAAAATATAAAATATAAAATATAAAATATAAAATATAAAATATAAAATATAAAATATAAAATATAAAATATAAAATATAAAATATAAAATATAAAATATAAAATATAAAATATAAAATATAAAATATAAAATATAAAATATAAAATATAAAATATAAAATATAAAATATAAAATATAAAATATAAAATATAAAATATAAAATATAAAATATAAAATATAAAATATAAAATATAAAATATAAAATATAAAATATAAAATATAAAATATAAAATATAAAATATAAAATATAAAATATAAAATATAAAATATAAAATATAAAATATAAAATATAAAATATAAAATATAAAATATAAAATATAAAATATAAAATATAAAATATAAAATATAAAATATAAAATATAAAATATAAAATATAAAATATAAAATATAAAATATAAAATATAAAATATAAAATATAAAATATAAAATATAAAATATAAAATATAAAATATAAAATATAAAATATAAAATATAAAATATAAAATATAAAATATAAAATATAAAATATAAAATATAAAATATAAAATATAAAATATAAAATATAAAATATAAAATATAAAATATAAAATATAAAATATAAAATATAAAATATAAAATATAAAATATAAAATATAAAATATAAAATATAAAATATAAAATATAAAATATAAAATATAAAATATAAAATATAAAATATAAAATATAAAATATAAAATATAAAATATAAAATATAAAATATAAAATATAAAATATAAAATATAAAATATAAAATATAAAATATAAAATATAAAATATAAAATATAAAATATAAAATATAAAATATAAAATATAAAATATAAAATATAAAATATAAAATATAAAATATAAAATATAAAATATAAAATATAAAATATAAAATATAAAATATAAAATATAAAATATAAAATATAAAATATAAAATATAAAATATAAAATATAAAATATAAAATATAAAATATAAAATATAAAATATAAAATATAAAATATAAAATATAAAATATAAAATATAAAATATAAAATATAAAATATAAAATATAAAATATAAAATATAAAATATAAAATATAAAATATAAAATATAAAATATAAAATATAAAATATAAAATATAAAATATAAAATATAAAATATAAAATATAAAATATAAAATATAAAATATAAAATATAAAATATAAAATATAAAATATAAAATATAAAATATAAAATATAAAATATAAAATATAAAATATAAAATATAAAATATAAAATATAAAATATAAAATATAAAATATAAAATATAAAATATAAAATATAAAATATAAAATATAAAATATAAAATATAAAATATAAAATATAAAATATAAAATATAAAATATAAAATATAAAATATAAAATATAAAATATAAAATATAAAATATAAAATATAAAATATAAAATATAAAATATAAAATATAAAATATAAAATATAAAATATAAAATATAAAATATAAAATATAAAATATAAAATATAAAATATAAAATATAAAATATAAAATATAAAATATAAAATATAAAATATAAAATATAAAATATAAAATATAAAATATAAAATATAAAATATAAAATATAAAATATAAAATATAAAATATAAAATATAAAATATAAAATATAAAATATAAAATATAAAATATAAAATATAAAATATAAAATATAAAATATAAAATATAAAATATAAAATATAAAATATAAAGTATAAAATATAAATTATAGAGTGTAAAACTTACTATTTGTTGTAGTCAAGCTTAATCTCATATTTGTTGTCTTCAAATTTAAAAAACAACAAGTTTAAAGTGGGGTGTAGTTAAATTGATTACTTTTGGGGATGGCAGAGAATACTAGTTTCGTCCAACGCCACTTGGACTCATCAGTTCTCTTAGTTCTTTGTATTGAAACCAAGAACCCTTCCCCAATTTTATGACGACTCGAGGTCAAGAATAAGTGTGACTGATGAATTCGTTTCAATGCGAATTCAACCGAAAACACCTAAAAACTCTCGTAGCCGCATATGTAAACCAAATTAACTACTCCACTGTCATGTGTCTCCACATTGCAGAGAATGCACATAACTATTTTGATAGTTGTCGAAAAATAACAACAACCAATCGTCCACGGTGCTCTGTGTCTATTTTTAGATTCACTTTGGCAGTTTTGTTGAGATGTATGTTTTACTTACTATTTGTTGTAGTCAAGCTTAATCTCATATTTGTTGTCTTCAAATTTAAAAAACAACAAGTTTAAAGTCGAGTCGTCATAAAATTGGGGAAGGGTTCTTTGTTTCAATACAAAGAACTAAGAGACCTGATGAGTCCAAGTGGCGTTGGACGAAACTAGTATTCTCCAAAAGTAATCAATTTAACTACACCCAACTTTAAACTTGTTGTTTTTTAAATTTGAAGACAACAAATATGAGATTAAGCTTGACTACAACAAATAGTAAGTAAAACATACATCTCAACAAAACTGCCAAAGTGAATCTAAAAATAAAGTGTAAAATATAAAATATGAGATAGAAAATACGAAATACAAATTGTAAAATATAAAATACAAAATACAAATTGGAAAATATAAAACATAAAATTGAACATATGTATACACTATATATTATATTTTATACTTCTATATTTATATTTTACTTTTTTATATCTTTGTATTTTATTTTTTATATATACTTTATAAAGATTTTTGTATTTATAAGCCTCCTCCTTTCAGACCCTAGAATGACCCTCACAACAAATGTCAAAGTTCTGGGTCTTACCAAACGGTCAATATCAAGTTGCCTAAAAAATTAATTTTGTGTCCAGTATAAATATTTTCTTGTAATTATGTTACAGCCCCTCCTGACTATCAGATTATTTTGATAAATAGGTCCAATTTTCTTCGCACATATTCTACAGTGACGTATTTTATTAGAAAAACAAGACATATTCTGTCACCATAAAATACAAAAAAACTCACATCTCATGTTACAAACATACATAGAAAAGAATAACAACAACATCATGATTTATTGCCCACCTCATTCATTTATTTAAAAAAAGACCACTTATAAGAATTTGTTTTTCTTGTGCACACGCCCTTGCATTCATCACAATTGTTGAAAAAAACACACTTTCCAAATGAACAAAAAAAAAATGGAATACAGAAAGTGAAAAAATTAATGCTTCAATGGATTTAAATCCCATGGCAATCGTGCAAGCTGCTGCTGCTTCTGGCCAGCAAATAAATTTGTGTTCTCTCTCTAATGCTATCAATTAATTGTTTGTCTGGAAGTTGAAGTCAAAGAAAAACATTGAATAGAAGTAGAAAAACTCTTCCCCCTCGGAAAAAATAACAAACAATCATCAATATTATGTTCCTTCTTATCATTCAGACATTGTTGATTTAGAGGACCAACCGAACGGCCAATAGATTATATTGTGTCATACAAGTGCTGAAATGAGGGGCCAACATCAAACAAACACACTCACACACGCAAAGTGACCGTTTGTTATTCATTTCCCCCAACAATTCAAGTGTCAAAAGTTCAAAGATTGAATTGTAAATTGTATTTGGATGTCGGATAGAATGAAAAAGAGATTACAGACTCACACAGCACCACCACACAACAACACACCCACAAAATGAGACAAATTTCTAAAACGAATAGAAAACATTTTTTTTTCAAATAGGTTTATAGACATTAGGGTGGATATTATTTTTGTAATATTGCATATTTTACTTGTACTTTATATTTTATATTTCATTTTTTATATTTTATATTTTATATTTCATATTTTATTTTTTTGTTTTTTATTTGTTATATCTTAAATTTTATATTTTATAATTTACATTTTTGATTTTATAATTTATATTTTATATTTAATATTTTATTTTTTAAGTATATAAAATACTTTATTTTATAATTTATATTTTATAATTTATATTGTATGGGTGCCACCGTGGTACAATGGTATGCACACCCGCCTTGCACAATGATGGTCGTGGGATCAATTCCCCGACCAGGAAACATAAAAAATTTTCAACTGTGGCAAAATACCCCTCAGAAATGTTGGTGACAATTGCTAAGTATTTCAGCCATGTAAAACTTCTCTACAAGTGGTGTCTTAAGATACTCCGTTCGGACTCGGCGTTAAACAGTAGGTCCCACCATATCATTGAGCTAATGTGAATCGGGGTGCACTCATTGATATGAGAGAAGTCTCCCTTGTCCCATCTGGTATGTTTGTGGAATAGTGTGTCCAAAAAACCGGTTTTTTGAAACAAAACTGTTTTCTATAAAATTGCTTATATTTCATAAAAATTTGATTAAAAATTGGCGGAAAAGGGAAAATTAACGACTTTGTTATATAATTATCTCATCAAATCCATGATATCTGACATTCAACCTTGAAATTGGGACATCAATATTAAGATTGAATTGATTGATTGTGCTTTAAGAATAGTATAAACTGTTACTAATATAAAAATATGTACCAAAAGAACTAAATTTACAATTTACGTCGTCTTGCTTTGTAAGCTTCATATTATTGTGAAATGTCTAAATCAAACATACATTTTATTATCATTACATTTTATTTATAACCTGGCATTCGGCTAAAGATCGTGTTAATTACAGTCAAACTTCTCTATAACATAGATCTTGAGGACGAAAATTAATATGTTATAAAGCACCTTCTTGATAAATGGATGACTTTTCTTTGAAAATTCATATTTTTAGTCTAAAGAAGGGACTTTTTTCTTTCGACTATATGTGCAGGTTTTGCCTAATTAGGACAATCATAGACGTCATAAGAAACTCGTTCTTTGAATAATGAAAATATTGGACTAAATATTCGTTTTAAACTGTAATTACAACAATACTCTCTGCATATTATTTAATTTTTAGGACACTGTACGTCAAAAAGCAATACTAGTGCCCTCAGAGAGAGCTTCTATCCACTCACACCATTAAAGCTCCCTGAAGTATGCAACAAAAATAAACTACCGAAAGCTGCTTTAAGACCATTTTACTCAAAATACTTTTCACTTTTAAACACATTTGGCATCTAGAAATTTGCGGTATTTTATGTTATTTGAGTTTATTTTACTTTCAAGAGTAAAATTGTAATGAAATATTGAAAATATTACTATTTTTAAAAAACCGGTTAACCGACACAAATACCCGGTTTTTTCGGTTAACCGAAAATGACGATTTTGATGAAAACCGGCTTCGGTTTTTAACGAAAAACCGGGTAACCGGTTAACAATTATTAATTTTTATTTAATATTTTGTATATTATATTTTATTTTTTATATTTTATATTTTATATATATTTTTTTTTCATTTTATAAATTATATTTATTTTTTTATATTTTATTTTTTATATTTGATTTTTTTTTATTTTATATTTTATATATTTTATTATATATATTTTATTTTTTATATTCAATATTTTATAATTTATATTTTATTTTTTACATTTTATAATTTATATTTTATTTTTTATATTTTATTTTTTATATTTTATTTTTTATATTATATATCTTATTGCTTATATTTTATAAATTATATTTTATATTTTTTTGTAATTTTTTATATTTAATATCTTATTTTTTATATTTAATATTTTATTTTTTATATTTAATTTTTTATATTTTATTGTTTATATTTTATAAATTATATTGTATAATTTATATTTTATAATTTATATTTTATTTTTTATAATTTATACTTTATATTTTATTTTTTATATTTAGTTTTTTATATTTAGTTTTTTATATTTTATATACTATATTTTATAATTTATGTATATTGTATATATTATATTTTATAATTTATATTTTATAATTTAGAATTCATATTTAATATTTTAGATCTTATATTTTATTTTTTATATTTTATATTCAAATTTTTTTATTTTATATATTTTATTTTTTATATTTAATATTTTTATTTTATATTTAATATATTTTATTATTTATATTTTATTTTTTATATTCTATATTTTATATATTATATTTTATTTTGTACATTTTATATTTTATAATTTATATGTTATATTTTTAAATTTAATTTATATTTTGTTTTTTATATTTTATATTATATTGTTTAAGTTTTATAAATTAAATTTTATATTTTATTTTTTATATTTTATAATTTATTTTTTATATTTATTAATTTTATTTTTTATTTTTTATATTTTATTGCTTATTTTCTATAAATTATATTTTATAATTTATAGCTTATATTTTATATTTTATATTTAGTTTTTATATTTTATATATTTTATACTAATATTTTATAATTTATATTTTATTTTTTATATATTATATTTTATATTCTATATGTTATATTTTATATTTTATAATATATTTTATATTTTATAATATATTTTATGTTTTATATCTTATATTTTAATTTTTATTTTTTATATTTTATACTTTATTTTTTACATTTTATATTTAACATTTTATAATTTATATTTTATATTTTATGTTCTATACCTTATCTTTTATATTTATATCTTATATTTTATTTTTCACATTTTATATATTTTATATTCTATATTTTTTTTTTAAATTTTATATTTAATATTTTATTTTTTATATTTTATAAATTATATTGTATATTTAATATTTTATAATTAATATTTTATATTTTATTTTTTATATTCAAAAATTTTTTTTTTATTTTTTATTAATTTATATTTTATTTTTTAGTTTTTATATTTAATATTTTATTTTTTAGTTTTTATATTTAATATTTTATTTGTTATATTCAATATTTTATTTTATTTATTTTATTATTGATATTTTATTTATTATACTTTATATTCTATGGGCCATTATTACATGTGTTCTTTTACTATCTGATGGATTTGAAAATGCACAATAAACTAATTTGGAGGCATTAAAATATAATTTTCACATTGAAAGTTAATGAAAAGAAGCTCCTAATTGAAATGCCATCATCACTTTTAACTGTAAGTTAACCGGAACGCTATAAATCTGTTCGGTAAATCCAAACAAAATAAAAGAAGACTTATAATAATGGGGGTATATTTTATAAATTATATTGTATATTTTATAATTTAAATTTAATATTTTATTTATTAAATTCAATATTTTATTTTTTAGCTTTTATATTTTATATTTAATAATTTATATTTTATATATTATTTTTTATATTTTATTTCATATTTTATACATGTTATATATTACATATTACATTTTGCATTTCTTATTTAATATGTTATATTATTCTAAATGTGGCTAACATTTCCTATATTTGTATTGAATAAAAAACTTGCTATACTTTCCCATACTATTTCAATTTACATTTTTGCTTACCATGAGATTTTCCACAACTGCATTTGATATTTTCCCACAAAACATAAAAAAAACAAAAAGAAAAAAATTATAATGTTATTGTTTATTTATAATTTTGCTGTCATATTACTTCATACATTTAAATTAAAGTTCCGCATTTCAATATCAATAAAAGTACACATCACTAAAACACAGACTGTCTGTCTTACCACCATTAAAGTACGTGAGTTTTTTTTTATTGTGATAAAAATACCATATCGTAGTACGACTACTGCCTACTTTTTTTCTTTCTTTCAACAACGTCATCATTATTGTAAGGTATAATATCGGATTTCCGGTATAATGAAGCTAATATTTTGAGACAAAAGAAGTAGCGCTAGAGAAAAAAAAACAGCTAAGCAAAGTACATGTCTTTAAAAGCACAAAAAACAATGCAAAGTGCAAATAGACGGGAACACATGTTACCACCATCAGCAACAACAACAACCGGAATGCAATTTGTAGCGGTGTTTTGTTGTTTAGTTTTACCTACATATATTTGAACATGTGTTTTAGGTATTAAACCGGCTCACAGGCTTACGAATGAAATATATATTAGGTTATTAACATGTATTATGAAGAAGGATATAGCTGTACTAGAGCTCAATATTGAATGTTAGGAAATATTGTCTGTGTATTTTGTTGACATTGCCATGCTCCTCTGTGAAGGATGCTCATAATAAGGTTCAACGTTGACAGTGAAAAATTTTTATACGGTGAGCGTCAAATATGTTCATTCGATTTTGCAATGATGGCTTCTGCAACAATGAACCTTTGAGTATTGCACCCAATGTAGACAAAGAAATTGCACAAATGCATATATTAACTATTGAATGACCATTGAGCAATGAACCAATGAACTGAGCTACTGAGCAATTTGACCTTTTGAGTTTTAGATCCCAGTGACTGAAAAGTTGCTCGTGGTTCAAAAATTATTAAACAAATGTTTTATAAATTTAGCAATTTTCTTCTTTTTTATAATAAAATTGCATTGAATACCTAATTTGTACACCCACTGTAAAAGTTCTTTGAAAACAACATCTTATTATGCTGTAGCTTAGCTAAACAATAGAAGTTCGTTAATTTTTTTTTTCATAATGTACGTTGTACGTCCTTGAAATAATAGCAGCAGATTATGGTATGGTTATTGTGTCTAAGACGTCAAACAACATCAGAACGTTGAGTACTTGGATAATTTTTAACGTTGCGGTATAAGCCACGTTTGAAAGATGTCGACATTCATTCATTTTTTGCATTGCAACATATGAGGCAGACGTACAAATATGCTGTTGTTTTACCATGTTAACGCACCATAATATTGAAAAATGTGAACGTTCATTGTAGTATGTTTTCGAGGTAATGACGGAACAGTTGATTGGGAGGGTGTGTCACGTCATGGGTAGGATAGTTGATTAAGACAACCACCTACAACTAAAACATATTGGATTTAATTCCATATACATATAATAAATATAAATAAAATAACATAAAAATTTTAACAAAAATATTCGAACAATAAATTAAAAAAAAATCGTTTGTGGTCCTAGCATCCCAGGAGGACTTTATTCAAATAAATATGAAGAAAATTATTATTATTTTTTAATTATATATTATTATTATTATTATTATTTTTTTTTTTTTTGATAGAAATTACAAGCTTTCAAATTATTGAAAGTTTAAAATATGTACGTTTTTTCTTTTAGAATTTTTGACCCACATTTCATTATCAAAAGACAAAGAAAAGGAACCCGCAACCAAACTCCCAACATTCCAATGCTGTGTCATTGTTCGTTGTTCGTTCCTCTCCAATAAAATCACATAATTGATCGTTTCACTTAATCAATGTGGAAGCCAAGTGAATTATGTTTAGAAACAACAACGAACAGACAAAAAATCTTAGCTGAGCACTTTTTAAGACGGAACATTAATTATATGAGAAAATAAATATTTTGGTATTTGTCGAAATGCATTTCAATAATTAATGTAGCAAAACAAAAATATTGGTCTACACTACTATGCAAGGAAAGCAAAGAAGTTCATCAAAAGATATTATTCCAAAATATAATATTAAAGACGAAAAATTATATAAATTATACTTTTATTGTTTTATATTTGTATACTTTAATATTTATATATTTTTACAATTTTATATTTATATATTTTCACATTTTTATATTTTTATTTTTAATAGTTTCATATTTTAATATTTCTATATTTTGTATTTTATATTTAACATTTTATATTTTCTACTGTATATTTTATATTGTATATTTTATTTTTTACATTTTATATTTTACATTTTATACTTTATATTTTATAATATATATTTTATATTTCCATATTTTTATATTTTTAAACTTATATTTTTATATTTTTTTTTATTTTTATATTTTTATATTTTATTATTTTTAAATTTTTATATTTTTGTATTTTTGTATTTTTATATTATTATATTTTTATATTTTTATATTTATATATTTTTATATTCTTATATTTTTCTATTTTTATATTTTTATATTTTTATGTTTTTATGTTTTTATATTTTTATATTTTTATGTTTTTATGTTTTTATGTTTTTATATTTTTATATTTTTATATTTTTATATTTTTATATTTTTATATTTTTATATTTTCATATTTTTATATTTTTATATTTTTATATTTTTATATTTTTATATTTTTATTTTTTTATATTTTTATATTTTTATTTTTTTATATTTTAATATTTTAATATTTAGTATTTAGTATTTTATATTTTATTTTTTACATTTAATATTTAATATTTAATATTTAATATTTAATATTTAATATTTAATATTTAATATTTAATATTTAATATTTAATATTTAATATTTAATATTTAATATTTAATATTTAATATTTAATATTTAATATTTAATATTTAATATTTAATATTTAATATTTAATATTTAATATTTAATATTTAATATTTAATATTTAATATTTAATATTTAATATTTAATATTTAATATTTAATATTTAATATTTAATATTTAATATTTAATATTTAATATTTAATATTTAATATTTAATATTTAATATTTAATATTTAATATTTAATATTTAATATTTAATATTTAATATTTAATATTTAATATTTAATATTTAATATTTAATATTTAATATTTAATATTTAATATTTAATATTTAATATTTAATATTTAATATTTAATATTTAATATTTAATATTTAATATTTAATATTTAATATTTAATATTTAATATTTAATATTTAATATTTAATATTTAATATTTAATATTTAATATTTAATATTTAATATTTAATATTTAATATTTAATATTTAATATTTAATATTTAATATTTAATATTTAATATTTAATATTTAATATTTAATATTTAATATTTAATATTTAATATTTAATATTTAATATTTAATATTTAATATTTAATATTTAATATTTAATATTTAATATTTAATATTTAATATTTAATATTTAATATTTAATATTTAATATTTAATATTTAATATTTAATATTTAATATTTAATATTTAATATTTAATATTTAATATTTAATATTTAATATTTAATATTTAATATTTAATATTTAATATTTAATATTTAATATTTAATATTTAATATTTAATATTTAATATTTAATATTTAATATTTAATATTTAATATTTAATATTTAATATTTAATATTATATATTTTATATTTTATACTTTATACATCATATTTTAAATGTTATATTTTATACTTTAAATTTTATATTTTGTATTTTATATTTTAAATTTCATGTTTTAATTTTATATTCTATGTTTTATATTTTATGTTTTGTATTTTGTGTTTAATATTTTATAAAATTTATATAAATTACTTTTGTCCAAAATTTGTAATCTTGTGTTATTAGTTCTTCAGAAACGTACCAAAACGAAAACCTAACTAAGAAGCACAAAGTAAAACATAAAAACAACGTTGTTTGTACAACAGCAACCAAACAAAAACAAAATCAAGCCCAACAAAATGTATGACTTAATAATAAACAAAACGATTTTGTCTTAAGAAAAATAAATTCAATCAGTTTTCAGTTCGAACTTTTCATCATTTACCCAACAAGTAGCGAAACAGCAAAAACAACAACAAGTTTATGGACAATAGTGACTGATCGAGTGTGCGGCGGTAGTTATTCTCATGTGGGGAATCGCCACCAATGGAGGAGATACATATGAGTGGTATGTTGGTGGTTGGTTTTTTACCTCTATCTAAATCTCATTCAAGTTTGTGACTCATGGCTTCAAAAAAAAAAATACTTGGAAAACCAAAACAAATCTAAAAATCGATGTTTCTTTTTCTGCATCAGCAACAAGAAAAACGAAAAAAATAGTGTTTTTTGTATACAAAAAGTGTCAAAACAAACTTTAATTACTTCTGATGTACCACTGAATGGAGTGGACAGTGGCAGTGACACGAAATGAAATAATTCGGGAACTTTTTGAACCAAACCTTTAAATTTCAATTCAATAATTCTGAGAATCATCAGCCCAGCCACCTTAGTTGGTCCCCGTAGAATTTTTTAGAGATGTCGGGTCATTATGTGCAGAATCATGGACCCCCAGCAAACCAATCGTATCGACATCGTAACGAAATCGGAACAATATTTGGACGTTAGAACATGGCGGTGAAAAGGTTTGCGGCGGGCGTCAAAACCTGGGCCTTTTCGACAAATTTTTCTTGGGGTACACAGAACTCAAAATTGTAACTAATTGACTTGGCAAATGCTCATGAATCCCTCGAATTATATAGGATTTCACAATATAATACACATCAAATTAACGTGTCGAACTACGTGTCACGCGTTACTTTTTCTGTATCTGGTTTGATATGCCAATCCCCGGAACCTTCTCTATGTTTCCAAAATAACAAATGTTTGTCTGCGACACACAAAATTCGAAATTGTAACCAATTGACTTGGAGAATGCTGATGAATTCCTTAAAATACATAGGACTTCACTCTACAATAAACATAAAATTAGCGGAGGGAACGTGGCGTTTCGAAATACGCATTAAGCGTAACTTTTTTAAGAATTTCGGTAGATATGTTAATCCTCGAAGTTGCGACTTCTCTATGAAAAGTTCTGATATTTCAAAAGAAATTTTGCAGATCATGGTTCTCAAAACTTTACAGCGGTCGTCTCCATTAGGGGGGTTCATACTACCTTTTCTTAGACTGAGACTGAGACTTTGATTGGAAATTTTTCTGATTGAAGCTCTTTTGGTCGCGGTCCACACTGGAGCGATTTCATTGAAAAAATTAATGCGTCGCTAGGTCGAATTTCACGGTAGAGTAATGTCATGAAATTGCTGTAGTGATAAACTCGATCTAAGAACGCCTAATTTTATGCAATTTTTTCAATGAAATCGCTCTAGTGTGGACCAAGACTTTCTCACATAGAATTCGTAATTGCAACCAGTTGTCTTGGAAAATGTTTATAGATGCCTGAAATTATATAAGATTTCAAAATATAACTAACGTCAAATTAACAAGAGAACATGGCGTGTCACGCGTTACTTTTCTAAGAATCTCGAAGATGCGCCTTCTAAATAAAAAGTTCGAATATTCCACGAGCAGGTTATCTGTTTTATGTTCTTAAACATTATTGCGGTCTTCAGTAATCGCTCCTTAAGTTTTCTCCTTTTTTTGTAGTAATTCTCCTTATAATATTTCACTTATAACAAATTTCCCAACATTTAGTAGCCCCTCAAAAACAAAATTTGTTGTCTGGAGCCCAATTGCTCAAACTACAAAACACTACACATTTAAGTTTTCACATCATCATAATCCCCCAATGTATTATGACTTTTTTCTATTGGTTTTTCCTGTTTTTCTTTATTAGTTGGTCGGTGGAAAATTGATTTCCGGTAAAAAAAAAAAACACAGAAAAAAACATTTATCAGCTGCCAAAGAAACTTTGAATAGAGAAAAAATTGAATATTTCTTTTATGTTGTTATTGAAGGTGGGAGGTTGGGTGGCAGTTAGGGGTGCGGGTGTTGACAGAGTTACAAGACATTAGGGAATTTGTCTTGTATGTTTTGATTGTAACAAATAGTAGCAGAAGAAAAAAACAAACAGAGAAATACTCAACTCAAAAGAATACTTTAGCATATAATCTTCCGTGAACGATGATAATGCTGTAGATGAGGTGGATGCTTTAGATGTAGTTTTGAATGCATACAAAATTGAATGTTGCCCAAATATGCCGACACACACACGCTTTCAAATAGAAAAGATGATGCAAAACGTCTAAGTACAATTTCATGCTGCATAACTTAGCTTCAGAGAATCCCCCAACGACATTGTCTAGTCAAGAAGTCAAATTTGTGTTACACTCGAAGAAATGGCTAGATGAAAGAATTGCGGAAAATTTGTTTTCCTAAAAATTAATATTTACAACGAGCATCTCTGAAGAGTCTAGGCACAAACGTGGACAGAAAGTCATTTCGGGGTCCACTAGGCCAGTCATGCACGCGTCTTTACGAAAAAGTTAACTACAACGCTCTTTCCCATACAAAAACCCAAAATAGCATTCTATTCCTGTGCACCATTGCACTTGACGAAATATGAATATTGTAACTCATTTGGGGGAGGGGCAAGTTCTCCCCCCAATTCCACTCTCTTTGTACTCACTGAGGTAGGAGAAGGGTTCAAAGTTTTTCATTGCCCAAATACTTAGAAAATGTGACAAGCGGAACATATTGCCACCTTCGAAAAATGTGATGTTATTGTCGGGGATGAGCCTCCGACCTGCTGCAAAAGTTTGAGGGGCAGTCAGTTGAGAAATTCGCTATTTTCGTAAATGGCAATAGATTACCGGATTGTTTTATATGTTTTGATTGTAATCGTTCATCTGTCAATAGATTATTTATTCGGTTTTCGTGAACCTAGTCCTGTGGCTCCTTTCAATGAATCGTATAATTGAACAAGTCATATCATAAACTACACAATACTAACATTTGTTCTGAGCATCTAATAATTCTCCTGAGCATCCCAGAATGAGCTGAAAAAATCGTATATTTTCCATTGATCACCTTTTATTAGATCATTAGTTCGATCTTAGTGAACTAAATAGAACGGCTTTGTCAGACACAATTCAGTGGCTCATTTCAATGAATCGTTCAATTGAACCTAAAACGGCAATGGATATTATATTACTGGATGAAGTTCATTTATAGTTCAAAGATAAGTAGCACAATTCTACCATTACCGGAAACAGTGGACCTATAAGCACCATATTCGAATTTCATCTAATATTCGAAAAACTATTACGATATGCAAAGTGTGGACCAACGGAGTATTCGGTTCGGGAGTTGTCATGAGCACCAGAAACTACACATGCTGGCCGTAGGGGTTTTTTACAATTTTCGGGCCATTTTCTCATGAAATATGGACTTGCCACTGAAAAAAACTTGTACCATCGTAATAGGGACCTTGAGTATAACATGTTGCTTGAAAAATCAAATCGATTCCAGAGGAGGTCCTAACCGACACTTTTCCGAATTTTGGTGTGGGGAGTATCCAAAGGAGTTGACATATATAGTCTATATGATCTATGTCTCGTGGAAATATTACGATGTCCAAAGTATGGACCAGATCAGATACTACCTTCGGGAGTTATCGTGCGCACCATTTTAGCGAAAAGTTTTGAACTTTTGCGGGGGAGGTACCCAAAGGGTGGACCGATAAGGCCCATCTCGGAATTTGATTTAACTTAGGGCAAAATAGTACGATTGGCAATTTTTGGATCGAATCGGTTTATTCGTTCGAGAGTTACCGCGCGCTCTATCCACAACACATGGAGCCATATGTATGGACTTGCCCCTGAAAAACTTGCACCATCGTACTGGGGGAAGCGAATACAAGTTGTTACAACAAAAATTTAAAGATTCGATAGAAGGTCTTAAACTGCACTTATCCAAAATTTTGTGTGGGAGGTACCCGAAGGAGTGGACCGATATAGTCCTATTCGAACTTGATCTATGTCTCGTAGAAATATTACGATATCCAAAGTTATGACCAATTCGGTTACTCCCTCGAGAGTTATCCGAACATTTTCGAACTTTTATGGGGGAGCTACCGGAAGGAGTGGACCGATATAACCCATCTACGAACTTAAAGTAAGTTTGGACAAATATTACGAATGCCAAATTTTGGATCCGATCGGTGGCTTCGTTCGAGAATTATCGTGCGCTTCATCCACTACACATGATAGCGGGTTAACAGCTTTCCGGCCATTCTCTCATGAAGTATGGACATGCCCCTGAAAAACATGCACCTTCATAATGGGGGCAACGAATTCAAGTTTTTATAACAAAAATCTAAAGGATTCGAGAGGAGGTCTTAAACTTCACTTTTCCGAAATTTTGTGTGGGAGGTACCCGAAGGAGTTGACCGATAGGGTCCATAGTAAAACCTTAACTAAGTCTGGTAGAAATTTCGCGATGTGAAAAGAATGTACCAAATCGGTTACTCTCTTTAGGAGTTATCGTGCGCACAAATTTTCCGAATATTTTGGAACTTTTGTGGGGGAGGTAACGGAAGGAGTGGACCGATATGGACCATCTTCGAACTTAAATTAAGTTTGGGCAAAATATACGAAATCCAAAATTTGAACCGAATTGGTTCATCCGTTCGAGAGTTATCGTTATTACGAATGCCAAATTTTGGACCCGATCGGTTGCTTCTTTCGAGAGTTATAGTGTACACCAGCCAGGCAGACAGACAAACTGACGGTCATGGCTAAATCGACTCCAAATTGTCTGAAACGGATTTCGTCCAAACACACTTGGGGTCTAAAACCATTATTTCGATTAGGCACATTTGCCCGCAGGAAAGCAAACCCCCAGTAACCCCCCTCTGGACGGTCTGGTTTTCTATACAGTCGGTTCCAAGATAGAGGAAGGTACGGGGGCTGGCGTCTACTGTAAAAAGCTATCTCTTGAGTACGCTTACAGGCTGGATAGCAACTGTAGTGTCTTCCAGGCTGAAATCTTCGAAATTTGGAAGGCAGCGGAATTGATAAAATGTTTGGAGCTATCTCTTGAATACGCTTACAGGCTAGATAGCAACTGTATTGTCTTCTAGGCTGAAATCTTCGCGATTTGGAAGGCAGCGGAATTGATAAAAAGTTTGGATGCAGAAATCTTTGAACCGGTGACTATCTTTGTGGATAGTCAAGCGGCTCTTAAAGCCATCAAATCCTGCAACATCAATTCCGATGTCGTCCTTAAGTGTAGATCAGCCTTGGGAACGCTAAATAACGGCTTTCGGCTATGCTGGGTACCAGGACACCGCGACTATATGGGTAATTAAAGATCAGATGAATTAGCTAGTCGCAGTCTACAGATCTAGCAATCGCTGAATCCATCAGACCACCCATTTGTCACTTTTTCCAAAGAACTGAAACGTTCTCTGACGAAAGGGCCAGTGAATTATGGCATAATGGTGCATTGTGGTAAGATCCATTTGGTCGTCTCTGTCAGTCAAAAGAATGAATTCTCTGTTGAACCTGAGTAAAGCTGAAGTTAGAGTAATTACGGGAACCATCACTGGACACTGTTACATCAGGGCCTTTACCATAAAATGGAATGAGGATGTTACTGAGCAGACTCTGTGAGGATGCATTGTGGTAAGATCCATTTGGTCGTCTCTGTCAGTCAAAAGAATGAATTCTCTGTTGAACCTGAGTAAAGCTGAAGTTAGAGTAATTACGGGAACCATCACTGGACACTGTTACATCAGGGCCTTTACCATAAAATGGAATGAGGATGTTACTGAGCAGACTCTGTGAGGATGAGGAGGAGATGTAGACGATCGAGGTGTTCACTTTCCACCGTGTCTAACCTTCTATTCAACTGTGGAACCTGCTGTAATCTACAACATCATCAGAAATCTGAAGTGGCTGGGGCAGGGCAACCTGAACACGTGAACCGTATTTCAAGTATTCTGCCAACCATCACCGCCCAAACCTTTCCTTCTTTTAAACTATTTTTCCCTTCTAAAAATTTCTACTAAATTACTTCTTTCATACTTTCATAGTTTCCCCCCGGATGATCACAATGGACCGAAAGGTCTTCGAGTGACGCAGTCACAAATTAGTGCCTGCACATCCCCAAACCTAACCTAACCTAGCCTAAATGCTCAGGGTATAAAAAGGGCCGGCCTATTTGAACAATCTGGAATTACAACCAGTTGCCTTAAAACAATGGGTTTATTTTGAAAAATTTATTCTTGGAGCTCTAAAACCGCATAGAACTAGAAATTATAGTCACCTTGATAAATGCTGAATTATATAGGATTTCACAATACAATTGACATGAAATTAGCGAAAGAAACGTGGCGTGTCGTGCTTCGTGTCACGCTTTACTTTTCTAAGAATCTCGGTTGATGCACTAATTTTCGAAACAGTGCCTTCTCTATAAAGTTTTCGGATATTCTAGAGAGAAGTCTTCCGTTATTTGTCGGCAATGTTCGTGGGTTTTTTTTTTAATAAGAGAATAAAAGTCGTTTTATACGCCAATGGATGAAACATATGTTTCTCCTCTCTCTCCCTCTCCCTAAAATTTCTTAAAGAAAATACATATATTTTCTAAATTTCAATAAATTTCATGCAAAAACACAGCAAAAGTGCCAAATATTGCCAAAATTTTTTTCTGCTTTTTCTCAAAACAAAATTACAATATTCACAGCCGGTGTATAATCATCATCGTTATGCCGGCCTTTTTTTGTTGACAGTATAGTTTATTATGAATGTACTACGGCAAACGTATGAAAAAGAGGAAAAAATTATAAGCAAGCCGGACGGACGATAAATGGCGTGCCTTTTTATTTTTTTCGTGTGTTTTTGTCGTGTGTGTGCGCGCAGGCAGCTCTTCATATTTTGGCTTTATTACAGGTGCATAAATTATATTTTCACGGTGTGTATGGGGAATGGATATGGATGGATATTATGCAGCTTATTTGGGATTCTTTATGTTTTGGCGTAAAGTTATTGCCCTGCCCAATACAACAACAAACAATCTCTCGTGTTTATGCAAAAATTGAGAAAAAATAAAATCAAAGAGATTTATTCATAGTTCGCCGAATAGAAGCGGAATTTCTTTAATTAGTGAATTTTTGTGTCAAATTTTACATGACAATTAAATTATGTTTTTGAACTTTGTCATAGTAGATGATGGCTAATTAACATAGGAAGCGAAATGACGAGAGAGAGAAAATTGATTCTATTCATAGGGGAAACTTATTACTTGAAACTCAATAAGTAGCCTAGACAAGGGAATACTTAGTCCATATTTATATTAGGGAATTTTCCGTGCGGCAATTGCCAGTTTGATGGAGAGAGAGGTGAGGTACATATATGGTAACCCTTTGCCTCTCAACACCCTCTCACCAGCAAACTGACAATTGCCGCAAGGAAAATTGCCAAATGTAAATATGGACTTAAGGAACTTGGAAGTTTCTATTTCAAATAGTTACCATTAAATAGTATTTATTTTTATTTAATTAATCTTTAAGATCCGTTATGGCAAAATAAACACCCACCAAACATTTAAGAAATTATATTTTTTGTTTTATTTGTAGATAACTTGGCGTCTTGATTTTGCGAATTTGCAAAACCCACACTTTTGGATTGTTATTTCTTATTTTTATTTTTGTTTGTTTAGCTTTTTTGTTTCTTTTTTCTGGAAACAACAATTTTTTCTGCTTAAATAAAGTTAACAAAAAGTGTGATATAATTATTTATGTGAGTGTGTGTATGGGCGCCGAGCATTATTTTAAACTTAAGGTGAAGGTCGCCTAAACTTTTGCTGCCGCCACAAAAATATTATTGTTGTCTGGCGTTTTTTGGTAAATTAATAAAACTACTTCATAAGGTAAATGAATAATATCTGTAAACGCATACTTATATGGGTGCTGACTATCCAAACCTCCGACGGGTGGTAACTATGTCTATCTGTCTACACACATTAAAGGTGTGGTAAATTGGCAAAACATTAATTAATTATGGTATGGGTCGTCCGTCATTGCTGTCGTTTACATTTATTCAATGAGTTTTTGGATATTTTTTTAATAATTTTATAATTGACATAAAATTAAAGAAAAGAAAAAAGCGAAGGGGGAAGGAAATAGATTCCGTCACGTTTGTTTTGTTTAGTTTACAAAAAATCAGTTCGAATGTACAGAATTCTTAAAACTAAACAGAAAATTAAATTTTCTAATTGAATATTATAATATTATAGAATTGAATATTCTGGGTGACGTAGGGGATGGAAGATACCAAGGAACGGTCCTGACCGGTTTTAACATGGCAAAGCCCAGGATTTATCTTGGTCCCTCTTTCATCCCAAGTGGACACTGACCTCCCCGTGGTGTCACCTGGGGAACTGCCTTTAACACCCGTTAAAGGTAGTGAGCTAACATGTGCCGCGCGTTCACCCATAAGAACGTTAAAAACTTGGGTTTGGGCGTCGGGTTAGTAACCCTCCCCTAGAAAAAACAGCCTACTATGAAAAAACGAAAGAAAAGAAAAACAAACCCCTCTAAAGTTGACGAACCCCGCAAACGTTTTAAGGACCATGATCTGCGAATCTGCACCTGGAATGTTCGCACTCTTTATAGAGAAGGTGCAGTCTTCGCATTGGCAGACGTACTTGAAAAGTACAAGACCGATATTACTGCCATACAGGAAATACGATGGATTGGGAAAGGCGTCACAACAACACCTAAAGGTGACGCACTGTATTATAGCTGCCATGACGTAAAGCATGAGTTTGGTTGTGGATTCGTAGTTAGTCGGAGACTAAAACATCTTGTATCCAGCTTCACTCCAGTGAATGAAAGACTTGCTGCAATTCGAATAAAAGCTAAATTCTTCAACATCAGCTTTATCTGCGCTCATGCTCCCACTGAAGAAAAGGATGAACAGACCAAAGATATATTTTACGAGCGCTTAGAAGAAACATATGACCGTTGTCCTGCCCATGACATTAAAATCATTCTAGGCGATTTTAATGCCAAAATTGGAAAGGAGAATATCTTTGGCCCAACAGTCGGGAAATTCAGTCTCCACAGTGAAACATCTGACAATGGTATGAGACTGATAGACTTTGCAGCTGCAAAAAACATGGTAGTTAGCAGTACCAGATTTAATCATCTCGATATTCATAAGGGCACCTGGCTGTCTCCAGATCAGAAAACAAGAAACCAAATTGATCATGTTGTGATAGATGGAAGACATTCATCGAGCGTGTTGGATGTACGATCGTTCCGAGGCGCAAACATTGATTCGGACCACTACCTTGTTGCAGCAAAGGTACGCACCCGCTTAAACGTAGCAAACAAAGTACGAACAGACACAACACGAAAGTTAGACATCGGTAAGCTGCAATCACAACAGATAGCCACAGCATATTCCACTCAACTAGCCCAATTGCTTAATCAAAGCCCTCCTCATCCCGATAACATATCAGCGCAATGGCAAAGCATTGCCCACTCCATGCAAACAGCCGCAAAATCCATACTTGGATACCAGAGACCTCCACCAAGGAATCCATGGTATGATGAGGAGTGTCGTGCTGCCACCGAAGAGAAAAATGCGGCATATAAGGCTACTTTACAATCTGTAGCAACGCGTAGCGCACGAGAGAGATACAGGGAGAAAAGGAGAGAGGAGAAACGTCTTTTCCGCAGGAAAAAGAGAGAGATGGAAAAGCGGGAGTGTGAAAAAATCGAGATGTACAGGAGCCAGAATGAAGTCCGAAAATTCTACCAAAGAGTCAAGCATCAAACTGATGGCTTTGGTACAGGCACATCCTCCTGTAGAGACCAGCAAGGTAATTTGGTAACTGATACAGATAGTGTACTCAGGATATGGAAAGAACATTTTTCAAATCTGTTGGTATCCAATAGCAGCGAAGACGACGAAGATACCACAGTCCCAATCCCAGAAGATGGTATTGAATGTATACCGCCCAGCCAAGATGAGGTAAAGACAGCAATAAATCGGCTGAAGAATAATAAGGCAGCAGGGGCCGATGGCTTACCAGCCGAGCTGTTCAAAACCGGAGGCGACACGCTGATAAGGTGTATTCATCAGCTAGTTAGCACCATCTGGCAGGAAGAACGAGTACCCGACGATTGGAACCTGAGTATCCTGTGCCCCGTCCACAAGAAGGGAGATAAGACTGTATGCTCTAACTATAGGGGCATAAGTCTACTCCCTATTGCCTACAAGATCGTGTCAGGGATATTGTGCGAACGACTAAAGCCAATGGTCAACGAGATTATTGGACCATACCAATGCGGCTTTAGACCTGGCAAGTCCACCATTGACCAGATATTTACCCTGCGGCAAATCCTGGAGAAGACCCAAGAGATGCAGATCGACACCTACCACCTTTTTGTCGATTATAAAGCAGCCTTCGACAGTCCGCTGCGCTCAAAGGTATTCCAAGCCATGTCTGAATTTGGTATTCCCGCAAAGCTCATCCGGCTTTGTAAAATGACTTCAACTGACACGAGGTCCTCAGTTAAAATAGGAAAGAACCTCTCCGAAGAGTTTGGTACCAAAAGAGGTTTCAGACAAGGAGACAGCCTTTCGTGTGACCTCTTCAACATCCTGCTAGAAAAGGTTATACGAGAGGCAAACGTCAAAAGAAGTGGCACAATCTACACCAACAGTCACATGTTACTTGCTTATGCTGATGATATAGACATCATGGGTCGATCAGTAAAAGAAGTAACTGATACCTTTATAAAGGTCGAAGGAGAATCTGCTAAAGTGGGTCTGGCGGTAAACGGTGAGAAGACCAAGTTGATGGTGTCGACGCGCAATGCGTCCATTGAGCTCGGACCGACTGTGGAAGTTGGTTCCTATAATATTGAGGTAGTAAAAGACTTCGTCTACCTCGGCACCTCCGTCAACACAACAAACGACATCAGTTGTGAAATAAAAAGAAGAATTGTATTGGCCAACAGATGCTACTTTGGATTAAGTAAGCAGTTTAAAAACAAAGCCACATCTCGTCAAACAAAAATAACGCTCTACAAAACACTGATACTACCCGTGCTGATGTATGGCTCCGAAGCCTGGGTACTTGCGCAAGCAGACATGGCAGTGCTTGGTGTGTTTGAGAGAAAAATTCTTCGAAAGATCTACGGACCAATCTGCGTTGACGGTGAATATCGACGTCGCATGAACCACGAGCTGTATCTGCTATACAACGACATGAATATTGTTAAACGTATCGAGATGCAGCGATTGCGTTGGCTAGGCCATATCATAAGAATGAGCGATGATGAACCCGCTAAAAAGGCGTATGAATACATGCCACATGGCGGTGCACGCAGAATTGGCAGGCCAAGGAATAGATGGCGCAAACAAGTGGATGATGAGATGACAAGGCGCGGTATTCCAGTGTGCAAAGCAACAAATAGAGAGGAATGGAGATCTCTTCTTAGTTCGGCCTATAGAACAAATGTTCTGTAATGGGCCAGCTAAGTAAGTAAGTAAGTAATTGAATATTCTACAAGGAATGACTCAAAAAATAAAGCATAAAGTTTAATTTTGTTTATACCCTTCACCATAGTATGGGGGATATATAAATTCTGAGTCGATATAGCCATGTCCGTCTGTCCGTCTGTTGTAATCACTCTAGCGCCCACAATAATTGAGCTAGAGCGCTATATTTTTGCACCCGATTGTTTTTTTCCATAGGTATGATGTCAATTTCGAAGATGTGCTATATCGGCCCACGTTTTGCTATGACCCCATATGTACCCCGTTATATGGAGATTTTCAGTATTTTGGGGATTTTAGCTATATTTTTTGACCGAATTACCTGTAATTTGACATTTGAGGTTCTTAATGGTCACAAAATATCTGCACTAAAAATAGTCAACATAGGTCCCTGTTTCGGTATTGCCCCCATATAACGGTACCTACCGGTGTTTGTCAATTTGGGGATTTTAGCTATCTTTTTTTGACCGAACTACCTGTAACTTGACGTTTGGGGTTCCCAGTGGCCACAAAACTACTCCATCAAAAAAAAACAAACCGTCAACATAGGTCCATGTTTTGGTATAGCCCCCTCCCGATTTTCGGTATATTGAGGATTTTAGCTATAATGTTTAACCGAAATTTCTGCAATTTGACATTTAAGGTTCTTAGTGGTCACAACACTTCTACAATAAAAATTTTCAACATAGGTCAATGTTTTGGTATAGGCCCCATATAATGGTACCTCCCGATTTTCGGTATTTTGAGGATTTTAGCTACAATTTTTAACCGAACTAGCTGTAATATGACATTTGAGGTGTACAAAATATCTCCACTAAAAACTGTCAACATAGATCAACATGTTTTGGTATGGCCCTCTATATCGGTACCTCCCGATTTTCGGTATTTTGAGGATTTTAACTGAACCACCGGTAGATTGACGTTGGGGTTCCCAGTGGTCACAAAACATCACCCCCAAAAAATGTCAGCATATGTTCACGGCACAGCCCACATATAACGGTTCCTCCCGATTTTTGGTGTTTGGCGGATTTTAGCTACAATTTTTAACCGAACTACCTGTAAATTGACGTTTGACGTTCACAGTCACAAAATATCTTCTCCAAAAATTGTCAACATAGGTCAACGTTTTGGTATAGCCGCCATATAACGATACCTCCAGATTTTCGGTATTTTGAGGATTTTAGCTACAATTTTTAACCGAACTACCTGTTATTTGACAGGTAAGATTCCAACAAAAACTGTGAACAAAGACCCAAGTTTGGTATATCTTTCATATAACGGTACCTACCAAATTTCGGTATTTTGATGATTTTTTTGAGGTATTTTTTTTTTGTTTTGAGGTAAAATAAAAATATCTCCGCCTAAAATTGTGGACAGAAAATTTTTTAGTTCAGAATATTTTATGATGGGGGTATAAAAAGTTCGGCCCGGCCGAACGTAACTCTTTTTTACCCGTTAATTTTAATAAATACGGTACCTAGCCTACAGGGCCAAAACGGTTCTAATTACAACATTAAAGATACTACTTCGGCTTTCGGTGTTTGAATCTCCTGATCTGCGCCAGGTGCTTTTTTGTCTAACTACATTCCATTTTCCTTGAGGGCAAAATGTATCTCATAAAAAAAAATGGTTTTAGATCCCAAGTATGATTCCGTCTGTCCGTCTGGCTGGCTGGAGCGCACGACAACTCTCGAACGGATTAACCGATTTGTTCCAAAATTTGACTATCGCAATATATTGTCCAAACTTAGTTTAACTTCGAAGATGGGCCATTTCGGTCCACTCCCTCGGATACCTCTCCCACAAAAGTTCTATTTTTTTCAGAAAAATGATGCGCACGATAACTCTCTCTAATAATATTTCTGCCAGAAAAATATCAAGTTCGAATATGAGCGACATCGGTCCACTCCTTCGGGTTTCCCCCACACAAAATTTCAGAAAAGTGCAGTTTAAGACCTCCTCTCGAAGCATTTTGATTTTTGTTGTAACAAATTGCATTCGCTGCCCCCCATTACAACCGTACAAGTCCATACTTCCCGAAATAAATGGCCCGAAATGTGTAAAATAACCCCTCCAACGGATCTGTTGATTCAGTCCAAAATTTGGTCATCGTAATATTTTGTCTGAACTTATTTTAAGTTCGAAGATGAGCCATATCGGCCCACTCCTTCGGGTACAACCCCCACAAAAGCTCAAAACTTTTCGCTAAAATGGTGCGTACGATCACTCTCGAAGCAGTAACCGATTTGGTCCATACCTTGTACATTGTAATATTTCTACGATGCATAGATCAGGTTCGAATATGGTATGTATATGTCAACCCCTTCGGGTACCCCACACACAAAATTTCGGAAAAGTGTAGTTCAAGACCTCCTCTCGAATCGTCTTGGTTATTTTTGTAACAACTTGTAAGACTGTAAACATTTTTTCAGGGGCAAGTCCATACTTCCTGAGAAAGTGGCTCGAAAGCTGAAAAACCCGCTATGGCACCATGTGTAGTTGGTTGGAGCGCACGCTAACTCTCGAAGGGATAAACCAATCCGGTTCAACATTTGGCAGTCTTAGTATATTTTGTCCAAGATTAAAACAAGTTTTAAGCTGGCGAAGGTCTCCGAGTGGAGTGGCTGCCAGCACGGCAGTTGCGCATCCAAAACCTAACCTAAGCTGGGCCATATCGACCACTCCTTCAGGTACCTCCCCCACAAAAGTTCAAAACTTTTCTCTAAAATGGTGCGCACGATAACTCTCGAAGGCAGTAACCGATTTTATCCTTACTTTGCATATGGTAATATTTCTACGGTTAGAATATGGGATGTATGTGTGAAGTCCTTCGTGTACCTTCCACACAAAATTTCGGAAAAAATGGAGTTTAGGACCTGCTGTCGAATCGTTTTGATTTTTGATGTAACTACTTGTATTCGCCCATTACTGCAGTACCATTTTTTTAGGGGCAAGTCCATACTTCTTGACATAAAAAGAACCCGAAAGCTGTAAAAACCCATACGGCCAGCATGTGTAGTGACTGTTGCGCATGACAACTCTCGAACCGAATACTGCGTTGTGCGACACTTTGCATATCGTAATATTTTTCGAATACTAGATAAAATTCGAAGGTGTTGCTTCGGTAGTCCCCCACAAAAGTTCGAAAATATTCGCTTTAATGGTACGCGAGATATCTTATAGACGGAGCAACCGATTTGGTCCAAACTTTGGATCTTGAAATATTTTGTCCAAACTTAGTTTATGTACAAAAGTGGGCCCTATCGGTCCATATCTTGGGGTGCGACCCATACAAATGTTCAACATTAATTTACGTACCTCCCCAGCAAAACTTTTAAGATTTAATAAAAATCCATAGTTTTGTCGGTTCATACGCCCAAAGTTGAGATATCACTTGAATTTTGAAATCGGAAAACCCATTTTAGTTGAGTACTTCATGTCATATTACTTAGAAATTTAATACAAACTTCACTATAATATTCTTTCAGACCTGGTTATGTGATATCACACTAACATCAGACATGTCTGCTAAATATCTGAATATATTTAATTTCAACATCATAAGGTACAACTTACAAATTGAAGAAAATACAAAAACAAATCAGAAAAACTCCAGACATGTCTGTTCAATATCTGAAAACATGTGAGTTCATACGATACGACTTACATATTGAAAAAATATATGTATATAATATTCTTTCAGAACTATTTAGACATGTCTGCTCAATATCTGAAAACCTTCAACTTGAACCATATTATGTACATATTAACCAATTTATTTGAGTTCGAATCCAATGTATATGGGGAATAATTCTTTCAGTTCTTTTTAAATTTGGCAACTTGGTTGGTTGGGCAGGTAACCATGTGTCGATCATGGGACACGGAAGTTCTTCTCTTAATGTATCCAAAATCAGAAACTACCGTTCCATAAAAATGTTGTAATGGGACTTAACCTATTGTCGCGATGTTGCTTTTGTGATATCAGACAAACCACAGACATGTCCGCTCAATTTCTGACAACTTTTAACTTCAATCGCATTATTAACCAATTTATTTGACATCAACTCAGATGTCAGTGGTGAAAATTCTTTTAGTTCTTACAAAATTTGGCAATTTATTTGTCCAGTAGGTAGCCAGGTGTCGATCATGTGACACGGGAGTTACCGTGAATAAATCAAAAACTTGGAAGCCAAGGCATCTATGAACAAATCAAGAGCTAGAAAAATCTAATATTAGCCATATCTGAAAAAATGCAAACTACTACGAATTAATTGATAGAGCAGACACCTATAATACTATTTTAGATCAGTTTATATGATATTAAAAATGTGTACTCAATGTCTGAAATTTAGCAACTTCAACCATTGTCCATGGCGCCAACGCTTGCAACAAATGATGCGACGCACATGACTTCTGCCAACGATGGCTTGGGTTGTACTAAACCAAAGTTTAAATCTAAATAAAAAATACTGACTAAGCTCCTTGGTAAAACGATCTCTACAAAATCTATAAATATGACCTTTTAAATATATTTTCAAAAATAATCTTCTATTCTTATATTGAACATAATCTTGGATTTCCAAACCACCATCTTATCTTTCTTTAATTATTTAAAAAACCTTTATCTCTGATCTGATTCATTCATTGAATATGATCTTCATAATATTAAATTAATACAAAAAAAAAATCTTCCACAAGTTGATGACTATGAACATCATTATAAAAGTGTTGAAAGTGTTCACATTCATACATACAGACACTCACTCACGTGCTTACATACACAGTTCATTACTAAAATACAAAAAAATATATATCCAACAATTTCTAATGAAATTAAAACAATTAACAATTACTGCCATTGTCATTCACATAAATTGAAAATGAAAAATGAAAAGAAACGATCTTCAAATAAACAGACACACAACAAAGTGGATCTCAAGGCGGCATGACCGCTCTTTTCAATGATAGTTTGTCGTTGTCGTTTGTGCAGCAACTATTTGAAAGTGAATTTTTTAGCGAGCTGACAACAGCTGCCAGCCATCCAGTTTTCAGCAAGGTTGTGGTTGTCGATGACATTTCACACTTTTTCCATTTTATTAGGAGTGTAAAGTGAATGACTTAAAGTTTAGGAAAGCGAGAAACAAAAATTGAGGAAATATTGGCAAATATAAAAGGTGATGTAAAATTCGCACGTTGTGATAATTTTTTTTTAGTTTGGTGCGAGAAGAACTTTCGATATGTTCCTAGAGAATTCATATAAAAATCGACTGCCCTTCAGAAATTGTTTTGATATTTTTATTATGTACATAACAACTTAAAAAAGAAAAAACAAATTCTTTCAGATCTAATTATGTGATATCAGACACACATCAGACAAGTCTGCACAAAGTCTGAAAATCTACCATCTTCAACAAATTCATCCGACATTAACTCAGAATTTGGTTAAATATAAATCTTGTTGGGTGACTTAACCTATTGTGGAGATGTTGTAAACAAATATTTTTCAGGTTGGTTGCACCTCCGCTCTGTGGATAGAATAACTACTAAGGACGGAAGACTTATGAATATGTTCGTAAAGAATTTATATAGATGTCCGCTACATATGAAAACATTTTATGAGTTTTCATATTATTACTAAAAAAGCAAATTATACTCCTTCTGATCTGATTATGTGATATCAGACACAAATCAGACATGTCTGTAAAATGTCTGAAAATCTACCTACTTTCGATATCAATACAGAATTTGGGAATATAAAAGTCTACGACCAACGTTACTTCACTATTCATTTATTCAACATAATGTCGGGCACATGTCGGAAATACTTCGCATAACTAATGGTTAGAATTCTTGTCACATAAAAATATATTTTTTGGTTGATGGCAGGTTTGTCGTATGTATATAATATCTTCTATGGACAGAAGACTTACGAATATTTTCCTAAAGAATTTATAAAGTTACCTGCAGCGTTTTAGAACATATTTTGCCTTTTTGGACTATCGAATAGGTCTTAAATTCCACCTATGCGAAAATTTTGAACATGACGCAATTTTGAAAGAAATTTTGCCATGTGCAAATATTGCGATTACTCCCTTCGAAAGTTACCGTGCGTACCATTTCAGCGAAAAACTTTGAGCTTTTTTGGGACGTACTCTAACAAGCGAAGCACATCTTGGATGAATTTCGCAAATATATTTACTTGAGGGTCCAAAACCAATATTTCGATTAGGTCCATTTTTGATCGTATTAAACTATAAAAACTATAAAACTATAAAAACATGCTATCCAACTTTGAAGTAACAAATTAGTGGACCAGAGGAATTGGAGATCTATTCCTAATTCTGCTCAACCGTGGTTGTAGAAAGAACGAGGTTAATAAGAATGATTGTAATTTTGAAACATAAAAGACAGAGGGACATTTCTACGTCCAGAATACATACCGCATATATGTAACTCATATAACGGGTGTTTTTTTTTTACAGGTTTGTTTTTCGAATAGAGATAAAACTGGCATCTTGTGGTCAAATCTGGAAACTCTAATGTCATTTATGTTCAGTTTGGTTTGACATTTCATCATGAACAGGTTGACAAAAGAACAACGCTTGCAAATCGTGCAAATTTATTTCGAAAATAATGGTTCAGTTCGCCAAGTTTACCGCAAGCTCAATCCATTTTATGGTGGACATAATCGTCCATCGGAGCAATTAATTCGGTTAACCATGGATCGTTTTCGCACTACGTTTACTCTATATGATAATACGCATCCGCAGAGACGTCGAACAGTGCGCACCGAAGAAACAATTGCCGCTGTAGAGCAAAGTGTTGAAGAGGACCCGAATGAATCGATTCGCCACCGTGCACAGCAATTGGAGCTTTGTCCATCAACTTTATGGAAGATTTTGCGCAAAGATCTTGGCTTGCGACCTTACAAGATCCAGCTTGTGCAAGAATTAAACCCGCGAGACCATGCAATGCGTCGTGATTTTGGTGTATGGGCCAAAAATGAGATTGATCTCGATGCGGATTTTCATCGCTAAATTTTGTTCAGTGATGAGGCTCATTTTTGGTTGAATGGCTACGTCAACAAGCAAAATTGCCGCATTTGGAGTAATGTTTGTTTGGTGTGCTCTATGGGCTGGTGGAGTCATTGGGCCATACTTCTTCCGAAATAATGCTGCAGAGGCAGTTACCGTTAATAGAGACCGGTATAGAGCCATGATAACCGACTATTTTGTTCCCGAATTGGATGGCATGAATGTGGATGAGTTGTGGTTCCAACAAGACGGCGCTACATGCCACACAGCGCACGTCACAATCGATTTATTGAAGGAAACATTCGATGAGCGCATAATTTCGCGGAATGGACCTGTCAATTGGCCACCAAGATCGTGTGATTTGACACCATTGGATTATTTTCTTTGGGGATATGTGAAGTCGCTCGTCTACGCCAACAAACCAGAAACGTTAGGGGAATTGGAAGCCAACATTCGTGGCGTTATTGCCGACATACAGCCCCATATGCTCGAAAAAGTGGTTGAAAATTGGACCTCTAGAATTGGCTTGATTCGAGCCAGCCGCTGCGGCCACATGCCCGAAATCAAATTTAAACATTAATGGCATAAAATTATCCTTCCAATAAAGCCAAAATGATGGACATTAAAACGATTTTCTTGTGTTTTATTTCAATTCGAAGTTCTATACCACTAAAAAAAACACCCGATACATTGAAGGCCTTTAGGTGGTCTTCTATACACAGAAAGCCCATAGGAGGTGTTCTAGCCATAGAAGATCTATAACTCTAGCAGGTATTCTATACATTGAAGACGTTTATGAGGTGTTCTCGCCATAGCAGATCCTTAGAAGGTCGTCTATAACTCTAGGAGCTCTATACATTAAAGACCTTTAAGGGGTCTTCTAGCCATAGGAGGTATTCTATACATTGAAGACCTTTAAAAGGTGTTCTAGCCATAGAAGATCCTTAGAAGGTCGTCTATAACTCAAGGAGGTCTTCTATACATAGAAAACAATTAGGAGATGTTCTACTCATAGAATATCATTAGGAGATCTTCTATACACAGAAGTCCTTTAGGAGGTGTTCTAGCCATAGAAGATCCTTAGAAGTTCGTCTATAACTCTAGTAGGTCTTCTATACATAGAATACCTTTAGGAGATGTACTAGTCATATAATATCATTAGGAGATCTTCTATACATAGAAGACCTTTAGGAGGTGTTCTAGCCATAGAAGATCCTTAGAAGATCGTCTATAACTCTAGGAGGTCTTCTATACATTGAAGACCTTTATGAGGTGTTCTAGCCGTAGAAGATCCTTAGAAGGTTGTCTATAACTCTAGGAGCTCTTCTATACATTGAAGACCTTTAGGGGGTATTCTAGCCGTAGGAGGTATTCTATACATTGAAGACCTTTAAAAGGTGTTCTAGCCATAGAAGATCCTTAGAAGGTCGTCTATAACTCAAGGAGGTCTTCTATACATAGAAGACCATTAGGAGATGTTCTAGTCATAGAATATCATTAGGAGATCTTCTATACACAGAAGTCCTTTAGGAGGTGTTCTAGCCATAGAAGATCCTTAGAAGGTCGTCTATAACTCTAATAGGTCTTCTATACATAGAATACCTTTAGGAGATGTACTAGTCATATAATATCATTAGGAAATCTTCTATACATAGAAGACCTTTAGGAGGTGTTCTAGCCATAGAAGATCCTTAGAAGATCGTCTATAACTCTAGGAGGTCTTCTATACATTGAAGACCTTTATGAGGTGTTCTGGCCGTAGAAGATCCTTAGAAGGTTGTCTATAACTCTAGGAGCTCTTCTATACATTGAAGACCTTTAGGGGGTATTCTAGCCATAGGAGATCTTCTATACACAGAAGTCCTTTAGGAGGTGTTCCAGCCATAGAAGATCCTTAGAAGGTCGTCTATAACTCTAGAAGGTCTTCTATACATTGAAGCCATTTAGGAGGTCGTTTATTACTCTAGGAGCTCTCAAAGCCATAGAAGACCTTGGAGGTCTTATAGCCATAGCAGACTTTTGGGGTGTCTTCTACCCACAGAAGACTTTTAGGAGCTCTCCTATACATAGAAAACCTTTAGGAGGTATTCTATACATAGAAGACCTTTAGGAGATGTTCTAGTCGCACAATATCATTAGGAGATCTTCTATCATTAGGAGGTGTTCTAGCCATAGAAGTTCCTTTTAAGGTCGTATATAACTCTAAGAGGCCTTCCATGCATTGAAGACTTTTAGGAGGTGTTCTAGCCATAGAAGATCTTTAGAAGGCCGTCTATATCTCTAGGAGTTCTACTATACATTGAAGTCCTTTAGGGGGTCTTCTAGCCATAGAAGACATCTGGAGGTCATCTGTCCATAAAATACCATTAGGATGTCTTATATAACTCTGGTGGTTTTCAATCCAGAAGACCATTCGGAGGTCTTATATACATAGAAGACCTCTAGGAGGTCTCGTATACATATAGGAGGTCTTCTGTACTTAAAAGACTATACATACATAAAAACTTTTAGAAGGTATTCTAGCCATGGAAGACCTTTAGGAGGTCGTCTATAACTCTAGGAGCTCTTCAAGCCATAGAATACCTTGGAGGTCTTAAAGCCATAGAATACCTTTTAAAGATCTTCTTCAATAGAAGGCTTTTGGGAGATCTCCTTCTCACATAAGACCTTTAGAAGATATTTTTCCCATAGAATATCTTTAGGTGATCTTCTGTATATAGAATATATTTTTTTTGTATAGAATTCCTTTGGATATCTTCTTCGCATAGAAGACCTTTAGGAGGTCTTCTGTACATAGCAGACCCTTAAGACATCTTCTAGATGACCTTTGCAGATGTTCTAGCTATAGAACATTTAGGTCCTTTATACACCGAAGACGTTTAGGAGGTATTCTATACATAGAAACCCCTTAAGGGGTATTCTAGCCCTAGAAGACCTTTGTAGATAGCTATAGAAGACATAAACATAGAAGACCTTTAGAATGTATTTTACCCAAAGGAGGACATTAGGAGAACTTCTAGTCATAGAAGGCTTTAAGGAGATCTTCAAGCCATAGAAGATTATTAGAAGAAGAAGGCGTTTATTAGGTCGTCTTCTATACATTGAAGACCTTTAGGAGGATTACTATACATTGAAAACCTCAATATGGTCTTCAGGCCATAAAAGGCCGTACGAGGTCTTCTATACCTTCAAGACCATTGGAACTAGAAGAAGACTATTAAGAGATCTACTACTACATCTACTATACATAAAAGAACTGATTAGGTCTTCTATGCATAAAACACTTTAGGTGATCTTCTACCCATAGGACCCCTTTAGGTGATCTTCTATACAAAAAAACACCTTTAGATGGTCTTCTATACAAGGAAGACTTTTGTGAGATCTTTTTTCCTATAGAATTCCTTTGGATATCTTCCACACATAGAAGACCTTTGGAGGTTTTTTTAGCCATAGAAGACGTATAGGTCTTCTATACATATAGAATCTTTAGGAGACCTTCTGCCCAGAGAAGGCCTTTAGAGGGTTTTCTAACCAAAAAGGCCTTTCGTAGGACTTCTAGTCATACGAGGTTCTTAAGAAGTCTTCAAGCCATATAAGACCTTTAGATCTTCTATCCCTAGAAAGCCTATAGGAGGTCTTCTAGCCAAAGAAAGCCATTAGGAGGTATTCTAGACATAAAAAGTCTTGAGAGGTCTCCAATCCATAGAATATCTTCTAACTAAAACGACATCTTGGAGGATTTTTAGTCATTGGAAACTTTTAAGGGGTCCTCCATCTATAGACGACACTTAGAAGCAGGTATAAGAAGTCTGCAGTCCATTCTTACATCTATGGAGTACCTTTTACGAGGTCTTCTACATTACCAAGTGCTTCGAGGTGTTGCAAGGTACCAAGTAACTCCAACAAAAAGTGAATCAATGACAAAAAAGAAGGCCAATGACCGACCCACAAAAACAAGTAATTACAACTTCACAATTCACTCACTCATCGTTGATAGTACTCCACCGCAATTATCAGCAACTACTACAAAATACTATGAATAGAAAAAGAAACCAACAACAACAACAAAACACTCCAAAAACGAAACTAAAAATTATTATTAATGAAAAATAAAGAAAGAAATTTCTGTTGCTCCTTTGATACTTTTCGAATAAACTAAAGTATCGCACGCTATGTTGCTGTTGTCCCCTCCCCAAGGGACGTTGTTGGTATTGTCGTCGTCGCCGTCATTGTAATTTTCATCGACATCTTTTTGCTGCTGTTATCCTCTCGATGATGATATTGTTGTAGTTGTTGTTTGGAACTAATGTGGCATATGCCTGTTGCTGTTGCTTTTGTCATCATCGTTGTTATGATTGTTGTTGCTTTATTGTTCGTTCGCCTATTTTGATGGTACTACTACTAAGGCTGCTGACTTTGTTGGTTTGTCGTCTAGTACTTGGAATTGGTGAAGTTCATTGGCCATTAACAAACCAAAGTGTCATTAAGTGCACAAAGAGTCATAATGACAGGCAAGCGAGCAAGCAAACAACAACCCACCCAACAATAATAGCAATAACAATAGCCAAGCTATGGATATTTGTGAAAAAGATTGAAATCTTCACCATCACCATTGCCATAACCATCATCATCATCATTGCTGTAATAATAATTATTTAAATATTTTGTTGTTGTCATCTCATCGCTTTTTTTGTTATCATTTCTTGCCAATGCTGCTGTTTGTTGGCTGCTTACAAGGCTTAATTGATAAAGTTTCTTTGCCTGACTGCCTTACGGGTCTTCTAAATGTTTTTAGGGGGAAAACATTTAAATGGGATTTATCTGTTAGGTTAGGGTATTATGACATTCAGGATGCTAGCTTTCAACAAAAGACTTATGGATGGGGCTAAATGGGGATATAACTATAACGAAAAGGTTAATGATTTGTCAACATTCTCAATGAGATTGGAATTTTTTAATTTTGTTATTTTGAACAATAAAAAGAAGACCTCGAGAGATCTTCTAACCATAGAAGACATTAGGAGGTCTCATATCCATAGGTAGGAGGTATTTATCCGTATGAAACCTTTAGCAGGTTTTCTATCCATAGTAGACCTTTAGTTAGTCTTCTAGCCACAGAAGACCTTTAGTAGGTCCTCTAGCCATAGAAGACCTTTACGCGGTCTTCAAACCATTGAAGACATTTAGGCGGTTTTCTTTTCATAGAAGACCTTTGGGAGTTCCTCCTACTCTAGAAGACCTTTAGGAAGTCTTCTAGCAATTGAAGACCTTTACAAGGTTTTCCAGCCATAGAAAAACTTTAAGACGTTCTCTATGCGTAAGAGACTTTTAGGAGATATTCTATCCATAGAAGTCCTTTAGGAGCAGTCCATTAGTAGGACTTCTATCCAATAGGACATATAAGAACTTTGAGAGGATTTCCACCCGTATAAGACCTCCATAATGTCTTCTATTCATAGAAGACCTTTAGGAAATCTTCCATCCACAAATGACCTTTTGGAGACTTTGTAGCCATAGATGACCTTTAGTGGGTCTTCTAACCATAGAATACCATTAGGATATCTTCCATCCGTTGGAGACCTTTAGGATGTTTTCCATCTATAGAACATCGTTATCAGATCTTCTTTCCATGGAAGACCTATAGAAATTTTTCTATACGAAGAAGACCATTATGAGGTCTTCTATCCGTAGAAGACCTTTAGGAGGAATTCTATACCTAGAAGACCTCTAAACATCTTTCTAACCATAGAAGACCTCTTATATGCACAGAAGACATTTAGGAGGTCTTGTATCCATAGGAGGTCTCCTAGTCATAAAATAGCTTTAGGAGATCTTCCAGTCATACCCATTGAAGACCTTTATGAGGTCATTCAGCCATAGAAAACCTTAGAAAGTGTCTTTCTTTGCGAGTTCCATAGAACACCTTAAGATGACTTCTAGCCATTGAAGAGGAAGATGCTTATTATCCATAGAACACAATTTGGTCGGTTTTCTATCCATCGAAAATCCTTCTATCTGTAGAACACCACTAGGAGGTCTTGTATATAAGAAGCAATGTTGGAGATCTTTTATCCATAGAAGTCTTCTGGAAGTCTGGAAGGTCTTCTGTTAACAGAATCCCTATAGGAGGTCTCCTATGCATATAATACTTTTAGGAGGCCTTCTAGCCATAAAAGACTTCATAGAAGACAGTTAGGATTTCTCCTATCCACAGCAGTCCTTTAGTAGGTCTTCTAGCCACTAATTCCTATTGAAGGGATTATGTCCACAAAAATGTTTTAAATCTTCTAGCCATATAAGAACGTTGGGAGGACCTCTTCTTCTATCCATAGAAGACATTTAGGATATCTTCCATCCACTAGAAGACCTCTAAAGGTTCTTATATCCATAGATGACCTTTAGAAGGTCTTGTATCCATAGAAATCCACTTTTCTATCCATAAAATACCTTTAGGAGGTCTTTAATCCATTGAAGCCCTTTAGGAGGTCTGCTAGACATAAAATATCTTTCCAGCCATAGAAGCCTTTAGTGGGTATTTTAGTTATAGATGACTTTTAGGATGACTTGTATCCACAGAAAACTTATAGGAAGTCTTCTGGCTATAAAAGAGGTCTTGTATCATTAGACTACATTTAGGGTGTCTTCTCTTGATAGACGACCTCTAGTAGGTCTACTATCCAGGAGATTTTCTATCCATAAAATACCTTTAAGTTACCATTATCCACAGAAGATCTTCTGGAGGTTTTCTGTCCGTCGCAGAAGTGCTTTAGGAGGTCTTCCATCTGTAAAAATCCTTCCATCCGTAGAAGACCTTTAGAATTATTCTATCCGTAGAAACTCTTTAGGTCTTCTTCTTACGATAGAAGTGCTTAAAGCGACTTCTTTCTATAGAAAATTGAAGATATTTAGGTGGTATTCTGCCCTTAGAAGAAGTCTTGTATCCATAGAAGACCCTTGAAAGGTCCTCTATCTTAGGAATACCATTTGGTCATCTTCTATCTTTTAAAAACGCTCTTAAGAACCTCAATCTGCGTCAGAATAGCCTAATTCCTCCTCTGACACGCCAAACATCACCATGGAAAAATGTCTCCTGTTATTGCCACCTATAACAACCTAATACTACATACAAATATTTACGCAAAACAATGAGCAGAGACTTAACTCAAACTCATTAATTTTCGTCGGTCGTTAGCATAACAACAACAACAAGGAGAACAACAACAACAACAATTTGGTTGGTAGTGATTTTCAATCAACCACCCCCCACTTTTACTCCATTTGCACACTTACACAGTTGCTAACTAAGGCACAAACACCCGCGTACAAAAATCCCACACACAGACATATACACGAGAACGTGAAAACAATTGAACGAAACGGCAAACGCCTTTTTAGTCCTTAAAACGAACGAATGGACGAACGAAACGAACCGAACAACACCGGCAAACAGCACCGTCAAATACACAAATGAAACGAAACGACGACGAAGTCTAGTGAAAGCTTCGAAAAAAAAAACTGAAAGAAAATATTCACTCGGCAACAACAAACAATTAACAGACCCAGCAAAATGTTCGATGCCAAAGATGACATTCAATCATGGGTGCAAGTGATCTAGCATGTCATCTTTTTAGCATCTTCATCGATGAATTTTATATGAGCGTGGACCCCAAAAGATGACGTTCTTTTCTGGATCCTAAGCATGTCATTTTAACCAATGCGTTGACATGTCATTTCCACCAATGCTTTGGCATGTCATTTCCACCAATGATTTGACATGTCATTTTCACCAATGCTTTGACACGTCATTTTCACATGTCATTTTAACCAATGCTTTGGCATGTCATTTTTACCAACCCCTTGGCATGAAATTTTCATGTCTTGTTTGGAAAATGGAAATGCTGTATTGAAATATGGTTTTCATGAAAAACAAAACTCTTTATTAATTCAAACAAATTCATGAAATAGCTACAATTAATTTATCAGTTTAGTTTTTCAAAAGTTTACATCCAAAATTGCAATGTAATCACCACCGCTGCAACGCAAAAGATTACTTCCTCCGTTCTCCGCAACTGATATTCTTTCATCTTACAAAAGGTTTTTTTCAATTATCTTCCCATCACCAGTTCAGATTTCAACATGGACTCCAAATGCACTCCTTTAAATATTTTTATTTCGTAAATTACTTTTATTTTATAATTTTGTTATTTTATAACAACATTTTGGTAATTTATACTCTTTTGTTTAGTGACGGAAATATGTAGGGATCTACAACCCGGCTTGCTTTAGGGATCTCTAAGAACAAAATGTAACGAACGGGGAGGAGAGACTTTTTATGGAAAATACCATTTATGCTTAATTAATTTATTTTTAATTGTTTCTTTCCAAAAGTATTTTCTTCTTTATTTTCAGATTCTTGTTCCTTTTCGTTTCGGACTTTTTTTTCAAATTTCAAGAAGCGAGATTTGATTGATTTCATTCTATGTCAGATTTAGAACAGACAAGGGAACTTTTAAAATAGCAATGTGTGCAGTCCGATTCTATTTTTAGCTCGATGGTTGGGACTTCATATAATACCAATTGTTTAGAAGTTTTAGTTGTTTGATATGCAGGAAATGTAAGACACATCACGACGACAGTTCTAACAACTTGGGTCTGTTCCAGAAACTGCAAGAATCTACTTATTTTTACTTCGATAACAATTTTTCCTTTATGTTATCGGAAAAAATAGTAAAAATTAGTAGATTCTTGCAGTACTGGAACAGACCAAAATGAAAATAAACAGGTGCGTAAATAAAAACACAAACATCATCTCTATTGGAGCGATGGAATGTGTACAAATGCTGATGAAAAGATCGGAACTTTCACGACTTCCTTTGCATTGGTTCAAATCCTAATGAAAAGATCGGATCTTTCACGACTTCCTTTGAACCAATGCAAAAGATGACATGAAATCACGTCATCGCAAAGAACTCCTTCCGTCAAATTTTGCTGGGAGAAGTAGGAACAACAAAAAACACGTAATAAAGGGGAGGCCAGTGTGGAGCAGCGGAGCTACAATACAAAATTTTGTTTAAAATCAACGAAATTGTTGTCCACTGGAGGGTGGTGGTGGTAAGAAGAGGACAATAAACGAGGAATGAACGACCAAAACGAACGAACCGTTAACAATGATTATGTTGAAAATTGTTGTTGTTGCTGTTGATTTTTAGGGATTTTGCTGTTACGCTGCTGTTGACGATGGTGATGATAAAGAGAAAGGACATTGAATAACTATGTTTCGTTACATGATGTTGTGTCTGCACAATTAGTCCTTTCATTCCTTTATACCATATGGTCATCAGTTCATTGCAATGACATGTATGGGCGATGGTGGGTGGTACGTACGTAAGTGTATGTATCCTTTGCTTTGTTCAAATACCGTTGATTAACCCTTTTGTACTAAATTTGTATGTGATGGCTTTCTGGAAGAGTATGTTAGTAATAGCAATGAGTTTTAATTTAAACAAATCCTTTGATTTGCAGACATATAATCCTTGTTTGACAAAAAAAAGGAATAGAATATGTTCTTTTTCGGGAAAATATTTGTTTGACAATGGCTCTCGACAATAAAAATAGAGAACAATGAACAAAACGAAACTGCAAAGAACAGAGTTTTACGTAAGAAAATTTGATTTTATATTAACAATTTTAAAGCCTTTCCCATAGTGCTATAAGAGGGTAGTTTTTAATAAAAAACATTTTGGAAACTATTTTCAAACTATAGAAATCTATAATGGCGATCAAAGTGGTGTTCAATATTCATCATTAATACCCGGCTAACAAATTTTTCCGAGGGCTCTGATTTCGTATTTTTTCTGAGATTTTCTGAATATTTTTTAGAAATTTGCCGATTTCCCTAATATTTCCCTAGAAATTGGACCGGTTTTCTAAAATGTGTGCCCATTTTCTGAAGAATCTTACGAATCTTCGTTCCGATTTCTAATAGATTTTCTAAAGATTTTTTTATTTGGTTGTTGTCGAAAATCAAAGTGATTGATTATAAAATTCGCATATACAATTTTTTAATTTTTTTAATATAAATGCAACATACTCGTATAATAATTTAAGCTCGTTGACATCACAAAATGATAAAAACAGGGAAAATCATTAGAACGTTTGAAATTAGTTCCTTCCATAAATAGCCAAAAAAAAAACAAAATTGTCTCTGAATGGGGTTTGTTCTGTTTCTTGTCAATATCAAAGGCTTCAGCGACCAAGAGTTTTTTTCCGAATTTTGTCAGAAAATCTAAACTGATGATTTCTTTGAATTTTTCTTTTTGATTTTCTTTCTTTTGGGGTCCACGCACATATAAAATTTATCGATGAAGATGCTAAAAAGATGACATGCCAGAACACTTTCACCCATGATTGAATGGCATCTTTGGCATCGAACATTTTGCTGGGATGCCATTAAATCATGGGTGAAAGTGATCTGGCACGTCATCTTTTTAGCATCTTCATCGATGAATTTTATATGAGCGTGGACCCCAAAAGATGCTATTAATTTATGGATAAAAAGCATGTCATTTACACCAATGATTTGACATGTCATTTTCATCAACCTTTGCAATGACATTTCATTACGACGAGAGTTTTAACAACGTTGGTTGTGATTTTGAGTCTCCGATAACATCAAGCCTATTGTAAAGAATTAATCTTATATATTTAGAGAAATGTGTATAAATAAAAAAACAAAATTCATCTCTATTGGATCGATGGAATGGGTTCAAATGCTGATGAAAAAGTCGGATCTTTCACGACTTACTTTGCATGGGTTCACATGCTAATGAAAAGATCGGATCATTCACGACTTCGTTTGAACCAATTCAAAAGATGCCATGAAATCACGTCATCGCATGGAACACCTTCCTTCAAATTTTGCTGGGTATGGGCGTGAACACCAAAAGATTTTTGGATCCAAAGCATGTCATTTACACCAATACTTTGACATGTCATTTTCACCAATGCTTTGGTATGTCATTTTCGTCATTACGACGAGAGTTTTAACAAAGCCTATTGTGAATAATTAATCTTATATATTTAGAAAAATGTGTATAAATAAAAACTCAAAATTTATCTCTATTGGATCGATGGAATGGGTTCAAATGCTGATGAAATGCTCGGATCTTTCACGACTTCCTATGCATGGGTTCAAATGCTGATGAAAAGATCGGATATTTCAAGACTTCCTTTGCATAGGTTCAAATGCTCGACTTCGTTTGAATTAATGCAAAAGATGCCATGAAATCTCTTCATCGCATGGAACCCCTTCCTTCAAATTTTGCTGGGAGATTATGACCGAAATCGAAACGAATTCCGAAAAAATGTTAGCTGGGTAAAAAGTTCACATTTAAGAATGACTCAAGTCACTAAAAATGGCAATAGATTATTTTAATCATCATTTACTGATAAAAATAATTGAAAAAGAAACTGGACAATAAGCACAAGCTATTGGAGTATCTACCATCAGATTTTTGAACACAATTAGGAAATAGTTCCGAACATATTGCCGAAACCACATTATTACAGCAAAAAGAGGGTAGAAATGTAAATTTTTGTACATAGAAGGCCTTTAAGGGTCATTTTAACATATGCTACTCGTTTTCGAGCTACAGTGGGCACCGCAAACTGCTTTAGTAAAAACAGTGTTTCGTAGGCGGCCATTTGTCAGAATACTGTGCAATATTTTTCAACTAAAAAATCCGAAAGTAGGTGTGGTCTATCAGATAAAAAAATATCTAACAAAATTTGGAAGATTTCTTGTATTTACAGAAAACATTTGGAGGTCTTCTATATACAGTATACCTCTAGAATGTAATCTATCGATTGAAAGACCTTTAGTTGGTCTTCTATACATCGAAAACCATTGGGAAGTCGGTCTTTTATCCGTAGCCAATACGATAAGCGGTTTTTATTAAAAAAGAAAAAATCCAAATTACATACATAGAATTTAATCCGTGTACAAATTCGTACAAATTTTTACTGAATGCTGTTCGATAACAAAATTGTCCAGCAAAAGAGAGAGGGAGAGTTTGGAGAGATTTTTGGAGAGTTTTGTGACTGAGAACTTGCAAATTTTGGAGCAGGATGAATGTTTGGACTGGATTCGTATCGACCTGAACAGATAGGCCTTGCAGTGCTGATCACGCCAATATATATCATGGGTAAGAAGTACATACTTTCCGAAATATTGGCTCGGAAAGTTCAAAAAATCGCTTTGTTTTGACGATAGGTTTAGTTTAAATCGAAAGTTTTTCATATACAGCCGGCCTTCGGCCGGGGATTTAAGACTTTCTCCTATGGACAGGAACAAATCTCGGCTAACGCGAACAAAATGTTTCTTCAAACCGGAATAAACATCGATCTATCCAGTCCGTATATTCAACTCATGCCCAAATTTTTGCTGGAAAAAAAATTTGTCCCGTAAAAATTTGTAAGTTCGGCCAGGTGACTTTTAATCAGCTGTTAAATGTAAAAAACTTGAAATGTTAACATTTTTGACCAAGAAAATTTCACAATTTCACATTTTTATAGATTTCAAAACATTGTGGATAGGATTACTGCTTTAAATAAGTCAAATGCAATTTTAAAATTTAAGTTTTTATTCCATTTGGTTTAAAATATCAAAAGAAACAAAAACAATTTTCATACATTTTCGGAAACAGCTGACTTTCTTGCAAGTTGTAGTTCGATAACTTTCTGCAATTTTTCTTGCCTGAGAGAGTAAAATTCACTGAGAGAAGTTGCTGGAACTTGCTGAGTAATTATTGCTGGGAAAGTTATCGTGCAGACCTTTTGATATTTTAGCGAAAAAAGGTGTTTAGCCAAATAATAGCTGAGATAAGGCATAATGCATCAAATGTTTACATTAGCCGGCTTTATCGACAGCCTATGATTGTAATAGTAGGGTTGGACCTGAATGGACTGTAAGCAGAATCCTACTTTTTAACACAAATGATATTTCGTAGGTGACACAGGAAGTTTTGGAAGTTTTCAGCGCAAGTTTTTAGGCGTTTGTTTGTAAGATAGGTGTCATAAGCAGTGGGCTAATCATTCCACTGCACGTCCAATAAACAAAGTCTACACAAAAAAAAACAAAATCCCTTTTGTATAGCCCGAGAGGAATATGTTCACAACTACAACTTACCAATAAAATTTGAACATGATCCAAGAAGTTGGACTACATAATTATATAGTTGTAACCAGGCCACCTCTAGTACATTCAATACAACTTTCAAAGGGAATCTCGAACAGGTAATCTAAAATGTTTAAATTTTAGGAAGGAGACCTTCTTGGATCTTGATTTACGCTTACAAGATGCTTTTTCGGCCGAGTCTGATATTTAATACATGAGTAATCGCGTTCATCAGTCTTTTGAGGGGGTTTTAGAGCCTCAGGGCCATTAACTAACGGAGTTTAGGTAGACCTGTCCCCCAAAAAATCTACAGTCGCAATATGTAAAGTAATACCTTACGAACCGCGAACAGCTCTCAAACGGATCTCAAAAATGTTGAATTTTTGTGAGGGGTTGAGGTTAGAGCTTTTGGGCCATTGACTCAGGATGTGTGGACCATCGTAATAGGGTCTGTCAGGGACCACCTGCTGTAAAAATTTCAAAACGATTACAGAGGTTGTCGTGTACTTAAAATTTGAAATTTTATGTGGAAGGTATAAAAAGCCCATATTCGAACTTAAATCCCCGAGTCTAGGCCAATATTTTCTGTGGAGCTAAGGAAGAATCCATGAGATATAGTATTAATAAGGGAGAAAATGCCGATCATGACAAAGCCCTTAAAGATTTGACAGCTCCGTTGTAGTGTTGTAGTTGGCCAACAGAAGCCCTTTAAAGACGTGTTCGCTTGACACCCCGACATTAAGGGATCATTATTAAGCAGGAGATCACTGCCGGATAATCACAATTTCTTTCACAAATTTCCTAATTCAAAAAGCGACATGTATGAATGGTGACCCTTAGTTGTGACCATAAGCAAAATTCGAGTTCGATTTTAAGACTTTTCAGAGCATGAAAAGCTGAAAGCATAGACATCTTTTATGAGTACCCAATAACTGAATCATTTAATATTGAACGGAGACACATTATTTAAATTCTCTGTCAATGAGTGCTGGCCGATTCTATTTACAGGTCAAGTATATGGGAGCACCTTTTCTTATCGGCGAGCCCGAATGGCCTTTCGACCATAGTACAACTTACTTATGTATATGGACGTTTTATATGGCTGGGTTGTTTTAAAAACCAATGAAAGATGTGATGTTGTTATGGATGGTAAAAGAATTTCTTCCGACTACCCCCCTGATTCTGGAAGTAACATTCAACAGCATCTTCACGTCGTCCGCGTATGCCACAGCTATCTGCGACTGGCTGAGATGTAGGAACAAAGTCCACAAGTCACTAGACTGCAGCTCTTGGAGTGAAGACAAAGATAATACCTTCTTGACCACATATAAGGTGATAGGTCGGTCTGGGGTATGTCATGCACATTCCCAAACCAGGCACCAGTGTGAATCGCGAACATAATTGCAACGAGATGAAACTATATTTAAACCTGCTAAAACCTAATAACCGGTGTGGTGAATAGGACTCCCCCATCTCTTGAGACGGTGATCCAACGATATAATGGAGAACCTCCAAATCAGTAAACCTATCAAGCAGTTGTGAATAGAATTTACACAGATGCAGCCATAAACATAAACAACTTTTTATTCCCTCCACCATGAAATATTCTGAACTTATATGGAATAATTAGTTTTCTTTCTGTTATGAAAGTCCACAATTTGTGGTGGGGAAGTTTTCTGACCAAATTTGGGCCAAAATGCAGATTCATTCGGTCAGCTAAAAACTTGAAATCGGGCCTCAGGGATGCACAAAACAGTACGCTAGGGCAGATTACTCTTAATCACAGCCATACTTGAGACACCAACAAATAAAAAAAATCTCATTGTTTTTTTTTTAATTTTTTTTAAACTATATTCAAATTTTAGTATTTTAGAAAATGGTAAGAAAAGGCAACAAAAACCCAGCTAGAAATATTTAAAAGAAAATGGTTCCGATTCTCATTGTACATCCCAACACTAAACGAAATTTACCCTTATCCTAATACCTATACTTATTACATTAAAGAAATCGCCCTCTATTTGTTATGTCTGGAACTTTCCAACCAGATTATCGTATTATTTGCAAAAATTCAGTTTGCGATCGATTGCAAAAAACCAAAGTATCAATGTGAAACCCATTTCAATGTAAATTTGGCGTTTCTTCATTTGGTCTTGCATTTTCAGGCATGTGAACAAACATAAACAAGATCGGGCATAAAACTACATTTTTGAATTTAATGATTTAAGAACTCCACAGGATTATCGGAGTATCCAATTAAAGCTAATAAGCATACTTATAAACATTTTCAAATAACAGTTTGGGATCAGTTACGGTACAAGTGTCGTTTAGGGACACCTCTCGGATAGGTCCGAAATTTTTACCATAGGTAGTAGCCGGCCTTCGGCCGGGGATTTAAGACTTTCTCCTATGGACAATGACAAAAGTGGGCTACGCAAACAAAACTTTCTTGTAAATGTAAAGTTTCCTAAGTAAACGGTTTGAACCGGAATTTAATACATTCTCCTATAAACAGGTGTAAAAATAGGTCGGGTACATAAAAGTACTCCCCATGAGCATTAAAACGACGCCCATATTGACCAAGTTAGAATTGCAAAATGTCAATACCCATATCTCGGGAAGTATGGACTTCCCCCGGAAAATAAATATCTTTGTATTCAGGATGCCAAGGGCTATCTACTGCAAAAATTTCAGCCCGATCCGAAGGTGCCCACCTAAATGTGTGAAAGTACGAAATTTCCGAAATGTCAAGAACCATATCTCGGGAAGTATGGACTTCCCCCGGAAAATTATATATCGTTGTATTAAGGATGCCAAGGGCTGTCTACTGTAAAAATTTCAGGCCGATCTGAGATGTGCCCATAAACAACCTAAAGGTTTGAAAGTACGAAATTTCCGAAATGTCAAGACCCATATCTCGGGATGGATGGACTTCCCCCCGGAAAATTATATATCGTTGTATTCAGGATGCCAAGGGCTATCTACTGTAAACATTTCAGCCCGATCCGAGAGGTGCCCCTAAAAGACATTTAAGCCTCAGTTACTCTGTAATCAGATCAGATTGCCAAAAGCCCAAAAATCATGCAAAAAATGGTGGATTTCTTGAAAACATACCCCTTCTTTTGCTACCTTTTGTGGGGGTAAAGTGCATTTACTCTAAAAATAAACTAGATATTAAATTAATTGTTTATTTAAAAACAACAACAACAAAAAACCCCTCCACCAAAAAAGAAAATCAACGAACAAAAACAACAATTTCGAAAAGTGGTTGTTTTCTGAAAGGGGTGTCAATAGAAACAACAACAATGAAAAAGAGGTCGTTTGGCATGTCGTGTGGTGCGTGTGTGGCGCAAACGGGGGGAGTAATTGTGATATGAAAAATAAACACACAACCGGTGTAACGACAAATATATACCGGCTTCCTTTCTATAGAACAAAAATGCACAAAATATACCTACCAACAAACCACCGAAGAGCAAAAAAACAAACAAAGTAAAAGAGAGACAATGGGCAATTTGAATTTAATTTCCCAATGCACAAAGGACAACTTTACATATACGACAGGACGAACGAGTGTTTACGTGACAACAGGAACTGACGTAAAATGGTGTTTCGTTCCTAATCCCCCTGAAGAGAGAGGCAAACACAAACACACACTACACAGAGACTGTAATGGTGAATATGGAAATAAACCAAACGGGATATCTAAAAACAAGGTGAATTTCCTTTTGGGTTGGTTGGTAAAGTTTTTCTTTTTTGGGGTGGTGCTTTTTATGTACTGTTGTTAAATTTCCTTTTGCACCACTCTTAGGCAGAGAGCGAGAGAGCACTACTCAAAGCACATCACCATTAAAAAGGAATAATCAAAACACATACGGCGAAGGGAGCAGCAGCAGGAAAGTATTTGAATCCCTAAAAACAAAAAACTTGGGAGTTGTAGTATTCGTGGCCGGTCTTCGTTGCTCCATACAAGAGAAAGAGCACAAATAGCCAGCCAGTCAGCCAGGAGCACAAGGAAGAAATTCACGATGATGGAATATGAAATGTACGACAACCATCATCGTATTTTGTACAAAAGCTGAGCAGGCGGCAATAGATGAGCACAACGAATGAACTTCTTCTCAACACTTTTTACTCTACAACAGAATATATATTTATAGGGATAAAATGACTGGATATATGTGTGCGGTTGGATGGATGGATATTTTGTGTGTGTACCTACCGGAGACGAAGGAACGATGAAAATGCGTTTTCCTTTTTTCTCTGCGTTTGGGAAAAAGCAGCAGCCCCAGCCCTTTAATGCATTTTCACACAAAACGGCTGTGGATACTCCAATGGAAAAAAACTTCCTGCGACTGCCGCTGCTGCTACGGGGATTTTTTGCTTTATCAAAGTCCTCCTTGGTTGTTGGGTGGTGCAAAGGTTTTTTTTTTCGTTTCTTGTAAATTTTTAATAATTTGTTTTTCCACTAAGATGATTTTCTTGAAATATGTATTTGATATTTTAAAACAAAGCCGCCCTCAAATTAATGATGACGATATGGTGGACACACAGTAAAAGATTTATTATGGGAGGAAAACTGCAGCGGCAATTGCCATATATGTATATATTTCTTCAAAAATGTAAATGCACACCGAATAAATATTTTCTTCCACAAAGTTTCACCACAAAATTTGTTTTCTTCTTCACTTCACTTAATATTTTATGCAAAAAATCTGAACATACTTCACACCTTTTTTCCTTGATGTTTTCAGACAAAAAATTTCACTTGCAAATTTATACGCGAATGATTTTCTTTCTCGATTCACTTTTCTATTTCTCTTGCTTCTTGTTGTTGCCTTCTTGTGGGATGAGGCACGACGGGCAATACGTTTTTTCCTTCGTTTACCTTATTGATAGGTTGCAATATGCTTTTTTCGTGTGTATTCGTTTAAATTTCACTGTATTTTATTAGATTTTTCCAATTGATTTTGAGTGTTAAATTTTTAATTAAGCTTTATAACTTCTCTGATTTTTTTTCCTTTCTTCCACTTTTTTCTTTCGTCTACTCGCGTTTTAACCAACTACCAACTGTCATATGAATGCCAGAGTAACGACAACCGCAGGTTTAGGGATATCTAGATGGACTTTAAATAATCGATTACTCGACTTTGAGTATTCATTTGTATAAAAATTGTCTTTACACACTAGCCGACATGAATAACAGTCAAGCCCTAAACACACCCAACTTTTGTTTTGAAGTTTCGTGTCGTCCGTCGTCATCGATTTACGTTGGGCGTTGGCAACACACATGAAACGTTTGATAATGCCGTCGCCAGTCACATGTTTTACGTAAAAAATAACATACAGTTTGACAAGTAATTAGGTCTGTACGATAACCCAAAAGTTTGTTCAAATTTGTACAAACTTTTAAGTGGAGTACACACGATCAGTTCTGACTGTCAGTTTTGCTCAAATAATCGGTTGCTTGCCAGTGTGGCCGTTCATTTTTGTCAGTCATCGGGCAACCACAAAATATTTTGTGGTTGCTGGGCAGTTTGACATTTATCGATATTTCCGAAAAATCGACAGTCAAAACTGATCGTGTGTACCCCGTATTACAAAATGCTGTTCGATAACAAACTTGTAAAGTAAAAGAAAGCAAATTTGGAGAGAATTTTAGAGAGTTTTGTGACTGAGAACTTACAACTTTTTGCAAGCAAAATTTTCCTTGTAAGAATTTGCAAATTTGACCAGCTGATTTAAATTTGAATGTTTTGTGGCGTACTTTGCAATTCTTGGCAAAAACATAAACACACATTTGGTTATTAAAATAATTACAAGATAAAAAAGAGAAGATATAAGTCTGTGTTTAGACACACAAATTTCTCGGGAAAGTAAATTGAGTTTTTGGGAGAGAGCGGAGAGGAAAGAGCTCCTCAATACTCTTTCCTACCCCCTATTTCCTAAAAACTGAATTTACTTTCCCGTGTGTCTAAACACGGACTAACTAAATAAATTATGGAAAACGACTTATTTTGTAAAATAACTTATATGCTGTTTATATTAGAGCTTTTTGCAGGGTTAACCTTCTTTATAAGGATTTGTTTGAAATATAAGCAATGGAATTGACATTTAAAACCCAGACACCATACAATTCATATGGGAGCAGTTTACAACTTTTTCTACTTTTGCCGGTTTTACCACTTTCAAAAGTAAAGGAACAGACCATGTTTGTTTTTCTAAAGCGGGGTACATACGATCAGTTTTGACTTTCGATTTTTTGGAATTATCGATAACTGTCCAACCGTCCAGCAACCACAAAATATTTTGTGGTTGCCTGATGACTGACAAAAGTGAACGGCCACACTGGCAAGCAACCCATTATTTGAGCAAAACTGACAGTCAAAACTGATCGTGTGTACCCCACTTAAGGTATCAAATACCAGCAAAAAGCGGCGCATCCATGGAGTAGGAGGAATACTATGTGGACGGCCAGTCGTTAATTTATGATAATGAAAGAGAATTATTAGGTCTGTCTGGTTACTTTCCCAGCAAGAACTTTCTCAGAGAGTAAAGCTGGGTACACATTGTCAGTTTTGAATGACAGCTTTGTTGTTGCTTGCTAGTGTGGCCGTTCATTTTTGTCATTCATCATGCAACCACAAAATGTTTTGTGGTTGCTGGACGGTTTGACAGTTATCGATAGTTGCGAAATATCGACATTCAAAACTGACAATGTGTACCCAGCTTAAGGAGTTTTTATTCTCTTTTGCTAGAAAATTGTAAAAAGACACCTTCCCAGCAAAAGCCAACAAGAAATCAGCTGACTTGCCAAAACAGAACAATTTGTCCGCCAATGAAGGAACCAATGGAAGCAAAAATGTTGTATTTTATTAATAATAAAAAAGAAAATGACCCAAAAAAGTATTTTTACCACTTTGCAACTTTGTTCTCCCACGGGAGTTGCCAATCTTCTACTGGGCGCGTCTTCCCGGGTGGCGGATGGGAAGGGGGTTTCTGAGATATGCGGGGTCGGCAGCGCCCGAGGGAAACTGAAGGTTTTTACTGTCTCCACATATCTCAGAAACCCTGGGGGTTTGTTTCTCTTTCAAACCCCCCGTGGACCAAAATTGGATCGGGGTAGTTCCCTTAAATAAATCAACTAAGATGGGTAAAAAACGTAAAAGGAGTAAAGTTACGGTGCAGGGAGTTAATAACCCAGTACCGGCGGTAAGCGTTGGTGAGATCACAAGCCACGTACCGTCGAGATCAAGCGATTGTGATCCGGCTGTCTCAGGTGTGGATGCCTTGGCACCTACAGCCGTAACTGCTACAAGTGCAGTATATACAACCCGAATTATTGTTGACGGACCGGTTTTTCATAAGGATAATGCTTTAGCCAAAACTGGTGTTAATCAGTCCACGGCTGACAGGACCGAAGTTTTGGGCGGGGACGACCTACATCTCAAAGTGATTGGGGACAGTCTGGAGAGACAGAGTAGGGAACTCCTTGACCAACTGGAGAGACTTGTTCCGACCGTACCACCAGAGGACATGCTCAACAATCTCACCCTCACTGACGACGAACTGGACATTACGGTGATCCCAGCTGAGTCAACAAGAAGGTCTGATGACGACATGTCCACTGACGGTGATGTGGTCGAAGAGGTTGTGAACCTTGGTTCGCAACCACAGACAAGTCGCAACCAGTCTGGTCCTGTATCGGCACCAGCCGATACTAAGCTTCGAAGGCAGATTGCCACGGAGTCAATGGATGTTGATGGAGAACCTAGAGATGATCCATCAACAGCCACTGACTCTAAGTCGATGACCATCGAGGGGGAATCAACGGAAGCTCCAACAATTGCCACTGACTCTGAGTCTCCGGCCTGCGTTGGGGAATCCAAGGAAACCTCATCGACGGACACCGACGCAGACGCAATTTCCGCCAAAGAGGCTTCAGATACGAGGCACTACAAGCGTGCAGCTTCGTATCTGCGCAAGTTCGTGGGAAGGGACGCGAGCTCGCATACTAGGAGAGAGATCATGTTCATCAAGAGCAAGCTGAAGTACATGCGGAAATTCGAAAGAATTTATCCAAATGCACCCAGATGCGAGCTCCTGGTGGACAAAATCTTTCTCCCGAACCCTGCTTCAGCTTCAGCCAAAGACTCAGTAGAGACTGCGGCGACAAGCAAAAAGGTGGAGGTGAAGCCTGCTGCTTCTGACAGCAAGGTGGAACCTAAAGCTGTTCCGAAGCCGAACCCGAGCCAGAAGGGACTGGAAAAGGATAAGGGGCATAATCCGACTCCAAATGATTCTCGTAAGAGTATTCAACTGGAGAAGGTGACTGTCCCAAATCCGGCTCCTACCCCAACTAATGAGGGTAAAGCGGACGAACAGAAGGTGCCTAAGACCTGCGCAAGCCACTCGGGAGTAACGACGGGTGGATCGACTGGGACACCATCGACTTCGGAGAAGACGAACAAGTCCTCGCAGTCAAAGACTGTGAAGCGAGTTCGCTCTTCAGAAGGCCCTCAGCCTTCGCCAAAGAAGACGATGATCTCTCAGACGGTCAACACGGCGAACTCCTATGCTGGTGTCCTTGCTCACAAAGCCAAGGGAAGCAGCACCAGTACTGAGAAGGCGTCCACCTCCTCAGGAAAAGCTGTTACCAAGGCACGTGAGCGAGGACGTAGGAAACCCTACGCCAAAACGGCCACGGTGGCAAACGATGACGAGCTCCTAGTAGCAATCATCGACCGAGCTGACCCCTTCGGGAAAATCAGCGAAAGTCACTGGTTGCTCTTCGAGACTCGGCTTCGTTTAGCCATTGTGTCCACTGAGGCGAACCAGGGTGACCGTCAGTTTGGTGGCGCCTTCCTTCACAAGGGAGTTAAAGTCATTAAATGTCTCAACAGGAGCTCGCAAGAGTACCTTAAGAAGACAGTTAATGGCTTTGATGAACTTTGGGAGGGGGCAAAAATTGCTGCGGTGTCTATAACGGAGATTCCGTCCAGGAAGGTATTCCCAGCATGGGTTCCCCCACCTACCGTGGATAAGGAACTTTTGCTGAGGATGCTGGAGCTCCAGAACCCCGGTCTCCTTACTAAGGACTGGACTGTAATGAGTCTCACCCCTTGTAAGGAGAATGGAGGGATGGACATTAAGATGGCGGTAGACTCCTCAGGAGAGGAGTACCTTAAGATTCGTGAGGGAAAACTGAACTTCGGTTCAGGATGGGTTCGGTTCCGACTGAGTCCACCTCGCGGAAGTCAGTAGGAGTAGGCAGGCGGCAGGTGCTACGCATTTTGCAGATTAATCTGCATCATTGTAAAGCAGCTGCCGCCGAACTACTCCTGTCCCTCACGAACTCAGAGGTAGACATTGTTCTAGTCCAGGAACCTTATATATATAAAAATAAGGTCTCTGGACTGAACAATGCCAACTTCGAGGTCTTTGCATCGTCCGAAGGGGACAAGGTGAGGACCTGTGTGGTAGGTAGGAAGAACCTCAATCTAATCTTTCTATCTAATTACAGTAATGGAGACATGTGCACGGTGCGACTGGAGAACGGCAGGGAGAAGGCCACTCTCCTGTCCTCAATCTACATGCCGTATGAGGACCCTGATCCACCAAATCAGGGGGTACACAGGCTGCTGAAGGAGAACCTGGGCGTTTGTAACGTTATCCTTGGATGTGACGCCAACGCCCACCATTTTCACTGGGGCAGCAAAGACACAAACACTAGAGGTGAGTCGATTTTCAATTTTATATTATCTTACAATCTAAGAATATGTAATATAGGAAACGATCCCACCTTTAAAATTAGAGGCAGGGAGGAGGTCATTGATCTAACCCTGTCTAATTTAGATGATTCTGTAGTCAGGAACTGGAGGGTATCCAACAAATGCTCCTTTTCGGATCATATGAGGATATACTTTGAAATCTCTTTCGACGGAGTCCGCCAAAATCCTTATAGGAACCCGAGAAGGACGGACTGGGGAAGGTTCACTGATCTGACGAACCATCAACTGACACTTCCCGGAAGGATAGAAACAGTTGCTGAGCTTAACAGTAAGGTGTCCAACCTAACAGAAATCCTTCTTCGCTGCCATAAGGATGCCTGTCCATTAACTTATCCTGGGAAGAAATCCCAACCGGTGTGGTGGAACAAGGATCTTGGCGAACTACGGAAAAACACCAAAAAGTTGTACAACAAGGCGCACTCGACGAAACTTGACAGTGACTGGGAATCGTATAAAGCGAGTTTCACCAAATACAAGAGTGAAATCAAGCGCGCCAAAAAGAAGTCATGGGTTTGTTTCTGTGAGTCTGTAGAAGGGGTAAACGACGCTGCCAGATTCCGTAAGATACTCTCGAAGGACCCCAAATCCATCGGTAGTGTCAGAAAACCGGACGGCACGTGGACAGACTCAGGTCTTGAGACTCTAAACCTTCTAGCTGAGACCCACTTCCCTGACTGCACGGATGCCAGTAACCTTCACATTGAATGTGACAACTTCCAAGTCCAAGAGTCAGTGGACGAGAGCCTCATCGATAAGGTTGTAAGCAGAAACAAAATAAAGTGGGCAGTAAGTACATTCAAACCCTATAAGTCACCTGGTCCAGATGGAGTAATTCCTGCGATGCTTCAATTTGCTGCACCGCAGATATACCAAATTCTGGAGGAGATCTTTAGGGCCTGTTTGTTTCTTTCCTGCGTACCAGATCTGTGGAAAGAGGTAAAGGTAACTTACATCCCCAAAGCGGGGAAAGTCAGTCACTCTGCACCGAAAGACTACAGACCTATTAGTCTATCCTCCTTTCTCCTCAAGACACTCGAACGACTGATCGATCTGGAGATTAGGAGCTTTGTAGACACTGCCTCGCTGAGCGACTCGCAGCATGCCTACATGAAAGGTAAATCTGTCGAAACTGCTCTTCATGAGGTCGTGGGTTTCATTGAGAGAAATATGGAGAACTCAAACTTTACCTTGGCGGCTTTCCTGGATATAGAAGGAGCCTTTAACAACGTAAAACTTGAATCCATTCATCTCTCGCTTAGATCGGTCAACACCCCGGAAACCCTGATCTGCTGGATAAAGAGAATGCTGGAGAGCAGGATCATAAATTCCAGTATCGGGGAGTTGACAACAAGGAAGACAGTAACACGAGGTACTCCCCAGGGAGGTGTACTCTCACCGCTACTGTGGCTACTTGTGATAAACAATATTTTGGCGGAATTCGACAATCAGGGCATCAAGGTTGTCGCATACGCGGATGATGTAGTTTTACTAATAACTGGCAAATTCTTGTCCACTATTTCGGAGCTTATGCAAGGAGCCTTATCAAAGCTGTCTCGTTGGGCCACCACAAATGGCCTTGGTGTAAATCCAACGAAAACAGAACTGGTATTGTTCACCAGAAAGCGTAAGCTTGGCGACTTCATACCACCAACATTGGATGGAGTGCAGTTGCATCTATCTCCTGAGGCCAAATACCTAGGTACAATCCTGGATTCTCAACTGAGATGGAAAAGGAACGTCGAGGAACGGACGAAGAGAGGTATGATCGCACTCTATTCATGTAAGAATTCGATTGGGAAAAGTTGGGGTCTAAATCCAGCTATTATACACTGGTTGTATAATACTGTGGTGAGACCCATCCTATCCTACGGATGTCTTGTCTGGTGGCATGCGCTTCGACACAAGTCGAACTCGGGCAGCATAGACAAGGTGCAAAGGGCAGCCTCGATCCTGATAACTGGAGCTTTTAGAAGTACACCACAAGCAGCTCTGAACGCGATGCTAAACCTCTTGCCCACGAGAATTAGCATCAAAGGTCAAGCAGCACGTAGTGCTCTAAGGCTACATGAATTGAATCGTTGGCGTGACAGCACCTATGGTCATGCATGCATTCTTCGAGAGCTAGGGCCAAACCTTGGCTTAAATCAGCAGGGGAAGTTCAGCGACTACTTATCACCAATCCATAGATTTGATGATTTTGAGGTCGTTATCCCTAGTAGAGATGACTGGATCCGTGGTAACCCTCCTCTGGACGGTCTGGCTTTCTATACAGACGGTTCCAAGATGGAAGAAGGTACCGGAGCTGGCGTCTACTGCGAAAAGCTTTGCCTCGAGTACTCCTATAGGTTGAACAGCGACTGTAGCGTTTTCCAAGCAGAAATCTTCGCGATCAAAATGGCCGCAGAGTTGATAAAAAGTCTGGATGCTGAAATCTTTGAACCGGTGACTATCTTCGTTGATAGTCAGCCGGCTTTTAAAGCCATCAAATCCCCCAATATCAAGTCTGAGGCCGTTCTTGAGTGTAGAGCTGCTTTGGCGAACCTAACTAACGCTGTCCGACTCTGCTGGGTACCGGGTCACTGTGACATTGTGGGAAACGAGAAGGCAGATGAATTGGCAAGACACGGATCTCAATCAACAAGTCAAGCTATCACTGTTTCTATTAAACCACCCATATGTCACGTTTTTCGGAAGGTGGAGACGTTCTTTGAAGAACAGGCCAAGGAACTATGGCATAATGAACCAAGGTGCAACGTGTCAAGGGCCATTTGGCCGAATCTTTCAACAAAGAGAACAACTTCGCTTTTAAGTCTGAGTAAATCAGAAATCAGGGTATTGACGGGAGTCATTACCGGCCATTGCTACATCCGAGCTTTTATCGGCAAATGGCAGGATGATGGAGTGGACTATTGCAGGCTCTTTGAAGATGAGGAGGAAACGGAGACGATCGAGCATATTCTATGTCGTTGCCCGATGTTAACTCGAAAGCGGTATAGACTAACAGGAGTACGCTTTCCTCCAAGCCTAACCTTCTACTCAAACATGGAACCAACAATCATAAACAACATCATTAAAAATCTGAAGTGGCTGGGACGGCGCGACCCATAAGCGTAACTACTTCTCTGACAGTTTTTTCCACCATCGCCAAAAAACCACCCTCTCTGTCTTTATTGCATCTTCATTATTTCTTATAATTAATTCTTTTATTATTATTCTCCAAACCACACCCCCCTTTTTTCTTTATTCTTCTCTCTTTTCTCTTCTCTTTTCAGGTAATTCTGAACCTCCTTTTTCTTTATGGATGATCACAATGGACCGAAAGGTCTCCGAGTGGCGTAGTCAATATACATATATATTGACTACACATCCCCAAACCTAACCTAACCTAACCTAACTTTGTTCTCCAAAAAAACGACACAGTTAAGCTTGCTATTTCCACAATAAAATTGTTTTTAATTTTCACAAACATTAATCAATGAAAAATTAAGAACAGATGATTGATTGTTTTCAGGAAGAAGAAGAGTTTTTAGTGCTTTCTAGAAGAAATTTGTCCAGCAAGAAATTGCAAACTCTCAGTAAACGAACTGTCAAAATGTCTCTCTCGAATCGCTCTCTTTTGCTGACTTTTTGTGTTAACAGACGACTTCCAGCAACAATTGGTACAAATTTTAGGGTAACCAGACAGACCTATTTTTGTAGCAATGGATAATCAAATAATTTTCGTAACCCAATGATTACACATGCAAGTAACTTGCAGACAGTTGTGTATACATATTATAGTCGAAACTTCAATTTTTTTCGAACTGACACTTGCATGTGTAAACGTTCGGAAAAAATTGAAGTTACTTTCAAAGCATGGTACAAATACACAGGTAGCCGCATCAGCAATTGTTGGTAACATAAGATGTCAAAATTTGACATCAATTCAATGCAATTGACACATTATGTTACCATCAGCTGGCTTGATAATGCTACCTGTATTATTGTACCATGTTTCAAAGCACTAAAGCGGGGTACACACGATCAGTTTTGACTGTCAGTTTTGCTCAAATAATCGGTTGCTTGCCGCTTAAGCGGGGTACACACGATCAGTTTTGACTGTCGATTTTTCGGAAATATCGATAAGTGCCAAACTGTGCAGCAACCACAAACTATTTTGTGGTTGCCTGATGACTGACAAAAATGAACGGTCACACTGACAAGCAACCGATTATTTGAGCAAAACTGACAGTCAAAACTGATCGTGTGTACCCCACTTTAAAGGCCACAACAGAATCAATCCTCGCTTGCTTCCCAAATGTCAAATTATAAAGGAATGCCAGAGCCTCCTAAAGGAGAACGCATGCGGATTTGCAAAGAGTCTCTGGCATTCCTTTATAATTTGACATTTGGGGAAGCAAGCGACGATTGATTGTGTTCTGGCCTTTACATTGATTACTGACTAGGAAATTTTATCGGCCGTGAGCATGGCCCAATAATAGGTCCTCCATCAAGCGAATTCAAAGAAAAACGAAGATTTTAAATGTCAAAATTCATAAACGGAGGCGAAAAATTTTTTGAGGCGAATTCCTTCTCTGTCAATTCAGGTAGATACATACAAAACATTTTCCGAGAAAAAGTTGTTACCGTAGTTATTTTTGTTTGACGAAACAGAAAATACCAGCTGATCGAACTTAAACTGCTAAAATAAGTTATTGTAAATTAAATTCTCATACAAACACAACAAATGTTGACATTTTACGTGTACAACATTAAGTTTATTTGTTTTCTTTTTTCGAGATACATCTACCTGTTTCTATACAGTTAGACATTTCAATACATCACAGCGAATTCAAATGACAAATATGAATTTTGACAGCTCAAATCGAAATCATCTGATTTTGCCGGAGGACCTATAATTGGCCATGGCCGTGAGGTTGTTAATGGGTACTTTACACGATATGTTTTTTACATATGTGTTGTCACTTTTTATATACGAAATGTATATGCAAACCCTGAGTACATAAGCTGCCTTGCCTGCTTACCTTGCTTGCTTCTGATAAAAGAATAAAAAAAGAAAAGGGCAACCCAGTTCGAAATTTGCTCGGCCTTCTTTATTCTTTTATTATTATTATGTCAGAAATGAAGCAGGAAAGCAAGGCAATCAGGCAAGACAGCTTATGCACGCAGGCCTCAAGTTGGTATTGCAGTGCATTTGTTAGTTGGTGTGGCAGTGAATATGTGAGATTGGATTGGTATTTTTCAAACTTTCACTTGCATGTGTAAACGGAGGGTAAGCAACCCTCGACTGTTAAATTAAATCTTAAGGGCTGAGTACATAAGCTGCCTTGCCTGCTTATACCCCGGTTACGCTTAACCGGATCAACCCAGTGGGTTTGGGTTTCAAATGTCAATTCCATAGCGCAAACGTCAAATAAATCTTCTCGAAGTGGGTTAACCCGGCAAAAAACTCTAGTGTAACCGTACTATTACCTTGCTTGCTTCTGGTAAAAGAATAAAAAATAAAAGGGCAGCCCAGATCGAAATTTGATCGGCCTTCTTTATTCTTTTATTGTTATTATGTCAGAAATGAAGCAGGAAAGCAAGGCAATCAGGCAAGGCAGCTTATGTACCCAGGTCTTTATCCGCCAAACTTCTTGTTTGTCAAATCAGCTGACTTGCAAGTTTCTGCAAATTTTTAACTCCGAGAGAGTAAAATTATTGGAGAGAAGTTACTGAGAACTTGCTGTGTACTTGCAAGTACTTTTTACTAGCGGAGTTATCGTACAGCAGCCAAGATCATCCATATACGTTAACGTACAGTTAGTCAACTTAATTATTGCAAAACCAAAATTATAACAAAATTTAAAATAAAACATCATGTTATTGGTATAAATGAAAATCATTTTTAATACTTTTGGTAACAGTATAATTTTTACATATTGTTACGGAATTAGATTTAACTAATCTCCGTGTAGACGTTGTTTTATTCCCCGATACGATTTGTACCAAATAAAACAGGGTTCGTTTTAGATTACGTTTCTACAATGCTTTATTTACTTTATTACACTTATTCGGAGCTGACTGTTATAGCTAAGTACACAGCTTTACTTTACTTCTTTACTAGTCGATGTTTACACTTCGGTATAAAATTCACAACTACTCCGTCATTGCCATTTCCCCGGTATTTATACCCCAAAGTCTCCCTGTTCTAGAGTCCTCCAGAACACATATGGCAACATCTCGAATCTGTGCAGCGAACACACAGACGCACATTCGCACTAAGCGAACAACCATACTCACATACATACATGGGGGAATACAATTGGACGACAAGCACAGTAATGACGTAACAACAACAAACAAGTGCAAAGAAGTAACAAACTAAACAATAATTACATGATTATGGCAAAACAAAATAAAAGCACATTAATGAAAGGTAAAGTAACATCTAGAATAATGAAGAGAGTTCTACATGGTAGTTGTTGTTGCTTAAATAAAGTAACTGCGTAATAAAAACTTTACGTTACAATTCAAATTTTTAAATTAACGGAAATTAAACTAAACTAACTTAAACCTATCAGTTACATTCGTAACATTGCCTCCCGCTTAAGCCTGTTCGTCCCGAATAGGCACAGTTCCCTCTCTGTGGTATGGGCATTGGTAACACTGCCTCCCGCTTAAGCCTGTTCCTCTTGACTAGACGCAGTTCTCGATCCGTAGTTGTAGCAACCAATTTAGTTGTACCCTCTAAGCCATTAGCTTTGGACTTTCGCTCTTTTCTCTCCAGGTATCGTGACGTTATATCTTCTTTCTCGGTCACCCTCCTAAGTGCCACCTGGTCGACATCGGACTTGTCCTTCCTTGTTGTACGGCCGCTTTTCGATGGACCTTTCCTCGACGCACATCTTCGCTTTCTCGTCCTCGTTGCTGGATTTTTCCGCTTTCCTACGGGCCAATTGTCGGCGGTTTCCACCTTCAGCGTACGGACATCGACAGCGATCTCGCCGGATTCTGCCTTTGTGCGATGTTTGCTTTCCTCGTTGTAGCCCACACTTATCGGTATTTCCACATTGGACCAAGTCATCACACGGTGCTTTATGTCCAGGTTGATATCGAAGGCAATCATGAAGTTTACACCAAGTATAACTTCGTCCACAATATCGGCCACTATAAAATCGAAATTTACCGATTTTCTAGCCATGCTCAGCCTTTGGTAGGCCTTTCCATGCACCGTTGTAGTCTTGCCTGTGGCCGTCCGCAATTTGACTCCATTTAACGGCAATACCTTCCCTTTTACCAAATCCGGTCTAATAATGGACTTTCCTGCACCGGTGTCCAATGTCAAGTTACGCAAAACACCATTGATGAAGCCTTTAACCGTTAGGTTGTGATTCTCCTGCTGGACTATGGCTATAGAAATTGTGGGACCATCGTTTTCATCCTCTGCCAGCGGCGCCTCGTGATTGACGGAATTCATTTTATTTGATTCACCTGATGTCTCTCTTTCCAGATTCTTGGCCACCGGTTGGTCGTCGCTTTTTGAAGGCGGTGAGGTGGATCTGAGCCTTGGTCGTTGCAATATGCATTCTCGTGCAATGTGTCCAGCTTTACGACAGTTGTAGCAAGTCTTTCTCGTTTTACCAGCCCCTCGTTTCACACGCATTAGTGCATCCTTTAGCGGATCGACAACGGTCTGGGAATTATTGTCCTCAACTTGCAGCCTCTTCACGTTGTAGGCTTTAGGTTTCACCAGCATCCTCGCGGTTTCTTGGGCCAGGGCAAATGACACGGTTTCTGCAAATGTTCCTATCGGTGCCGCATACGTCGCAAATTTTATCTCTGGATCACGAATACCACTTGCAAATGTCTCAATCTTTATGCGGTCCACCAATGGATGTGTCTCTCCTGGATATGCCAACTGCGCCAACCGCTCTATATCAGCCGCAAAGTCTTGTAAAGTCTCATTTGGCTTCTGCACTCTTCCCCTTAATTCCATTAGGTAGATGTTTTGCTTATGTTCGCCACCGTACTTGCGTTCAAGAGCAGCCATTATATCCCCATAACTGTTTCTAGAAGCGGCGGGAATAGTCTGTATTACCTCAGCAGCACCGCCCTGCAATGCCATAAGTAGTGATACAGCCTTGTCATTGTCGTTCCAAGAATCTCTAGTAGCCACGGTCTCGAACTGTAATTTGAACACATTGAAAGAGGTTGAGCCGTCGAACACAGGAGTCTTGATTTTTAAGGTGTTATGAGTAGCTCTCACTGGGCCACCTTTGATTTCCAGTTCCGACATTTTCTTCTCCAGGTTCACAAATTTCTCGTCATGGGCCAGAAATTTCTCGTCAACAGACAGAATCTTTTTATCCAACTCTTTAATTTGCACCTCCATGTTTTCTACTCTCTTTTCAATCACTATCGTGATGTTCTCGAGTTTCTCGTTAATTTTTCTAGAATTCTCTTCCAACTCCTCTTTTAAGTTTCTTGAATTTTCTTCAAACATCCTAGAATTTTCTGCCATTAAGTTTTCGGTGATTTTTCTAGAGTTCTCCTCCAACTTTTCCTCTAATTTTCTGGAATATTCTTCACTCTTTCTGGAATTTTCTTCCATTTTAGCATCTAATTTCACCATCATTTTACTGGAATTTTCTTCAACCATTCTGCAATTTTCTGCTTTCATTTCGTCCATCATAAGTCTAGAAGTTTCTTCATTCTTTCTAGACATCTCTTCTAACATCTTACAGTTGTCAGATTTCATTTCCGCCATAAGCCTGGAAGTTTCTTCATTTTTCTTATTCATTTCCAGCATCATCATAGCCAGCATTGATTTCAAATCGTCACCCCTGGCAGCTACCGACGAAACTTCCTCAACGCTGGATTCGCCCTTTGCCGATAACTCGACTTCCTCCTTACCGTCGAACTCATATTCATCGATGTTCATTCCACGGCGTTCGAACTCTTCCAACAAGCGTTTTTGTAGTTCGGCCTTGTTGCCAGTAGAACACAACTCCAACTTACTTAGCTCCTTCTTCAAGTCTTCCACTCGTAGATCCTTAAACTTCATTGTAGGATGATCGTATCCCACTTCTGACACCAATTGTTACGGAATTAGATTTAACTAATCTCCGTGTAGACGTTGTTTTATTCCCCGATACGATTTGTACCAAATAAAACAGGGTTCGTTTTAGATTACGTTTCTACAATGCTTTATTTACTTTATTACACTTATTCGGAGCTGACTGTTATAGCTAAGTACACAGCTTTACTTTACTTCTTTACTAGTCGATGTTTACACTTCGGTATAAAATTCACAACTACTCCGTCATTGCCATTTCCCCGGTATTTATACCCCAAAGTCTCCCTGTTCTAGAGTCCTCCAGAACACATATGGCAACATCTCGAATCTGTGCAGCGAACACACAGACGCACATTCGCACTAAGCGAACAACCATACTCACATACATACATGGGGGAATACAATTGGACGACAAGCCCAGTAATGACGTAACAACAACAAACAAGTGCAAAGAAGTAACAAACTAAACAATAATTACATGATTATGGCAAAACAAAATAAAAGCACATTAATGAAAGGTAAAGTAACATCTAGAATAATGAAGAGAGTTCTACATGGTAGTTGTTGTTGCTTAAATAAAGTAACTGCGTAATAAAAACTTTACGTTACAATTCAAATTTTTAAATTAACGGAAATTAAACTAAACTAACTTAAACCTATCAGTTACATTCGTAACAATATGTTTATTAATATAAAATAATATAAAGTAGCAAAATTTCACTAAACATTTTTTAAAAATTGACAAAAATGAGAACAAATCATGATTTGCACTGTCAACTAATGAATTGCAAAATTCACAACTTTTCAGTCTTTCAGTGTATTTTTCGAAAAGTTGGTCCTAATATTTCGTATCTGAATTTAATAAATAAGTTTGGGAATGTCATATTCCAATAGTATTTTTTTGCCATTCTTCTTTATTGCATTTTATTTAGTCCCCTAAGTTAGTGGGCGGCCTATTCCCAACTTTTTCCTTCAGGTGTACCCATGAATTGTCGATGGGGTTAATATCTAGACATTGGAACGGGGAGTAAATGGCTTTGGTACAGTTGTATAACAACCAAGTCCTACATAAATTAGATTTAAGCTTAGGGGCGTTGTCTTGGTAGTACTTATATTGCAATTTGTTTGAATTTTCAGGGCCAATAAGCCTTAATTTCTTGACGCTTTTGGTTACATCATGTTTTGAAACATCTAAATAAACTTTCTGTCATTATTTCTTCCAAAATCTGCATGTTACCAACCTCACTGCTTGGTATACCACCCCATACCATAAATGACAGTTTTCCCAACTTTACGGTATGTATTAAATTCTGGTTTTCCATGGCTGTATGAGACCTATTTTGAGACCCATCGTGATAGTACAGCACAATTTTAGTCTCATCAGAAAATATAACGTCATGCTGATATAAAGATGGCGTGAAAAGTGGTCTGCAACAAGTCTGCATAGTTTCTATATATTGTGCTGTGGGAGGGCAATGGTTTTTACCTAGTCACTCGTGATGAGTGCTTGATATTATGTATCACTTTTCTGACTCTTCTATGTGACACATTTACTCCAAAATCATTTTTAATTAAAAAAAAACTATTTCCTAGTGCTGTTTTGGGTTTTTTTCGTCAATTTCTTTAATCATTCTCCTATCAATTCGTGTGGTTACTATTTTGGGCCTGCCATGTGACGCCTTCAGTTTGAGCCTGGCTTCTTTCTCGGTGCGGTATATGATGTTGTATACACTTCTCAGCTTACAAGAGGTGACTTTAAGGATTTCTCTTTCGGATTTACCATTATTAGAATTGAAATAGAGCACATGTAGCATAGTTTCCGAAACCGTTTACTTGACTTTCTCTTTTTCTGATTATACTGTCTATGTTACACACACAACAAACATTAATTTATGATCAAAAATTATGGATCTACATGTCCACATACCATAAAAATCATAAAAATCCTTAATTGGAAAAAAATCGCGGGGAACATCCCACGATTTTATTGCGCATTCATTAATTTTGCAATTATTTAGTTGACACCACAAAAACCAGGTACCTATCCATTTTGCCCGTTGTTTTTGTTATTTCCGACCGATTTCTGATATTGTTGGCTTGATGTTGCCACTAACAAGTAAATCAACAGATATTTACAAAAAGCCTAACATTATTGAAAGAATTTCTTGTAGTAATTCCTAATTAAGCATCTTAATTTTTAAAAATTCATCGTTTGCAATAATATAGTTGACTAACTGTGTATGAGAATAACAATCAGTCGTCGTTAAGCAGCCGACAAGTAAACATGTGCATGGATGTACGCATAATTTAAGTGGGGACACTGAACAAAACCGCACACACCCGCCACACCTGCTGATACAAACTTTCTTGTGATTCTCTCACTACTTTACTCTCTTTTTTATTTTGAGCATCAATGTCGTACAGACATCATAAAATTGGGGATGAGTTCTTTGTTTCAATACAAAGAACTAAGAGAACTGATGAGTCCAAGTAGCGTTGGACGAAACTAGTATTATCTGCCATCCCCAAAAGTAATCAATTTTAACTACATCCCACTTTAAACTTGTTGTTTTTAAATTCGAAAACAACAAATATGAGATTAAGCTCGACTTACATATAAATAGTAAGTAACCAATTTTATTTAGCCAGCTTCATCTTTCGTTTCTAATTTAAAATAACATTTTGTTCCTGTTTCCGAGGTTTGCACATGTCTATAGGAAAAAAAATCTTAATCACCGGCCGAAGGCCTCAAAAAGCATAATTACATTCATGAAATCCATTCATTTAGGCTATATTATAGCCGTCTAATTTATTAGTCAGTTAACTTAAAACTAAATAATGTTCTCAAATTCTTATTCCACATAAAAACTCAACAAGACTTATAACTATCTCACATAAACGGTTTACACATAGCCAGTGTATGATCAACGCCAAATGCTACCTTTACAACTTTTCCATTTACCGCTGTTTTTAGAGGAAAGAATTGATCTTGTTTATGACCTAATCCTAAATGACCGCAACGATTTTTACCCCACATAAACAAATCACCATCTGAATTTATTGCACCCATATGGAAGACACCACAACCTATGGATTTAACATAAGTTGTTTCACTAAAATCATTACGTCCAAAAAGAGCAGGCAGTAAATGTTGTGGCTTGGAGGATTGCTCTACATATGGACCAAAACCTAAAATACCAAATCCCCACGTATATACTAGGCCTTCTTCATTTAATACCATACAAAAGGAACCACCTGCAGCGATGTCCTTAAATTTACCAATCCCTTTTGTTAACGCTAAATGCCGTGGTGAATTTATTTGACTTTCTGCATCCTCAGAATCGTCCAACTGGCCATATTCGGAATTACCCCAACCAAATACTTCACCCTTATCGTTTAAGGCTAAAACACAATCTGACGAACAGCTTAGTTTTACAATATGTTCTCGTGATATATCACCCAAGGCTTGGGAAATTCTTCCATTTGTCATGTAGTGACCTTGACCAGTTTGACCGTCTGCTCCCCAGCCACAAGTGTAAACATGCCCAAGTTTTGTTAAAAACATTGTGTGATCTTGTCCACATACCACATCGACAATTGTATCTTCTTCACCACAGATATCTTTTTCGGATAGACGATGAATCAGCGTACTCCCCCGATATTGTTCATCTTCAATAATTTCTCTACAACATTGGCCATATGAATTGTTACCCATGGTAAAGATACTACCATTTTTCGTTACAACTACCAAGTGAGCTCTACCGGCAGACATAGACCGTACCATCATATCTTCATCGGTTTCTCCTTCTATCCGTGGCAGCTTAATGGGGGTTGGATAGATGATAACATCAAGATTTTGTGGATCTTTGGGATTGCCCCTGAAAATGAAATTAATGTAAGAAAAAACGCATACATGATATCAGATCCTTGATAACATACTTGACTTGTAATCCTAATTGTGAATCTGTATTTAAGCCCGAACCAAACAATGTCTCGCCATCTGACCGTTTAACAGCAAATGCCGAAAATCCATAACCGGCTGTAATATCCAAGATTTCATTGTTAACGGAAAACTGCATTCTTGTTGGATGATGAACCATGGCTGTGTACCTTTCCTGGGCCTTTTTGATATTTAGTATATTACCCAAGGCCCCTGTTTCTTGATAACCCCAACCATAAACTCTTACTTTGTGGGGATCGGATGGTTTTTTATCCAAAACTGCGAAATAAAAATAATATAAGCATGTAATTTTCTCTGTTGTCGTGGTCGGGAGACTAATTAAATTAACCTGGCACTTTGCTTTCATCCTGTTTGAGTAAACTACGTTTTGCCTTTGTTGTATATGGCCGCACAAAAATTAATTTTTTTTCTAGTATTCGCCTTAACATTTTCACACAGAAATCTCGAGTTTTTTGTGATTATTTAATTGATTATTTTATTTTCATACAGTCCCACAAATATGCGCATTTCTACTTCTTATTTACGGTTTCATTCACTGTGAACAGATAACGGTTAACAGCTGTTTTACAGAAATAAGTAATCGATAACTTTGAATATCATTTCAATATAAAGCGGGGTACACGTGATCAGTTTTGACTGTCAGTTTTGCTCAAGTAATCGGTTGCTTGCCAGTGTCGCCGTTCATTTTTGTCAGTCATCAGGCAACCACAAAATATTTTGTGGTTACTGGACAGTTTGACATTTATAGATATTTCCGAAAAATCGATAACAATCTTGTACAATAATGCTCTATTCCAGAACCAGCAAGAAGCTACTATTTTTTACTACGATAACATTTTTTCCTTTTTGTTATCGAAAAAACAGTAAAAATTAGTAGATTCTTGCAGTACTGGAACAGACCATATGTGTGTTCGTTTACTCAAAATTTGTACAAATTCTTATTGGATGTTGTACTCTACAGTACAATGCAAAAGACCTCAGCCGACTACAAGAAGTTACTGAACTTGTAAAAATTTGTTGAGTAAACGAACACACTTGTAAAAATTTGTTGAGTAAACGAACATACTTAAGGTCAGAACAGAATTAATCATCTCTTGCTTTGCTTGCTTTCCAAATGTCAAATTATAAAGGAATGCCAGGGCCTCCTGAAGTAGAACGCAGGCGGATTTGCAAAGAGGCTCTGGCATTCCTTCATAATTTGACGCACAAAAGCGCTCTCGAGCGTCCGTATTACCCAAATACGTTACGACCGAAATCCTGTTTAAAGCACAAAACCGCGATTAAAACATGTTAAACTGTTTTTCATTCGTAGACACAAATAAGCTCTGTTCCAGAACTAAAAAGTTTTTACAATTTTTACGACTTTTACACATTTTACCCGAAAACCCGTTCCCGTACACAAAATAGTTGTAAAATGTTCACTTCTCTTTAACAAAAAATGGCGCTGAATGACGCTCTCTTTAAAAACTTTTTACTCGACAAATTTGAGTAAAATAGTAACATGGATGCCGCCGTCTGATTGGCTGGTACACCGACTTTGACATTTGTTCCAGCTTTTTTTTTACGTTTTTTCCATTTTTGCGTTCCCGAACTTTTTGAAAAAACTTTTGTGTGACAAACATTTTTCTCTCTTTTTCTCTTTTACGAGTTTTACTATAAACAAGTAAAAAAGTATCAGTCGGTATTGCCGACAGAGATATACCCTCAGCCTGTGTATATTGAAACAATTTTTTTCCAAAAACGCATGTATTTAGGGAGTTTGAAAATTTTGGGCGTTTGAACTGACAAAAATGTTGATTAGGATTTAATATCAAAAGTTTTGCAGAGGAGATACTAAAAAGAATGGATCTCCAGCCACTACATATGGTACCATAGGGGTTTTTTAGAACTTCAGGGATGTTTGCTCAAGAAGTATGAACTTGCCCCTGAAACAACTTTTACCATCGCAATTGAGGCAGCAATGGAAGTTGCTTCATCAAAAATCAAAGTGATTCGAAAGCAGGTCTTAAAGTGAACATGTATCCGAAATTTTGAGTGGGAGGTACCGGATGGAGTGGACAAATATAGCCCATATTTGAACCTGATCTATATCTGGTAGATATATTAGGATGTGAAAAGTTGTTACATTCCGCCTGCAGTGGCGCTATGGTGGGGTTCACCTAGCTCAGTCAGTGGCTACCTTCAGGGGGTTCTCAACCCTGCCACCACTAGCACAAAGGGGAAGAACAATCAGAAGTGAAGGACAAGATGAAACAACACAAAACAAAACCATCACAAACACACCATACACCTATGACACGGGAGCTTGATAGAAGCTACTCCCACACTGTGCCCGCCCAACCATGACCCTTTAATTCCACTTATCATCATTTCATTTTCAAAGGGCCCCATATTCCACACACACTTACCTTGCTATAACATACCCCTAATTTCCTCTCTCATAAACAATTTAGAACAACATATTAGTTTCTAATCAAACATTCAAACATAAAAATATTTATTTAGCATAGTCATCTTTCATAATCCTACCATATGACAAAACTGACTTAATGACTTCTTTTCCTAACTGGAATTATTAACGCCGAACAACAAATTATAGGGGAGTCATTACCTCAGGTTACCTATTTTCTTACCAATAGTTATGAGGCCCACTTTGGCCAATTTACTCAATCATAAGCCTGCCTAATAGAGCTCTGTTAGTAGGATTAGGGCATTCCAATTTAGCCCACGGATTTTCAGATGATCATAAAAAAACTATCTGTAATTTAGGGTAACCCTACACTCCTAGGTGATACCAAACTGGCATTAATAAACCATCACAAAATACAAAAATTTAGAACTTAAATAATATAGTCGTTAACTACTACTAAGACTACTTAAGCATATACATATTATTAACTAGGGGATTTTTTTAGGTTATCATTTAGATTTTAGGATGTAAGGTGATTTTAAAATTTTTGTTTTCAAATAGCGATTAATATTATTTTCTACATGTTTTTTTTTCTTTTTTCTTATCTTCAAATGGTAATTAATTTTTACATGTTTCTTCTCTTTTCAGGAGACTTCTTGTCGCGAAGCCAAGGGTACTTATTGGACGTTGGTGCAATCAAAAAAATATATTGGTGATTCGGAGTTACCTGTTTTCCAGCTTAATAAAATTTGCTGTTTATCTATTTGTAAATTACTGCAATTTGGATGTTTTTCTTTTCATTCCTCTGGCTTCAGAACGTCACAATCAAAAATCTTCGGAGGTTCAATAAAGGTTATTATGGCTTTTGGCTGCCCATTACCACTCCAATATATCACCAGGAATTATTATTTGTCTCAATTTAAAAACAAGCAGACCGCCTCTCATGTACTTCTTGAGGAGGCCTACAGATATCTCGTTGTGATGCTTGGTGTTTTCTTTAAATAAACAAAACAGACTACTTGTACAACATTGCCACAACACATTACCAAAGCAAATAATTATTACCTTTGTTACTTAAACACACCCACATAAATCACAACAAAATTATACTGTCTTTAAGGCAAAGACTCAATAAAAAAAATAACTTGTATTTATTTTGCAAAACTAGGTTTACTTAAAATTTGTTTTCTTTCTTGGGGGGAATTTAATGATACACACAGGTTATCCTTTCTTGATTAATCACCATTACAATCTGCTCTAAATTTTCCCGTTGCAGCCTTTTATACGGCGGGGAATAGAAGCCGACATCAATTTCCCCTCCTTGCAAATTTTCCCTCGATTTTCCATAATTTATTAATTTTTCTTTTTGCCAATCTCCGTACTAAATGTCATGATCCTGCAGGGTTGTATTTCACTTTTCACGTTACGTTATACGTACCCAATAACCCACCAGAGTTAAACTCAAAAATGGCAACACCCTTAACAACTCAGTTGTCAGGCCATTCATCATTTCCGTTTTTTGTTCTGGTCGTAGGTCGCGTCGGTCGCATTTTTTATAAACGGATGATTTGCTGCATTTATTTAACTTAATGTTAAATAAAGAACGCACGCAACAAAGTATGGACCAATTCGGCCACTCTCTTCAAGAGTTATCGTACGCACAATTTTTCCGAACATTTTTGAACTTTTGTGGGGGAGGTACCTGATGGAGTGGACCGATATGGCTTATCTTCGAACTTAAACTATGTTTGGACAAAATATTACTAAGGCCAAACTTTGGACCGAATCAGCAGACCCGTTCGAGAGTTATTTTGCCCTCCAACCTCCTCACACGGTGTCATAGGGGTTTTTTGCAACTTTCAGGCTATTTTCTCAGGAAGTATGGACTTGCCCCTGATGAAACTTATACCGTCGTATGGAGGGCAGTGAATAAAAGTTGCTAAAGCAAAAATCAAAGCGATTCGAGAGATGTTCCTAAACTGAACTTTTCCAAAATTTTGTGTGGGAGGTACCCGACGGAGTGGACCGATTGAGTCCATATTAAAACCTGATCTAAGTCTGGTACACGCTCCACGATGGGCAAAGTATGGACCAAATCGATTACACCCTTCAAGAGTTATCGTGCGTACAAATTTTCCGAACATTTTCGAACTTTTGTGGGGGAGGTACCGGAAGGAGTGGACCGATATAGCTCATCTTCGAACTTAAACTAAGTTTGGACAAAATATTACGAAAGCCAAAATTTGAACCGAATCGGTTCATCCCTTCGAGAGTTATCGTGCGCTCCAGCCAGCCAGACAGACAGACAGACGGACGGACATTGCTCAATCGACTCCAAATTGTCTGAAACACATTTCGTCCAAACATACTTGGGGTCTAAAACCATTATTTCGATGAGGCACATTTTGCCCGTATGAAAGTGTATATACCCTTCATAGCCTAAAGGCTGAGGGTATAAAAAGTACGGGAACAAAGCTAAAATTTTCCTTTACAATAAATTGATTTTCATGATTCGTTTGGCTTCTGTTTTGAAAATACAAAACACATACATATGGTCTGTTCCAGTACTGCAAGAATCTACTCATTTTTACTTTTTGCTCTGTTCCAGAACCCGCAAGAAGCAACTATTTTTTACTACGATAACATTTTTTCCTTTATGTTATCGAAAAAAAAATTAGTTAAAAATAGTAGATTCTTGCAGTTCTGGAACAGACCATTTATATTCGAAGCTGTTTACCATTTTTCGATGAATGATGGAGACTATCATTTTTTGTGAATGATTTGCAACCATCCAACAGCTGTTTCACAGTCCGTGTGTTACGAAAACCATTTTTTTGGAAGGAATATTGAGATCGGTTTTCGGCTGCATTTTCTCTAAATTTCTAACATGAATAAGATTTGCAAAAGTTTTATATCAGTTCTTGGCCATGGCAACTTGCAAAAAACCTACACTTCCGCTGCAGTTTTAGGAAGGAATCTTTCATTTAAAAGTGACTTGTCTTTGGATAAGATTTATCCCAACAGTCGTTTGCAACTTTACACGCCTCCACCGGTAAAGCATCACTAAAATCTATCAAAATTAACCAAAAACTAATTTCCGTCTACCTCCTTCTCCATAGCCCGCCAATAAAGATGACAAATTTTCCGGTTTTATACCCATAAATAAATTGGAAATAACCTATAGTCGTAGTTCTGGACCTGGTGGGCAACATGTCAATACGGTCAATACAAAAGTTGATGTACGTTTTAAGTTAGCTGAAGCAGATTGGATTCCAGAGAAAACACGTCAGAAATTATTAACATCGGTAAGGAATAGAATAATTATCGGCATAAGTCAAGTTTAGGGCCCGATGTATACCAGAGACAGTAACGATATAAATTTCTTGCACAAGACCATACTTCTCGAAGAATGGACCTTTAAAATTTCGTAAATACCATTGATATTTCTCATATTTTTACAGCCGATCGAGGCAATATGGGTATCATTGTAAAGCTCTGAAGATCTTGATTGCAACTGGCAATTGCGGGTGTTGAACAAACTTTTCATTTTTTAAAGGAACATTTAACCGCGTGGCCTGTGTTGGACCCTGTCCATAGGTGAAAGCCTTGCAGGCCGAGGGCCTGGCAACCGCTTAAAATTCTTGTTTCTAAAGGAAATATAACTGCGGGCTTTAACAACGATACACATATTGCGTTGGTCGGCTATAAAAATATGAGAAATGTTATTGGTATTTGGAGAACTTTGAAGACCCATATCTCGGGAAGTATGGACTTGTACAAGAGGAAATTTATATCGTTATTCTCAGGACCCCAAGTGCCATCTGTGGTATATATAAATTTACCTAATACGGGACCGGGCTCTTCTTCCTGATCATCAATGGTTTAATTGTTCCTTTGTTTTTTTATTAATAGCTCCAAAATAGAATCACCAAAGAAGGTTACTATGTAATCAAAAGTGATTTGACCCGTTCCCAACAAATGAATTTGGCTGATGCATTAGAAAAACTACGCACACTTATTAGGCAATATGAAATTGAAGCTCCACCACCATCCGAGGAGACACTGGAGAAATTACGTAAAAGGTAAGAAATAATAATTGAGAAAGTTGGACATTAGGGTGGGCAATAATAATGTTTATTTGCACACTAACCACTGCCCACCTAAGACTTGATGGTCTTGTTCTACTACTACTGTTTTTGTCGTTATACAATGTTTTATTCTTGTTTTCGTCCTGCCACTCTCTGGATGTTCCAGAAATTCGCGTCTCTTAATTTGAAGTCTCCAAGCGGGAATGAGACCTATCTTAGCTATTAAAAAAAAATCCACTATTTCATTGTACCCCCATCGGGTTTATTGCAATTGATTTGTAATGTTAGATGCTGCGTCAGTTGCTGCTGTTTGAGACTGTGTTTACGCAGCATGATCCAACATTGTCTCTAACACACCCAATATTCCCTCACATGGTCGAAGCTGGAGCAACATCCACTCCCGAAATTAATGGCATCCCATCGAAGTTACAGTGTAGTCGATGTGGATTTATCTAACAGAGCACGTTTAAACTGGTATTCTGTTCCCAACACATCAAAAGAATCACATGGATCAAGGGGACCGACAGGGTCATGTATAAAACTTTTGATCTTATTGTAGCAGCGCTGCAGTTACCTGGTTCTGGTTCTTCTGTGTCTAGATGTAAAAAATTCTGTAGCCTGGACTGGCTGCGTCCATAAAGAATCAGGAGACAGGTGAGTGGGGGAGCTAAACAAATGCAGAGTGTCGTGCGGAACCAATCCACATGCAGGTCATCTGTTGGGTATCGTGCTATCAATTCGAGCCCAATATGAATTGTGTCGGCTACATGGTCGGGATCTTAACTGGGCTAAAACAAATCGTATTTGCATTGGCAACTGGTTTTCTTCTGCAGCGATGGATGCGGGGTGGTATCCGAGTACGTTAACTGCAACTACATCAGTGTGAATGCTATTTAAGCCTGGCTGATGGGCAAGTTGATCTAGGGGTTCTCGGTTATGCCCTTAGGTCATTCTCTCCATATCATAAAAATCTCTCCTGACGTGTCTGGCTGAGGGAACACTGTCCACTAGATGTCGTTTAATGGTTGGTTTGGTCCATCATCAAACCTGTGCTTCACTTCACGTAGGTTTCTATGCTGCTACAACAACAACAAGTAGATGTCGCTGGGATGATCACGCGATAAGACCCAATGTATTGTCGGTAAAATCTTCGTATACTCATTAATATTGTCTACTGGTCGCATGACGAGGCATCCTATTGCGGTTCTAACGGAGGCATTCGGCCAACTTTTAATATTCGTAGCGATAACATTTACATACCACACTAGTGCCGCAGAGCTTACCACAGACCAGCCTATTGCTTGATAAGAGGTCAACCAGATTTCTTTGTCAGCACCCCAAGTGCTACCGACTAGCGAGTTGAAAATGTTGTTCCTACATCTGATTTTGTGGTAAATAACTGTGGCTTTCGCGGAAGACTTAGATATGTTATCGAACGTAAAACAATATCTTGGGGTAGCTAGTGGTTGGAATCAGGACACCATCGACCAATATGTTCTGGTGGAGCCTCGTTTTAGCCACCCAGGTGTTGAACAGTGTGTCAGTGGAATTAGCGGCATATATTTTCATATTCCTCAGATGGAGGAACTGCACTAAGTCAGCTATGTAGAGATTTAACACATATCGATGCCTTACTTCCTCAACCTCGTATCCTAAAAAATAAAAATTTTGAGGAGAAATAAAAAACGATCATTTTTGGATACATCGGGGGTTTTGGAAAAAGTATAAAAGCAATTATTAGAAAGTTGGGTACATCTAGTTCCCTTTGATAAGTAAACGACCACCAAACGATCGGTCGCAAGACTTGTTCTATTTCAGTCCTTGACTGATATGTGTAGATGGATATAGTCTGTAATGCTGTCGTGGTGCTGTACATTTTACGAAATACATGCTGATGTTGGGCAACTAGGAAACTGTTTCTCATCATGGGAAGGAGTAGAGCCTCTACAATCTTTGTTATTGGCGACAAGAGGTAGATGGGCTCGTACGATTCAAATCTAATGGCTTTCTTGCCCGAGTTCATCCAGTTTTTTAGGCATTAGCACTGAGATTCCATGTGGGCCTAACGCTTTGGAACATTTCGCTTTTTGGATGGGTTCTGCAACATCGTTCATCGTAAATGGTGGTGGTACCTCCTCGGCTGTGAGGGCTCTTATATGGCGCAGCACACTACTCTTCGCCCTATTACTCTCTGGGTGCTTTATAAACACCTCTTTGGATCAGTCATTGTCACACCGTTGAAAGAACTGTTCCATCATCCTTCTTTCCCTGATTCGAGAGTCAATTTACTGTTGTTACTTAATCCCACAACGATGTTGCATTGCTCCACTAGCCACTTGACTTTAAGAGTATGTTCCTCACTTCTTAGGTCTTCAGGATTCGTACGACTAAGCTCATGACGCTCATTTGCCAGTCCTGTCGCCTTGCTGGGAAATTTGGTCTGATTTCGGGTATTCGACTAGCAGGTACATGGTTCAGTAGAGTACGCCAGTCAGATGTTATGAAGTCGGGCTGTCTGTTTACGGAGACGGTGATCGGAAGATGGTCTGAGCCGAGGTTGTTTTGTCGTAGAACCCGTCGTCTTGTCTAAAGTATATTGTGGCATTTCTATTCACTTTTGCACATCCTACGACCTTTTCCAATAAGAAGTTAAATATATCATACGAAAAAGTGTTACCTTGTCTGAAACCTTTTTATATCCTTAGCATTTATGCTAACGAGGGTATATACACTTTCACACGGCAAAATGTTGTGGAGGTACCTAAAGGAATGGACCGACACTGTCCATTTTGGAATTGTGTCTTATTTTGGGAGTCATTCCTCTCGAAAGGATCAGTATATCATGAAACATGGACTTGCCCACGAAAAACATCATATCGCTGTAAACAGGGCTACTAGGAGTATCTTCGGTAGAAATTTCCAAAGGATTCTGGCACAGACACTTAACCGCACTTAAACAAAAATGTTGCTCATTTTTTGTGGTTGGTACCCTAAGGAATGGACCGATAGGGACCACTTTTGAACATAATCTAAGTTTGGTTGCTTCGTTTATGAGATATTGATATGAACGCACGATAACTCTCGAACATATCAACCGATTGGGTCCAAAACTTGGCCTTCTTAATATTTTATCCAAACTTAGTTTAAGTTCGAAGGTGTCGAAGGTATCTCCCCCACAAAAGTTCGAAAATGTTCGGAAAAATTGTGCGAATGATAACTTTTAAAGGCTATAAGCGATTTGGTCCATACATAACACAGACATAGATGAGGTCCCACTCCTTCGGGTACCTCCCATACAAAATTTCGGAAAAGTTCCGTTTATTTAGGACCAGCTCTTGAAACGCATTGATTTTTCTTGTAACAATTTGTATTTGCTGCCCCCCACACGACGGTACAAGTTTCATCAGGGGCAAGTCCATACTTCCCGAGAAAATGTCCGTGTGTAGTGGTTGGAGCGCAAGATAACTCTCAAACGGATCTGCCGATTCAGTCCAAAATTTGGCCTTCATAATATTTTGTCCAGAGCTATTTTAAGTTCGAAGATAAGCCATATCGCTTCACTCCCCCCCCAAAAATTCAAAAATGTTCGGACAAATTGTGCGCACGATAACTCTTGAAGGGAGTGGCCGAACTGGTCCATACTTCACACATCCTAATATATCTACCAGATATAGATCAGGTTAAAATATAGACTATATTTTTTCACTCCTTCGGGTACCTCCCGCACAAAATTTCCGATAAGTTCACTTTAAGACCTTCTATCGAATCACTTTGATTTTTGTTGAAGCAACTTGCATTCTCTGTCTCCGTTACGACGCTAAAAGTTTTTTTCAGGGGCAAGTCAATACTTCTTGAGAAAACAGCCTGAAAGGTGTAAAAAACCTTATGGCACCATATGTAGTGGCTGGAGATTTGGTCGATTTGGTCCAAAATTTGGCCTTCGTCATATTTTGTTCGAACCTCCGGTACTTCCCCCCAATATTTAAAAAATGTCCCTAAAATGGTATGTACGTTATCTCTTGACCGGGTCAAACAATTTGGACCAAACTTTAGAGATTGTTCCACAAACATCCCAGGCAGGACAAGGAAATTTCTCTCATATCAATGAGTGCACACCAATTCATATAAGCTCAATGATATGGGACCTACAGTTTATCCCGAGTCCGAACGTCGTGTCCTAAGACACCACTTGTAGAGAAGTTGTACATGGCTGAAATACTCAGGAAATCTCGCCAACATTTCTGAGGGGTATTTTGCCACCGTTGAAAATTTGATGTTGCCTAGCAGGGGAATCGAAGCCACGACCTTCTGCGTGCAAGGTGGGTGTGCATACCATTGTTCCACGGTGCCACACAAACTTTGGATCTCGTAATATTTTGTCAAAATTTAGTTTAACTACTAAAAGTTCAACATTAGTGTCTAAGTGCAGGTTAGGACCTGTTCGAAGATCCTTTGGATAATATAAATTATTTTATTAAATCTAAAATTGAGGGAAACTACTTTTTAAAGTGCTATAAGCTTAGATCAGCATTTTCAGGAAATAAATCCTCTTTTAAAGTTGTAGTGAATGAAAATATCTTTATGCAACTAATATCGAAGGAATTTTGGCCTGTTAAAGCATTTGTGAAAGAATTTGTGGAAAGAACAGATAATGTAGCTTATTTGCCTCAAAGACAGTATACATTATCAAAAAACTAATTAGTTCATTCTCTATTTGCTATCAGAATGTAAGAGGGTTAAATACAAAATTAACTCGCTTATTTACTGATAGTTTCGGATTCGATTATAATGTTATTGTATTTTCGGAAACGTGGTTAAAACCATCCGTGTTAAGTAGTGAGATTTTATGTTCTAACTATCAAGTGTTTAGAAAGGATCGTATTAATAAAAAAGGCGGAGGAGTCCTTATTGCAGTTAATTCTAAATATTCCGCTAACTTAATTGAACCTAACTTTTCTGATATTGAATTTATTGCCACATCTATTGAATTAGTAATTATAAGTTATTTGTCACTTGTTCTTATATACCTCCGTCATCACAACTTGATATTTATAAGAAGCATATATTAGCAATAAACTCAGTAATTAAAAACATGAATGATTCTGATAGAATTTTGGTTCTTGGCGATTTTAATATGCCGTCTGGTAAGTGGCTTAAACTGCCTGATTCTGAAGCGTTAACTCCCTTAACATCCGACGCAAATACAAATCAAGATACATTTGAGATTGTTAATTGTTTTTGTGACCTCAATGTTCATCAAATAAATAATATAATTAATAGCTATGATAGAATTCTTGATTTAGCTTTTGTAAATGTTACACAATATTTCGAAATAACTCGAATTTTTCCAATTTCTTCACCTGAAGACAATCATCACCCTACATTATGTATATCCATGATAAATAATAACATAGTAGAAACTCATTCTAAATTAATGAAAACCGTTCCTGATTTTAAAAAAACCGATTTTAGAAAGCTGAACTCCCTTATTTCTTCTGTAGACTGGACATCGGTATGTCTATGTAAGAGTCACGAAGACCTTGAATTTGTAATAATTAAATTTGATGATATCCTTAATAAATTTGTCTCAGAGTGTGTCCCTAATGTCAGAATGAAAAACTCCGGTAAATATCCATGGATAACATCCGAACTTTCGTCCATAAAAATTCCAAGAATAAGCTTTTTCGGAAATATAAAAAAACTGGCTCTTCTATAGACTATGCCAATTATTCCCTTGCTCGATCCAAGTATACTTTAGAGTCCAGTTGATTGTATAATCTTTACCTCAACAAGATTAAGGATTTAAATCAAATCCAAAATCCTTTTATGAATTTGTTAACTTGAAAAGAAAAGTTTCCTCTAAACCAACTATTCTGAAATTCAATGACCAAGAATTTGTTAATAACTCTGATATAGCTGAAGGTTTTAAAAAATTCTTTACTACAACCTATTCAAGTGCAGTTTGTCAAATTAGAGACCCTTACCCTTATAAGTTATCCAAGATAGACCAAATAAGTATGCCTTATTTAAAAACTCAAGACGTTTCCAGAAGTTTACGAACTTTAAAGTCAATAAAAAGTCCAGGCCCTGACGGGATTCCCAGTATGATTCTCAAGTTTTGTTCCGCTACATTATCAACTCCTTTAACACAACTGTTTAATTATTCCCTTAAATTTGGTCATTTTCCAACTTTATGGAAAAAATCTTACATTATTCCTCTACATAAATCTGGCAGTCTATCAAATGTTTCGAATTATAGAGGAATTGCAAAATTAAGTGCAATACCTAAACTATTTGAAAAACTAATCACGGATGTAATTTCCATCAAAATTCAACCCATGCTAAGTCCATATCAGCTTGGTTTCCGCAGTGGTGTCTCAACAATAACAAATCTGATTGAATTTACATCGATTGTAATAAAAGGATTTGTTCAGCGTTATCAGACTGATACAATCTATACAGATTTTAGCAAACCTTTTGACAGAGTCAATCATAAGCTTCTGCTACATAAATTAGATTATATAGGCTTCAATACAAATTTACTCAAGTGGATAGCATCCTATTTGCAAAATAGATCTCAAATTGTTCTGTTTGAGGGATGTTTATCAAAGTCGATTTTTGTTCCGTCGGGTGTTCCACAGGGAAGTCACCTTGGACCGGTTCTTTTTCTTTTATTTATAAACGATTTGCCAAGTTCAATAATGTACTCCAAATTGCTAATGTACGCTGATGATGTTAAGTTATTCATTTCTCATAATTCTCTGATGCAAGCTGATTTACTTCAAACTGATTAAAATAACCTTTTTCAATGGTGCAAAAAAAATTGTATGGATTTAAATTTGAATAAATGTAAACATATGTGTTTTTCCAGATCATCTTCTTTGACAAGGCAATTCAATATTAATAATTTTGTTCTATCATCTGTAGAATCATTTGTTGATCTTGGTCTTTTGATGGATCCAAAATTAAATTTTAACAATCATGTAATTTCTATGTTAAATAAAGCCTATGGAGTCTTAGGATTTATAAAAAGATGGGCCAAAGAGTTTTCTGATCCATATATAACTAAGCAATTATTCACTTCCCTTGTAAGACCTATATTAGAATATGGATCTGTCGTATGGGATCCGCTATATGGAATCTATTCCGATAAAATCGAATCAGTGCAAAAGCAATTTTTACTTTTTGCATTGAGAGGTTTACATTGGAATAGTAATTTTGAATTGCATTCATACTCTAGCAGGCTAAAGTTAATTCGATAGCCTACATTAAAAAGTAGACGTATTATGTTGAATACTATGTTTGTTTTAACAGCGTGTTTTTGTAAAAAGTTTTTGTCCATTCGTTCGTCGATTTCATGAACGAAGACACAATTTGGTTTTCATAGCGGTTGACGTTTGTATTCGTGTGACAAACAAATGAAAGCTTTTTATTTTCGTAATTTTTTTGGTTTTCGTAACAAAATCAGACGAACGAATACGTCAAAAATAAACGAATGGAAAAGACCCATCGTTTTGAAAGAAAATTAAATAATTTGAGTAGTTAATGGCACAAAACACACGAAAACTGGAAGGGAATGCAATTTTATTTATTTCCATAGAAGCACACGCGTATATGTACATCTGTTTCTTCATATTATCACAATTATTTTTGGACAAATTTGATTACATTTTTTTCTTATTTTTTGTTTGACATCTGTGTATCGGGGTTGCCATCAAGTAACACATTTTACGTGCAGATGCCTATGCAAAATTCCAAAATAAGTATCATGGAAACCCTGAAATATAAAAGCTTTTATAAAATAGACAAAAGCTTTCAGATAAAAACGAATGGTTCGTAAAATTTTACAAGAACCAAATTTTGAACGTATACGTTTTAGTACGAACGGTTCGTGTGACAGGCAAGCATTTTTACAAAAACACCCTGTAAAAGTATTGAATGGTAGTGTGCCGTCTGATTTCTTAATATCGTCTATTAGAATAAATGTTCCTTTTAGACCTAGTAGATATTATCAATTCTTATATATAGATTTTCACCGAACCAATTATTCGATGGGTGAACCACTTACCAAAATGTGTACTGATTTTAATTCCATGTACTATAATGTGGACTTTTGCATGAGTTTCGAAGTCATAAAATCTCATATAATTTTATCTTTAAATAACTAGTAGTTTGTATGGTTTAATATATAACTGGCTGATGAAGTAGATTCTGTAGCTGGTTTTCGAATTTCCTTCGTATACGCCGCCATGATGCGGATCATGGTGTGTACGCGATCCCCACGAAAGGGGAGGACGCCCCCTCGGTTGGCAGGGGTGGGAAAGTGAGGCGTGGGAACGTTCGATAAAAAAAAAATGTATATCGATGCTGTTCGTTGTGGTCCTGTTTGCAGTGATATTATGTTTTTCGTGGACAAGTCCATGCTTCCTGGCATCCTGGTCCAAAAGTTATAGGATGACCCACTAAAATGACTAGTGGGCGCGATATCTATGGAAAAGATATGACTCTCAAAATAAGATCCTCTTCCCTAATGGTCTATATCGGTCTCCTCCTTCAAGTACCTTCTCCGAAACACATTTGAACTTTAATCCTAACCCACATTTTTGTCGGCAAGTTCAAATGTCTAAAAGATACTGAAAAGACCCTATATACATTCGATCTGTCCGTAGATGAAAGTTTCAATTCAAATTGCCTGAGGGTATATCTCTGACGGCAAAGCCGACTGATACTTTTTTACTTGTGTTTTCTTTATTTTCTATTTTATGTGCTGTGTTTTGCCCAGTTAAGGTTTTCCTAACTAATCACCGTCATAGCTAATTTGTTTTTCTTTATCTTCTTCTTTTTTCAGACAAGAAAGGGCTGCCCGTGAACGTCTCTTTCAAAAACGTCAAAGGTCACAAACTAAAGCTGATCGTCAGGGACCCTCACTAGCTGATTTATAAATAAATAGTTATTAAGTCCTTCAATTCTTTGTTATTACCATCTAAAAGAGCCTGTGTTGTTATTTTAATAAAGAAAATCAGTAATAAAAAAATACAGATGTCTCATTTTGAAAACACCTGAGGAAAATCAAGTACATATTTTTATTTGTGTAGTTTCTTTGTTTTTGGCGTAGTTACAAAAAACCAAGTTACAAGAATCTTTTAACTAACAACATATCAATCATATCATACAATCAAACAAAAAATAATATCAAACAAAATCTTTCAACTAAACAATTAACAATTATACACAAAAACGCGTGGAAACTAGGATGGACAAAGAAAAGTATCTTAAAAATCAAACAAAAAGTATTATTTATAATTAAATGTTATTGTTGTTAGTTTTTTTCTGTTTCTTTTCGTTGTTGTTGTTCTTTTGTTTGTTCGGTAGTAGAATATAACCTAGAAAAAATTATGATATTTTATAATGAACTATAACAATACAAATTATACAATAATTGTAAATTGTTATTATTTATAATCGATATAGATAGAGTAGGTGTGTTGTGTATACATATAAACTAGTTTTCTTCTTTCAACTATCTAATTAGGCAAAGTGTTACTTTTTCTGGTATACTGATGGATAATGATAAATACGTTAGATCCATCTACTCTTCTAGTATTAATATTACAATTTATCTATTTCTATATACACACAAATATAGATATTTTTTGTTTAAGCATTCGATGGATTTAATGGCTCATTTAATGGATCATCTTCTGCTGGTGTTACAATAAATTTTCGTCGATTCTTTTCACCGGTCATGCTAGGCGTATTCGTGCATGAATTGAATTGCGATGAATCTGGTGTAACGATTTTAACAGTTGGTGCATTCACCTTGGATGGCATTGTTGAGCAACGAGAACGGGGTAGCTGGAAGAGATAATAAAATAGATTTTAATTAATTTTCATTTAAATTTAGCAGGACAATTATGAATAAAAATTCGGTGCGGAATCTGAAAGAGTATTATAGATGTACTTGGCGGCCGGTTCTAGGCATCGGACTGACTCCAAAGAATCTTCGACAAGGGGCCGTCACTTCAACAATTTTTTTGTTTGTGTTCGTATATTTTTCACAATGCGAGATGCAATATATCTCGGAACGCCTGCTCCAAACTCTTTTGGTTGCCAGTATAGAAAAGAACCCCGGGGCATGGATCTGTCCCGTTTGTCAGTTCCGCATCCACATCGGTGAGATATAATGGATGTAGTGAATGGGTGCCCTTCTTAGAGTGCTCTGGTCTTAACCGCATCCAGGACTGCTGCGATAGGAGTTATGTTGCTTCTTACTGCGCCAGATCATCTCCCAGTGTGTCCGAATTCGTCGTCGGAATACGAAACACCCCCGCAGTCTCCTGAACAACAAGTACAGCATTTAACATGTGGATACAGACCCAGAGCCGGATTAAGCAGAAAAACGAGCATGCAAACATACCTAGGATTATTCTAAAAGAAAATTCCCCGCGAGTTTTTTCACTTTCTCCCTTAAGTTGAAACGGCGGAAAGACAAAAACTTACAGGGAATTTTCGTTCGGAAAAACCCCCATCAAATACTGTTACAACAACAACAGCAGCATCTAAAACCATTTGTTGGAGTTGAGCCGCCCAAAAAATGCATCATTCCTGCAATTCAATTACAACGGTCTCCACAACAAAGTGAGTGAAATCGTAGACTTTATAGGTCGGAGGTCTTTATGAACGCCGCGATCCGGGAAACAAACTTCACCGTCACCTGCAGCTTGTAACGTTGCGATGGTTACAAGGTTTTGGGAAGTCCCTGTTTATACAGGGAAAGTTAATGAGAAAGAAAATTGAGTTTATGGGCGAGGGAGTAGAGAGGAATAAGAGGGGGGTACACACACCTCTGTACTGGCAAATTCTGTTTTGTTTCGTTTTTCTTCGTATACAACCTGAAGTTGGCTGCAGATTTGTTTTTGCATTTTCATTCATTTTATTTTCTCTGTCGAGAAACAAACAACAGCGGAGACAATTGAAAAAAAAAACCATTTGGAGAAAAAACTATTTTTTTAAGCAAAAACAATTCGAAATAAGTGGAAATATCAAAATTAAAATGCAATTCAAGGTTTCCTTTAGGGGTAGTTTACACTATATGTAAATGTCATATGACATGAAATTTTCCATCATTATATAGTCGCAAATATGTGCAATATTGGGGATTTTCCTTACGCTATTTACTTTGTGCGTCCACACCAGCAAAAATGTAATAAAATTACGTCTCCAAATTGCCTGCGTGGGTAGATATGGAATGTTTTTATTTCGTGTCATATGACATTTACATATAGTGTAAACTACCCCTTAATAATTAATTGTTTATCACACACGTCCATTTTTACATTTCATTACAATTTTGCCTTGGCTTTGTTTTTGAACGGCGCAATGAGAAAATGAGTGTGAAGAAGAATAAGAAAAATTATAAAATTGACACAAACATGATTTCCATGTTTAAACAACAAGGAAATTTTAAAGGAAATTGAGAAGAAAAATTTTCTTTCCAGTTTGAATGTCTACACAAGATCGAAAGGATCGTACAATAAGGGAGAAGCACTTGCCTTCCTTATACACCAGCATGCCCAGGGGCCTAATTACGGCATTCGATTCGATCATTTGCTCGTGAATGAAAAAAAATCGAACTATGAAAACCTATTCAAGAGCAAATACTCGATCGAATCGAATGCCGTAATTAGGCTCCAGTACAGACTTATCTCGATCGAGCTTGCGTATAATGACCCCATACATGGAATACATGAGGGTTGCAGTAAAGTGTAGGACCGCGTATTTTTTTACCAGCAGTTTATAGAATTCCCCGAGTGTGGTCGGCTACGACGTATAAGAGTCCTCCCAGCCGAGGAGGTACCACCACAATTTACGATGAGTTCTGCTGCAGACGTCATACGAAACCCAAAGTCATCCGGCTTATCCGGAATTTTAATGATAATGCTTAAGGAACTGTATGAACCCTCAATCTATCATTAGCCACCTATATTGTAGCAGAAAATTGTAAAGTTGTCAGGGTGGTCCCACTACCGAAGCCGGGCAAGGATGCCAGCAGAGTTGAATCGTACAGGCCGATCTTCCTCCTGTCGCCATTAGCGAAGATTCTAGAGGCACTACTCCTCCCCATGATGAGAAGCTGTTTTCCAGTTGCCCATCTTCAGCATAGATCGCGAAAAATGCACAGTATCCACAACAGTATTATACGCCATATCCACCTATATCAGCTGAGGACTGAACCACAACAGGCGTGGTGGCTATCGAAGGTTTTCGATACTGACAACCATACCAAGTAGCCCGAGGACGTAGAGAAGATTTCTATCCAGCAGTGTTTGAAACATTGGATAATCAACTATATGTGTGGACGCCAGTCGCTTGAGGAATTCAGAATGTAGATCCACAGAGTGAAATAGGGAGTTCATCAGACAGAATGCAGCCGTGGTCCTGAAACATGATACTTATAGCACATCATTATGAGGATGCGAAGATTTCACCGATACATCAGCAGAATACGGGTTTTATAGCCTAGAACATTCCTGCCACAATCTTGTGGACAGGCTTTCCTCACCCAGGTACGTCAGGATAGATCTAGATAAAACGCATTTCAGGAAGTCTTGGACACCATTACACTGATGCAGTTGCGTATGCAGTACCAAGATACCACGTAACTGAAAAAGATGTACGAACGAACATATGCTACGACAACAATAACCCTTCTGATGTTTGGGTAGGAGAACGGAATTATCACTGTCATAATCATTTTTTTTTCGATATTTATCTTGCCAAACATTTTTGTTGGCCTCCGTAGTACTTTTAATAGCTTTCGGTTCTTTATGGCTGGAAGGTCGAAAAAAATATGTCGTTGTAATCAGAATAGCAAGGATTACCTTCGATGAAAATTTCAACATTTTTGTTTAAGTGCAGTTTAAGGCCTGTAACCGGATGAAATTGGAGTTGGTATCAAAAAATCTGGAAAACAAAAGAGGGAAACGTATACATTGAGCTAGGAAAAGGAGATGGATGCGCCAAAAAACTCGAATGCGCACTTAAGACATCACTTGGAGAAGACGTCGCTGTGGAAACGCGAAAAGAAAAGTTCCTCTTGGACATCAGAGACTTAGAAGAACTACGGAGGGCGATGAAATTATTGCAGGCATCTTGAAGACCGCAAACGAAACTAAGTCTGAGCACATTAAAGTGCGACATATGACAAAACAAGCCCTCGTTGAGGTTCCCGGTAACATAGCTGAAAAAGTCCTAAAATATAAAAGAATTTCGGTGGGACTATTGAAATGTCGAGTGCGGAGAAAAGTTTTTCCTAAACGATGTTACAGATGCCTACGACAAGGCCACCTTGCCCGAGATTTCGAAGGTGTAGATCGAAGCCAAATGTGTAGAAGGTGTGGCATTAACGGGCACAAAACGAGCACGTGCACTAGTCAAACCCGATGTGTAATATGTCTAGAAACTGGTTATAAAGACATAAATCACTACATAGGCACTAGAGCTACTTTTAGAAATGGCAATTAAAATACTCCTTGGGAGGGGGCGCCAAGCCCAAGATTTTATGATGCAGAAAGCTGATGAAAAAGATATCGACATAGTCCTTATCAGTGAACAATATAGAAAATGCGAATCAAAAAACTGGTACCAGGATGCACAAGGTAAATCAGCGGTGTATATAAGGAACCCGTTGTTAAATATATCCAAAGTGGAAGAGAGTGAAGAATGCTTCGTCGTAGTAAATACAAAATGCATAAGAATATACAGCTGCTATTTCTCACCTAACATAGAGCTATCTGATTTCCTACAGAAGGTAGAAGGTACATATTAAAAGTTACGACACACCTGTCCTTATTGGAGGGATTTTAATAGCAAGTCCTCGGAGTGGTCATCAAGAATTACGGACAAAAGGGGAGTCGCAATCAGTGAGATGATTGCATCCTTGGGAATGATCGTCCTTAACAGAGGTAACACACCAACTTTCTTACGTGGGCAGGCAAATTCCATAATTGATATTACTTTTGGTTCAATATCAGTTGCTAGGAAAACATGCCATTGGGAAGTCTTAAGCGATGAAACTTTAAGCGACCATCAATATATTACGATGACAATAAAGCATAACACAAGCCCTGTAAATCCAACAAGACCAAGATTGAATACAAAAAAAAAATGAATTCCGAAAGATGTAAGGAAAAAATAATGGAGTTAAGAGAAAGGTATCAAATAGATGACCAAGGAGATGTTTATAATGCAGTAAAAGATCTTACCGACTTATTAACACAAATTTGTGATGCGGGTATGCCAAAAACCACAAATATTGGTGTATCCAAAAAACAAGCCTATTGGTGGAACAGCGATATCGCAGAGCTACGGAAAAAGTGTCACAAAACGAAGAGAGTGGCAACCAGGAAAAAAATGCGACGCTGAAGCAACGGAGATATATAGACGAGCAAGAAACAACCTTCGGACTGCAATAAAAGAGTCTAAGAAAAAGTCGTGTGAAGCGTTGTGCGAAGAAATTGAAAATGATCCTTGGGGCCTCCCGTACAAGATAATCATGAAGAAGACTGGCAACAGAAAATGTATACCAGGAATAAGAAACCCACAATGGGCAAGAACAATTGTAAGCACGCTGCTCCCAAAAGTTTGACGCCCCGAGAACAAATGCTCTTCTCCGAGACACAAAATTTGCAGCATTTTACTATAACTGAAATTCAAAACATTTTCTGAAAGCTTAAAAAGTGAAAAGCCCCAGGCCCGGATGGTATACTTGGGTAGCTTCCCAAAAATATGGGAAAAACAAAAAATTGCGCTTCTCCAAAAAAAAAAAAAAAAAAAAAAAAAACAATAAACCACTAAACAACCCGTCATCATACAGACCGCTCTGCATGTTAGATACTTGTGGTAAACTATTGGAGAAGTTACTATTATGCAGACTTGAAGACGAAGTAAGCAAAAGTGGAGGATTTTCAAAGATGCAGTTTGGATTCATTAAGGGAATGTCAACAGCAGACGCAATAAAAGAAGTGGTGGAGACGTCAAAGAAAACCATGGAACAAAAGCGTTTTTGTGCAGTAATAATACTAGATATAAAAAATGCGTTTAATTCTGCCGACTGGAATATAATACGACAAACGTTAAGATCTCGGGAAATTCCGTCTTATCTCATCAAAATGATTGACAGTTACCTAGATGACAGAATACAGCTGTTTAATACCGATGTGGGTGTCCAACATTACGAAATAACATCGGGAGTTCCACAAGGCTCCATATTAGTCCCATTCCTATGGAACCTGATGTATGACGGCCTTCTTAATCTGAACCTACCAAGAGGTGCAAAATTGGTTGGGTACGCTGACGACGTAGCATTATTGGTTGACCAACCCACAACACCCTTAATAGAAATTGTCGCAAACGACTGCCTGTCGAGAATTTCAAGGTGGCTGCAATCAAAAAGGCTGTCGCTTGCGGCGCACAAAACGGAGGCGATCTTAATAACCAGAAAACGTGCTTTCGACAATCCGAGGCTAATGGTTGATGGACATGATGTACAAATAAGCAAAAATCTGAAATACCTAGGAGTGTTTTTGGGCTCTAAATTGTCTTTTGAACACCACGTAAAAACAGCAACAGAGAAGGCTCTAGCTACAGCAAGCAAATTACTACGATTAATGCCAAATCTAAAAGGACCTGGACAAATAATTAGAAGACTAATAACATCAGTAGCTTATGCACAATTGCTCTACGCGGCACCTATTATAAGCAAGCCCATAGAAAACTCTCGAATATCATTGAGAAGGTTCATCGTGTGTGTTCGTTGCGGGTAACATCTGCGTACAGAACAGTATCAACAGCAGCTCTGTCGGTATTATCTGGTATACCACCCATAGCCTTACAATTCGAGGAAAGAACATATGTATATGAACAACGAAAATCCCTACCAAACCGTCATACCAACAGGGAAATACAGCAAATTAAGGATGACGCTAGACGTAAACTTCTTGAAAAATGGCAAGAAGCTTGGGTAACCAGCAACAAAGGTAGATATACATATGAAATAATTCCCTGTATACAGTTCTGGAGGAACAGAAAGCACGGAGAAGTAAATTTCTTCATAACACAAGTACTCAGTGGTCATGTAAATTTCGACACCTACTTGCATAGGTTTCATATTAAAGAAAGAGCAATTTGTGAAATTTGCAACGAATACGAAGACACTGTGGAACACTCACTGCTTAAATGCAAGCACTGAGAAACCAAAAGACTTGTACACGATATAGTTCTAAATTCGAACGATAATATAAAAGAGATTGTAATGAACATGCTAGAGTCAAAAGGAAACTGGAACAAATATGCAGTATACATCCAAGATGTGATGAAGAAAACACTGTGCCGACGCAGACAGGAACCGAACCCCTAATCATGTTAGTAATATTCAATGGGCGGGGGAATAGATCAATGTAAGAACTGCATACATCAGCCAATGAACCCCATCCCGAAGTAATGCGAAAGCGGTCCCGGGGTCGTGGCGCACTATCATTACGTCCAAAAAAAAAAGTTTAAGGCCTGTTCGATGATCGATTATTACAGAAAGTACTTCTTGTGGTACGGTATACAGCGATATAACTTTTTTGGGGGCATGTCCTTGCTTCCCGACATAGTGTACTTTATATAAAAAATCCACTGTGACCAATGTCTGATAGACACGATAACTATCTTGGATTTGGTAAAATCTTTGCGCATCGTAAATGTTTATGCAAACTTATATCAAATTCGAAGATCAACCCGCTTCTTTTGGTACCTCCCCAATTTGAGACGTGTTCGTCGATAAATTTTAAACTTGTTGTCGGATAATTCCCGCGGTACTCATTACAACAGGAATGTTTTTTTGGAAAATAACTAATGCTTGGTTTGCGTCTTTTCGTTATGTCGCAGGATAAAATATATATATATATCTGTCGGCGAAGCCGACCGATACTTTTTTACTTACATTTTCACTTAGCAGTTTATATGAAGAAGCAAAGTCAACCACGCGTCCTGTGGGTCTACGTCCCAAACCAAATCTGTGCCTAGAGAAAAAAACAGAGAAATTAATACAACTTCCAAATGTCAGCAAATGTTCTCCCGTCTCTGCCACTACTTACATCTTCTCCTTCATCGTTGTCTGATGTGTTATTGTGGCATAGAGTTGATCAATTTGATGTACCGTCGAATAGTTGCCACGCATCGGCTCATATGACGATTCAAATGGATGGCGGGTTCCCACCGGTGACCATGTATGCTGATATGCTGCATCATCCAATTGTATTGTTCTCAGAATGTCATAATTAATACCCAATGCCTTTTTATCCTCTTGCGGTAGATGGGCATATTCATCCATAATAACATTATCACTGTCGAGGCGACGACGTTTAAGATGACGGGCAATTTTAATGTCATGTTTCCAGAATTCACGATTGGTACCGACAATTGGAGCAATTTCTTTTAGCTTCAATACCAAAATGCCCATAACGTAAATACACAGAATATTCGAAAGGGTTAGGCACATACTGATAGTTGCCAAGACGGCCAATTCATTGGCTTGATTTTCGGAATATTGTGTTGTCTTTACCACTTGGGGATACTTGGTTTCATCATTCTCATAGCATTTGTAGACCAAAGCTATGGCCCAAAGCAGACCCTAAAAAAGAGATAATGATCAAAATTTAAGAAATTAAAAAAACAAAACAGAATTTTTCTTACCGAATTAACGGCCGGTGGCAACAGAGATGCTGAAATTGCAACACCAACCAGTGAACCAATGTTTCCCCCCAAAATACCAATAGCAGCAGCAGCACCCGATGGAATCGCTGTAAATACACCCACAATAAGGGAATGTAATTCACATCTCGATAATATTTCATCGGTGAGGCCCTCGCCAATGCTATAACGTTCATCGGTGGTGCAGACGATAATGCCGAATACGAAACCAACTAAAACAGCTGCACAAATGCCAAACAATTCATTGACCATGCCCAATCGAAACAGCGACCTATCCTTGATGACCGTGCCAAAGATGGTTGCAATGATGGGACCCATTAGTGGTGAGACCAACATACTAGACGCTAAGAATATAGTACTATTCTCAATTAAACCAAAAGCAGCTAAGACCCTGAAAGAATACGGAAACAATTAACAAAATTCTCTTTAAAATTTAATAGTTCACCAAAACTTACGCCGCTGAGATCAATAATACAACAAAATCAAAGGTAATCGCTGCATCCTCGCGTACATTTCGTACAATTTGTGTTACATTTAAACGACTACGGACGGAATTCATAAAACGCTCCCAGGCGCTTTGTTTTTTGTCGAAATTGCTGTAATGTTTAATTTTAGTTATAGGAAGTGATCTATTTACTGTTGCTTTTGTTGTTGTTGTTGTGGTATACTTACTCAGCATTTTCGTCATTATCTTCATAATCTTCGTCTTTTGTTGAAAATGCCTTGGAGGCAATACAATTCATAACCGAAACGGAAGAACCTTCACGATCACCAATACCCCATTCATTGAAATCATCCAAGATTTTCTCGTAGGTTTCATTGAACTCCACAGTGAACGAGACCTGTTTAAAGTTGAGAAAAGAAAGACATTTTTTTGTAATTTTTCCATGAAGAAGAAAACAAGTAAACATCTGAACACTCGTCTTTACCGCTAACCTATGAACAACGGAATTATTAAATGTTAGATTCAATAGAACCTCAGACAAATAACAAATGTTGCACAAACATACCGATTCATATTAGCTCAATGATAAGGGACCTATTATTTCCATAGAGGACCTTCACTATTCCTCCGAAGCAGACCTCTATTATAGAAAATCTCTATTCTATGAAAGAAGGCATCTAAAGAGGTCTTTTTTCTATGGAGGTCCTCTATTCTACAGTATACGTTTAGGTCCTCTATTTTATAAAAGACATCTGAAGAGGCCCTCTTTCCTATAGAAGACCTCTAGAGAGGTCATCTATTCTACAGAAGACCACTAAAAAGTTTAATACTATCTGGAAGGCCTCTAAAAAGGTTCCCTAATCTACAGAAGACCTCTAAAGAGGCCCACTATTCCATAGAATTTCTCTAAAGAGTCCCCAACCCTATAGAAGGCATCTAATCAGGTCCTCTATTCTATAGAAGACCTCTGAAGAGGTCCCATATTTCCTAGAAGGCCTCTAAAGAGGTCCCATATTTCCTAGAAGGCCTCTAAAGAGGCCCCACATTCTCTAGAAGGCCTCTAAAACGGTCCTCTACTATCTTCTAAAGAATGCCTTTAAAGTGGCCCGCTATTTTCTAGAAGACCTCTAATGAGGTCCCCTATTCTTTAGAATACCTCTTAAGATGTGCACTATTCTATAGAGGTCCTCTAAAGACGTCTCCTATTCTATAAAATACATCCAAAGAGGTCCCCTATTCTTTCTTCTGAAGAATGCCTTTAAAGAAGATCTCTCTAGAAGATCTCTCCTCTTTCCTATAGAAGATGTTTAAATATGTCCTCTATTCTGCAGATGCTTCTACAAAGTCTCTCTATTATATAAAAGACTTCTAAATAAATTATATAGTCTATAGGAAATCTGTAAGAAGTCGTTTCTTCTACTGAAGACCTCTAAAGAGGTCTTCTTTTTCTTTAGAAGACCTTCAAAGAGGTCCATTATTCTATAGAACACCTCTAAAGCGGTCTCCTATTCTCTAGAAGACTAATAACGATGTCCTCCATTCTATAGAATACCTCTAAAGCGGTCCCCTATTCTCTAGAAGACCTCTATAGATGTCCTCTATTCTACAAAAGACTTTTGAAGGGGTTATCTATTCTATGGAAGATCTCTAAGTGGCGATTTATTCTATTGAAAACCTCTAAGAGCTCTTTCTACAGATGCCTCTACAAAGATTCTCCATTCCATAAAAAACCCCTAAGGTGGTCCTCTATTCTAAAGAAAGTCCCCTAATCTCTTTTCTATAGAAATCCTCTAAAGAGGTCCTCTGTTCTACAAATGCCTGTCCAAAGTTTCTCACCTGAGTATACATAGGTTTGTTTTTGTATCGTGCTTATATTGTTCCTTTCTGAAAGGAAGGGTGCTTCTATAGTCCCTTTCTGAAAGGAAGGGTGCTTCTATAGTCCCTTTCTGAAAGGAAGGGTGCTTCTATAGTCCCTTTCTGAAAGGAAGGGTGCTTCTATAGTCCCTTTCTGAAAGGAAAGGGTGCTTCTATAGTCCCTTTCTGAAAGGAAGGGTGCTTCTATAGTCCCTTTCTGAAAGGAAGGGTGCTTCTATAGTCCCTTTCTGAAAGGAAGGGTGCTTCTATAGTCCCTTTCTGAAAGAAAGGGTGCTTCTATAGTCCCTTTCTGAAAGGAAGGGTGCTTCTATAGTCCCTTTCTGAAAGGAAGGGTGCATCTATAGTCCCTTTCTGAAAGAAGGGTGCTTCTATAGTCCCTTTCTGAAAGGAAGGGTGCTTCTATAGTCCCTTTCTGAAAGGAAGGGTGCTTCTATAGTCCCTTTCTGAAAGGAAGGATGCTTCTATAGTCCCTTTCTGAAAGGAAGGGTGCTTCTATAGTCCCTTTCTGAAAGGAAGGATGCTTCTATAGTCCCTTTCTGAAAGGAAGGGTGTTTCTATAGTCCCTTTCTGAAAGGAAGGGTGCTTCTATAGTCCCTTTCTGAAAGGAAGGGTGCTTCTATAGTCCCTTTCTGAAAGGAAGGGTGATGAGGCGACTCCTAGCCTCATCACTACAATGCAGCCCAAGAAAACCTAAGGAAAAAACCCAAGAACGAAAACACGCGGGTGATGTGTGTTCTTCGATGGTTCGAAAGAAACTCAAATTTTATTTACTATTCTACAAAATATTTACAACTCTTAAAACTAACACACACAGACAATACATTTAGTAATGTACGCTGTGTACATAAATACATCATGCACACCACGCACACACTGCGTTGCGGGTGATAAGAAACATACACTATTTTATTACCGACCCTTTCTATTTATGGCCGACATCTGTTATGTGTAAAGATAGCACATTGGTGCGTTGACTAAAATCTACCTGACACCATTAAAAACAATTCTATAAAATTGTCCATACTCCCCGCCGTGAAAAGATCCTAATCTTTTAACAATTGTATGTATTAGTATCTTATCTTTTACAAACTAAATTTTTTAGTAATATTGCAATTACATTTAATTTTGTAACTGCTGAAGGCATTACTTATATTCTAAAACTAATTATATGAATGCAACAATTATTATAACTTAATTCTAGGTGATGGCACCCAACACCTTCAGCAACCAGCTCGGACGGGGACTTCTTTTCCATTGCTTAATTACGTGGTAAATCAATTTTCTTCGTAGAGGATAACCTGAAACATTGCTAGCGTCAGCTCTGGTTGTGCGATAACCGGTAACTTCTTCATTGGCATTAAACATCGATGCCTTTTTGCTAGCGCCACCTTGTATTTCTTGTGACTTCATAACCATGCGGATCGGAGGTTCATATGTTGCACTAACTCTCAATTTGTTGATATCACCCTCAATGGTGCCTGAGCGATGGAAATTGACGTCATTCTCTTTGTCATTGGCGTTAGGTTTAAATTGGAAACCACCGATATGTACTTCTTTAGTACCTTTCTTCAGTACCATTTCTTCAAGATCACTTTGGGGAATTCCGATGTGATCTTTCTCCCTGCTGGGTTGACTCATATCTTCTTCGTTCCACAGTAATTTGTCGTACATAGCACTTTCTTCTTGTAGTTGTTGTTGTGTCATTCCATTTCGTAGACGTCGCAATTCATCTTCCAGATCTACTACCTCAGCAGCATGGCATGTCCGTTCCTGTTGGATCAATTCCTCCAAATCACGATTACGGGTATTCAATGCAGCATTTGTAGCTTCCAACTCATTAATGCGACTATTCAAGCTATGATTGGCTTCTGCTTGAAGACTATTAATCTCTTGTTGGTACATCATTTCAAGTTTGCGCATTTGTTCTTCGTGTTGTTCACGCAACTGTTGTAACACTGCACTGATTTCAGTTTGGTGGCGAGAATGTATTTCATCAATTTCTCGCAAATGACTTTGCTCCTTAAACGTGAGTTCTTCGCGTAGACTCTGAATGCGGTTTTGCAAATCCGTACGGATCATAGATTCAGCGTTTAAATATTTACGAGCTTCGTCCAATTGTTGTCGTAAACACTCCGATTCTTTCTGCACTTCACAAAGATTTTCCACAGCCTTTTCCTTTTCAGCATAAGCAGCATTGTATTTGACGGTAACGTCAGTGACCTGTGACTCATACATGCGAGCCTTTTCTTCAGCAAGTCGGCAGTCCTTGATTTGTTGATCCAATTTGGACTTAAATTGCTCATTTTCTTCTCGTAATCGATTTGTTTCACTTTTTAATTTTCGCGAAACATCCACGCACGCGTTTTCATTCTCAGTTTTCGAGCTCCTAACAACTTCCTGTGTAGGCCCTAAACTACCTGAGAACTGTGCCTCATAATTTATGTTCACCTTTTTTGGTGCTACTCTTGAAATGTTCCCACTTCTTACTATTTGGTAACAAATTTGCAGATAATGGTAATGACTTGTGTAGTCACCCTCTATCCCTACTACCTCCAAATATCGCACGTAATGTGACAATAATGACTGATAACTCTTTTCGAAGTCTTTTGTTCTTGAGAACAGAGCTTTTCTAATCTCCCCCCAAAAATCAAAAGAAGCATCTACTAAATTAATTGTTTCCCTAATATTTGGCGGTCCTGTTTGGAGCAGTCCGGATTTCTTTCCACACTGTTCCGATGAACTTATGCTGTTCACCTCAGCTATTAAGTCTACATTATGTAGACGTGGCACTTCTATAGGCACAAACAAACCCATAGCTTCCATGTTTTCCTCTATGCTTTTAACGGCATATTGCACTCCCACAGCGAATATGCAATGATCGTATGGTACTTTTTCCATACGTCGGAGCTCCCTTTCGTTACCTAAAAAGTCCGTTCTTGCTTCCGCGAAAGAACTAACTATTTTGGAACACTTTTCCCTAATTTCCTTGGCTACACTTGTTTGAGCAATTTTGTATATTTGTAAATCAATGGACACTATATACTCGCCCAACATCCTTTGATGTTGGATGAATTCTTCGAAATTCATTTTCGCGAGCTATATTTTTTGTCACTTTATTCTTTTTTTTTTTTATTTGTTATTAAAATTGACCTAACATACTCTTTGCTTCGAGTATGCGTCTTTTAATAACCTAACACAGTAACTTTTTTCTACAGCACTGCACTACACGTATAAACTACACAACGTTCTCCTTTGGAACTGCGAGCCTACCACGTCACTTAAATAGCGGATCTATTACGTGTTTTTTTTTTTTAAACACGAAACAATCGCGTCGGGGTCACCAAATGATGAGGCGACTCCTAGCCTCATCACTACAATGCAGCCCAAGAAAACCTAAGGAAAAAACCCAAGAACGAAAACACGCGGGTGATGTGTGTTCTTCGATGGTTCGAAAGAAACTCAAATTTTATTTACTATTCTACAAAATATTTACAACTCTTAAAACTAACACACACAGACAATACATTTAGTAATGTACGCTGTGTACATAAATACATCATGCACACCACGCACACACTGCGTTGCGGGTGATAAGAAACATACACTATTTTATTACCGACCCTTTCTATTTATGGCCGACATCTGTTATGTGTAAAGATAGCACATTGGTGCGTTGACTAAAATCTACCTGACACCATTAAAAACAATTCTATAAAATTGTCCAAAGGGTGCTTCTATAGTCCCTTTCTGAAAGAAAGGGTGCTTCTATAGTCCCTTTCTGAAAGAAAGGGTGCTTCTATAGTCCCTTTCTGAAAGAAAGGGTGCTTCTATAGTCCCTTTCTGAAAGGAAGGGTGCTTCTATAGTCCCTTTCTGAAAGGAAGGGTGCATCTATAGTCCCTTTCTGAAAGGAAGGGTGCTTCTATAGTCCCTTTCTGAAAGGAAGGGTGCTTCTATAGTCCCTTTCTGAAAGGAAGGGTACATCTATAGTCCCTTTCTGAAAGGAAGGGTGCTTCTATAGTCCCTTTCTGAAAGGAAGGGTGCTTCTATAGTCCCTTTCTGAAAGGAAGGGTGCTTCTATAGTCCCTTTCTGAAAGGAAGGGTGCTTCTATAGTCCCTTTCTGAAAGGAAGGGTGCATCTATAGTCCCTTTCTGAAAGAAGGGTGCTTCTATAGTCCCTTTCTGAAAGGAAGGGTGCTTCTATAGTCCCTTTCTGAAAGGAAGGGTGCTTCTATAGTCCCTTTCTGAAAGGAAGGGTGCTTCTATAGTCCCTTTCTGAAAGGAAGGGTGCTTCTATAGTCCCTTTCTGAAAGGAAGGGTGCTTCTATAGTCCCTTTCTGAAAGGAAGGGTGCATCTATAGTCCCTTTCTGAAAGGAAGGGTGCTTCTATAGTCCCTTTCTGAAAGGAAGGGTGCATCTATAGTCCCTTTCTGAAAGGAAGGGTGCTTCTATAGTCCCTTTCTGAAAGGAAGGGTGCTTCTATAGTCCCTTTCTGAAAGGAAGGGTGCATCTATAGTCCCTTTCTGAAAGAAGGGTGCTTCTATAGTCCCTTTCTGAAAGGAAGGGTGCATCTATAGTCCCTTTCTGAAAGAAGGGTGCTTCTATAGTCCCTTTCTGAAAGGAAGGGTGCTTCTATAGTCCCTTTCTGAAAGGAAGGGTGCTTCTATAGTCCCTTTCTGAAAGGAAGGATGCTTCTATAGTCCCTTTCTGAAAGGAAGGGTGCTTCTATAGTCCCTTTCTGAAAGGAAGGGTGCTTCTATAGTCCCTTTCTGAAAGGAAGGGTGCTTCTATAGTCCCTTTCTGAAAGGAAGGGTGCTTCTATAGTCCCTTTCTGAAAGAAAGGGTGCTTCTATAGTCCCTTTCTGAAAGAAAGGGTGCTTCTATAGTCCCTTTCTGAAAGGAAGGGTGCATCTATAGTCCCTTTCTGAAAGGAAGGGTGCTTCTATAGTCCCTTTCTGAAAGGAAGGGTGCTTCTATAGTCCCTTTCTGAAAGGAAGGGTGCTTCTATAGTCCCTTTCTGAAAGGAAGGGTGCTTCTATAGTCCCTTTCTGAAAGGAAGGGTGCATCTATAGTCCCTTTCTGAAAGGAAGGGTGCTTCTATAGTCCCTTTCTGAAAGGAAGGGTGCTTCTATAGTCCCTTTCTGAAAGGAAGGGTGCATCTATAGTCCCTTTCTGAAAGGAAGGGTGCTTCTATAGTCCCTTTCTGAAAGGAAGGGTGCATCTATAGTCCCTTTCTGAAAGGAAGGGTGCTTCTATAGTCCCTTTCTGAAAGGAAGGGTGCTTCTATAGTCCCTTTCTGGAAGAAAGGGTGCTTATATAGTTCCTTTCTGGAAGAAAGGGTGCTTATATAGTCCCTTTCTGGAAGAAAGGGTGCTTATATAGTCCCTGTCTGGAAGAAAGGGTGCTTCTATAGTCCCTTTCTGGAAGAAAGGGTGCTTCTATAGTCCCTTTCTGGAAGAAAGGGTGCTTCTATAGTCCCTTTCTGGAAGAAAGGGTGCTTCTATAGTCCCTTTCTGAAAGGAAGGGTGCTTCTATAGTCCCTTTCTGAAAGGAAGGGTGCTTCTATAGTCCCTTTCTGAAAGGAAGGGTGCTTCTATAGTCCCTTTCTGAAAGGAAGGGTGCTTCTATAGTCCCTTTCTGAAAGGAAGGGTGCTTCTATAGTCCCTTTCTGAAAGGAAGGGTGCATCTATAGTCCCTTTCTGAAAGGAAGGATGCATCTATAGTCCCTTTCTGAAAGGAAGGGTGCTTCTATAGTCCCTTTCTGGAAGAAAGGGTGCTTCTATAGTCCCTTTCTGGAAGAAAGGTTGCTTCTATAGTCCCTTTCTGGAAGAAAGGGTGCTTCTATAGTCCCTTTCTGGAAGAAAGGGTGCTTCTATAGTCCCTTTCTGGAAGAAAGGGTGCTTCTATAGTCCCTTTCTGGAAGAAAGGGTGCTTCTATAGTCCCTTTCTGGAAGAAAGGGTGCTTCTATAGTCCCTTTCTGGAAGAAAGGGTGCTTCTATAGTCCCTTTCTGGAAGAAAGGGTGCTTCTATAGTCCCTTTCTGGAAGAAAGGGTGCTTCTATAGTCCCTTTCTGGAAGAAAGGGTGCTTCTATAGTCCCTTTCTGGAAGAAAGGGTGCTTCTATAGTCCCTTTCTGGAAGAAAGGGTGCTTCTATAGTCCCTTTCTGGAAGAAAGGGTGCTTCTATAGTCCCTTTCTGGAAGAAAGGGTGCTTCTGTAGTCCCTTTCTGGAAGAAAGGGTGCTTCTATAGTCCCTTTCTGGAAGAAAGGGTGCTTCTGTAGTCCCTTTCTGGAAGAAAGGGTGCTTCTATAGTCCCTTTCTGGAAGAAAGGGTGCTTCTATAGTCCCTTTCTGGAAGAAAGGGTGCTTCTATAGTCCCTTTCTGGAAGAAAGGGTGCTTCTATAGTCCCTTTCTGGAAGAAAGGGTGCTTCTATAGTCCCTTTCTGGAAGAAAGGGTGCTTCTATAGTCCCTTTCTGGAAGAAAGGGTGCTTCTATAGTCCCTTTCTGGAAGAAAGGGTGCTTCTATAGTCCCTTTCTGGAAGAAAGGGTGCTTCTATAGTCCCTTTCTGGAAGAAAGGGTGCTTCTATAGTCCCTTTCTGGAAGAAAGGGTGCTTCTATAGTCCCTTTCTGGAAGAAAGGGTGCTTCTATAGTCCCTTTCTGGAAGAAAGGGTGCTTCTATAGTCCCTTTCTGGAAGAAAGGGTGCTTCTATAGTCCCTTTCTGGAAGAAAGGGTGCTTCTATAGTCCCTTTCTGGAAGAAAGGGTGCTTCTGTAGTCCCTTTCTGGAAGAAAGGGTGCTTCTATAGTCCCTTTCTGGAAGAAAGGGTGCTTCTATAGTCCCTTTCTGGAAGAAAGGGTGCTTCTATAGTCCCTTTCTGGAAGAAAGGGTGCTTCTATAGTCCCTTTCTGGAAGAAAGGGTGCTTCTATAGTCCCTTTCTGGAAGAAAGGGTGCTTCTATAGTCCCTTTCTGGAAGAAAGGGTGCTTCTATAGTCCCTTTCTGGAAGAAAGGGTGCTTCTATAGTCCCTTTCTGGAAGAAAGGGTGCTTCTATAGTCCCTTTCTGGAAGAAAGGGTGCTTCTATAGTCCCTTTCTGGAAGAAAGGGTGCTTCTATAGTCCCTTTCTGGAAGAAAGGGTGCTTCTATAGTCCCTTTCTGGAAGAAAGGGTGCTTCTATAGTCCCTTTCTGGAAGAAAGGGTGCTTCTATAGTCCCTTTCTGGAAGAAAGGGTGCTTCTATAGTCCCTTTCTGGAAGAAAGGGTGCTTCTATAGTCCCTTTCTGGAAGAAAGGGTGCATCTATAGTCCGGAATGCTTGCTTCGAATTCTTTTAGTCCGTGCCGGGTCGGAAGATAACCCAAGACCAATATATTTGTGCTCGGTTTGTCACATCCGCATTTTCACCCATACCCAACCTTCGGTAAGATGCAATGGATGTCAGGAGTGGGTGCATCTAAGGGGTTGCTCTGGTTTTGTCCATGCGAGGTATTACGACAGGGAATATGTATTGTTACGCAATTAGATTTAACAAATCTCCGTGTGGACGTTGTTTTATTCCCCAGTACGATTTGTACCAAATAAAACAGGGTTCGTTTTAGATTACGTTTCTACAATGCTTTATTTACTTTATTACACTTATTCGGAACCGACTTTAATTGCTAAGCACACAGTTTGTCTCTAGTTAGCACACAACTCTTCTTTAACCGATCTGTTCAGTTCAACGCTTAAAATACAACTAACTCGTCGCTGCTGATTCCACTTATATTTACATCAAAATCCCCTCGTTCAAGAATCCTCTAGAACACGTCTGGCAACACCTCGAATCTGTGCAAAGAACACACAGACGTACATTCGCACTAAGCGAACAACCAGACTCACATACATGGGCGAAAATCAATACAACTGGACAAGCACACTAATGACGTAATTACAACAACAAACAAATTCAAGAAATAAAGAAGTAGCAAACTAAACAAAAACACATTAAAGAAAGGTAAAGAACTAGAATGATGAAGAGAATTCTACATGGTAGTTGTTGTTGCTTAAATAAAGTAACTGCGTAATAAAAATCTTTACGTTACAATTCAAATTTTTAAATTAACGGAAATTAAACTAGATTAACTTAAACCTATCAGTTACATACGTAACAGTATGTTGCTGCATGCTGCGTGAACACGTATCACGAAACTCCCCCGCATGCAACAACTGCAGCTTACACCGTTGTGATGGTTACAACGTACTGAGGAAATATCGCACCAGAAGTGGAGGTGGAGGATTAGCTTTCCTATTGTACCATAATTGTCTCCATCAGCAGACTGTCCGATTTAATCAACTCTGAATGCCGCACTTTCGTTAATCATGAGAAAGCTGATTGGCCGTGTTTCAAAGAGTTCACTAATCACCCCTTCGGAGATCTGCCCAATCCTTTTGATGTTGGGGTAGCGAAAAGGACGTTCCGAGACATAATCAGTGCCGCAGCAGCTCGCCATATACCTGCTGGTCGAATACCCGAAGTAAGACCAAACTTCCCAGCAAAGGTGACGGTAAAGGTAAATTGTACAGACCGATTTTGTTTTTGTCGCCCGTAGAATAGACACTTGAGACTTTTTTTTCCTTTCCAGCATCAGAAAAAGATATAGGGGGTTATCATGAATGGAATTCCCCGTGAGTTTTGATTTTCCGCCGTTGCAACTTAAGGGAGAAAGTGAACAAATTCACGGGGAATTGCCGTTCATGATAACCCCCATAAAATTATTGATCATCAGCATGAGTTTCATAAACAGCCTCCGATCAAGTTTCAAACGTTGGACAACTAATTATATGTGTGGACGACAGTCGTATGTGGAAATCAGGCACAAGAAATCAAAGGCCCGTGAGAGTTCCCCAAAGTGGGGTGATATTACCGGAACTGTTTATCTACTACCTTGACTGATATCATCTCCTCCACACGGCTTTGAGATTGTATATTTTGCGGATGGTTATACGATCTTGAGGTCGCACAGTGGTTCAGGAATCGATTTTGAATTTCTATATGGGATTCGATAGCAAACAATGGAACTAAGGAAACCAAAAAATTAGGTCAAAATATTGGTCGGTATGGGCGTGGCGTGCTCCAAAAACGATTTTTTTTCGCATTTTTGGAAAATACTTCATTTTTGCAAATTTCTGAAGAAATAGCTATTCCTCGGAAACTATAAAATAAATAAAATCAATAGCTAATGAAAGTAGAAAATATCACCTTTACAACTATGTACAGTAGGCTTTTGTAGGTGGCCAAACAACGAAGATATCGCAATAGTCGCTAATACAACCCAATTTTTAATTTTTGCGATTTTAATTATAATGACGAATATCACAGCTTTGGTTAGGCAGCATAGATAATCAAAGCCCGACTATGAAAATAGAATATCTCACCTTTACAATGATGAAAAGTAGGTTGCCGTAGGTGGTCAAACAACAGAGATATCGCAATAGTCGGTAATGCATCCCATTTTCCGATTTTTTGGTAATCACGCTACAAGTCGCAATTTTGATCCGATTGTCACGAATTTTTTTTAGAGTTTATACGGGTCCCACAGAGGAAGAAGCCTCGCAAAAGTCAGTAATATATCAAATTTTTCCATTTTTTTTGTAATCACGCTACAGGTTGGTATTTTGATCGGATAGTCACGAAATGTGGGGGGTTGATGGGGGCCCCACAAAGGAAGAAGCCTATTGATTTTGGTGATAGTCAGAGAATAGTTAGGGGTCGGAATGGGGAAAAACTCATGTGGAGACAAATTCAAAGTTTTATTCATTGTCAATATAACGGCTTCTAGTAGGGATATTCCAACGGCAAAGCCTGTCAATGGAAGAAGAAAATATTAACTTTACATTGGTGTAAAGTAGGTTGACAAAGGTGGTCAAACAAGGGAGATACCTTAATAGTTGGTAATGTATCCAATTCTTCCATTGTTTTGCAATCACGCCACAGATCGCAATTTTGATCGGATGATCACGAAATTTTGCTTTTGTGGGGTCCCAGAAAGAGGCCTTTTATGTTTGGTGGTAGTCGGATTATATTCCCTAAAATAAATGTTTACCAGTGAAAAGCATTTACGAAATCCACTCGATTTTAAATATCAATTCCATTGCTTAAACGTCAAATAAAATCCAATGGATTGCAGATGAGATTTCTTTTGACGTATACACAAAGGAATGGACAGTTGAAATCCACTCGATTTCGTAAATGTAAACGTACTGTTACTTTAGGTTGGTAATACGCGGAAGATGTTAAGGTGAGCTCTTCCGCAATTCAGTTGATCTTCCTGGTGAATCGCGAATTATCCTTACGCGATACAAAATGTTTACAGGGATTAAAAATGTCCGATGCACAACATACATATACCCCGTTTGCACTTAACCGGATTTAATAAACCCACTGGGTTTTAGATGTCAATTCTATAACGAAGAAGTCAAATAAATCCTCATACAAACGTAAAAAAAAAATTTAAATTACTTGGAGTTCAACAAAAAATTAAACATATTTTACACTTGCACTTAAAACAGGTATTTTTAGAATTTAGGTCATTTATTTGACAGATATTATATGGAATTGACAACTTAAATGATGAATGTTTTATAAAACATGTTAAATGTAAAATGCAATTTAAAGTCTTTGTTTCATTTAGAAAATTTTACATGTTTCCATCCATAATAGGCTTTTAAAAATACGATGGACTTTTCGCCTACGAAAAACTTGTTGTTTTTAAAATTTGAAAACAAAAAATTTGTGATTCAGCTGGGCTTACTTTAAAAATAAAAAGTAAACACACATCACAACAAAACTGCCAAAGTGAAACTGAAAATCCAATTAAATTTATGTTATCCAAAAGTTTTACACAAAACTAGGTGATTAATTTGGTGACGTTTATGTCCCAAGGTCTTTGATTTATTTTTTTTTTTTTTGATTTCGTGGGATTTCCTCTATATTAACATTAGGATTGCGTTTTAAATTAAAATCGTGTACTAGTAGACACGATATTAGTAAAAGTGAAATGAATTTTCTCATTATTACACTCAAAATAAAATGTTAATATATCGACACCTCCAAATAATAGTATGCTAAGTCTGAAAAGTGAGTTTTGCAGGAGAAGCTCTCAAAGTTTACAGTTTTCTTTGACCTTCACTACCATTCTGAGTAAACATTTGTTTATAACTTCTGTTCGGATTGACCGATCATTACCAAAATTTGACAGAATTTAAGTTAAAGGACGTAAAATGTAAAAATGTAAAGAACTTGAAAACATGCTAAGTCGACATAGCATACTATTGTTTGGAGGCGTCGATATATGGAATTACATGGCGTGGAATCAACATTTTAACTTATAAGGTATGTTCGATAACTTCGCAAGTAAATAGTATTTGCAAGTTCTTGCAACTGCTTCTCATTCCTCTTTTATTACCGAACAGAATTTTGTGAAAGTTTGAACAAACTTTTGTGTTATTGAACAGACCCATAATTTCTTTACAAAGTGTACATGGGATTCCTTTTGGGATTCGACTACTACATGTCAACGACGTTGCCTTCCACCGGTCGACCTCATGTTAATAATAATTTTTAGACGTTTTCTAAAAATTACTCCAAAAAAAGTAGGTCCCATATCATTTATCCAATATGAATCGGCGTGCACTCATTGATATGAGAGAAGTCTCCCTTGTCCCATCTGGAATGTTTGTGGAACAATTATTATATATTATTACTAAGCAAAAATACCCAATACTAATTATTCCTAATCAATATCCAACTAATCAAAAGAAAACATGGTCAACGATATCGAAAACAAGAATTTTATTCATTTATGACATTTCATATCGAAAAAAAAAACAAACTTCAAATGCCAATTTTATGTCAAATTCGTTGGCAAAAGATAATCGAGTATTTGTTTCTACCATACTAATGACGTATGAAATTCCTGTCATTTATTTGTTTCGAGTTGTTTCGCCAGATTGTCTGAATTGTTCTGGTTTTTATTTTAACCTGAAAGTCTTAAATTTTAATGTACGTGTGGCGTTTATCAAAGAGGACCATGATTTATGATCGAAATTAATTGAAAATAAAATTATCTCAATTGAGGTGTTTGTGGCTGTTGAATGAACTTAAATATGATTGTTTCAGTTTAAAAATGGATGTTGATGCCATCTGTCACGTCAGTGACATCAAAACAAATAAACGAATTGTTCATCCCGATTATGTTATCAGCGACATGTTATTAGAAGTTTGTTAAACGAGAAACCCTAATAAAATTATACGGTTTTGTATAAAGATACTGCATTAGTCATTTTATAGTAATTTTACATCCAATCGATTTCAACTTTCAATTTCATTGCTTAAACGTCAAATGAAATCCAAAGAATTTCTGATGACTTTTCATTTGACTGTGTGACTCCCTATTGCCTACAAGATCGTGTCAGGGATATTGTGCGAACGACTAAAGTCTATGGTCAACGAGATAATTGGGCCATACCAATGCGGCTTTAGACCTGGCAAGTCCACCATTGACCAGATATTTTCACTGCGGCAAATCCTGGAGAAGACCCAACAGATGTAGATCTACACCTACTACCTTCTTGTCGAAAATAAAGCAGCCATGTTTGACTTTGGTATCCCCGCAAAGAACCTCTCCGAAGAGTTTTGTACGAAAAGAGGTTTTAGGGAAGGAGACAGCCTTTCGTGTGATCTCTTCAACATCCTGCTGGAAAAGGTTACACGAGAGCAAACGTCAAAAGAAGTGGCACAATCAACACCAACAACCACCTGTTACTTGCTTATGCTGATGATATAGACATCATGGGACTAGAGTTGTGCATTCTAGTTCGTTTAGCTGATCGATCTTTTTAGTTCAGCTCTTTTGATTGAATTAGGTCGTTCTTTTAGTTCAGTAGTTCAGTTAGTTTGTCTATATTTACCTTAGGCAATTTTCTTGCGGCAATTGTCAGTTTGGTGGAGAGATAGGTGAGGTATATGGTAACCCTTGGCCTCTCAACACCCTCTCTCACCGAAAAACTGACAATTGCCGCAAGGAAAATTGCCGAATGTAAATATAGACTTTATTTTATTTATTTTTTATTTTATTTATTGTATTTTTTTATTTTAGTTCAGTCGTTCCTTCAGGAGAGTCGTTCAATTGAACTAGTTCGTTCGCGAACTACACAACTCTACATGGGACGATCAGTAAAAGAAGTAACTGATACCTCTCTGAAGGTCGAAGGAGAATCTGCTGTCTGTTCCTTTACTTTTGAAAATAGTAAAACCGGCAAAAGTAGTAAAAGTTGTAAACTGCTCCCATATGAATTGTACGGTGTCTAAAGTAAAGGAACGCTTTTCGAGTAAAAAGTTGTAACACTTGAAGATTCTTGCACGTAAAGGAACAGAGCTAAACAGAGAGAAATAGAGATCTTTTCTTAGTTCGGCCTATGCAACAAATGTTCTGTAATGGGACAGCTAAGTAAGTACGTTTCATTTGACGTATACGCAAATTGACAGTTGAAATCGAGTGAATTTCGTAAATGTATACCAAGCATTATATTTGGTGATTAGCTCTGGGTGAACTACTCACAAGGTTGCAAGAGTTTTCATCTTTAATACGCAATGGAAGAGACAATTGAAATCGAGTGGATTTTCAAAATTTAAAACGCCACACACATTAGAAAATTTTGTCGGCCTAACCTTCTTTATGAGGATTAATTTGATGTAATTGACATTTGAAATCCAGTTGGTTTGTTAAATCTGGTTATATGTAATCGGACTTAAGGGCCAAATACATACAGTCCGTTGTAGAGCTGGCAAACCATCGATATTCCCAACATTAGATATTTTCTATATAATGTTTTAATATATCGATTGCTATCGATATTATCGTTAAGTTGTCATCGCCATTAATTTGGAGATGAAAATGGCGGAAATGTCAATGATTTTCTTGAAATTATGCAAAAGTAGTTCACAGAAATGTGAAGGAGAATAAACAACTGCTTTTATTTCATAAAAAATGTAAAAAATACATTTTATTTTACCGAAATATGTGTTCGTGTGACTACGGACTTACTTTCTTACACACACATAGCCGAAAAGCAGCGAAATTTATATTTATTTCAATAGATTTCAGGTTAGGGTTTTTATTCCGATAATATCGATAGGCAAAACTATCTATCGATATTGAATTTTTAAATAATAATCGATATTATCGATAGTGCTATCGATTTTTTGCCAGCTCTAGTCCGTTGAGCACTGCGTTACAACAACCACATGAAAACTTCAAGAACAAACTTGGCATCACTTACACATTTTCCATGTGGTTGTTGTTTTCAACGCGTGACGCGACGCACAACGGACCGTATGTGCCGGGGGCTTTAAAGTGTGAGTTCTCGTAAACAAAAACATGTAATACTATGTTTACATTTACGAAATCCACTCGATTTCAACTGTCAATTCCATTGCTCAAACGTCAAATGAAATCCAATCGATTTCAGATGAGTTTTCATTTGACGTATACACAAAGGAATTGACAGATGAAATCGAGTGGATTTCGTATAAAACATTTCTAATTTAAAGTGAAAAGTGTTGCATAAACGCTTTACTATTTTAAAAATTAAATGTCTGTCCCAGAACCTGCAAGAGTTTACAAATTTTTATACCCTCCACCATATGGAGGGTATAATTAAATTTGTCATTCCGTTTGTATCACATCGAAATATTCGTCGGAGACCCCATAAAGTATACATATTATTGATCAGCATAAAATTCTATGTCGATTTGACCATTTCCGTCTGTCCGTCCGTCTGTCTGTTGAAATCAAGATACAGCTCGCAATTTTAAAGATAGAGAGTCAAAATTTGGTACAGAAGTTTTTATTGCTTGCAGGATGGTTGGTATTGAAAATGGGATATATCGGTCCACGTTTTGATATAGCCCCCATAGAACAGTACCTCCCGATTTTCGGTATTTTTAAGGTTTTAGCTTCATTATCCTACCACAATGGCTGAAATTTGGTACGTAGTCTTCTTTAGGGGTATAAAACTTTCTCCCAGAATTTTGTTGGTATCGGTCCACACCTTCATATAGCCCCCATAGAAAGGTACCTCCCAATTTTCGGTATTTTTAAGGTTTTAGCTTCATTATCCTACCAAAATGGCTGAAATTTGGTACGTAGTCTTCTTCAGGGGTATAAAACTTTCTCTAAGAATTTTTCGGTATCGGTCCACACCTTCATATAGCTCCCATAGAACAGTACCTCCCGATTTTCGGTATTTTTAAGGTTTTAGCTTCATTATCCTACCACAATGGCTGAAATTTGGTACGTAGTCTTCTTTAGGGGTATAAAACTTTCTCCCAGAATTTTGTTGGTATCGGTCCACACCTTCATATAGCCCCCATAGAAAGGTACCTCCCAATTTTCGGTATCTTAAAGGTTTTAGCTTCACCAAAATGGCTGACATTTGGTACGTAGTCTTCTTTAGGGGTATAAAACTTTCCCCCAGAATTTTGTCGGTATCGGTCCACACCTTAATATAGCCCCCATAGAGCGGAACCTCCCGATTTTCGGTATTTTAAAGTTTTAGCTTCATTATCACACCGAAATGGCTGAAATTTGGTACTTAGTCTACTTTGGTGGTATAAAACTTTCCCCCAGAACTTTGTCGGTATCGATCCATGCCTTCATATAGCCCCCATAGAACGGTACCTCCCAATTTTCGGTATTTTGAAAGTGGTGGCCTCAATATTCCACCGAAATGGCTGAAATTTGGTATTCAGACTTCGTTGGGGGTACTCAAACTTCCCCTTTAAATTTGTCGGTATAGGTCCACGTCTTCATATAGCCCCCATGGAAAAGTACCTCCCGATTTTTCGTATTTTGAAGGTTGTGTCTTCAATATTCCACCAAAATGGCTGAAATTTGCTATTTAGTCTTAAATGTGATATAAAACTCTTCGAAAGAAATATGTCTGTACAGGTCCACGCTTTCCTATTGCCCCATTTCTGACTAAAATTCGTCGGTATAGGTCCACGTTTCGATATAGCCCCCATAGAACGGTACCTCCGGATTTTCGTAATACTGAAGATTGTGACGTCAATATCCAACCGAAATGGCTGAAATTCGTCTTCCAAGAGTTATAAAATATTCCAGAAGAGTATTATCAGTATAGGTCCACGTCTTCCTATATCCCCATAGAAACTTACTTCTTGATTTTCGGTATTTTTTAGTTTTAGCCAAATTCTCTTACCGAAAAATAGGAAATTTGGAATTTAGTCTTCTTTGAGCCTAAAAACTTTCCGTCAGAAATTTGTCGCTATGGATCGACGTTTTGAAATAGCCCCCATAGAATGGTGCCTCACATTGTTTTACCGAAATTGCTGAAATTTAGTATTAAATCTTCTTCATACACGAAAGCAAACTATTTATTCCATTTTACTTCAATACAACTTGTGGTGGAGGGTATAACTTAACGCCGTTCTTACTTGTTATTACTACGATAACAATTTTTCCCTTGTCCCGGTCCACACTAGAGCGATTTCAATGAAATAATTTCATGAAATTAGGCGTTCTTAGATCGAGTTACCCGCTACTGCAGTTTCGTAAAATTACTTTAGTATGGAACTCGATCTAAGAACGCCTAATTTCATGAATTTATTTCATTGAAATCACTCTAGTGTGGACCGGGACGTTATGATATCGAAAAAAATAGTAGATTCTTGCAGTGCTGGAACAGACCATAAATGAATAAAAGAAAAATTGCTTCGTATTGTCATTGAACGGTGTGAAAAATATAAAAATAAAAATTACTGAAGACATTTCAATTCTAATTGATTCAATTTTCATGAAAAAAAAATAACTATCGATATTAGCTCAAAAAAATAAAATATTGATAACATCGATTGTAGTATTGATATTTTGCCAGCTCTACAAGATCATCTGAAGTGTTGCAATATTGGAGCCGAAACAAGTCAATTGTGAACAAATTAAATCACCCTCGAAAACTGAAAAAAGGTAGAACCTCAGTAACTTTTGGCAGCGTAGCCACGTTATGTTATTTTTAGACATCGGATTTTTGCATGTTTTTTATTTCTCATCCGATTAGACTCAAATTTTGGATCTAGGCGTTTTGAGGGTAAATTTTTCGATATTTGGGGTCATATCAAAAATATGCAAAAAATATGCCAAAAAATATGCAAAATATGCAAAACATATGCTAAATATGCAAAAAATATGCAAAATATGCAAAAAATATGCAAAATATGCAAAAAATATGCAAAATATGCAAAAAATATGCAGAATATGCAAAAAATATGCAAAATATGCAAACAGTTTTTGGTCGAAAATGGTCAAAAAAGTCGTGAAATTTACAATTAAAGTTGGAAAAAATCATCAAAAAAACTTTAAAGTGTCCTAAATTAAGACTGTTAGCCATTTAACGTCGATTTTTTAGCAGATTATTGTGTTATCGATACCTCTTACGACGGCGTGGTGTAGGGTATATGGTATTGTAATACTATTTTTATTGTTAAACTATGCAAAAATATAAAATTTGATAAAATATCAATCATTTTATGTAAATTTAATATTTTCTTTGTCTTAATTTGTAGCTTTAGGCTGGTTTTAACTCAAAGGGAAGAAATCGATGTCGATTTTTTTTAGGCGGGGGTGCCGCCTAAACTGTTTACTTACATTATATGTTAGATAGATTTAAGAATAAGATTGCCAATTGAGCACCATTGCAATAAGTTAACACGTGCTACTGGAGCCTCGAAGTTATGAAAATCTCGTCTCTCTCTCGGCGACCCATATCTGTGGAACGGTTAAAGCTATTTGCCCGTATTATGCATTAAATTAAAGGCCGTTCTGTTTATTTTATATTCAAAAACAAAATGCGTAAGTATTACTGAATTCGAGATAGAAAGCCAGTGTCCCGATTAACGTGACTACGTACGCCTTAGGGCGAAAATGGAGCCTATCTGGGTATAGCCGACTACTTGGAGAACGCATTGTTCGCAGTTGTTCGTCCTTTGTAATTAATTGGTTGTAATCTGTGGTAGCTCGACTCGGAGTTAATCTGACTTTTTTATGAATTTCCAACAGTTGTTCCTTTGTAAGTTTGGGTCGAATATTTCCGTAGAAGTTTCCATCTTCGCTTTGTTAAGATTTTTGTCGCCATTTGACTCTTTACGGTGTTTTGCACTGTCGGATCAAACAATGCCAAGCCAACAAGTTCAGGACTAAGATACCACAGGTGATTTATCATTTTTTATTTCCTTTTTCTGTCTATGTTTTCGTATTTCAATAGATTTTCAATGAGGTATAGGTCTTCTTTTGATGCTAAACGCTTCGTAGAATCGGAATAACCATCTATCCCAAAACGAAAAATTGTCATTGCTGCTGGATCCCTGTAAAGTGTCCTATAGGAACGTTAGTCGTATCATTTTTTCTACAGTAGAAGCTCTCGGAGACGACCCCAACAAATATATGATCTTTAGAGGCTTTATCGGTTTATTCCGGAGAATAAACAGTGAAAAATACTAGCAACAACTTCAAGGAAGATACCCCTAAACGAGGCTATTTGCGTGCACTGGCATGGAAAACTATTACCAGGTATTCCCAAAACAGTGCAGAATGAACGGGTTGCTGTTCTGGTATCATCTGGTATGGGGGTAAAGAACAACTTCTGGGCGTTTCTGAAATTGGCAGTAGCTCAGGGGAGAAACTAGACTTAGCAGTGTACGAATGCCTGGAATAATGGCGTCTTACCAGCTTGAGCAGATGTTAAGTCGAGAGCTTCTGTACCTGCGTACAGATTTATAACAAGTATTGTTGAGATCGATATTTTGACTGGAAGTTTGGAAGCACATCCGGACATCAAACAAACATATTCACGCGATTTCTATAAGAATAGTCTGCGATTGACAAATACAAGTTCGATGTAGGCGAGAATGTTTTAAAACTACTTCCCAGCTGACTTCCCAAGAACAAGAGGTCGTGGAAGAACTTTGTGTTTTCATCCTTCGAGCCCGGTTTAACGCGCCCAGAACGTTTCTTATTTTGTTTATTTATTTTGTATCAAAGGACAAGAACTGAGTGTTATAAATGAGAGTGTGGGTTATTGATTTTACAAAACCTATAATGAACAAGATATTTGTTATGTAGATATAATATTGGATGGATTGGGTAAACATAATCAATAGGTTGAAAAGGATTAGAGGCAATAGATTGAGTTTAATACAACAAATAGTGAAAGCGAAATTCAGAAATATTTTTTAGGTCCAAAAAAGACCTAACCGCATTGAAGATTTATTGAAATACGAAACAAATAAAGGAAATAACAAAATGATATATCATCTGTGGTATCTTAGTCCTGAACTTGTTGGCCTGATCTGATAGTTCAAACCACCGTAAAGAGCCAAATGTGACAAAAATCTTAACAAAGCAAGCAGAAGAAAATGGAAAAAACCAAACTAATAGTACGGTTACACTAGAGTTTTTTTGCCGGGTTAACCCACTTCGAGAGGATTTATTTGACGTTTGCGCTATGGAATTGACATTTGAAATCCAAACCCACTGGGTTAATGCGGCTAAGTGTAACCGGGGTATAACAAAAGAACAACTACCGAAATTTCCAGAAAAAGTCTACCAGGCGTAATTACAGGGTATACTTACTTGTTGTTCAAGAGATTAAGCATTAACTCCGAATTTCTTGAAAAAGATCCTGTAACTTGACCGCAGAACATCAATTACCAGGAAGGGTAAAGGATGTTAAACAACTTGAGAGTTGTGAACGACATAGCAGAGCAAGGAGTCGAGTTCATCACCAAGTAGTCATCTTTACCCAGATGTCTCCAAAATCACATTATGTCAGCCCCTTAAATAAATTTAAATATGAACAAAATGTAAAAGACATTTGTTTTCATTCCCAAAAATTGATAATATGGGAAGAAATAAAAAATAATTTAAAAAATTAAGTTACAATGTTATATTTATAAAAGCACTTAAAACTAGAACATAATTTTTAATGATGGATTCTCTCAAATAAAACGCTGGTGGCCGTTTAATATTGCCACAATTTTTAATACAAATGCAAGCGTTTTATTTGAGAGATTTAATCATTAAAAAATATTTTCTAGTTTTAAGTGCATTTGTAAATAAAACACTGTAACTTATTTTTTAACTATTTTTTATTTATAACTTTACAGCATTTAATTTTTTGACCACTGGGAACCTCATAACAAAATTATAGCCAATTTAGGCCGAAAATGTAGATAAAAACTTTAAAAATATCTGAAATCGTGTTGTACCGTTATATAGGGGCTATACCAAAACCTTGACCTGATTCCAAAATTTTTAGTGAGGAAGTTTCTGTACCATTGGGAACCCAAAATGCCAAGTTATAGCCAATTCGACCTAAAAATTTAACCAGAATCCTTAAAATACTTTAAATCTGGTGATACTGCTATATGGGAGCTCTAAAAAAGGACCCATATTGGTTTTGGTTTCATATTCATGCATTGTCATCCAAGTCTGAAAAGTGTGCAAAGTTTTAGTTCGATTGGTCAACTACAATTGTGTGGAAAATAAGTTACTAGATTTGAACTCAACAGACACAAAAGCAAGTTAAATTAAACACTGTAAAAAGGGTTTTTTTCACAATGGACTCCATTTTCACTCTAAGGCGTTTTCGGGACATTGGCTTTATTATCTTGAATTCAGTATTACTTACGTATTTTGTTGTTCGGCAAGAAATATTAAGAATAGTATGGCATTTAATTTAATGCATAACACGGACAAATAGTTTTAACCGTTTCATAGATATAGGTAACTGAATTCGTCAAATAGCCAAAAAGTCGAGATTTTCATAACTACGAGGACCCAGTGTCATGTGTTAACATATTCCAATTGTGCTCAAACTTTAATAATCTTAAAATCTAACTAAACTAAACACTTTAGTGGAGTGCCGCATAAAAAAATCCGACATCGATGTTCTCCCTTTGAGTTAAAACCAGATTAATGCAACAAATTAAGACAAAGAAAATATTGAATTTTAAATAAAATATTTGACAATTTAACAAATTTTATATTTTTTAATAGGTTAATAATAAAAAATGGTATTATAATATACATATAACCATATTTTTATATCCACACTGTGGTAAGGGGTCTCAATAGCATAATAATCTGCTAAAAAAGCAGCATAATAATCTGCTAAGAAAACGGCCAACAATTTTAATTTAGGACACTTTGATGATTTTTCCCAACTTTAATTGTCAATTTTACGACTTTTATGTCGATTTTCGGCCAAAAACTGTTTGCATATTTTGCATATTTTTTGCATATTCTGCATATTTTTTGCATATTTTGCATATTTTTTGCATATTTTGCATATTTTTTGCATATTTTGCATATTTTTTGCATATTTTGCATATTTTTTGCATATTTTGTGCATATGCAAAATATGCAAATATGCAAAATAAATACAAAATATGACCCTGCCATTGAATTTAGATTTCTTTGAAACGAATTTTGGTCCAATCAGAATCTTCGTATCTCTAATATTAAAAAATATGCAAATATGCAAAATCCGATGTCTAGTTATTTTAAACTGACTGAATTTTCCGTCGAGGAGGTAATATCAAATCTTTTCTATGTTCGTCTTCAATAACAGTAGAGTAATAAGTAGTAAAAATAATTAAAAACAATTAACATATTTTTGCTAATTAAAACTTAAATAGAGATCAGTCTAATTTAGACTATGTTAACAACATTTTGAGACATATTAGAATGTTGTTGATGCTAAATGAAATAATATTTTGTTAATAGTCGTCGCACAGAGATAATAAACGGGTTGATTGATTTTTTTTATTTCTCTGTGATTCGATTGTTTTATAATCGCTGATACACATTCGTATAAAATCAAACATACATAAATATATTTCAATATTTACTACTAAAAGGCACTAATGTGTCGATAATCAACATCAACGAGTTTTTTTGTTCGTATTTCAAGTTCAATGATTGTCGTCGTTTTGATATTTTTTGGGGGTTTGTTTTTAATTTTAGCGTAGAAAAAATGACAGGTACTCGATAAGTCATTAGATTAGTTCTAGTGTTAAATATGTATGTATTTCGAAACTAGACAGTTTAGTTGTTTAAGAAATGTAGCGATTCATATTAAGCTAATTAATAAAAATATGTCCATTTATGGTAGAAAAAAATTAAAATAAATATGTTTTTTTTTTCTTAATTTGTCAATATTTAAATTCTCGTTATTTGAGTTCAATAAAAGCCGGAAAAATAAAACACTGTAAAAATCAATGTTATTACAACAAATAAGGCTAACGGTACGTTTACAATGGATGCTAAAGCACTTGCTTTAGGAAAATATGTGTTTTATCTTAATACCTACATATTGCCACCATTAATGCCCGAAGTCGCCTTTATAAGATTAATATTCCATAAAACTGTTTTTCATTTTGTAACGTTTTTTGCTTCTACTGTAAAATTATTATTTTGTTAGTTACGACTTTTGGCATTTATGGTGACGATATATAAAACAGCTCAGTGATAAGTGCGTCGTGACTGACAGACGTTTCAACGACCATGCGAAAGAGTTGAACCTTGGAAATTGGAATGGGGGTCACTGTTGCTGTCTGAGATTATGCTGGGTTTTTGGAAATTCGAAGCAAAAGGGTACATATAGTACTAAAAATGTACTAAGTGCTGTGTCATTGTATATAGCAAATGGGTAAATAACCGTGATATACGGTAGTGTAGTAGAGGAATTAATTTTTTAAAGATTTAATTACTTTTTATACCCTCCACCATAGGATGGGGGTATATTAAGTTTGTCACTACGTTTGTAACTACTCGAAATAATCATTGTAGACCCCACAAAGTATATATATTCTTGATCAGCGCGCAATTCTACATCGATATAGCCATGTCCGTCCGTCTGTCCGTCTGTCCGTCTGTGGAAATCACTCTAGCGTCCGAACGGATTGATGTAGGTTGATGAAATTTTGGGAAAATATGTTATATTTACGTAGGACTTTTGGTATTGAAAGCGGGCTATGTAGGTCCACGCTTTCGTATAGCCCCCATACAAAATGACGCGTGACGCGTCGTCTTTTTAAGGAGTTTTTAAGATATTTGGAGTTTTTAAGATATACCACCGAATTGGTTGTAATTTGGTACTTTGTGTCTCCAGAAGCCAAAAAATATTCCTACCAAAGTTGGGTTATATAGGTCCACGGTTTGGTATAGCCCCCATATAACGCCCCATATAAAGTACGCGTCATTTTAAAATATTTTGAATATATTAGACCCATTTGACCACAGAATTGGTTGTAATTTGGTATTTTGTGTCTTCAGAGGCCAGAAAACATTCCTACCAAAGTTGGGTTATATAGGTCCACGTTTTGGTATAGCCCCCACATAAGGCCCCTTATAAAGTGCGCGTCATTTTAATATATTTTGAATGTATTAGACCCATTTGACCAAAGAATCGGTTGTAAGTTTGTATTTTGTGTTTCCAGAGGCTAAGAAACATTTCTACCATAAAATGTTTATATAGGTCCACGTGTTGATATAGCCCCCATAATACAATATCTCCCGATTTTCGATATTTTAAACGTTTTAGCCTCATTATCACACCGAGATGGCTGAAATTTGGTATTTAGTCTTCTTTAGGCGTATAAAACTTTCCCCCTAGAAATTTGTAGGTATTGGTCCACGTCATCATATAGCCCCCATAGAACGGTACCTTCCGAATTTCGGTATCTTGAAGGTTGTGTCCACATTAATCCACCGAAATGGCTGAAATTTGTGGTGGAGGGTATAAAAAGTTCGGCCCGACCGAACTTAACGCTTTTCTTACTTGTTATAAATTCAAATACCTGGACCTATACCCCCAACGTAGACAAAATACAAAACTTTTGCAATTTCGGTGGGATATTGAGACCACAACCTTAAAAATACCGAAAATCGGGACGTACCGTTCAACCATTTCGAAAGGATGTTCAGACCACAACCTTCAAAATACCGAAAATCGGGAGGTACCATTCTATGGGGGCTATATCAAAACGTGGACCGATATAATCAATTATCAATTTCAAACATAAGCTCTTTCTTTAAAATATCTGTATCTTGATTTCAACAAAGGGCCGGACGGACAGACGACATGTTTACATCGACGTAGATGTAAGTCGATGTAACTATGTCCGTCTGTCTGTCCTTCCGTGTCCGTCGATGATCGCTTAGACGCTAAATCGCTAAAGCTAGAAATTTGGAGTGTGGATTGTTCTTGGCGTGTAGGCATGGGATAAGGCTGGGTTTTGGGAATTCGAACTAGAATGGTACAAAAAGTACTGAAAGGTACTAAATATGGTACCCTTTGGTTAGAATTCTGAAATTTGAAAAGAGGGTCACTGATGGAGATTTAGAAAGATGCATAAAGGGTTAGTGGAAATTCGACCTATAAGTGTACGAAAAAGTGCTAAAAGTTACTACTGTTGCTACCAATTGTACATTTTGAACGTTATAGCTAGAATCTTGAAATTTGGTATTAGGGATATGTAATACCGATTTCTGTTAATCGATTAATCGGTTATTAGCCGTAAAATCTCTAAAAATCGTAGTCGACTATTGACTGTGGGAAAACTTCTCTCCACTTATTTTACTCTCTTTAAACTAAAAATTTGCAGAATGTTATCGATCAACAATTTGCAAGAAGTCAGCTGATTTCACAAACAAGAAGTTTGGTGGATAAGATTAAATTTTAAATTTACGAAAATTGTTTGATTATCCATTACTACAACAATAATTCTCTTTCCATATCATATATTAACGGCTGGCCGTCCACATAGTGTTCCTCCTACTCCATGGATGCGCCGCTTTTTGCTGGGATTTTATACCTTAGAAATAAAACAATCATCATAAACTACAAAATAAGTTATTTTACAAAATAAGTCGTTTTCCATAATTTATTTAGTTATCTCTTTTCTTTTTTATCTTGTAGTTATTTTAATAACCAAATGTTTGTTTATGTTTTTGCCAAGAATTGCAAAGTCCGTCACAAAACATTCGAATTTAAATCAGCTGATCAAACTTGCAAATTCTTACAAGGAAAATTTTGCTTGCAAAAACTTGTAAGTTCTCAGTAACAAAAGTCTCCAAAACTCTCCAAAATTCTCTCACAATTCTCTCCAAATTCGCTCTCTTTTACTTTACAAGTTTGTTATCGAACAGCATTTTGTAAAAGTTTTTACAAATTTGTACAAACTTTTGGGTTATCGTACAGACCTCGTATAACCGATAATTCTTAATCGACTTTCGAAAGTCGGTGTGAACTATTATTCGTAGACGACCTTTGTCGTAGTCTATTATTAGGTGTGTTCGTTTACTCAACAATTTGTACAAGTCCATTAACTTCTTGTAATCGACTAATGTCTTTTGCATTGTACTGTAGAGTAAACGAACAACATCCAGTAACAATTAGTACAAATTTTGAGTGAACGAACACACATATTATTCGTAGTCGACTATTAATCGTGGACGACTATTAGTCGTAGTTGACTATTGGGTGTGCTAAAACCGCATAATGGACGATACTTTTTTGTACATTTGTACATCACAGATTGCATCAACGAAAATGGTCGATAATATTCGATTATGATCGGTTTTCCGCGGTTAACGAATAATCGAAACTCGAATTTAAGTGCACTCTCAAATAATCGACTAACCGAAAATCGAGTTTTAAGTTTTTCACGAAAACCGTATAATCGAAAAACCGATTATTGCATTTCACTGCGTATCCCTATTTGGTATGTGAATCAAGGTTGGGAAGTGGTGTTACATATGTGTACCAAAAGTACTAAACTTGGTACAAATTGGATTTGGGTGGACTGATAGACCTGTAGTGGGATTCTGTAACTCATTTTTGCTGTTACCGACAAAAATCGGTAAAAGTTAATCGCAAAATTATGACTAAAAACATAAAGAAAAGTTGGCATCACTGTTTGTGTCGGTAGAGGCGAGCGAATATTTTTTATTCACCGTTAACTTACCGAAAAATTTCGTTAATTATCGAAATTATAAGCATTTTAATTTTACCGACAATTATCGATAACAGCAAAAATGAGTTACAGAATCCCACTACTGGAAAACTAAAATTTGGAATTAAGATTACTGTTGGACTGTGGCATTGAGGTAGTTTTGTAAATTCTTACTTATGGTTACGGAAAGTACTTAATGGTACTAAATTTGGTATAATTAGGATTTGGGTGAACGGATAGAACTTGAATCCTTAAATTCGGAATTAAGGGTATGATTGAGGTAGTTTTCTAAATTCTTACTTATGGTTTTCTAAATTCTTACCCAAACTTTGGCGCAATTAAGTTTGGGTAAACGAATAGAGCTGGAATCCTAAAATTTGGAATAAAGATTACAGTTGAAGTGTACGATTGAGGTAGTTTTGGAAATTCGTACTTATGGATACGAAAGAACTAAATTTGGTACAATTTGGATCTGAGCGAACGGATAGTGCTGGAATTCTGAAATTTGTAATTAAGATTACTGTAATATTGAGACAGTTTTGGTGCTTATTGGTACAAAGAGTAATAAATGGTACTAAATTTTGTACAATTTGGATTAGTGTGAACGAATAGAACTGGAATTGGTATTGGAAATTGGTTATATCCGTCCATGTTTTCGTATAGACCCCACAGTACTAAACTTCCCGATTTTCGGTATTTTCAAGGTTTTATCAGTATTGGTATATCGAAAAGGCTGAAATTGGATATTTGATGTTCTTTCGAACCACCTTTTGATATAGCCTCCAAAGAACGAAACCTCCCACTTTTCAATATTTTCAAGCATTTAACCACATTATCCAACCGAATTAGCTGAAATTTGGTATTAACCCCCTGTTTTTGTAACTATTTTTTGTTCGTTCGTCTATATTCGTAATAATTCAGGCATCCATATCTCAGCCCCCAGATGACATACGGACCTAATGTTTCGTAGACGCGTTCCATATATAGTTAAGAATTCCTCTTTTAAATATCAGAGCTCTACATTTGCGCTGAGGCGAGTAAATCGATCCACAAAATTTGACAATTCGTGTGAGAAGAATAAAAACTTTTACAAAAACTGGGGGTAAGTTTCGTTAGGTTTTGATATACTCATAGATTTTTCCACCCGAAATGGCTAAAAGTTGTGGGTAAAAAAAAAATTTCTACAGGGAATTGTAGGTATAGCTTCATGTTTTGATATAGCCCCAACAACCCAGGTAACGATTTTGGGAATTTGTAAGGTTTTATACACATTATCCAACAGAAGTATCTGAATTTTAGTATTATGTCTCAATGGGGGATTAAAATAGAGAATGGTCGGTACAGGACTACGTTTTGATATTAATAACGGTACCTCCAGATTTTCAATATTTTAAAGGTTTTAGCCACATTATAAACCCGAAAAACATTTCTGTAGGTAATGGCCCACGTTTTTATATAACGGAACTTCCTGGATTTGAGAATTTTGAAGGTTTATGCTACATTGTTCTTCCGAAATAGAAAAGGTTGATATTTATATATAATTTGATACAAAAGTTTTCATTACCCCTGGAATGTGCGTTATTTAAAAAGGGGTAGGCTACATCGGTTCACGTTCTGATTTGGCCCATGCATATAACGGTTCAATCCGAATTTCAGCATTTTGAAGATTTCAGTCTTATAATACAACAAAAATGGCTGGTATTTAGTCTTCGTTGGGGCTACAGAACTTCTCCGGGCGATTTTCGGTATTTTTAAGGTTTTAGAGCAGAGATGCTCTTCTTTGCAAAGATAGTATACTCAGCGATCCTACTAAGTTGTCTTTGAATTTCCTTTTCTCCCTCACGTACACTGTGCGTGAACAAAACAAACAAGAAACAAAATCATTTGGTTGTTGCTTTTTTCACTCATACATTCACACATGCTTTCATTTCGATTGTATTTTGATGGTCGTCGCTGTTTTAGAGACCCCTGCAGGAAGCCTGGGGTCAAGTGTCGACATGTCACCACTTTGTCTACTATTATGGTGACTTTGTCAACATGTTGTCAACAATCTTTACTTTTACTTTCATTATTAAAATTTACAATTTAAACAAAAGTCTAGTGCTTGAGTTAAGTTCATTCTCTAATAACGAAATCCATTGAGTTTCTAAATGTACTATTTATATATGTATGTAGCTTTATATCTACCAGAAAGTTTCAAATAAACCAAACAATCTAATAGTGAAACTCTGGTACCAATGTCTCCATATGACCCTTCATGAACTATTGACTCACTACATCCATCCAATGTCTCTATTGACTTACTACCTCCAATGACAACACATCGTCCCCGACTGACTTACTAGTTCCAATATCACTAGTGACTTTCGAATGACACGTTTATACAAAATGTTCTATAGGAATTTACATGAGTTGTCTACAATTTGTCAATAGTACTGTTGACAATGTCAGTAGTAAGTCAGTATAGATTCATTATTGACATTTCCTACAGGGATATTATCCAACCGAAATGGCTGAAATTTAAGACTGTGACTTAACAGCAATAGCATTTGTAACAACTTAAAAAAATTAGCTTCTCATCGATTAAAAATTTTGCACTAGATTTGCTGGCATCAAACGAAAAATGTATGACTTAATTTCGATAAATAAATTAGCAAATTAGCAATAAATTCCTCAATAACTTAGTAAACCCTGCGTCGAACTCCGAACGTGATTATTTAATCATTTTTCATTAACATAAGCAGAATGTTTATAAATACTATTTCATACATGTATGTATGTACATATTTTCATCAAATATTGATAAACAATTCAATTGGTTAAACTAACTTATTAAATACAATCTCTCCAGCTTGCATTTCCATATCATCTATTACAAGCTCTCCAGTTAGCATTTCCATAAAATTACGAAGGGAACTAGAAAAGTTTCTAACCTAGCAGACACCGTTTGAATTTTTTTTTTGGAAAATTTGAGAGTTTTTATCCTAAACATACTCAGAACAGTTTGACATATGATCATGTGTTGTGTTGTGTGACTTGACGCCATGTGATTTTTTTTTTTTGAAAATTAGACAGTTTTTGTCCAGAACTTACTCAGGACAGTTTGACATACGATGATGTGGTATGTTGTTTACAGTGACTTGACGCCATTTGACATTCTTTTGACAAAAAGAATCGCTCAAAAAGGTTCTTGTCAATTTGAGCAAAGAAATTGTGAATAAATACGATCACGGTGCTTCAACGACGTTTAGATTCCGAAACAAAACAGCAATCGAACGTGACGTTCTTCGAAGGTGAGCCAATTCCATCGAAAGTTGTTCATTGAAGAAACATTTCGAAGCAACTGGTGGCCTGTTTCTTCTGTTAAACTGACCATGTGGCTACTATACGGCTTGAGAAACGTATACTATGTTTACATTTACGAAATCCACTCGATTTCAACTGTCAATTCCATTGCTCAAACGTCAAATGAAATCCAGTCGATTTCAGATGAGTTTTCATTTGACGTATAGGCAAAGCAATTGACAGTTGATATCTAGTGAATTTCGTAAATGTAAACATAGTAGTAGGATGGTTAATTCTTAGTGATACACACAGAAAAAAATGTTACTCATTTGATAAAGAAATTCAAAGATTCAATCAAAAATTTATCGATTTTCCGGCGATAAAAAAATTGTCATATTAACAAAATTCGATAATATTATTTGATCACAAAGTAAAAGTATAACTGATAAAATATTTCACATATTGACATAAATATTTATCAAAATATTCCACATATTCCATTTTATCAGTTCAATATAAAAAATCGATAAATATTTTAGTCAATATGTAAAATATTTTATCAGTTGTATTTTTACTTTGTGATCAAATAATTTTATCGAATTACGTTAATAAAATTTTTTTCGGTGCACTACAGTTTGTTTGCCTGAAGTCTCCTGAGAAATGCGAAAAAACGATCAAGAGAAGACGAATCAGTGTTCGCCATGACAATAGGTGTGTCTTTTTTACGTGATAATTTATACTAATTATTACGAAATGTTACTAAATGCCATTGATGTCAACGCCTTCACGTTGTCGTAACAACAGAGAATAACGAATTTAAATGAGAGCTATGTCAGCCGTGGTTTAATAAAGGGACATTACTCTCCCATCAATTCTCTCTCATATATTTTGGACACCAATGCTAAATGCTGTCTTTTTACATAAAAGTTCAGTAGAAGTGAGCGAAATGAGAGAACAATTTTGACAATTGTTTGCTGAGAACTTGCTAAAGATTGCTAGAAGAATTTTTCCCAGCAACATTTAGCATGTTCGATCAGCTGTTTTTTCAATCATATGTTGATGACAGTTGGCTAATACGATAACTTTACCAGCAATAAATACTCGGCAAGTTCCAGCAACTTCTCTCAGTGAATTTTACTCTCTCAAGCAAGAAAAATTTCTGAAAGTTATCAAACAACACTTTGTGAGAGCAGGCAAGAAAGTCAGCTGTTACCGAGAATGTATGAACATTGTTTTCGTTTCTTTTGATATTTTAATCCAAATGGAACAAAACCAATGGAACAAAGCAATAATCCTATCCACAACGCCTTAGGATCTAAAAAAATGTGAAATTTTGAAATTTTCTTGGTCAAAAATGTTAACATTTCATCTTGTTTACATTGAACAGCTGATTAAAAGTCAGTTGGCCAAACTTACAAATTTTTATGGGGCAAATTTTCCCAGCAAAATTTTGCAAGTTCTCAGTCACAGAACTGTCAAAAAATCTCTCTCATCTCGCTCTCTTTTACTGGACAAATTTGTTATCGAACAGCATTCAGTAAAACTTTTTACGAATTTGTACAAATTTTTGGGTTATCGTACAGACCTAATATTTGTTTGATTTTTGTCGAAAAACACTGCAAATATATTCTCTGTTCCAGAACCTGCAAGAAGCTACTATTTTTTACTACGATAACATTTTTTCCTTTATGTTATCGAAAAAAATAGTAAAAATTAGTAGATTCTTGCAGTACTGGAACAGACCAATTGTAATTATTTTATTAATCTATTATTTATCTTTTTATTTATTTTACTTAAAATTATGGAACTTTTACACTGCTTTCAATTTGGTTTTTCTTTCATACATACATATATTGGCGCCAATGTTTTTTTTGTGGTATTCAACTGTTATTTTGCTAAAGTTTACTAAATTCTGTCAGGAAGAAAATACGTGGTCAATGATATTCGTCGCCAGAAGATGCTGTTGAAGTGTTAAAAACCATGTTTTGGAGGTGTCTCAATCGGTGTGGAAAAAGTGCTTCAACAATTGGTTTGAGCGCATGAAAAAGTGTATATAGTAGGTGTAAGTAGTTGATCTTCTCATATTTACCTCTCATTACAGAATGAGGGTTAATAAGAGTTATTTAGGCCTTAAATTTTTAATGACTTTACATAAAAATAACCACATAATACCTTTCCAACCTGCTGGTGGTATAGACTGACTAAAAATACCAACAATTGCTCAACGAACAACAAAGAAAATGGAATTCGAAAATTGTCTATCACTAAGTCATTTATGTTGTTGGTGGTTTTTTGGTGGGAAAATAATTTTTCGCGCTTGTTGCTGCTGATGACCCTGAAATGAATTCAACAAGAGCGCGGTGCAATTCTGGTGAATTTTGTTTAGCAAATGACGACATTTTGGGATGACATCATTAAGAAGGGGGCAGGCAAGACATTATGGGAGGATATAAAAAAGTGGGTAAAAATAAACTAGCAAAAAAACGCCAATAGGTACTTTTTGCTTTGATTTTTCCTCTTTCGGTTTGTTTTGGTCGAATTGTCACAAAGCGGCGTAATCTAAACATAAATAACCACATAAGTAAATGATTTTTATTTTTAGTTTGGGAATTAGCAAATACAAATACTATTAGAGCAGCGGAACGACAACAACATCGACCCCAAGAGTAACGTCAAAAGGTAATTTAGTTAGTGGATATGCCTAACATGCCCTTCCTGGCTGCTGATTTATGGATTTTTTTATATTTTTGGGGTAATTTGTGTGTTTTGCTTACCTGATACCTGCGACCATTTTCATCCTTTGCCCACATGGCATTGGGTATTTGACAGCGTTTGAGTATGACCCTTAACACGGTCTCCATGCAAGTGTCATAGGTCAATTCCGTATCGGCAGTGGGTTCTTTCTTTTTGCTGGATTTCGTTTTTATCGATGCATTATCCTGGCCAGAGGTAAGTCTTTCTTTGAGGAAATTCTGCAAAATAATGCATGGAGTTAGGAAAACTCTTCTGCAAGGGTCTTTCGGTTTCATAACTTACTGGGGTATGAATTTTGTTAATACTTTTCAAACTGCCACCAATGCCATTGGATTTTAGCGATTGTCCTTCATGAGGTTTTATTAAATATTCCGATTTTCTTCGTCGCTTGGGAAAGGTACCAAATTGATTTGGAGTTGTGTTATCATCTGCGGCGGCAGTGGTGGTGGTGGCAGTGGCATTGTTGGTGGTGCTATTATTATCAGAACTAATAGATACGGTTTGTTGTTGTTCCAAGGCAATTGAAACACTTTCTGTATCCCCACCTGTGGTGGTGGCTTCACTGGCATTTGTGGTTTTCCTTGTGCCTGTGGGTGTTTGGGTCAACACAGCTGTTGAGGGAGTCCGACTATTAATGCTTGGTGCCACAACTCCTGTTGCACTTTTCAATGAAATACCACCAGCTAAAGTGGCCGTCTCCGCTTTCTCGGATTTGGCATCATATTTATGACCCAGGATATTCTGTTTCAGACGTTGTTCCTCTTCCTCTGTGGGTATGGTAACAATAAACAGAACTGCCGACATTCCAGCGGTTTTTTAAGTTAGGTTGTTTTAGTTACAATTTAATTTCTTATTTTTGTTAAATATTTCCAATATTTTTCTGTTAAATATGCACTTTTTAATTATTTGTTATTTTTTAATGCTCCAGCATTTTTATTATTTTTGTTTTTTTTTTTTGGTTTGTTTTCAAAATTTTGTTTTCGAAATTTTGCCTGTCCGCACAACCGAAGAAAAACATCGACTGAAATGCTTGTTGGTTCGCTGCTCTTCGAATAGCCAGCTAACAGCCAGCCACCAGTAACCGAAAAGCAAAAACAACATAACGACAGACTCAACTGCTTATTTTACTCTTCTTTTCCCACAAAAATGCCACCTGCTTTTTTCTCTGCCCGTAGTCTTCTTAGTTCCACCAACAAATTCCAATACAGATAACGGTCTTAACCCACTGAATTGTGAGATTGAGAGCGAGTGAACGACCGAGAGAGAGAGCTAGCTACTACAACAAAAAACTACAATAATACAGATTTTGACATATTTTCGAATTTTTTAATCTATAACAAAAATAAAAAAATAAATTTATTGAAAATTGTACAGTGGGTGTCAAAAATACACTCACTTTTGTGTAGTATACCTACATACTCGTATATAGTTGCAGTCGTCTACAAAGTATCCTATTCACTTTTTGGATTTCTCTTTTTAAAGATTGTCGATGAAGATAACGAACCGTGAAATTGAGTAACAAGCTGCAGGATGTCTAATTGTCACAAACAATTGCCAAGGTAGAACATAGTTATGCCAAAAATACAGATGGTTTTTTGAAGATACACATCCACAAGACAGATGTTCTTCGTAGGAGTGATTGACAATGGGGGTTATCATGAATGAAATTTTCCCGTGAGTTTTGTTTTTCCGCCGTTGCAACTTAAGGGAGAAAGTGAAAAAATTCACGGAGAATTGCCGTCCATGATAACCCCCAATATGTTCGTAAGTATGCGGGTTGAAATATTCCCACTAAACCATTTTTGCCGAGATCGTAAGAATTCGGACAATTTGTATGAAGCGTTTCACAGAATTCTGAACGTTTTGTTGAGAGAAATTCGAAAAGAATGTTCGAGTTTCCATGCGAATTCGTTTAGAATTCGAAAGAAAATTATGAGGCAAATTATGATTTTCGTAACAATTTCAGACAAAACTCTGAAGATATATTCGAAAACTGACTGAAAATAGATTTCTTTTCGGAGATTTGTTTCCAGACTCTGATAAATTTTGAAATAAATTCTGAAAAATCGAGATATGGTAACTAAATGCTGTTTGATCCGAAACTCGGAAGCTATTTGGATGTTTGATTCGATATTCTGAATATTTTCCCCCAAAAATCACAATCTTTAATCGAAATCTAAATACCTAAATAAAGTGTTGTGTATTTTTACGTTATAATTTGTAATAATTATTACGAAATGTTACTAACCCCCTGTTTTTGTAACAAATTTTTGTTCGTTCGTCTATATTCGTTATAATTTAGGCATCCATAGCTCTGCCCCAGAAGACATACATACCTAATTTTTCGTATACCCGTTCAATATATCGTTAAGAATTCCTCATTTAAAAATCAGCGCTCCTCATTTGCGCTAAAGCGAGTAAATCGATCTACAAAATTTGACAATTCGTGTGAGAAGAATAAAGATTTTTACAAAAACAGGGGGTAAATGCTGCCTTTTTACATAAAAGTTCAGTAAAAGAGATCGAAATGAGATAACAAGTTTGACAGTTGTTTGCTGAATACTTGCTAAAGGTTGCTAAAAGAATTTTTCCCAGCAACATTTAGCAAGATCGATCAGCTGATTTTCATTTATTGATTATTTTATTAATCTTCTATTTCTTATTATTATTTTTTTTTTAAATTGAAGAAGTTGTTTACATCTTTCCATTTAGCTTTTCTTTCATACATTGGCGCCAATGTTTTTGTTTTGGTAATCGACTGTTATCTTGCTAAATTTTACAAAATTCTGTCTTTTTACTTTTCTCTCTTTTGCCGTATAATTGTTCTTACTCTCTGAAATCGAGTTACTGAGTTAATATTACTGAAAAAGTATAAAGACACAGCTATTATTACAATGTGGTTTTATTTGTATTCACTGCTGCTGTCCGCTGAATTTTATATTTCCAAAATATACCACCGTTTTTAATAAAGTTTTCCGTATGTTTTTATTCGATTTTTTCTAAAATGGAAATAACAATTGGCCTGTTCCCGTACTTTATAAAGTGGTAAAAGTCGTAAAACTTGTAAAAGACGTAAACGATTTTCATATAAATTTTGTGTACGGGAACGCAAAATGTGTAAAAGTGGTAAAAATTGTAAAAACTTTTTAGTTCTGGAACAGAGCTAATATTATTCATTATAAACTTCTTTAAACTTTAAACAAACTTTTACCATTATCATTTGTTAAATCATAAGAGAGAAAGAGAGAATAAAACTAATAACAGCAAATTAAAATTCTAGCAAAATTTGGCAGAAATAGTAGACCCTTCAATTGAGTCGTTGTAGTCTATCTGAAGTTAACCGGGATTATAACACATACATACAGTTTAATCTCGGTAATCCGGACACGACATGTTTCGGCGGTGTCCGGATTATCAAATTGTCCGGATTACCGAGTACTAACAAAAACATATGTATAATTTTGTACGTTTACATTAGCTGTGTCTTTTTACGTGATAATTTGTAATAATTATTACGAAATGTTACTAAATGCTGTCTTTTTACACAAAAGTTCAGTAAAAGAGAGCGAAATGAGAGAACAATTTTGACAGTTGTTTGCTGAGAAATTGCTAAAAGTTGCTGAAAGAATTTTCCCAGCAACATTTAGCAAGTTCGATCAGCTGTTTAATCAGCTGTTTTAATCATCTGCTAATGGTCAGCTGCTCAATATTTATCTGATTTTTGTGGAAAAATACTATAAATATTACGATTCAGCTATATTTATTGATTATTTTATTAACGTATTAATTATTTTTTATTTATTTTGGTTAAAATTGAAGAACTTTTTCATTGCTTTGGAGTTAATTTTTCTTTCATGCATTGGCGTCAATGTTTTTGTTTTGGTTATCAACTGTTATCTTGCTAAAGTTTACTAAATGCTGTCTTTTTACTTTTTTCTCTATTTTCGTATCAAAGAGTAAAATCTCTCTTACTCTCTGAAAAGAAATTACTGAATAATTATTACTGAAAAAGTAAAAAGACACAACTATTATTACAATGTGGTTTTATTTGTATTCACAGCTGCTGTCCGCTGAATTTTATTTTACATATAGCTCCAGTTTTTCGTAGAGAAATTGTGTGACCTCTTGGAACTGCTATTTTTGTATGAAACATATGGCCATAAGTTGTAAAAGTCGTAAACGATTTTCATATAAATTTTGTGTACGGGAACGCAAAATGTGTAAAAGTGGTAAAAATTGTAAAAACTATTTAGTTCTGGAACAGAGCTATAAGCTAAATACCAATTTTTAGCAATTTCGGCTAAAACTTTGAAAATACCAAAAACGTGAACCTATACTCACAAATTTCTGTGGGAGAGATTACTACTGCATTTCAGACATTTTTGTGACCGATCAATACCTAACATCCTATGAGTAATAGAGACTTTCGTACCAAATTCGAAAATATATATGGGACCAAATCTGATTTTGATGTAATTTGGCACATTTATTTTTAGACTGAATTCAGTCACACGTTCTATATTTCATCGACATCAAACATATGTATATAGCGTGTTTGGTGCAGCAAATACGTCAACTCGGCCGAAAATATATATGGGAGCTACAGTGTTGGTCACACAATTAGCGCACCCCACTACCAACATTTATTTCGCCTAAAAAGACCTTCAAAAGTAGTTGTATTTAATGAAGTATTTGTACTAATATATTCTCAGTAGTATGCTTAAAGAATAAAACGCAATATAGAAACTGAAAAATAACTGTCAATTTGAATAACCTCCAAAAATGTAAAAAATGTCCTAAATTCACTGGACACGTAATAAGCACATCTTAAAAGAATCACTAATATTGTGAATAGTTTCAATATTTTCGTCCATATTCAGTTTTCAATCCCTTTCGTTTGGGAATAAGTTCCAATCTGCTAGTTATACTCTCCACCAGTCTCCGAAATTTCAGTGTCAGAAGGGAATTATATGGGGTACACTTTGGGTCCGAAGGAGTGATGGAAATTTCAGTTTTTTTTTAGTGTTTTTATCGAATTTTTCACATGTAAACAAATTCATTGATGCAAGTAGTTCATAGAAACATCAAATAAAACATCATATTCTTGTTCATCTTTGTAAATTTGCGAATATTGGGATGTACCCACCAGCAGTGTGCATCTGTAAAGTCCGTTTGCCACAAAAATTTTCATTAAAAACTGTAATATGATGTTGTGAGCTATTGATTTTATAAATACTTATCCATCTGGACTGAATTTTACCGATATGTCGTGATGTATGCCACGATAAACCTATGTTCATCGCTATGGGACCTACGCAAATTTCAATAATTTTCTAAACATAAGGCAAATGGGAGATAGTCTAGTGATACCACAAGATAATATGCTTCCCGGAGCTTAAAACGATTAAATTTAAATTCAATAATCCAGAAAACATTTATTTTTAATAGTATATGCCTACTTTCATGGATTTTAACCAATTTCAGCAAACCTCAAAATCCTTTGTTGTTAGAAAGGGGTTATACCTTTAAACATACTCATGTGCTACGTGTTCACCTAGTGCTTTGTTGACAGTTTGGTAGTAATAGGTCTTCGGTGTTATTCAGACGTGTAATTTGTAATAACAAATGGTGTTATAAGTTGATCCTTCTTCACATAAGGGTGCATTTTATGGATCTTCTTTCTATAAACCCCTTCCAAATCGAACATTTCCTTGAATGAATCATCGACCTTAAACACTTTTTGAAAAGTTTTTGCACTTTATATTTAAATTTCGGTAATCGGTTAACAATTCCAATAATTTCAGATACAATTGTACATTTGTTTTTAAAGTTTTGGCGACTTTCTGGCGTTTAAGAGTACATTACGAAAAATGGTCCACTATTGGGATATATTTTGAGATTCCGGGGTGATAAATTATTTTTTCTTTCAAAAAATGATTTGTTCAATACGTTTCGAATATGAATTAACTTTAATATAAATAAATTTTTGTATACTAATTGAATTAAATTAAACCAGTGAGGAAAGGATCAAAGTCGGTCGAGGCCGACTATATGATACCCTACACCACTGTGAATATGTAAAATATAAATCGGAGCTATATCCAGATCTTAACCGATTTTGATATAATTTGGCACATTTATTTCCAGACCGAATTCAGTCACACATTCCAAATATCATTGAAATCGGACTTATATAGCGTGTTTGGAGCAGCAAATACGCGAAATCAGCCGAAAATATATATGGGTGCTATATCCAAATCTGAACCGATTTCGATATAAATTGGCTCATTTATTTCTAGACTGAATTCAGTCACACATTCCAAATTTCATCGAAATCGGAAATATATAGCGTGTTTGGTACAGAAAATACGTGAAATCGGCCGAAAATATATATGGGAGCTGTATCCAAATCTGAACCGATTTCTATATAATTTGGCACACTTATTTCTAGACCGAATTCAGTCAAACATTCCAAATTTCATAAAAATCGGATGTATATAGCGTGTTTGGTGCAGCAAATTCGTGAAATCGGGCGAACATATATATGGGAGCTATATCCAAATTTGAACCGATTTCGAAATAATTTGGCACATTTATTTCTAGACCGAATTCAGTCACACATTCAAAATTTCATCAAAATTGGACGTATATAGCGTGTTTGGTGCAGCAAATACGTCAAATCGGGCGAAAATATATATGGGAGCTATATACAAATCTGAACCGATTTTCACCAAAAGCAATAGCGTTCTTCCTATGGCTAAAAAAGTTTTAGTCCCAAATTTTCAGCTGAATCGGACAAAAAATGCGACCTGTACGTTGCGAACAAAAATACATGGACAGACGGACAGACAGACAGACAGACAGACAGACAGACAGACAGACGGACGGACATGCATAAATCGACTCAGAAAGTGATTATATGTATATCCCAAAAAGGAACTATGGGTCTATTTCGTTTCCTTTTGTATGTTACATACAAATGCACAAAGACATAATACCCCTTACCACATAGTGGTGTAGGGTATAAAAATCTTAGGGTGTGCTAATTATATGTCCCCTTAATAATTTGGGCGTTTTCACAAAACTTTTATTTTCAAAAAACCACTGATAATACTATTCACTTATATCATTAAATCTGTTAAATACATTATAGAAAAGGATTTTGTTTACAAAAATATTTCAATTTGCCCTATCAAAACTCTTAGCTGACTGAAATCATTTTGCCCCAAAGGGGTGTGCTAATTCAGTGACCAACACTGTATATCCAAATCTGAACCGATTTCGATGCAATTTGGCACACTTATTTCTAGACCGAGTTCAGTCACACATTCCAAATTTCGTCAAAATCGGACGTATACAGCGTGTTTGGTGCAGCAAATACATCAAATCGGCCGAAAATATATATGGGAGCAATATCCAAATCTGAACCAATTTCGATGTAATTTGGCACATTTATTTTAAGACCGAATTCAGTCACACATTCTATATTTCATAAAAATCGGACGTACATATATAGCGTGTTTGGTGCAACAAATACGTCTAATCGGCTGAAAATATATATGGGAGCTATATCCAAATCTGAACCGATTTCGATAACATTGGCACACTTATTTCTAGACCGAACTCTGTCACACAATTCAAATTTCATCAAAATCGGACGTATATAGCGTGTTTGGTGCAGCAATAACGTCAAATCGATTTCGATATAATTTGGCACACTTATTTCTAGACCGAGTTCAGCCACACGTTCCATATTTCATCGAAATCAAACATATATAGCATGTTTGGTGCCGCAAATACGTCAAATCGGCCTAATATATGTATATATATGAGAGCATATCCATATCTGAACCGATTTTCACCAAAAGCAATAGCGTTCTTCCTATGGCTAAAGCAATTATATTCCCCAATTTTCAGCTGAATCGGACAAAAAATGCAACCTGTACGTTGCGAACAAAAATACACGGACAAACGGACCGGCGGACATACATAAATCGACTCAGAAAGTGATTCTATCTATATCCCCAAAAGGAACTGTGGGTCTATTTCGTTTCCTTTTGTATGTTACATACAAATGCACAAAGACATAATACCCCTTACCACAGTGTGGTGTAGGGTATAAAAATCAAATGTCGTTCGTAGTTAATGGCATCAGTTGAGAACGGCTAGACCGATTTGGATACTTCTTTTTGTGGAATGTTCGCCATAACCCGACTTAGGTTTGATGCAAAGAAAATATGACCACGCCCACTTTTTTCAATTTTCATCTTTTCTACAAATCTACTGAACCGATTTTCCTGAAATTGTCAGGGAATGTACAGGGAATTCCCCTATACCCAATTTTTTTAAATGCTATATTTACAATAATTACGAATGTATCGGTTTAGAAATTAATTTGACAATTGTGGTTGTGTCTCCGACACAAGGACTTGACCACTCCCACTGTTTAAAAAAATGTTACGTCTACAAAACTACTAAACCGATTTTCATGAAATTTTCAGAAAATGTACAACGATGGCCCCCGGTGAAAATAGGATGCATATTTTCTTGAATTTCGAAGTGGGCGGGGTATTTCACTTTGCTATATTTAAAAACTCTATATCTTTATGAATAAAAATTGTTGTTGTTATGTTATGTATATTTTATGAATTTCGGAGGAGGTGGGGTACCTTCCCCGTGCCTTTCTTATAAACGCTAAATGTCTAAGCCGAACGTATGATTATATCGGTTTCAGCATACATTTTGGGAGGCAATGGGGTTGTGTGTACCCATATTTGGAGCCAAAATAGTGGACCACGCCCTCTTTTCAATATTTTTTTTTCCAAACTACTGAACCTAATTTCATGCAATTTTCACAAAATGTTCAGGAATGTCCCGTTGTCCTAAATGCTATATATTTGTAGACGAATTTCGGGGGCCTATTGTTTTATAATCGCTATATTTGGTATGAGCGCATCGGCTTGTAAATTGCGATGGTTGCGCCCCCCATGAAGAAAAACGATATATTTACAACATTTCTTAAATGGTGAGGTTCTACGGTCCATTAGCCATGACAAACTAAAATATATAATTCGACTTAACCATTTTTTTAACTTTTATAATTAGATTGTTTTAGGATAAAGGCAGGGAACATCAATGGGCGAAAAAATCCTACAAAGTCTGGGATAAGAATGGTTACAGTCAAAATCTGTTGATAAATTTAAAATCCGAAGAAGTTAGGTAGAAAATACTTATTTTTGAATTGTCAAATATAAAGTCCATAAAAGGTTATTATTAAAATTATTACGACGCACACTGGTCGAAACCACTGATCTAGCGGCGCGAAAGTCAAAAAATCTAAGTATAAAATTGCGAAATATTTTAAATTGTATCGATTACAGACGCTTTGCAGACAAAGATTTTGTTTTTTCATTTTTGTTGTTGTAAATATTCACTCAGTTATTCACTATCAAATACAAGAGTTTTTGTTGCCTCAGATTTTAAAAAATTGTTGCAAAAAAATTAAGTTCATATTTGTTTAAATGTTAGATGCATTCGTAATGAAACTGGACAAGATTTATATTCAATTAATAGCAGAGGGTGTGATTTAAATTATAAAAATTAGTTTGGTGTCTGGAGGTGCTTAGTTATATACCAATAAATTTTCAAAAAATTAAATTTTTTAGTGTTTTTATGGGTTGTACGCGCTTGTTCCATAGAGTGCATCTTGTAAACTTGGCCGAACTTGGGTTCGATTATTTTTTGGGGAATGAATTTGAACTCTCTGGCCTGTAAATATTTGCAAATCTTTTGATGACTGCACTTTTAAAATGAGGAATTTTGCATAAACTTCATACAAATTTAGCTGTGCATTTGTATGGGATTTAACCCAGATATGCCCATTGCTTGATCGTGATCATTTTAAAAGTATTTTTATATTATTTTAGAAGCAAATGTGAAATAATAACAGTATGTTTATATGTTTTTTAAAATTTTTTTGAAAAAAGTGGTTTTTGAGGCCACTTTCGAACACAGGGTTTTATCATATAACTGGGAGTTATGGGACACAAAACATTTGACATATAGTCCAAAAACACCTTTTCGGCATCTAGTTAACGTTTTTTCGTAGTAGGCTCCACATCGTGTATGTTTTCGTTATAAAACTACCCAATAATTAATCGGTCATAACGCAAATCGTTGTAAAAACTATGCGATAAGTGGCAACTTCTATTAACTAGACTTCAAAACTCAAAAATAGTAGCACAAAATAATGGAATCACATAATATCCCAAGAGCTACAGATGTGTACTGAGTATATCACCAAAATAAACGGTACTTTGATAAACATAACATATCAAATTAGCAAGAATTTTGTGTGTCCTATATATAGGACGTTGGGCATATCTGGGTTAAATCAAAATATAGACCTATGTTGAGAAATGTTTGCAAGGAGGAGTTCTACCCCCGGAGACACTATAATACCATATTATAGCTAAATATGTTATTAAGTATGGAATAACAAGTAAAAATTCAACGAATCGGGGGTACCATAAAAGGGACTACATCGAAACATAAATCCGTGTTGAAAATGTTTTGTAAGAAGATTTTATACGCAGTGAGAACACGGAATGCAAAATTACAGCCAAGTTGATTTAAAAATGTGGTCATGATATTCAAAATACCTTAAATTGGGAGGTACGGTTACATGGGGGCTATATCAAAACGTACACCTATGTCCATAATTTTTGGTGAAAATATTTTGTGATCACTAGGAACCCTAACTACCAAATTACAGGTAATTTGCTACGAAATTGTGGCTTAAATCCTCAAAATACCGAAAATCGGAAAACCGTTATGTGGGGGCTATATCAAGACATTAGCCGATATTGTTCATACTTGGCCCATTATTACCCACAGGTACAAGCCGAGTTTGTGCAAAATTTTAGTGACGTATCTCAATTCGTTTGCAAGTTATTAATTTCGCGCCGCTAGATCAGTGCTTTCGACCACCGTGCAACGTAGAGCTTCATTGAATAAACGAAAGAAGTTTCATTGAAGAAAAATTAACGAATTTGTTCATTAATGCAATGAAACTTCTTCATTGATGCAATGAAACGTTTTCATTAATGCAATGAAACTTCTTTATTGATGCAATGAAACCTCTTCATTAATGCAATGAAACCTCTTTATTAATGCAATGAAACTTCTTCATTAATGTAATGAAATACTTTCATTAGTGTAATGAAATACTTTCATTAATGTAATTAAATACTTTCAATAATGCAATGAAATATTTTCATTAGTGTAATGAAATACTTTCATTAATGCAATGAAATACTTTCATTAATGGAATGAAGCATTACGTTGGTTCAAAATCAATAATACATTTCATTGATGTAACGTAGGATTTCATTTATGTTATGAAGTCATTTCATACTTACGTAATGAAATAAATAACAAAAAACAACCGAGAATAGAAAAAATGAGACAAACATATTTTAATGATAATGAATATGTATGTATGTATATCAAAGCCAATCACTGACAGTAAAGAATTTTTGCACAGTTACGCTGTTAGTGACGCTTCTGCTAGATTTGCAAATATTCATGCATACATATGTATGTATGATGTATGTGATTCCATATGTGTATGTGGCAAATTGATGAATATGTTCTGTTTATGATTGTGGAAAATTTAAAACAGAAAAATGATAATATAACGGTGATAGATAATATAGATAAGACTTCATTGTAACAGACCTTATTTTTAATCCGCAAAATAATATTAGGGACTTCAAAAATGTTTCATTTATTTAATGAAACTGTTTCATTTACTTAATGCAATTGTTTAATTTTTTAATGAAACTGTTTCATTTAATTGGCTCCAAAAATTAATGATATAGTTTCATTAAATAAATGAAACTGTTTGATTTACTTAATGAAATTGTTTAATTTTTTTAATGAAACTGTTTAATTTATTTAATGAAACTATATCATAAATTTTTGGAGCCAACCAAAGACATCAATTATATCAAAATTTCCTACATTTTCTTAAAAGATGTCCGCGTACCGGTTCATTGTTTTTGTAGATGTTACATATTGTAAAAAAATGGGCGCGGTCAAGTCTTTGGGTCCCAAATAAGTAGGTAATGTCGGAAACTCAACCACAATTGTCTTGCAAATTAATTTCCAAACCGATACATTCGTAATTATTGTAAATATAGCATTTTTCAAATATATGGTATAGGGGAAGTACCCCGCCCCTTCCGAAATTCAACAAAATATGAAGCCTATTTTCACCGGGGACCATCTCTGTACATTCCCTGACAATATCAGGAAAATCTGTTCAGTAGTTTTTGTAGAAAATATTAAAATTGAAAAATTGTGTCGTGGTCAAATTTTCTTGGCATAAAAGCCTATGTTGGGTTATGAGGAACATTTCAAAAGAAGAATTATCCAAATCGGTCCAGACGTTTTCAACTGATGCCATTACCAACAAACGACATTTGATTTTTATTTATATATGTAGATTTGTTTTATTGTCTTATTTAGGAATATATTTTGGCACCCGATTTTGCCATAGACAGGTCAGGTTCGATGATGGGCTTTATCGGCCCACGTTTTGGTATAGCCCCATATAACAGTATATCCAAATATTCGGTATTTTGAAGATTTTAGCTAAAACCTTTAACCGACCTACCTGAATTTTGACATTTCAGGTCCTTAGGGGGACAACACTTCTTCACTAAAAATTGTCAACATAGATCCATGTTTTGGTGACTGAATTTGTCCTAGAAATAATTGTTCCAAATTATATCAAAATCCGTTCGGATTTGAATATAGCTTCCATATATATTTTCGGCCGATTTCACATATTTGCTGCACCAATCACGCTATATATTCCTGATTTCAATGATATTTGGAATTGCGACTGAATTCGTCCTAGAAATAAATGTGCCCAGTTATATCGAAATCGGCTCAGATTTGCATATAGCTCCCATATATATTTCGGCCGATTTCACGTATTTCCTGCACCAAACACGCTCTATGTGTGACTGAATTCGGACAAGAAATAAATTTGCCAAATTATATCGAAATCGGCTCAGATTTGGATATAGCTCCCATATATATTTCGACCGATTTCAGGTATTTGCTGCACCACGCTATATATGTATGTCTGATTTCGATTAAATTTGGAATATGTGACTGAATTCTTGGATATAGCTCCCATATACATTTTTCCTGCACCAAACACCCTATCTATATCTGCCCAAGTTTGATGAAATTTGGAATGTGTGACGGAATTTGGTCTAGTATAAGTGTACCATATTATAACGAAATCAGTTCAGATTTATACATCTCCCATATATATTTTACATATTCGCAGTGGTGGAGGATATCATATAGTCGGCCCGCCCGACTTTGATTTTTCCTTATTTTTTTTGAGGAGTTTAGCTGCATTTATTGACCGAACTATCTGTACAAAAACAATAGCGCTCCAGACAGCCAGACGGACAGACATACCTAAATCGACTCCAAATTGTTTGAAACGAATTTCGTCCAAACATACTTGGGGTCCATGATCATTGTTTCGATGAGCCACATTTTGGCCGTGTTCAAAATAAAAAGGAAATAAGTAAAATAATATAGAGAGAGGGTAGACAGATTACCTGGTTTGGTTGGTAGGCGAGAGATAAGTGACAATAATAATAACATTGAAAGGTGGCGTTGGCGGTAATTCGATACTCGTTAGAATCTGCATTTTGACAGTTCAGTTGGAATAAAAAAGGAGTATGCAGATTGTAACGAGGATAGAACTAAATACTTTTTTCAAACACAATGAATGTGGAAGGCGACAAATATAAATTAAAGCAATTAACAATTCTGACTTAAACACCCTCGTTAGTAGTAATATGACATTTGAGGTTCCTAGTGGCCACGGAGGAAAACCCAGAACCTATGTATTTGGGTATGTTCAGTTTGTCACATCCGCATCAACCACACTCAAACTTCAGTGATATGTAATAGATGTCGATCAAAGCTAACGCCTTTTTGATCTTTTAACAAAATGTGGAATTGATGGGTCATCCGTCTTCTTTTCCAATTTGAAATATCTGGTTTTTTAATCTCGTCTTTCGCTTGTTTGTTCCATCGAAGCCTTGGCCTTCCAGCTCTGTGTGTACCGACATGCGGTCTGTATTATTTCTCATCTTTAGTGGGTTCATTAACGTTCATTCTCATGACATGACCTAGCCAACACAGTCGTTGTAACTTGATACGTATATACTGATATATACTACACTGATGTCGTTGTATATCCCATACAGTTCGTGGTTCCTATGACGTCGATATTCACCATCATTGTAATCAATTGCAATTTATTCTATTGCAAGCGTATTTTAAAAATCTAAAAATTTATATTGTCGTTTCAACCATATATTTTGTGCCACGCATTACAATGAAACAAATTATACTGTTGTACCAACCATATATATTTTCAGATTTGTAAAATACAACATTTTAATACCCTCCACCATAATATGGAGGGTATAATTAAATTTGCCATTCCGTTTGTAACACATCGAAATATTCATCGGAGACCCTATCAAGTATATATCGACGCCTCCAAACAATAGTATGCTAAGTCGTCTTAGCATGTTTTCAAGTTCTTTACATTTTTATATTTAACGTCCTTTAACTTAAATTCTGTCAAATTTTGGTAATGATCGGACAATCCGAACAGAAGTTATAAACAAATATTTACTTAGCATAGTACTGAAGGTCAAAGAAATTTCCAAACTTTTAGAACTTGTCCTGCAAAACTCGCTTTTCAGAATTAGCAAACTATTATTTGAAGGTGTCGAACGTCCTTTAACTTAAATTCTGTCTAATTTTGGTAATGATCGGTCAATCCGAACAGAAGTTATAAACAAACATTGACTTAGCATAGTACTGAAGTTCAAAAAAATTTCCAAACTTTGAGAGCTTCTCCTGCAAAACACACTTTTTAGACTTAGCATACTATTATTTGGGTGCCACCGTGGTGCAATGGTATGCACGCCCGCCTTGCACGTAGAAGGTCGTGGGTTCGATTCCCAGGCCAGGCAACATCAAATTTTCAACGGTGGCAAAATACCCCTCAGTAATGTTGGCGACATTTCCTGAGTATTTCAGCCATGTAAACTTCTCTACAAGTAGTGTCTTAAGGCACGCCGTTCGGACTCGGCGATAAACAGTAGGTCCCATATCATTGAGCTAATATAAATCCGGGTGCACTCATTGACATGAGAGAAGTCTCCCTTGTCCCGCCTGGGATGTTTGTGGAACAATTATATATATATATATATATATATATATACTATTATTTGGAGGTGTCGATATATTCTTGATCAGTGTAAAATTCTAAGTTGATATAACTATGTCCGTCTGTCCGTCCGTCCATCTGTCTGTTGAAATCAATTTTTTAGAGCTTTGTAATTTGATATAGCATTTTCAGTTACTCCTAGGATATTTGGTATTGGAAATGAGCAATATTGGTCCACGTTTTGATATAGCCCCCATAGAATGGTACCACTCGATTTTCGATATCTTGTGGTTTCAATATTCCACCAAAATGGCTGAAATTTGGTATTTAGTCTTCATTTGGGGTATAAAACTTTCCATAAGAAATTTGTTGGTATATATCCACGCCTTCATATAGCCCCCACGGAACGGTACCTCCCGATTTTCGGTATTTTGAGGGATGTGGCTTCAATATTCCACCGAAATCGCTCAAATTTAGTATTTAGTCTTCATTTGGGGTATAAACATTTCCATATGAAATTTGTCGGTATATGTCCACCCCTTTATATGATCGCATAGAACGGTATTTTCGGTATTTTAAAGGTTGTGGCTATAATATTTCACCGAAATGTGGAAAATCTATCTAAGTTACCTTCAAATAGATGAAAATATAGTTGTTCTTGTAGCAACGTAAATATGTTCGTTCGAATATATTTTTCAGTTATCTGGTTCATCTGTGTTCAGATTCAAAAATTGTGCCGCATGGACCAGGTGCGTCCATAAAGAATCAGGAGACAGGTGAGTGGGGTTTGCTGGGCTACTAAACAACTGAAGCGTGTCTTACGGTCCCAATAATAACTAGTTATTCTGTGGCCACTAGAAGTTGAAAAGTAAGTTGAAAAAAATTCTATTTTTAGAACAGTTGATGTGGAGAATTTATTTTTAATTTCAACACACTTCTTACTTACATTTTACCTTATTTTATTTCGCTCGCTGTGCGAGTTGAACACACGAACCCTCTGATTTCTAGCCAAAGACACCATATGCCACGCACACGAACATTAAGGATTGCTTAAGAACTTAAATGAGCAGTGCATATGTGCACCACGAACTGTTATTGTTTAATTAAAAAAACTCGCGTGCCGACAGTGAGCGTTGAACACACAACCCCAGGATTTATTGTCGGACACACACTCACTGTGCCACCGTCCTCATTACTTAGTGAGGAGCGAAGTAAGTAGGTTTGCCATTACTTTTCAGATTACTTGTAATGGGAAAAGAAGCTTGTTTACATTACTTTGTAATGGGTTACGTAATGACTAATGGATCCGAATTTTGCTGGGGACTGTAACTGGTGGTGGATTTCTAAAGTAAGTTTCATAACTCTAGATGTTTCAGGGTTTGTACGACAAAGCTCATCAAGCCCATTTCAAAACCCGTCGTCTCTGGCGGACATAAAATGCAAGCCACAGTTATTGATTGGTGTGTGTATATAGGTATTAAAAATCTCTACCTCGTCAGGCCTATATTTTTCTGCCACCCCCATGCTTTTCACCATCCGAATTTGGTCAGTCCTTTGACCGATGTCATAAGCGAGTTCGACTGTATTTTATGATTCAAAAAATGAATTTCAATATATCCGTCGCTATATAGAAATAGTCAAATTCAAACTAGAGCTGGCAAACTATCGATATTCCCAACATTAGATATTTTCGATATAATGTTTTAAAATATCGATTGCTATCGATATTATCGTTAAGTTGTCATCGTCATTAATTTGGAGATGAAAATGGCGGAAATGTCAATGATTTTCTTGAAATTATGCAAAAGTAGTTCACAGAAATGTAAAGGAGAATAAACAACTGCTTTCATTTTGTAAAAATTTAAAAAAATACATTTTATTTTACCGAAAAATGTGTACGTGTGACTGCGGACTTACTTTCTTAAACACATAACCGAAAAGCAGCGAAATTTCTATTTATTTCAATGGATTTCAGGTTAGGGGTTTTTATTCCGATAATATCGATAGGCAAAACTATCTATCGATATTGAATTTTTAAATAATAATCGATATTATCGATAGTGCCATCGATTTTTTTGCCAGCTCTAATTCAAACTCCCGCAAATAATTTTTTTCCTATAGTCCACTACTTTCTCCACCCACTGTATAAAAAATATACACATAAACAAAAATAAAATGCGAACGGGAAAACAACAAAATAAGGAACACAAAATTTCCATGGTTGCAATAAAAAAAGCATTTTTGCTGAGAGTGAGTGAACGAATGAGTGACGGACAGCCAGTCAGCTCCTAATGATGACCAAAGTTATCGCTTCGCACTTCAATCACGATTTTTTTGTTTTCATTTGTTCTTTTTATTTTGTATTTTGAGAACAATTAAATAAAGCCCCGATGATAATGGTTAGTTAGAGTTCCATATAAAATGTGTTTACATTGGCATTGTGTAAAGGGAGAGACGACGGAAGCAGCAGCGGTGGCGTTTGTGTCATGCTACACTAATGGCTGTAAGTAGCAAAAAATTATTTATATTCTAAATAAAGAAACATTTTTGTTTTGTATACACAATAAATTAGAAACAAGACGATCAATGAACGCGTCTGGCAATTTTTGTTGGTGTTGTTGTTGATTGGAAATCTCTCAAATACTATTATGAAACAAATCAAGAATCAGTTTTTAAAAATTGTGTATTTTTTCTCTGTCGCGCTTGTCTAGCAGCATCAACTGTAGCACAGAAGTCTGCCATTAACACATATTCTCCTTTATAGACGACTTTAATTGCAAATTTTTAATTGTTAAAAAAATTAAATTTCATTGATTGTGAATTGCGGTTTTTTTATTGCCAAATATTGTCAAACAACTAATGGAGAAAATTGTTGTTGCGATATTTTTTTTTTCTTAATTATTTTTATCCATGAACATCTGGATTCGATTAGCTGTACACTCAAAGAAATTTGTTAGTTATTGTGGGGTATTATAAGTAAATTTTTGTACGGAGTTAGGAATCTGAGTAGGGATATTTCATATAACATTGTCTTGGAGAAACTACCACATTTCTCCAGGTCTTTTAATTACATTAAAGATTCGACACAGACGCATTGTTTTGAGTCCGGAAAATGTTGCGGGTAATCCAAAAACAGTGCAGTTTTTTCGACACAACGCATACTTACGATGCTCCCCGAGTATGTTCCTATAACGAGTCATAATGCAACAAATGAAAAAGTTAACGTTACTAAATTTAGCAATAATTACAAAATTAATTTTCCTCTTTTTAGGAATTATTACCTTCCGATAACAAAATAATGAGTGTGCATAGTTAATGTTGCCTTGGAAACGATAAAGACCGATCGATAGTCGGAAATGAATCATTGAAATGAATGAATACATACATAGATATACAAACATACGTTCTTAAGTACTATGAATGAGACTTCCAGCAGGTAATCCAAGGAAAGAGATAGCTATTATTTTAAGTACTACCACGGAAATTCAATGAAATTTCGATAAAAACAGGTAAACAAGTATCAGTCTGCTTTGCCGACAGAGATACACCCTCAGCTTGTGTGAATTGAAACTTTTATCATTTCTTTTCGATAGATATAGGGCCCACCAGTCATATCAGTTAGTCACCGTATAACCTGGAGTATTCGCATCACTATGTCAGGAAGCTAGACTTGCTTACGAAAAATGTAATATCATTGTAAATAGGACCACAAAGAGTAACATCGGTATAAATTTCCAAAGAATTTTTGATCAGACCCTAAACTGCACTTAAACAAAAATGTTGAACTTTTGTGAGACATGTACTCTAAGGAGAAGACCTATATGGACCATATTAGAAGTAAAACTAAATTTGAACAAAATATTGGGAGATTCAAATTTTGGACCAAATGTACCGGGAGTTGAGGACCGATATTGCCCATCTTCGAACATAAAGTAAGTTTGGACAAAATGTTACGAGGGCCAAGTTATGGACTAAATCTTCTGATTCGTTCGAAAGTTATCGTGCGCTCCATTCACTACACATGGCGCCATAGGCGTTTTTGTAACTTTCTGGCTATATTCTCCGGAAGTATTATCTTGCGCCTGGAAAAACTTGTCTGAACTTGAACTTGTCTGAAAATGAATGTGGGAGGTAATCGAAGGAGTGGGCGGCGGATAGTCCGTGTTGGAATCTCATCTATGTGTGCTAGAAATTTCACGATGTGCAATGTATGAACCAAACACTTAAGAGTTATCGTGTGCACTATTTTTCCGAACTTTTATCGCTTTAAAAGTTGTTAACATTTCTTTTGTAACAACTACAAAACACACAAATTAAATTGTTGTAAAATAAAAAACAAGTAAAAATTATCAGTCGGCTTTGCCGACAGAGACATACCCTCAGCCTGTGTATATTAAAATATTTTTTTTCCCAAAATGTTGGGCGTTTGAACCGACAAAAATGTTGATTAGGATTAAAGATCAAAAGTTTTGCGGAGGAGATACTAAAAATAATGAATCTCCAGCCACTACATATGGTTCAAAGGATGTTTTACACCCTTCGGCTCAAGAAGTATGGACTTGCCCCTGAAAAAAACTTTTACCATCGTAAATGAGGCAGCGAATGCAAGTTGCTTCAACAAAAATCAAAGTGATTCGATATCAGGCCTTAAAGTGAACTTATCCGAAATTTTGCGTGGGGGTACCGGATGGAGTAGACAAATATTGTCCATATTTGAACCTCATCTATTTCTGGTAGATATATTAGAATGTGTAAAGTATGGACCAATTCGGCCACTACCTTCAAGAGTTACCGCACGAACAATTTTTCCGAACATTTTTGAACTTTTGTGGGGGATGTACCTGAAGGAGTGGACCGATATGGCTTATCTTCGAACTTAAACTATCTTTGGACAAAATATTACTAAGGCCGAATTTTGGACCGAATCGGCAGATCAGTTCGAGAGTTATCTTGCGCTCCAACCACCTCACACGGTGTCATAGGGGTTTTTTTTGCAACTTTCAGGCTATTTTCTCAGGAATTATACCCTCAGCATTCATGCTAACGAGGGTATATACAATTTCATATACAAATGTTGTACATGCTTTTGGGTGAGATTTGGCCGCTGGAAAATCCACTTATAAAAATATATTTTGGCAATTATCAGCTCTCCAGCAGGCAAGAAATGTATCAAACTATCAGTGATCTCGTACTCTTGTGCATGCGGCCGTGTGTAATAAAGGTCATGACCACACACAAACACACTAACATTTCGCTGTGCTCAAAGGGTAGAAAAGACCACTTAAATGATAGGCAAGCAGCGCGCATTAGGTTAAGTTACATTTTCATAAATAGTTTATAAGTAGTATTTTATTCAATAAATATCAGTGTTGTAAGAGCACTCACTAAGAACAGACCTCGTGTCTCTTCTTTTTTACACGGGCAAAATGTGCCTCATCGAAATAATGGTTTCAGATCCCAAGTATGTTTGGACGAAATGTGTTTCAGACAATTTGGAGTCGATTGAGCAATGTCCGTCCGTCTGTCTGTCTGGCTGGAGCGCACGATAACTCTCGAACGGATGAACCGATTCGGTTCAAATTTTGGCTTTCGTAAATTTTGTCCAAACTTAGTTTAAGTTCGAAGATGGTCTATATCGGTCCACTCCTTCCAGTACCTCCCCCACAAAAGTTCGAAAATGTTCGAAAAATTTGTGCGCACGATAACTCTTGAAGGGAGTAACCGATGTGGTCCATACTTTGCCCATCGTGAAATGTGTACCAGACTTAGATAAGGTTTCAATATGGACTCAATCGGTCCACTCCCTCGGGTACCTCCCACACAAAATTTCGGAAAAGTTAAGTTTAGGGCCATCTCTCGAATCGCTTTGATTTTTATTTAAGCAACTTGTATTCACTGTCCCCTATACGAAGGTACAAGTTTCCTCAGGGGCAAGTCCATACTTCCTTAAAAAATAGTCTAAAAGTTGAAAAACAAACCCTATGACACCATGTTTATGGGTGGAACCGCAAGATAATTCTCGAACGGAAATGCTGATTCCGGCCAAAATTTGGCCTTCGTAATATTGTTTCCAAACTTACTTTAAGTCCGTAGATAAGCCATATCGGTCCACTCCTTCAGGTACCTACCCCACAAAAGTTCAAAAATATTCGGAAAAATTGTGCGCACGACAACTCTTGATGGGTGTGACCGATTTGGTCCATACTTTACACATTCTCATAATATCTACCAGAAATAGATCAGGTTCGAATATGGACTATATTTTTCCACTCCATCCCGTACCTCTCACACAAAATTTTGGATAAGTTCACTTTAAGACCTGCTATTGAATCACTTTGATTTTTGTTGAAGCAACTTACATTCGCTGCCTCAATTACGATGGTAAAAGTTGTTTCAGGGGCAAGTCCATACTTCTTGAGAAAACAGCCCGAAGGGTGTAAAAACCCCCTATGGCACTCCCATGGTCTATGTCGATCCATTCCTTTAAGTACCTTCTCCGCAAAACTTTTGAACTTTAATCCTAATCAAGAATTTCGTCGGTTCAAAAAAAAAAAAATTTTTGAAACCCCCTAAATACATAATTTTTTTGTGAAAAAAGTGTTTCAATTTGCACAGGCTGAGGGTTTATCTCTGTAGGCAAAGCCGACTGATACTTTTTTACTTGTTTTTTTTTTTTCAAAATTATCAAAATACCACACCATATTAACAAATGTTGTACCGCCTCTATAAGCGGTGTTTTAGTGTGCTGCACGTCGTTCGGACTTGGAGGACGTTACATGTCATTGATACGAAGAAGTTTTTATGGGAAGTAGCTTTTGTTCTGATGAATATATTTTTTCTTCAAAAAATATATATCCCTAATATACATCGAACATAGAAATAAATATGTCGTATGGAATTTGACACTAACATTACAGCCCAGTTCAGTCAGCTGGGTATTACTACTACCTTTTATTGTTCTACCATGAAAAGCAATCGTAGTTTATGAGTAAAAAATTATAAAAAATAGAAGAGGTAAATGTACAATTTCCAAAACGAAACTTATATTTGATGGCATTGACAATGTTCTTACGGAAGAAATAAATTCTTTGTAAATGAGTTTATCGGCTACTTTTATCCTACAAATTCATGTAACACCGCGAAATATTCATCGTAGATTTCAGTATACATATGTTCAGATTTTTTTTTTTTTTGACTAACCTTTTTTTTCCGAAATATTCGTCGTGGACCCCCCATGTTGTGGTATACTAAAATTCATATCTCGACGAGGTAAAGCGATTTTGAGATGTGTGTGTGAGATGTTGAAAATTGTAATCTCGGTACAGGCCGCATTTATGGACCAATCGTCACGAAATTTTGTATGGAGGTCGGGTTTCCACCAGAATAGACACGATTAGTTTTTGGTGATGATCCTGAAATATCTAGGGGGTGAAATGGACCAAAAACATAATTTTTATCCAATTTTGTAACGGCTCTGTAGGTCGTAATCTGATCTGAGTCTGATCACACGAATTTTTAAGTACTGTTTGGGTTTACGATGAAGAAGAAGATAGCAATTAAACACTATGATCAGATAATAGTTATCGGGTGAAGTAGACCAATATGTTTGTGTGAAAATTGGTAAAAATTTGGTGGTCAGATAAAATAGGGTCTGTTCCTTTACTTTTGAAAATGGTAAAACGGGTATAAGTAGTAAAAGTTGTAAACTGCTCCCATATAAATTGTATGGTGTCTTAAGTAAAGGAACGCTTTTCGAGAAAAAAGTGGTAAAACCTGAAGATTGTTGCACGATTCTTGCACAGAGCTATAGTTAGAGCCTAGTATATAGAAGGATTCCACAGTTTTAATTGTGTGTAGTGTAATTATAATCACGCTAGAGGTCGCAGTTATACAGTATAATCTCGATAATCCGGACACCACATGTTTCGGCGGTGTCCGGATTACCGAGTAGTAACAAAAACATCTAATTTTGTAAGTTAAAATCATTAATAACGGAGGTTTAATAGATAATACCCAGATATCTAAGGTAATCGAACTAATGTTAAACAAATATCAAGGGCTGCGACAATTTAAAGACTGGGAACCGCTTTCCTAGCTACCACATTTACTTCTTATATCCCTCCAGTATTATTAAGTTAATTTCCTAAATATTTTTGTCTTCTTAAACCTCAATACAATTGATTTATATTTATTCAGAGTGTTCAGACAGTTTTAACCTTGAGACAGTGCTAATTTTTTTCGGAAAATGTCGATAAATGACACTGTGCTACAATTGTTGATCAGAAAAATATTCAAGAACGGTAGAAAAATCATTCGGCAGAGTCAGATTATTAATTCCGTATTGGCTGTATAACTGAGTCAAGAGTGGCTAGCTAAAATGTCGAGATTTGGACCGAAAACTTTGAAAAACTTAATTTTTCTTATTTATACTCAAATTGTTATTGCTTAGAGCGAAAACGCTACTTAAATAAATAAGAATATAGTGCTCACGATAGAAAAAATTTGATGTCCGGACTATAGAGTCCACAATTTAAAAAGTCTAGTGTCCGGACTATCGAGACTATACTGTATTTTAATACCGAAAGATTTTTGGATGAAGTAAGAGGTTTGGTCGAAGAAATGACAATAATTTTGATACATGATTGGATAGTATTTAGAGGGTGAAATTGACCATTGACGTTGTAGGAAAAATATCCAAATTTAATTTTTGATCGACATTTTAAATTCTATGGGGCATATTCCGACAAATTACGAACACGAAACTTGAACACCAATTCTTTGATGCAAATTATATCAATAAAAAATTATGTAAAAATTTACATGGCACAATGGTATGTACGCCCGCCTTGCACGCTGAAGGTTTTGGGTTCGATTCCCCGGCCAGCCAACATCAAATTTGCAACGGTTTCAATATACGCCTCAGTATGTCAGCCATGAAAAACATCTCCAAAAGTGGCGTCTTAAGACACGCCGGTCGGACTCGGCGATAAACAGTAGGTCCCATATCATTGAGCTGATATGAAGCGTGGTGCACTCATTGATATGAAAGAAGTCTCCCTTGTCCCGTCTGGGATGTTTGTGGAACAATTATTATATCTAAATTATTTATATCAATAATACCAGTAGTGCGATTCTCTAACTCATTTTTTGAGTTACCGACAATTGTCGAAAAATTAAAATGCTTATAATTTCGGTAATTACCGATGTTTTTCGGTAAGTTAGCGAAGAATAAAAAGTAGTAGCAAAATTCTACCGATAGCAAGAGTGTTGTCAACTTATATTTGAACTTTTAATTCATAATTTTGCGTTTTAACTTTACCGATTTTTGTCGGTAACTCAAAAAATGTGTTAGAGAATCGCACTACAGGTGATGTAACAAGAGGTACTTTTTTCAACAGCCTTGTTTTGACAGATCACGCGTGAATCGTGTCACGGGTTCATGTTAATTTTGTTTAGTACTGTTTGACATTTTATCATGGAATTATCATGGGTTTCCAGCCTAATTTTGTTCAGTGATGAGGCACATTTCTGACTTTATAGGTATGTAAAGTATCAAAATTGCCACATTTGGGATGAAGAGCAACTTAAAGAGATTCAAAAGCTGCCACTTCATCCAGAAAAATGACGGTTTGTGGGTCGGTGGAGTCGTCGGACCCTATTTCTTCAAAATGATGCCGGTTAGGACTTCATCGTCTATGGCGACCGTTATTGCACCGTGATAACCGACTATTTGATGTCTGAAATTGAAGCTCGTAATCTCGGCGACATTTGGTTTCAGCAAAACGGCGCCACACATCGTATCAATCAATGGATTTATTGAAAAAAACACTTCGGTGTACACGTTTTGGACCAGTCGATTGGCCGCCAAGATCGTCTCATATCACTCCGTTAGTCTTTTTCCTGTGAGAATATGGCCGCTTCGATTCCGGTCTTGGGGGGAAACATCAGACGTGCAATTCGCCAGTTACCACTCGAAAAGCTTGAACAAGTCATTGAAAATTGGACTCAACGGATGGACCGTCTGAGACGTAGCCTCGGCCAATATTTGTTGTTTATAATCTGCAAAAAATATTTAGTTTTCGTCGAAAAGTTCTTTCAAATGATAATGAACATTCCCCATTCAATTTGATTTGTCTATGTTTTTTGTTTTTTTGAAGAAAGTAGGAACCTCTAAATGGATCACCCTTTATAACGTGTCGCAAAGATATTCCGTGGAAAACTAGTGCCCAGAGGAAGTCGTGTAGGGTATCACATGACTATAGCCCTTTCTTACTTGTTTATACATATTAGGTTATTCAGCTCATGTGGCTCCAAAATGTTTGTTGGGGTGAGTGGTTTTGAAACTTTCCGAGCTTTACAAATTCCGAAATAGACACACGGCAAGGGTTTAAGTGGGAAACCATTGCAAATGGATCTGATTCTCATCAAGGAACAGAGAAAAATATGATCATTGTTGCTCCTAAAAATCATAAATAATAAATGTGATAATTCCAATGTTTGAGTTCTGGTAAAAATCTTGAAGAACCCACGTATATTTTGTTTGCTCCCATCTGATTGGTTTTTTTATACCCTCAGCCTTTAGGCTAAAGAGGGTATATACACTTTGATACGATGAAAATGTGCCTCATCGAAATAATAGTTTTAGACCCCAAGTATGTTTGGACGAAATGTGTTTCAGACAATTTGGAGTCTATCTAGCCATGTCCGTCCGTCTGTCTGTCTGTCCTGCTGGCTGGAGCGCACGATAACTCTCGAACGGATGAATGATTCGGTTCAAATTTTGGCTTTCGTAATATTTTGCCCAAACTTAGTTTAAGTTCGAAGATGAGCTAAATCGGTCCACTCCTTCCGGTACCTCCCCCACAAAATTTCGAAAATGTTTGGAAAGTTTGTGCGCACGATAACTCTTGGAAGAAACAACCGATTTGGTCCATACATAGCACATCGTGAAATTTCTATCCGACTTAGATTAGGTTCCAATATGGACTCAATTGGTCCACTCCTTTGGGTACCTCCCACACCAAATTTCGGAAAAGTTCAGTTTAGGACCTGTTCACGAATCGCTTTGATTTTTATTGTAGTAACATCTATTCACTGTCCTCTATACGACAGTACAACTTTCATCAGGGGCAAGTCCATACTTCCTGAGAAAATAGCCTGAAAGTAACGAAGAACCCCTATGACCGTGTGTAGTGGTTGGAGCGCAAGATAACTCTAGAACGGATCTGCCGATTCGGTCCAAAATTTGGCCTTAGTAATATTTTGTCCAAACATAGTTTAAGTTTGAAGATAAGCCATATCGGCCTACGCCTTCAGGTACCTCCCCCCCAAGAGTTCAAAAATGTTCGGAAAAATTCTGCGCATGATAACTCTTGATGGTAGTGACCGATTTGGTCCATGCTTTACCCATCCCAGTATATCTACCAAATATATATCAGGTTCGAATATGGACTACTTTTGTCCACTCCTTCGGGTACTTCGCACACAAAATTTTGGATAAGTTCACTTTAAGAACTGCTCTGGAATCAATTTGATTTTTGTTGTAGCAACTTTCATTCACTGCCTCAGTTACGACGGTAAAAGTCTTTTCAGGGGCAAGTCCATACTTCTTGAGAAAACAACCCTAAACATGTAAAAACCCTCTATGGCATCTTGTAGTGGCTGGAGAGCAGGACAATTCGAAGGTGGTGCTTGTAGGTCCACTCCTTCCGGTACCTCCCCCACTAAAGTTCGATAATATTAGCTAAAATAGTACACGAGATATTTGTCGGTTCATACGCTTAAAATTTTCAAAACCCCTTAAATATATACGTTTTTGGAAAAAAGTGTTTCACTTCACACAGGCTGAGGGTATATCTCTGTCGGCAAAGCCGACTGATATTTTTTACTTGTTTTCTTAATACGTTGAAATTAGTGCTTTTTGCCGGGTTAAGCTCCTTTATTAGGATTTTTCCGTATGTATATACAATGGAATTGACTATGTAAATGTACTATAACTTGATGGATATAAAGTTTGCCTCAGTTGAACTTGACGTCAGCACTTTTATGTAGTTATATACTTTAAGATGTTATAATTAATTTTATTATTTACAAATATTCTATTTTTATATGACATTCATGATCCAGTAATCAACATTTTATCTGATAATGATATTATCTTGCAGATACCGTCGATTTTTTTACTAAATTGAAGAGAGTAGACTATGTGTATTTTGTCAGATTACACATTGTATAAATTATAAATGTATGCAGATTTTACACGGAACTACATACTAAATTCATTTAATTTGCTACTAAATGGCGTTTACAGAAGTTGCGTCTCTATTGTTTACACCCAAGCCAATAAAGTTATATATTCATGGAAATTTATCAAAGGTATGGTAGTAGATTAATAAAGCGTCGGGCCACAAGCCGTCGCCTAAATGAATATCGTGTTTTGTTTTTATAACCATCATACGTATGTCTGTCTCTGTTGGGCTTTAGATAAGTTAAATTGTCAAATGATTTATATGTAAATGTGTAAAACCCTAAATAAAATGTTATAATTAAAATTTTACTTTGTTTGTTTCTTTTGTTGTTTTTTTAATTATAATTTCTGAAATTCACACAAAATTTTATTAGCTCCCAACTATGTGTATTTCCGTTTTCAGGTAAGTAAGCAGCAGGTCAAGTGTTGAATGTTAAATAGTGAAAACGACTTTACAAAAACAAAAACAGGTTAAAGTTTACTACATTTTACAAAACATGTTAGTGATATGTTCCACATTATTGTTACAACAAATTCTAAACAAACGGATCCGTAACAAAATTCGACGAATTTTTAGTACAAATCCAAATAAATAAATGGAAACACTCTTCATCTTTAGATATTCTAAAGAATCACTTCATCGGACAAATTTCATGATAATTCAACAATATTTCTAAAGAATTCACAGATGGAATGTCCGAAGTATTTATTATTTAAATATTCATGTATAAATTTAAACCTGAATATAACAAATTAGAAATGAAGCTTATAGAAATATTGTTTTCAAACTCATTAGTAATTCCAAAAGAGAAATTCGGAACTGGTTTGCTGCAGCTCTACATACTCACATTGTCGTATAAAAATATTTACACAAAGTTCAGCCGCCAATTTTTTCTACCCTCAGCATTTATGCTAACGAGGGTATATACACTTTTTTACGGAAAAAATATGCCTCATCGAAATAACGGTTTTAAACCCCATGTATGTTTGGATTTAGCCATGACCGTCCGTCTGTCTGGCTGGCTGGAGCACACGATTACTCGCGAACGGATCAACCGATTCGGGCCTTCGTAAGTTCAAAAATATTCGGAAAAATTGTCCGCACGATAACTTTTGAATGGAGGGACCGATTTGGTCTATACTATCTTAATATGTCTACCAGATATAGATAAGGTTTGAATGTGAACTATATTTGTCCACTCCTTCGGGTACCTCCCACACAAAATTTCGGATAAATTCACTTTAAGGCCCGCTCTCGAATCACTTTGATTTTTGTTGAAGCAACTTGCATTCGCTGCCTCAATTACGACAGTAAAAGTTTTTTCAGGGGTAAGTCCATACTTCTTGAGAAAACAGCTCGAAAGTTGTAAAACACCCCTATGGACCATATGTAGTGGCTGGAGATCTCGAACCGAATACTGTGTTCGTCCACACTTTGGATATTATAATATTTCTTCGAATATTAGATGAAATTCGGTCCGCTCCTTCCGGTACCTCTCCCACAATTGTTTGAAAATATTTGCTAAAATGATAAACGCAGTATCTCACAAACGTAGCAACCATTTGGTCCAAATTTTCGATCTCGAAATTTTTTGTCCAAGCTTAGTTTATGTTCAAATTTGGACCCTATCGGTCCAATACTTGGGGTACCACTTATACAAATGTTCAACACATTTTTGTAGTTGAGGGTCTGTTCGAGGATCCTTTGGACATTTTTACTGAAGTTTTCCCTAGTGACCCGATATTATGCTTTTCGTAGGCTAGTATGGTAAGAAAGCCCTATCTATCGAAATCCTCCGCAAAATTTAGAGCTTTCATCCAATCCATATTTCTGTCGGTTTATACGCCCATTCATTTCTGTTTTTGTGAAAAAAAGTATTTCAATCCACACATGCTGAGGGTATATCTCTGTCGGCAAAGCCGAGCGATACTTTTTTTAACTTTAAGTTAGCCGAAACGCTATAGATCTGTGCGCAAAATCCAAACTATAACAAAAGAAGAGTTGTAATAATTGTAATAATTGGGTAACTTTTAGTCTATTCTCTTATTATTTTGATCTAGTAATCTTATATATATAAAAATGGTGTAAAAAATGTATAGTAATTCATAAAATGAGAACGGCTAGGCCGATTTCTGTACAATTTTTTGTCAGTTATTCGTATTTTCGAGGAGAAGGTCTTTACGGAAGAAAATTTTGGAAAATCTCTCTGGAAAAGTCGGAAAATTGGAAAAATCGAAAATTGAGTTTTTGTATGAAATTTTATTCCTTAATAGCGAGACGAAGTTCGCCGGGTCCGCTAGTTTAATATAAAACTCCAAAACAGCAAATTTTATTTCAAACTTTTCATTTTCTGTTAAGTAAGAGTGTATAAATGTAATTGTCTGCTTTTGTGTTTTGTGTCACATCCAGATTTTATTAGTTAAGGGTCCCTTTAAGACTGAATACTTCAGTTTATAAAGCTAGAAAAGTTACATAATGAATAGGAACAGAATATTTTAATACAATTTTTATTTGGGACTTCATAAGTTTGTAAAAGGCCTAGGAAATCATATAACTGGAGAATGTAATCTAACATCATCCTTAAAAATAGCTTATAGTTGAAAACTAAGCCCATACAAAATAATTTAAATGCATTTTTTTACGTTTTTGACAGATTTAGTCTGCTAAAGTCCATAAAACGAGGCCCTGTCGTGAATAACGGCCACATACCGGGCACGTTAATGGAGATTTCTTAATGCGACGGAAGTGAAAAATTTTAGTTTTGTATCGGAATTAAGTTTAGAAAAAATATTACGATTATATAATAACACTTTAAATTTTAAAGTGTTTTAAGACCAATATGAATTCATACGGCTCTGCAAGATGACACAAAAATAGAAAATAGGAATGTATCTAATCGAATACATACATACTTCAGAACCATGTAAGGTTTTAAACAAGGATTTAGCCTATGGCGTGATCATTCCAATATCTTTCTGGAGAATTGCCTAACATTCTCCAGGAAGATATTGGAATGACATGAGAAAAGAGTGTATGAAGAACTACTCTATACAAAGATCGCTATGATTGCTCAAACTTCGAGAACAATCGATAGATAACAAGTCAATAACTGTCAAAAATGTATAAAAACAAATCTTTGTTGATATTAAAAAAAAAATAATATTTTAATATCATTTTTATGAAATTAGCATACCACAATGAAATGTAAACAAAAAATAATGTTTTCAGTGAAAATGTGTAAAATATGAAAATTTTCCATTCCAATCTTGTGATTTAACACCTTTTTGATTTCTTTCTTTCATAAGGGTCAATCACAACCAATTCACATATGTATTTCATGTTCAAAATTATGCTGCAAGTAATGGCAAATAATAACTGAATTAATTAACAATTGAAAGTTAATTGTCCATAAAAACGTGACTCTATTCACATTTTAAATTGCTATTTTTCAATTATTATATAGACTAAAGTATTTATAGAAGTACTATAAACTTGAACATTTGTTTGTAACACATTTCGAAGATATTTTTTTTATACCCTCAACCTTTAGCAGAGTACGTAAAAATACTTTAAATAACATTTCCAATCGTTTCGTTTCGTATTTTCCATAGGAACAATACAAAACGAAACATAACCCTCGTTGGCCGAGCTCGCTGTTTAGTTTTGTTTTGTTTATATTCGTGAGTGCGATCAAAACGAAAAGCGAAAAGTACTCAACTCCACAAGAGCAGATAGAAAACGGAATAGTACGAAACACATGTGAATAAATCAAAAACGTTTGGTGGTTGATAAAATTCACTGTGGTATGCTGATTGGTGGTTGATAAAATTCACTGTGGTATGCTGATGCTATCTTATAGGGTTGTTAAGCAATCACATGTGTTTGTGTGTCTGAGTGTGTCATTGACAATTCGCACGGCAAACGTTTCCCAAAAATACTTCTTGTTTCGGTGATGAATGAAACAACTCGGCAAAGCATAACCGAAGTTACATTTCCGCAATCGTACGGTTTCCATCTTTTTACATTGAAAAGTTTGTGTTTTTGTTTGGGTTGTGAGAATGAAACGATTCAGAGAAGCTGAAAAGTTTGTGGCTTTGTGTGATTGGTACGGGAATCGTTTTGTTTGTTTCCGTTCATTGACCTTTAGGCTAACGAGGGTCCAAACTTTACACATCGTATTATTTCTTCGAAATATGGACTCCTTCAGGTAACTCTCACACAAAATTCTGATAAAGTGAAGTTCAAGACTTCCTCTCGGATCGTTTTGAAGTTTTTTCAGCATGTTGTCATTGCGGCTTCCTTTTCGATGGTAGCCTATACTTCCTGAGATAATGGTCTAAAACCTCCAAGAAAACCAAACGGTACCAACTAAAATGATAAATCCTCAAGATTACTCTCCCAGAGAGATTTTGATTGGCCCGAAACTTTGCACATCGTATCATTTCATCCAGTCATGTACCAGGTCGGAATATGGACTATATTGGTCTCGTCCTTCGGGTACCTCCCTCACAAAATTTGCGAAAAGTGCAAGACTGCCGGCACCAACTAAACTAAGTAGTATATAAGATAACCCTCGAAGAGAGAAACCGATATCGTCCAAATGTTGTACATCGTTTTAGTACCTACACTGAAAGAAAAATGCTTCGTTGTATCAATGAACGGGTTTTATTGATTATTGTTCATTGATGTTATGCAATGTTACATTAATACAATGAAATGTTTCGTTCATGCAATGAAACCTTACGTTACCTAAAATTTAATGATTTTTGGTTTCATTGTATAAATGAAACGGATTTCATTGATGTAATGAAACTCTTTGTTTCTTTAAATGTACGAAAAATATGTGTGTATGAAATCATGCCAATAGAATGTGCTTAAAAAAACTAGTACGCAAACATATTTTAAAAAATGGCGGAAAATTGTATGTATTTGATGTTTTTGGTTAGCTCCAAAAATTAATGGAATAGTTTCATTAAATAAATGAAGCGAATTCATGAAATAAATGAGAAAGTTTCATTAAATAAATGAAACAATGTCATTAAATAAATGAAACATTTTAATTAAATAAATGAAATATTTTTGAAGTCCCTAATACTACTTTGCGGAATGAAAATAAGGTTTTCTGTAATGAAGTATTATCTATTGTTCAAAATGCTTTGAATAGAATTTTGTTGTTGCCATCTCTTTGCGAGTGGGCAGCATGTTCAAAATACTTTGAACAGATTTTCAAATTTTCCATTGATTTGATAATGGAAGTGTTTTAAGATAAGAGTTGAAGATCCCCCATGCAGTGGTAGCTGGTATCGATACCCAGCAAAATCTTCGATGCCAAGGATGCTATTGAATCATGGGTGCAAGTGATCTGGCATGTCATCTTTTTAGCATTTTCACTCATGAATCTTATATGAGCGTGACCACCATAAGATGACATTCATTTTCGGATCTTAAGATGACATTCATTGTCGGATCCTAAGCATGATATTTTGGCCAATGCTTTGACATGTCATTTTCACCTACCCTTTGGCGTGACATTTTCATGTCTTGTTTGGAAAATGGAAAATTCTTTATTGAAATATGATTTTCATGACCAACCAAACTCTTTATTAACTCAAACTAATTCATGAAATAACTAGAACTAATTTATCAGCATAAAGTTTACATCGAAAATTTCAATTTAATCACCGCTGCTGCACCGCAACATAGTTTACTTCGTCCACTCTCAGCCACTGATTTTGTTTCATCTTACAAAAGCTTTTCTATTATCTTCTCATCACCAGTTCAGATTTCGACATGGACTCCAACAACACTCCTTTAAGAATTTCTAATTCGTGGATAGGGATACACAGTGAATAGCAATAATCGGTTTTTCGATTATTCGGTTTTCGTCAAAAACTTAAAACTCGATTTTCGGTTAGTCGATTATTTGAGAGTGTTCTAAAAGTCGACTTTCGATTAATCGTTAACCGCCGAAAATCGATTATAATCGAATATAATGGACCATTTTCGTTGATGCGATCCGTGATGGTTATACATATGTATAAAAAATACCGCCAATTATGCGATTTTAGCACACCCAATAGTCAACTACGACTAATAGTCGACCACGATTAATAGCCGACTACGAATTATAATAGACTACGACTAATGGTTGACTACGAATAATAGTCTTCCGAAAGTCGGCTAAGAATAATCGATTTTTCGGTTTTCGCACAATCAATAGTCGACTACGACTTTTGGAAATTTTGCGGTTAATAATCGATTAATCGATTAACCGAAAACGATTTTACGTATCCCTATTCGTGGACTTACATTTAATTTGTAATTTTATAACAACAATTTTGGAAATGTATACTCTTTTGTTTTGATGTCGCTACTTGTAGGGATGTACAAATCGATGTGTTTGTTTGTTTGTATAGTGATCTGTACAAATGATTCAAATGCTGATGAAAAGATCGGATCTTTCACGACTTCCTTTGCATGGGTTGAAATGCTAATGAAAAGATCGGATCTTTCACGACTTGCTTTGAACCAATGGAAAATATGCCATGAAATCAAGTCATCGCATAGAACCCCTTCCTTAAAATTTTGCTGGGCAGTTACATTAAATAAATGAAACATTTTCATTAAATAAATTAAACGGTTTCATTAAATAAATTATAAAGTTTCATTAAATAAATTAAACAATGTCATTAAATAAATGAAACATTTTTGAAGTCCCTAATACTATTTTGCGGAATGAAAATAAGGTTTGCTGTAATGAAGTATTATCTATTTTATCACCCTTATACTATGTTTACATTTACGAAATCCACTCGATTTCAACTGTCAATTCCATTGCTCAAACGTCAAATGAAATCGAATCGATTTCAGATGAGTTTTCATTTGACGTATACGCAAAGGAATTGACAGTTGAAATCGAGTGGATTTCGTAAATGTAAACATAGTGTTATATTGACTGATACTTTCTTACTTGTTTTTAGATTCACTTCGACAGTTTTATTGAGGCGTGTATTACTTTATTATTGTAAGGTAATTCAGATTAACATTTTTTTACATTTTTTATTAATATTTACATTTTTTTTTAATATTTAATAATTTCTCTTTTCAGTTGATCGAAGATGTTTTGCAAATGAAAACCTAAAGCCGAAAGATTCCCACAAAACACCAAGTTATGCGACCCGTTTCGCTGTCAGTTACGCAGCTCATCAGGCATTTCAGATGTGGAATTGGCTTCTTTGGAGTTACATTTCCATAGTGAAATTTCCCTACAAGTGGTGTCGTTCTATGCTCGACGTGACGTTCGTTCTTGCCGATATAAATTAAATGCTTTGTGATAAATTTTGGTTGTACTGTTCGTGGGACTTACATATGAAGAATCTGTGACAATAATTGGACACATTTACAAATCATATTTTTTAAAGTCTTGGTGATAGTCTTGATAGTAGGGTGAACTAATGTTGACACTAACCAAATTTATATATAAATTGATTGATATAAACATTAACTAATGTCTAGGAACATATGTACAATGTACATACAGGTTTGTTGAGTTATATTAGACATTTCACACTTAATATTTGCAAACAATTTAGATATTACTTTAAATTTAAATCAATTATTTTATTAGAAATAAATAGTGTATTGCCTTAAAAGCATGTGAGCTATTTTTGGCATTGTATGTTTGGTAATAAAAATATTCGTGAAATTGTAATAAACACATTTTCTGATAAAGTATGTTTAAACATACATATATAAAAAAGTAAATATGTAACTTTTTAATTAGTATTGATTCATAAAAGACGAGATTGATCCATACTTTAATATATTTAATTTTCGTTGTTGGTCGAATTAAATTGACTGCATCTGATTATTCTGTGGTAGATGTAACGTCATAGTTGATTTACGCTATTTATAAATCCTTCACTGGTTTTAATAAATACATTGCAAATCTCACAGAGATATACCTTTGGAAGATTTAAATGACAGTCGGCTGATTTTTGTGTATGTATACATACTAGGATGACTTTTATAGCGTTGTTCCTTTACTATTTTAATGGTAAAAGTTGTAAAAGAAAAAACTGTCAAAATTGCTCTCTCATGACCAGTTTTACTAGAAAAGTAAAGGAACGGAAAAATGGTAACAATGTCAAAAAGAAACATAAAAATTCAATTTTCTTCTTTTATTTCACTTTTTTAATTTTGTTTTATCAGCGTTCGCTTTTTTCTTTTGTTTTTGTTATTTTTTCTTCATTGCCAAATAATAGTCAAACAAATGTCGAAAAATCAGATCTACAATTTTTTACCCGAAGAAATTTGTCTGGTAGCCTGTGGTAGAAGAGAACGTCATTTTTCTTCTCTCTCTCTCTCTTAAAAAATTGCTTCCAGTTTTACCACTTTTTTGGGTTAACGAACGCTTTACAGTTTAATAAAAATGGTAACCTCAGGCAAGTAAAGGAACACAACTTATGTGTAGGATTTTAAACTGCTAAAACGATTCTGAATCACCGTGTGTATAAAATTGGGGTAAATTGTATTTAGATAAGAACCCATTTAGGGTTCACATTTTTTTTCGGTTTCACACAAAAAACGTTCAATTATAGCCACATTAGTAAGTCAGTAAGATACGTACACACATATGCTCTGTTATTTTACGTGCCTAAGGTTACCATTTCTTACCATTTTTAACCTGTAAAGTGTTCCCTTACTTTTAATAACATACAATTTATATGATAGCAGTTTACCACTTTCACCATTTTCTGCCACTGTTACCATTTTTAAAAGTAAAGGAACTGACCAATATTTAGTTGCGCAGATATCTCTTCTAGATAAATGAATTACTGATTTTTCGATAACTGACCCAATGACAAAACGCAATACGTTATTTCATTGTCACTGATAATAAACTAATGCAACCTAATTTATTTACAAGTGCTAAAATCTGAACATGTTTTGAAATGCCATAAATTATGAAACTAATGTTGATAAAAAAATTAAAATACACACGGTGCACCTTAACTTACACCTGGGAAGTTTTTGCGGTTTCTTAAACTACAATGTGGGTGACGTAGGGGATGGAAGACACCAAGGAACGGTCCTGGCAAAGCCCAGGATTTATCTTGGTCCCTCTTTCATATCAAGTGGACACTTACCTCCCGGTGGTGTCACCTGGGGAACTGCTCTTAACACCCATTAAAGATAGTGAGCTAACATATTCCGCGCGTTCACCCATAAGAACGTTAAAAAATTGGGCTTGGGCATAGGATTAATAACCCTCCCCTAAAAAAACAGCCTACTATGAAAAAAAGAAAGAAAAACAAACCGCTCTAAAGTTTACGAACCCTGCAAACGTTTTAAGGACCATGATCTGCGAATCTGCACCTGGAATGTTCGCACTCTTTACAGAGAAGGTGCAGTTTACGCATTGGCAGATGTACTTGAAATGTACAAGGCCGACACTACTGCCATACAGGAAATACGATGGAACGGAAAAGGCGTCACAACAACACCTAAGCAAAGTGCGAACAGACACAACACGGAAGTTGAACATTGGTAAGCTGAAATCACAACCGATAGCCACAGCATATTTCACTCAACTGGTCCAACTTCTTAATCAAAGCACTCCTCGTCCCGATAACATATCAGGACAATCGAAAAACATTACCCACTCCATGCAAACAGCCACAAAATCAGTACTTGGATACCAGATACCTCCACCGAGGAATCCATGGTATGACCAGGAGTGTCGTGCTGCTACCGAAGAGAAAAATGCTGCATATAGGGCTACTTAACAATCAGTAGCAACGCGTAGCACACAAGAGGGATATCGGAAGAAAAGGAGAGAGGAGAAACGTCTTTTCCGCAGGAAAAATATGGAGATGGAAAAGCGGGAGTGTAAACAAATCGAGATGTACAGGAGACAGAATGAAGTGCGAAAATTCTACCAAAGAGTGAAACATCAAACTGATGGCTTTGGAACTGGCACATCCTCCTGTAGGGACCTGCAAGGTAATCTGGGAACTGATACAGATAGTGTGCTAAGGATATGGAAAGTGAATTTTCCAAACTGTTGGTATCCAATAGTAGCGAAGTCGACGAAGATAACACAGATCCAATCCCAGAAGATGGTATTGAATGTATACCACCCGGCCAAGATGAGGTAAAGATAGCAATAAACCAGATGAAGAATAATAAGGCAGCAGTATCTGATGGCCTACCAGCCGAGCTGTTTAAAACCGGAGACGACACGCTGATAAGGTGTATGCATCAGCTAGTTAGCTCCCTCTGGCAGGAAAAACGCGTACCCGACGATTGGAACCTGAGCATCCTGTGACCCGTCCCACAAACAAATATTTTTTTGTTGGTTTTTCGACATTAATATATTAAGGAGATGTTGTGCGCTCGATACAAATCGTTTTTGAAATAGTTATGGTGAGTATATATCAAAAAAATATACGACGGACCTTGTAAAAATTGCTTATTTTGAGTACTTTAAGCTATAATTACGTCATCGGGGGAAGTCATAGGATCTTCATATGGCAATGCGGATATGCTTAGGGTGTCTACTATATAGTCCAGTATTCAAATATACCGCCCGTGATTCGACCATAACCTAAAAATCATCATGAAGACTGCCATTGAAAAGTAAATGGCTTATGTGGTAATGATATCACTGTTAAATTATTTCCCTTTAGCAGTCTTCATGGCGATTTTTAGGTTATGGCCGAATCATGGGGGCTATGAACTTTATATTATACATTTGAATACTGGATTATATAGTAGACACCCTAAGCATATCCGGAGTACCATATGAAGATCCTATGACTTCTCCCGATGACGTAATTACAGCTTAAAGTACTCAAAATATGCAATTTTTACAAGGTCCGTCGTATATTTTCTATATTTTTTGATATATACTCACCATAACTATTTGAAAATAACTCGCCGATTTCATCTAGAAACAACTGCAACTTCGGTTGAAACAAAAGTCCTGTTGACCAGTGTTATCATTACTCGAAGGCATTAGGTGATTTGTTACCAAGCTTAGTTTTCGCCTACAAAAACAACTAATATGCCTGATGATCGGACTTAACCACCCGTGAAAGTTAGCATAATGGTTGGATGTGTGGAAATTCGGGTGACTCCTAATTTTCAATGTACCTCTTAACAGCTCAACTCAAGAGATAATTAACTAAATAAATATTTCTTTTTATATTAGCCGTCATTTGCGTACTCCAAACCACTGTCCTCAGCCCAAATGAATGTGTACGTCGTAAAGCTTTTTGCCCCAAAAAAGCTCTTCTAAACCAATGAATGTTGACAGATATCCTGCAAAGCACTTGAGCTCCTACTTGGAAGCAACTGTCAATAAATGTTCCCAAAGAGGGCAACTACAACATCCACAACAACAGCCTCAACCAACAGAAAGAATCCTTTTGAACCAAAGAACGAAACAGACCCAGTCTGTTTGACCAGGTCGGTGCTACAAATAGAAATTTTCAATCAGTACAGAAAAATTCAGCTATCCTTTAAGACGTTCTACCTAAAAAAGAAATGGCAGCGCGTCGCTTTTATGAAAATAAGTTAATAAATTTTCATAAAAACCATAATAAATTATTTGCTGTTTTTATGAAAACGGCAAATTTATTGCAAAATTCCAACGTGTTGAAACGGTCCCTCTAAGCCACAGGCGTGTCGGGGCCCTGCGTTAAAAAAAATCACTTAAAAATTCAATTTGTAAAAAAAAATTAAACCTAAGAAAAAATATTTAAAAATAGCCACCAAGAATTATAAAAAGCACAAAACTAGTGAAGTGAAAACTGAAGAAAAAATTAAAAAAATAAAGAAAATCAAATTATTTAAGCTGTTTAGTTGTTAATAGCAAAGAAAAAAAGTTAAATAGCAAATCAATTAGTGTACAAATTCAAAAGAAGATTAAACCATTTTACATAATTCCTTGGAGTAGCACCACCACTGCAGCAAATCCCAATAAGAGGTAATTTTTCATATTCCTCCTTACATATATGGATATGGAGGATTTCCTCCCCTACGGACAGGACACTAAGAACAAAAAATTCTGTCTATACAGGAATACACACATACAGTACATACAGTCGTCGCTCTTAATCGGTACAATGGAATAAAAGCAACAACAGCAACAATGACAGCGGCAATAAGGTGATTTAATACATTCACATTCTTCGTTCATGGTATGCGGGGGTGTTTCAAATACCGAAACTTACTACAACAGAAGGATGACAGTTGTTTGTCATTTTGTAAAAACAGTAAAACCTCTAATATGTTGATACCTGCTTTCTCAGAAAGAAATAAACAAATCACAAACTCGTATAAATTTAGATATAAAGTAAATAACTTTAAATGAAAAGTGCTTAACACCGGGGAAGTTTTTGTGGATTTTGAAACAAAAATGTTCATAGATGAGAAAAATCAAAAACAAAACAAAAATCGTATTTGAAAATTTTGCCTATAAGGGCGAAGATAATTTTAATATTAATTTTAATTAATTTCTCGTTGGAGTTGAGCTTAATGACCCATATGCGACCGGTTTCGCCGTGGATAGCGGCTCATCAGACATATCGGTTGAGTAGCGGCCTCTCTGTCAGCGAACTTTTGCTCTTTCAAATGCAATTTGTTTTTACGGTGGTGGATATTTGTCCACTCAATCTGTATGGCTTCCATGACAAACGCTTAGCTCAGCCTTTGGAAGTAATGAGTTTTGGCTCTGAACGCTAACACGTCGTGATAAAACTTTTTTTCATATTTTTTCAAGGACGTTGAACCACGTCTGGCTCAAGCTGATTTTTTATACCCACAGCGTTTAGGCTAAGAAGGTTATTTACACTTTGATACGACCAAAAATGTGCCTCATCGAAATAAAGGTTTTAGACCCCAAGTATGTTTGAACGAAATTCGTCCGTCCATGTCCGTCCGTCTGTCTGGCTGGCTGGTGCCCACGATAACTCTCGAACGGATTGACCGATTCGAACCAAATTTTGCACTTTGTAATATTTTGCCCAAACTTAGTTTAAGTTCGGAGATGGGCCATATCGGCCCACTCCTTCGTGTACCTCCACAAAAGTTAAAAAAATTGTGTGAACGATAACTCTAGAAGGGAGCGAGCAATCGATTTGATCCAAACTTCGGTCCATTCCTTTGGGTAGCTCCCACACAAAATTCGGAATACCTGAAGTTTAAGAGCTCCTCTTGGATCGTCTTGAACATTTTTTCAGTAGGTTGTTCTTGCAGCCCCGTTTACGACCGTACAATTTTTTTCGGGGGTAAGTCCATACTTCCTGAGATAATGGCCTAAAAGCTCCAAGAAACCTAATGGCACCAACTAAAATGGCAAATCCCCAAGATAACTCTCGCAGAGAGTTTCTGATTGGTCTGAACTTTGCACATCGTATTATTTCATCCAGGTTGGAACATGGGCTATATCGGTCCTTTATATGCCTCCCACACAAAGTTTGGGAAATGCAGCATGAGAACTCGTCTCGGATCTATTTGAATTTTTTTGCAGAAGTTTGTCTTCATGGTCCCTACTACAACCGTAAAATTTGTGTCCGGAGTAAGTCCATACTTCCTGAGATAATGTCCCAAAAGCTCCAAAAAGCCTGCAAGCAGTCTCTATGTACCAGAAGTTGGCATACTAAAAATTGTTGGTATATACCCATTATTTGGTATAGCCCCACATTACTGCAGGTATCGGTTCCTCATATTTTGAAGCAAAATCGTGATACAAACTCAATATATTTTATATACGGCATCATTATTGTGTTTGGTTTTTTTTTTTTGGTCAGAGGCTGAGGGTAGAGTTGTGTCGTTCCGGAACGAACTAGTTCAAAGGAACTACTCCACGAAAGGAACGACCGGTACTAGGTCCGACTATGCGGTTCAGCTAGTTCCTTTTGCTCCCTCGTTCGTTTTTTCCCATTCTTTTTGCTCCTCTCTTTCGGTTAGTTCCATCAGTTCATTTAAATAAGTGAATAAGAAATCTCATGGTGTCATTTCGCTTTTCATTTCTTACTAAACTGATCTTTGCCGAATTCAAAAAAAGCAATTGAAGTATTTTTAATTAGCAAAACGATTGTAAATTTGTTTTAAATATTTGTAATCTACCATGAAGAAATCCGAAAACAATTTATTTTTCTTTTGTTTTGATGAAGAAGAAGCACGAACGATATGAACTGAGTGAACGAGTATGAGTGTGGGTATGCATATAAGTCCCAATTTACATTGGGCGAGTTTACTTGCGGCAATTGTCATTTTGTAGGAGAGAGGGGTGAGGCATATGGTAACCCTTTGCCTCTCAGCACCCTCTCTCACCTACAAACTGACAATTGCCGCAAGTAAACTCGCCTAATGTAAATTGGGACTAAAGGTTGGTACTAAAAGGAACTATGGAACTAACTGAACGACCTAGTTCCGTTTGCGGAACGGAACGGAAAAGATCGAACCGCAAAAGGAACGATATTGCCCAGCTCTAGCTGAGGCTATATCTCCGTCAGCAAAGCTGACTGATACTTTCTTACTTGTTTTATTTGACACTTTTGTCTATTTGAAAATAATTGCCTGAAGAATTCTTAATAAAATCAAGGTCAAACTTAATATTTTTAGGGTTTTTTAGGTTTTCAGTTATTTGCTTGAAAACGGCAAGTCCTATCGAAATAGTGCTAAAAAAATGTTGTAGCTGTGAAAATTCTGTACAAGATCGACCTGTACGATTTTTCCTAGGTTTTATCATTTTTGAGATATACATAGAAGTTCAGATCACATTTTCAGGTTTTTTAGGTTCTTTTTCGATTCTGCTTGAAAACTGAAAGTCTTATCGAAATGGGACTAGAAAAAATGTTATAGCTGTGAAAATTCTCTACAGGTTCGATTTTTATGATATCTTCTTAGTTTTTACCATTTTCGAGATATAGAAGTTCAAATTTATTTATAAATCCCCCCGGCGATTTTTTATTCCCTCAGCACTTATGCTAAAGAGGGTATATACACTAGGGTTATAACTTTTTTGAAATATTTGCAAATATCAAAAATACCACCACATAGCCGTATATCGCATGAAAAACTACTATGAAATACAGTGTCATTTTTTCTCTATCGCGAAAAAAAGTTTCCGCACCAAATGCATTGAAGTCAGTAATGCAATCTTCAATTTTATTTGTTATAATGACATAGAGGCTTTTTGTAATAAATTATTAATAGTTTTAATATAATTTAAAATTAATATCAAACCATTCTGGGCCAATTTGTTATCAAATCGCGATATTTCTGAGCATTTAGTGCACCTTTGACAGCATTGAATTTTTTGTTTTTCTTTATAAACTCCCGAATTTTATGTTTATATTTATTGTACCTATCGCACCAGAGAATATGTGGTCATTTGCAACGAATTCGCGAAATTTACAGACTGTTTTTAATGACTTTGCCTCTTAGAATTATATTTGTTTTCTATAAATATTTATTCAAAAAAAGCAAACTTAAATTTTTAAATAGAAAAATTATCAAAAGGGCTTTAGTAATCGCAGCGGTGCGGATACTTTTTTCATCGAATCGAACTAAAACACCCGTTTTCGTTATAAGGACAAAATTCCGCACATGGTACTGGCGTGGTATTTTTTGGTTATAGCCCTAATAGACTCATCGAAATAGGTATGTTTGGACGAAATCCGTTTCAGACAATTTGGAGTGGATTTAGCCATGTCATGTCCGTTCGTCTGTCTAGTTGGTGCGCACGATAACTCTCGAACGTATTAACCGATTTGATCCAAAATTTGGCGTTCATAATATTTTCTGCAAGCTTAGTTTAAGTTCGAAGATAGGCCATATCGACCCACTCCCTCGTTTACATCCCCCACAAAAGTTAAAATTTGTTCGCAAAAATTATACCCACAATAACTTTTGATGGGACTACAAGACATATATAAAGTTCGAATATGGACTATAACGGTTCACTCCTTCAGGTACCTCCCACACAAAATTTCGGAAAAGTGCAGTTTAAGACCTCCTCTCAAATCCTTTTTTTCTTGTAGCAACTTGTATTCGCAGTTTAAGTTCGAAGATAGACCATATTGGTGCACTCTCTAGGGTACCTCCCCCAATATTCATTTTTTTGCAAAAATTATGCGCACGATTACTCTCGAAGCGATTAAGCGGTTTGGTTCATACTTTGCACATCGTTATATTTTTACCAGACGTTATCCATCGTTACACTCCTTCGAGTTCCTTTTACACACACCTCCTCTAGAATCGTTTTGATTTTTGTTGTAACAACTGGTATTCGCTGCCCCCCCTTAAGGCGGTGCAAGTTTTTTCAGGAGCAAGTCCATACTTCCTGATAAAATGGCCCGAAATCTGTAAAAACCCGCTAAGGCACAATGTGTAGTGGATGCGAATACAAAATTTGGCAGTCGTAATATTTTGCGCAATCTTAAATCAAGTTCTACGATGGGCCATATCGGTCCACTCCTTTGGATGCCTCCCCCGCAGCAATTCAAAACTTTTCGCTAAAATGGTGCACAGTGATCGATTTGGTCCATACTGCTCACATCGTGATATTTCTACGAGACATAGATCAGGTTATAAAATGGACTATATATGTCAACTCCTTTGAGTACCTCCCATACAAAATTTCGGAAAAGTACAGTTTATAACCTCCTCTCGAATCGTTTTGATTTTCCTTGCAACAGGTTGCACTCAAGGCCCCTATTACGACGATACACATATTTTGGGTGGCAAGTCCATACTTCTTGAGAAATTGAGACGAAAGCTGTAAAAAAATCTCTACAGCCAGCAAGTGTAGTTGCTGGTGCTCACGACAATTCTCGAACCGAATACTGCTTTGGTCCACACTTTACATTAGAGTTGGACAATCTAGTTCCCGGAGCGGATCGATCTTTCTTGCTCCTTTTCCCAAAAGGAACTAGTTCCTTAAAATAGTTTCATAGTTCCAAATAGTTCCGACATCGATATATTTCAACGAATTTTTCTCTTTCATCGTTCTTTTCATTCCAAATAGTTCCGAGACCGAAATAGTTCAACGAATCTTTCTCTTTCGTCGATCTTTTCGTTCCAAATAGTTCCGAGACCTAAATAGTTCCACGAATCTTTCCCTTTCGTCGCTCTTTTTGTTTTTTTTTCGTTCCAAATAGTTGCGAGACCGAAATGTTTTCATTGTTTGGTGGATCGAAATTGGTGAAACGAAAGATCGACGTAGGCGTTAAATTGAAGGAACGAGAAAAACGAAAGGAACTATGTGAATGCAAGAGCTGGATATAGTTCCAATAGTTCCTTGTCCGGAATAGTTCCTTGGAACTAGTTCGTTCCGGAACTACACAACTCTACTTTACATGTCGTAATATTTCTTAAACTATGTTTACATTTACGAAATCCACTCGATTTCATCTGTCAATTCCTTTGTGTATACGTCAAATGAAAACTCATCTGAAATCGATTGGATTTCATTTGACGTTTGAGCAATGGAATTGACAGATGAAATCGAGTGGATTTCGTAAATGTATAGTATTAGACTATCAGAATGTGTTTTACGTTTCCAAGTCCATGCTTCCTTATATAATCGTCCAAAGGTCTAAATTGTACGGTGAGCAACTGAAAAAAAGTGGTGGGCGCGATATCTATCGAGAGGAACGACTCCCAAAATGGACAATATCGGTACCTCCACCGCAAAACTTTTGAGCTTTAATCCAAATCCATATTTTTGTCGGCAAGTTCATACGCCAAAAATTCTGAAAACCCCCAAAATACACAAGTTGTTTTGGTAGTGAAGTGTTTCAATTCACACAGGATGAGGGTATATATCTGACGGCAAAGCAGACAGGTACTTTTGACCCATTTGAACGATTTTTGTGTGGAGAAACCACTGCGAACTTCAAATGTCAAATTTCAGCTAGTTCGGTCAAAAATTTCTGCTAAAATCCTCAAATTGGCCAAAAACGGGGCTATACCAAAACATAGACCCATTCGAACGATTTTGGTGGAGTAGTTTCGTGACCACTGAAAACCTCAAGTGTCAAATTACAGCTACTTCGATTAAAAATTGTAGCTAAAATCCTGAAAATGTCGGAAACCGGGTGGTACCATTATATGGGGCTATTCCATGTTACATTTAGGAACTTGGAGAATAATAATAAAAAAATAATTCCAAAACATGGACCTATATTGACGATTTTTGGTAGAGAAGTTTCGGGACTACTGAAAACAAAACCTCATATATCAACCTACAGCTAGTTCGATCAAACAATTTAGATAAAATCCCCAAATCAAAACATGGACCTATATTGACAATTTTATTAAGAATATTTTATACTCGTATTTCAATTTTTGATGCAACATTTTTAAGGTAATTTTATGCAAATAATTTGATCTGGTGATTTTTTGAAAGTACAAACCCAAACGACAAAAACCCAAGTTTGGTTTTGTTGTGTCAGATCCAGCTTGGATTTTATGGTCCCATCTAAACATTGTTAAATATTGACTTTTTAAAACAATTCTGGGCTATATCTCTGAAACCTATGGGAATCTTCATCTCACCTCTGAAGGAAATTTGTAGATAAGGGCAAGAAAAAAATATTAGTAGAAATAAGGAACTCGAAAAACTACATTCACAGGGGAGACTTCTCTCATATCAATGAGTGCACCCCGATTCATATTAGCTCAATGATATGGCACCTACTGTTTACAAAATAACCAGACATTTCGCGCGACATGCCCTTGTTAAAATAATGGGTGGGAAAAAAGGTTTGTAATGAGGATTTTTGCTGGGTCAGAACATGTCATTGTTGTTTTCGGTATATTCACATTGTTTTCAGTATATTTTTCAACGACGATTTAATAAATATGTCAAAAATGTGGTGAAATCCGAAATACGCGAATAAATTGTTGGTGTGAACTGTGTTTGAAATAAGTGTTGTAAAAAATATGATGCAAAATACCGCTGAAACAACATGAAGTAAGCATTTTAGAGTTTCAGCATGTTCTGAAGAATTGCTGAGAACTTTATTTGGACGATTTTTACAAAGGTTTACTTTGTTCAACTCACAATAGTTTAGCTGATATTGACCAGAATTTCAGCAATTATGTAAAAGTTTATATATTTTATCGATTTTGATGGCCTAGATGGAGTTTTTTATGTGTTCTGTTCGAAAGATAAGTTATGCTAGTTTAGGGCTACAATATTGCCGAAGACAGCAAGTGAAAATTCCTAATAGTTTCTGAGATAAAGGTCCGACAAATGCAAAAAACTGTAGTTTTAGCCCGGTTTAGATGAGGCCATAAAATCCCAACTGGCTCTGACAGAACAAACCCCTACTAGGGTTTTTATAGTCTCAATATGTACTTTCAAAAAATGCATACTATAAGTTGTTTACATTTTCAGTGTTGTATAGTGTTATTGTCGGTAAAATTTTAAAAATACATAAAATCGGGTGGTACCGTTATAGGACGTCACAGGTGGTCCCAGCTAATATATGAAGAAATTGATAGTTCGAGACCTTCTCTAAATTTGTGTACCATTAGAACAGCAGGAAACCGCAAGATTTTTTAATTATATCCTATTGAAACAAGTAAAAAAGTACCGACAGAAATATACCCTAAGCGTGAATTAACACATTTCTTTACCAAAAAAAAAAATATGTTTTTATGGGGTTTTCAGAATTATGGGTGTATGAACTTGCCGAGAAAAAACAAGTGAGCCAAGGCTATAGTCGGGTCGGGGCCGACTATGTGATACCCTACACCACTACCCCTGTTCATAAGCTTTTGACTAATAAAATTCAAAATATTAAAATTGGGATAGCTTAGCGCCTTTGCTCTGAATGTCTTCATTAACACAGGTCAATTTTTTTGAAACGCATTTAAGTGCATCGACAGTACAACCCAAATAAAAAATGGAAAAGTGGGATGTATGTCAACCATCAATAGGCTTCTTTCTCTGTTAGACCCCCATCAACCCCCAAAATTTCGTGAGGATCCGATCAAAATTTCGTAGTGTGATTGCACAAAAATGGAAAAAAAGATACATTACCGACTATTGCGACATCTCTGTAGTTTGACCACCTATGACAACCTACTTCACATCGTTGTAAAGGTGATATTTTCTACTTTCCTTGCCAGGTTTTGCTTTCGATATACCTCCTACAGAAGGGAGATAATAACTTTGAAATAAAACGTTGGTCTTTTTTCCAAATATTTTTTTCACATTCCGACCCCTGAATAATATCCGACCATTATCAAAAATCAAAAGGTTTTTCCTCTGTGGGACCCCCAATAACACCCAAAATTTCGTGACGATCCAATTAAAATTGCGACCTGTAGCGTGATTTCCAAAAAAGTGGAAAATGGGATGTATTACCGACTATTGCGATATCTCCGTTATTTGGATACCTACGCCAACCTGCTTTACATCATTGTAATGATGGGATTTTTTACCTTCATTGTCAGACTTTGCTTTTGGAAGGTCCCGAACCAAAGCTGTGATATTCGCCATTATTATTAAAATCCCAAATATGAAAAGTTGTGTTCTATTAGCGGCTTTTGCGATATCTTCGTTGTTTGACCACCTACGACAACCTACGTAACATCGTTGCAAAGGTGATATTTTCTACTTTCATTAGCAGGTTTTGCTTTTGCTATATCCCTTTTAGAAGCGGAGATATTCGCTTTGAAATAAAACGTTGACTTTTTCTCCAAATAAGTTTTTTGCCCATTCCGACCCCTGAATATTATCCGACCATCACCAAAATCAATAGGCTTCTTTCTCTGTAGGATCCCCATTAGCCCCCAAAATTTCGTGACGATCCGATCAAAATTGCGACCTGTAGCGGGATTACAAAAAAAATGAAAAATGGGATGTATTGCCGACTATTGTGATATCTCCGTTATGTGGCCACCTACGCCAACCTACTTTGCATCACTGTAAAGATGGGATTTTCTATTTTAATAGTCAGACTTTGTTTTTGGAAGATTCCCAACCGAAGCTGTGATATTCGTCATTATTATTAAAATCGCAAAAATAAAAAGTTGGGTTCTATTAGCGGCTATTGCGATATATTCGTTGTTTGATCACCTACGAGAACCTACTTTACATCATTAGAAAGGCGATATTTTCTACTTTCATGACCAGGTTCTGCTTTTGGTATACCCCATATTGAAGCTGAGATATTCGCTTAGGAAAAAAACGTTGTCTTTTTCTCCAAATAAGTTTTTTGCCCATTACGACCCCTAAATTTTATCCGACCATCACCAAAATCAATAGGCCTCTTCATCTGTGTGACCCCCATTAACCCCCAAAATTTCGTGACGATCCGATCAAAATTGCGACCTGTAGCGTGATTTCGAAAAAAGTGGAAAAATGGGATGTATTACCGACTATTGCGATATCTCCGTTATGTGGTCACCTACGCCGACCTAGTTTACATCATTATAAAGATGGGATCTTCTACTTTCATAGCCAGGCTTTGCTTTTCGAAAGTCCCCAACCGAAGCTGTGATATTCGTCATTATAATTAAAATCGCAAAAATGAAAATTTGGGTTTTATTTTCGACTATTGTTATATCTTCGTTGTTTGATCACCTACGAGAACCTACTTTACATCATTAGAAAGGTGATATTTTCTACTTTTATTGTCAGGTTTTGCTTTTGGTATACCCCGTATAGAAGCTGAGATATTCGCTTTGGAATAAAACGTTGTCTTTTTATCCACATAATTTTTTTTCCCATTCCGACCCCTAAATATTATCCGACCTTTACCAAAATCAATAGGCTTCTTCCCCTCCGGGACCCCCATCAACATCCAAAATTTCGTGACGATCCGATCAAAATTGCGACCTGTAGCGTGATTACAAGGTTTAGATGGACAGACGGACAGACGGACAGACGGACGGACGGACGGACTGACGGACGGACACACATAGCCAGATCGACTCAGCTCGTTGAGACATTCATTTTGATATATATAAGTATGGGTCTGCGACCATTATTTCGATGCGTTACAAACTTTTTGGCCAAAACCAACTTATAATACCATCCCCACATAGTGGTGTAGGGTATAAATATGGATTAGGATAAAAGCTCAAAAATGTTGCGGAGAAGGTACCTAACATAATGGACCGACATAGTCAATTTTGGAAGTGTGTCTTCTTTTGACGGTCATTCCTCGCGCCCACCAGTCATTTCAGACGGTCATATAATTTAGAGCTTTTGAACCATTATATCAGGAAAATGGACTTGCCCACGAAAAACATAATAAACAAGGTCACTACGGGTACCGTCGGTAAAAATCGCGCGTACCATTTTATCGAATATATTTAACTTTTGTGGGTTAGGTACCGTAAGGAGTAGACCTGTAAGTACCATCTTTAAATTTCATATAATATTCGAACAAATATTTCGATATGCAGTATTCGGTTCGAAAGTTGTCGTGCGCACCAGCCAATACATATGATGGCCGTAGGGGCTTTTTGTGCAAAACGCGTTCGAGAGAAGGTCCTAAACTGCACATTTCCAACATTTTGGGTGGGAGGTACCCTAAGGAATTGACATATATAGTTCATATACTAACCTGATCTATGTCTCGTAGAAATATTACGATGTGCAAAGTATATACCAAATCTGTTACTCTCTTCGAGAATTATCGTGCACACCATTTTAGAGAAAAGTTTTGAACTGTTGCGGGCGAGGTATCCAAAGGAGTGGACCGATAAGGCCCATATTAGAACTTGATTTAGGTTTGGGCAAAAATATTCCGAATGCCAAATTTCGGACCGAATCGGTTTATATGTTCGAGAGTTACCGTGCGCTCCATCCATACACATGGTGCCATAGCGGATTTTTACAGCTTTCGAGCCATTTTTCAGGAAGTATGGACTTGCCCTGAAAAATCTTGTACCGCCGTAATGGAGGCAGCGAATACAAGCTGTTACAACAAAAATTAAAACGGTTCGAGAGTAGGTCTTAAACAGCCGTTTTCCGAAATTTTGTGTGGAGGTACCCGAAGGAGTGGACCGATATAGTCCATATTCGAACTGTATTTATGTCTGGTTGAAATATTATGATGTACAAAGTACAAAGTCCCTTCGAGAGTTATCGTGCGCAAAATTTTTACGAAAAAAATTTACCTTTGGTGGGGGAGGTATCCGAGGAAGTGGACCGATATGGCCCATCTACGAAGTGGATAAAATTTTACGAAAGCCATATTTTAGAGCAAATCGGTTAATCCTTTCGAGAGTTATCGTGCGCTCAAATTTTCGAACTTTTGTGGGGGAGGTAGAAAAAGGAGTGGATCGATATAACCCATCTTCGAACTTAAACTAAGCTTGGACAAAATATTACGAAAGCCAAATTTTGGACCGAATCGGTTAATCCGATCGTGAGTTATCGTCTGCTCCATCCAGACAGACAGACGGGCGGACATTCCTAAATCGACTCCAAATTGTCTGAAAAGAATTTCGCCCAAACCATTATTTCGATGAGGAAAATGAGCCCGTATTAAAGTGTATATACCATCGTTAGCATAAATGCTGAGGGTATAACAAATATTTCACACTTGTGTAAAGGAACAATTGTATTGCCAAATTTAAAAAAATAGGAAAAATATGTTGTTATTCGAATCCCAATATCAAACAGGACTTAAATTTTTTGTAATTAACCGTAGTTTAATACAGAAAAATTTTAAGAAAATCTAAGAGTACAATCATTGATAAAAATTAATTTTTTTATTATATCGCGAAAATTTTACCCACTGTGCAAATTTTTTTTTCTATTTTTTATTAGATAGCTTAAAAAACAAAGAAATCAAAAAATATATTTTTCTTATCTTTGGGCCAATATTAAAGATGTTATGAGTATTACTTTGCCTATAGTTTTTACAGAATTCGACTTTTTCAACGTGCGAAATCTCTGCAACCGTTAACAAAAAAAACTGAAAATATACTGAAATGTTGCTGATGAGCAGCATCATCACAGCAAAAAATTAAGGGAATCAATAACCACTTTTTGAAAAAGTTTCCGATTTCACTCAGAAATCAGCATCCATTTTTTTACCTTTAGCAGATTTTAGACACCTCACCACTTGAGATAAATTGAAATCGAAGTAATACCTTAATTTTTTTTCTTCTTAAATCCGATTAGTACCGTTTATTAATATTTATCATATTTTTTAAAGGATTTTTGGTTACATAAACTCCTATATTACTTGCTAAGGTTCCACTGTTAACAACATGGAGTGAAGTGCTTGTGTAAGTGACTCAATCTCTTTGTACATATGTACGTTTGTAAGAAATAAAAAAGTACAATATCTTTATGTAAGCAATTGAAATTCTGGAGGCAAAATTTATGTACATATTTCAGTTTTATAACGAAAACCTATCTTATATAATTTTAAGAACACTATTTTTTAAAATTCCAAATTTTATTTAGAAAACAAAAATAAAAAAAATCCCACGACCACATTTCCCCCACAGGGATTTTATCTACATAAAGAAAAAGAAAAAAAGGAGGTAGAAAAATAGTTTGATTAGCATAAAGACCGTGTAACGAAAACAAGACAGACGGCAAAAAAGGATAAAGCTTTTTCGTTACAGGACACACATCTACAGGGCGCATACAAATACAGCACTGTAAAAAGAAGAGCGCATGTTTGTGTAAATTTTGACATTTCTAGAGAGTAAAGAGACAATTATTCTCACAAAGAATAGAGAACAATTTTGTTTGAATATTTGTCAAAATAATACAGAACCAGAGTCTGCAAAGCGTGTTATCCTATCAACGAAACACATGGTTTTGTTATGATTTTCCTCGCATGTGTGTGTGCGGTGGTACTTTTTGTTGTGGTAGTACACGGCATTAAATGAAAACAAAAATCATATGTTTCATTTTTGCGTTTACTTCGTTTGTTGTTGTCAATTTTTTTTTGTTTGAGAAATGAGAGCAAAATATTTGCGTTACTCTCATTTACTCCCACACATGTCCTTTTTTGTTTAGTCGTTGTTGTTCTTCTTTGTTTAGGGGTGATTATCTCCAAATGGGCCACTAATTGATTGTTATGACATTCGTTCAGGTTACTGCTTGTTCAAATTAGATTACAATTTCAAATAAAATATCCTTGGTAAAAAATAAATAAAATATCCCTGCAGGGGATCAAATACATAAAACCATGAAACAAACTGAAAACCTTCTTGGGACATAAAGCCAAATCGAGTGGGGTACTACCATAACATGAAGTTTTCACCCTCTGAGATGGTATATTATAAACTGAAGGGTGGCATGAAGGGCATCTATATAGAAGTCCTCAAGGGCGTGAGGACGATCTAAAGGCCGTATTTCTAGACGACCTGCAGGACGTCTTTAGAGACGTTTTTATGGACGACCTGAAAGGCGTCATTAGAGACGTCTTTATGGATGACCAGAAGAGCGTCTTTAGAGACGTCTTTATGGACGACCTGAAGGGCGTCTTTAGAGACGTCTTTACAGACGACCTGAAAGACGTCTTTATAGACGACCTGAAGGGCGTCTTAAGAGACGTCTTTATAGACGACCTGAAATGCGTCTTTATAGACGACCTGAAATGCGTCTTTATAGACGACCTGAAAGGCGTCTTTAGAGACGTCTTTATTGACAACTTGATGGGCGTCTTTAGAGACGTCTTTGTAGACGATCTAAAGGGTGTCTTCATAGACGACCTGAAGGGCGTCTTTATAGACGACATGAAAGGCGTCTTTAGAGACGTCTCTATAGACGACCTCAAGGGCGTCGTTAGAGGCGTCTTTATATACGACCTGAAGGGCATCTTTAGAGGCGTCTTTATAGACGATCTAAAGGCCGTAAATACGATCTAAAGGCCGTATTTCTAGACGACCAGAAGGGCGTCTTTATAGACGACCTGAAGGGCGCCTTTATAGACGACCTGCAGGACGTCTTTAGAGACGTTTTTATGGACGACCTGAAAGGCGTCTTTAGAGACGTCTTTATGGACGACCTGAAGGGCGTCTTTAGAGACGTCTTTATGGACGACCTGAAGGGCGTCTTTAGAGACGTCTTTACAGACGACCTGAAAGACGTTTTTATAGACGACCTGATGGGTGTCTTTAGAGACGTCTTTGTATACGACCTGAAGGGCGTCTTTAAAGACGTCTTTATAGACTACCTGAATTACGTCTTTAGAGGCGTCTTTATAGACGACCTAAAGGGCGTCTGTAGAGGCGTCTTTAGAGACCTGAAAGGCTTCTTTAGAGTCGTCTTTATGGACGACCTGAAGGGCATCTTTAGAGACGTGTTTATACACGACCTGAAGCGCGTCTTTAGAGAAGTCTTTATAGACGATCTGAAGGGCTTCTTTAGAGACGTCTTTATAGACGACCTGAAGGGCGTCTTTAGAGACGTCTTTATAGATGACCTGAAGGGCGTCTTTAGAGGCGTCTTTATAGACGACCTGAAGGGCGTCTTTAGAGGCGTCTTTATAGACGACCTGAAGGGCGTATTTAGAGACGTCTTTATAGACGACCTGAAGGTCGTCTTTAGAGACGTCTTTGTATACGACCTGAAGGGCGTCTTTAAAGACGTCTTTAGAGACGCCTTTATAGACGACCTGAAGGGCGTCTTTAGATACGTCTTTATAGACCACCTGAAGGGCGTCTTTAGACATCTTTATGGACGACCTGAAGGGCGTCTTTAGAGACATCTTTATAGACGACCTGAAGGGCGCCTTTAGATACGTTTTTATAGACGAAGGGCGTCTCTTTAGAGGCGTCTTTAGAGACGTCTTTATAGACGACCTAAATGGCGTCTTTAGATACGTCTTTACAGACGACCTGAAGGGCGTCTTTAGATATGTCTTTATAGACGACCTAAAGGGCGTCTTTAGACACGTCTTTATAGACGACCTGAAAGGCGTCTTTAGAGACGTTTTTATAGACGACCTGAAGGGCATCTTTAGAGACGTCTTTTTACACGACCTGAAGGGCGTCTTTAGAGACGTCTTTATAGACGACCTAAAGGGCGTCTTTAGAAACGTCTTTATAGACGACCTGAAAGGCGTCTTCAGAGACGTTTTTATAGACGACCTGAAGGGCGGCTTTAGAGACGCCTTCATAGACGACCTGAAGGGCGTCTTAAGAGACGTCTTTATAGACGACCTGAAAGGAGTCTTTAGAGACGTCTTTATAGACGACCTGAAGGGCGTCTTTAGAGGCGTCTTTATAGACGAGCTGAAGGGTGTCTGTACAGACGTCTTTTTAAACGACCTGAAGGCTGTCTGTACAGACGTCTTTTTAGACGACCTGAAGGGCGTTTTTAGATACATCTTTATAGACGACCTGAAGGGCGTCTTTAGAGACGTCTTTATAGACTACCTGAAGGACGTCTTTAGAGGCGTCTTTATAGACGACCTAAAGGGCGTCTTTAGAGACCTGAAAGGGTGTCTGCGCATACGTCTTTATGTACGACCTGAAGGGCGTCTTTATAGACGACCTGACGGGCGTCTTTAGAGACGCCTTTATAGACGACCTGAAGGGCGTCTTTAGATACGTCTTTACAGACGACCTGAAGGGCGTCTTTATAGACGACCTGAAGGGCGTCTTTATAGACGACCTGAAGGGCGTCTTTATAGACGACCTGAAAGGCGTCTTTAGAGAGGTCTTTATGTACGACCTGAAGGGCGTCTTTAGAGACATCTTTATAGACGACCTGAAGGGCGTCTTTGGATACGTTTTTATAGACGAAGGGCGTCTTTTTAGAGGCGTCTTTATAGACGACCTGAAAGGCGTCTTTAGATACGTCTTTACAGACGACCTAAAGGGCGTCTTTAGACACGTCTTTATAGACGACCTGAAAGGCGTCTTCAGAGACGTTTTTATAGACGACCTGAAGGGCGGCTTTAGAGACGCCTTCATAGACGACCTGAAGAGCGTCTTAAGAGACGTCTTTATAGACGACCTGAAAGGCGTCTTTAGAGACGTCTTTATAGACGACCTGAAGGGCGTCTTTATAGACGAGCTGAAGGGTGTCTGTACAGACGTCTTTTTAGACGACCTGAAGGACGTTTTTAGATACATCTTTATAGACGACCTGAAGGGCGTCTTTAGAGACGTCTTTAAGACTACCTGAAGGACGTCTTTGGAGGCGTCTTTATAGATGCCCTGAAGAGCGTCTTTATCGACGTCCAGAAGTACGTTTTGATGGATGATCAGAAAGTCTGTCTAGTAAATGATGTCAGAAACGCAAATATTAAGAATTTTTGCCGACCATATGTTTGACTGCAATAAAAGCCATTCGTATTTTTTTTTTAAATTTTGCAAAATCCTTATTTAAATTTCAAATGTTTTGCGTTCATTTATATTGCTGTTATCAAACGCTTCAAAAAAGGATAATCTTCATTCCTGAAGGCTAAAAAAGTGATTTCATTTTGGCAGAACAGCAACCCAACAGTTTAGACAAAAAAAACGAATTATCATCTCTTATGCAAACAAGTTGCCCAAGGATAAAAGGATAATAAAATCAACTAAATGTCAAAATTTGCTAGGCTGAGTAACTAATGACGGTGTGATGTTGGTGACAAAATAGCAACTTAAGCTAAAAATTGGATATATTTTATTATATAGGCTCTGATGTTCTTCGTTTGTAATGACAATAAAAACTATGCCAGTTCGTTTTTCACTTTTGAATTGGAACGAAGGACTTGGGTATTAGGTCATCAATTGCGTAAGGCCACCATATCTATATTTATTACTATTCTTTTTTTTTGGTATATGTTTGTTGGTTTCTTTTAGAAAGATCCTAGAACAAGATAAAGAAATATGAGGAGGTAGCAACATCAAAACTTAGTAAACAAATAAAACGTTTAGTAATGTAAAACATTGTCAAATGGTTTGACTGGCTGGATGGCTGTTGTGTTGTTACTTGTGCCATTGTCTGTTTGTTTGTCTGTTGAAGGACATTGGGTGTCATAACATCGCACACATCCACACATGTGAATGTTAGTCCAAACAAAACACCCACTCATACACGCTCACCTCTGGGGATAACATCATTGCCAGCCAAACAAACAACACCACCCAGCCAGCAATTGGGAGTGAGTGAGTCACTTCCTCTATCAGAAGTAATCGCTTTCTGAACTTCTATTCTAGAAAATAGCGATCCTTTATCATTTTACAATAACAATTGCATTGCTGTCCCTTTTTGAACTTCTTGGATAACTACCTAGTGTCAGAAAAGGAGATCGAAATTCTATTATTGCTTTTTTACACTAACAATGCTACTACTTACGACTATCGCATGGGCAGACACTTTCTCTGGTCAATGCAGACACTTCGATGGTTTACATTCATTTGAGGCGTGTACAACCTTAAACTAATATAAGACTTTAGTCTATCTGGTGTTTATAAGGTACGGTGGTGCAGTGGTAAGCATGTTCGCTTTGCATTCTTAAGGTCATGGATTTGATTCCCAGGCCAGGCAACATAACATTTTTAAAAGTACAAAAATTAATTAAATTAATTTCATCTAAGGATAGTTCTTTAAAAACGTATGTAATTTGGAACATTAATTAGAATAGTAAAAAAAATAAAAATTAAAAGAATAACAACAGATAAAATGAAAAACGAAAAAAAATGTTTTTTTTTTCGTCACAACCAATTTTATCGCTAAAAGTACTTCTAGGAAGTCTCGAAAGCGGCATTCACAAGTAGTGTCGTGGACGTGGTTCATTTTTTCCCGAACGGTGTGCCTACTTCAATTAGAATGCGAGATCGCGGATGTGTATTTCTATCGCCTGGGAGTGACTGCTTCGGGTAATGGGCGATAAAAAATGCTTGCTGGGCATCATCATCACCAAGACTATCTGCATCATCTCCATACGAACGACATTCACATAGACAATCATGGGCATGGACTCAGTCGATTTTCGTGGCCAAGTACGAGGACATAATATGTAAACTTAAAAGGCCGACCAAGCAGAAATACAACCAAACAAACACACACATTCACACACTAATGTGCCGAACACAAAATAGGAAGAAGAAAATCAATGACATAAAGATTTTCCAAACCACTTTGTTGATGGTTATACAAAACCACAACACAGGGAAGCAAAAAAAAAAAAAATAAATAAATAAAAGTTTAGTTGTCAAGCAAAACTATTTCCCAATGATAAAAAGAAAGGAAATTTAGTTAAAAGGGAAATTACTCGAGCGGAAAATAAAGAACATTAGGTATATGTTATGTTATATTACTCAGGAATTCGTTATACTGTTTAATATTTAAAAATATTTTCTGTAGAAAAAAAGTCCCACAGCAACATAGTTTCCGATAGAAAAAGTCAAAACGAACCACGGTTTCTATAGAAAAAGTTAATACCGATAACTGCTTCTAAAGAAAAAAAAAATAAATAAAGGACAAATGTTTCCTTTCTGAGAGAAAGGGTGCTTCTATAGACCCTTTCTGAGAGAAAGGGTGCTTCTATAGACCATTTCTGAGAAAAATGGGTACTTCTATAGACACATTATGAGAGAAAGGGCGCATCTCTAGGCCCTTTCTAAAAGAAAGGGTGCTTCTTTAGGCCCTTTCTAAGAGAAAGGATGCTTCTTTAGGCCCTTTCTGAGAGAAATGGTGCTTCTTTAGGAGCTTTCTGAGAGAAAAGGTGTTTCTATAGACCCCTTATGAGAGAAAGGGTGCTTCTCTACGGCCTTTCTGAGAAAAACGGGTACTTCTATACGCCCTTTCTGAGAGAAAGGGTGCTTCTATAGACCCTTTCTGATAGAAAGGGTGCTTCCATAGACCCTTTCTGAGAGAAAGGGTGCTTCTATAGATCCTTTCAGAAAGAAAGGGTTCTTCCATAGACCCATTCAGAAAGAAAGGGTGCTTCCATAGACCCTTTCAGAAAGAAAGGGTGCTTCCATGGACCCTTTCAGAAAGAAAGGTGCCTCCATAGACCCTATCAGAAAGAAAGGGTGCTTCCATAGACCCTTTCAGAAAGAAAGGGTGCTTCCATAAACCCTTTCTGGAAGAAAGGGTGCTTCCATAGACCCTTTCAAAAAGAAAGGGTGCTTCCATAGACCCTTTCAAAAAGAAAGGGTGCTTCCATAGATCCTTTTAGAAAGAAAGGTGCTCCCATAGACTCTTTCAGAAAGAAAGAGTGCTTCCATGGACCCTTTCTGGAAGAAAGGGTGCTTCCATAGACACTTTCTGGAAGATAGGGTGATTCCATAGATCCTTTCAGAAAGAAATGGTGCTTCCATAAACCCTTTCGGAAAGAAAGGGTGCTTCCATAAACCATTTCGGAAAGAAAGGGTGCTTCCATAAACCCTTTCGGAAAGAAAGGGTGCTTCCATGGACCCTTTCTGGAAGAAAAGGTGCTTCTATAGACCCTTTGAGAAAGAAAGGGTGCTTCCATAGATACTTTCAGAAAGAAAGGTGCTTCCATAGACCCTTTCAGAAAGAAAGGTGCTTTCATAGACCCTTTCAGAAAGAAAGGGTGCTTCCATAAACCCTTTCGGAAAGAAAGGTGCTTCCATAGAGCCTTTCAGGAAGAAAGGGTGCTTCCATAAACCCTTTCGGAAAGAAAGGGTGCCTCCATAGAGCCTTTCAGGAATAAAGGGTGCTTCCATAGATTCTTTCTGGAAGGAAGGGTTCTCCTCTAAATCCTTTCTGGAAGAAATGGTGCTTCCATAGACCCTTTCAGAAAGAAAGGTAGCTTCCATAGACCCTTTCAGAAAGAAAGGGAGCTTCCATAGACAATTTCAGAAAGAAAGGGAGCTTCCATAGACCCTTTCAGAAAGAAAGGGTGCTTCCATAGACCCTTTTTGAAAGAAAGGGTGCTTCCATAGACCCTTTCAGAAAGAAAGGGTGCTTCCATAGACCCTTTCAGAAAGAAAGGGTGCTTCCATAGACCCTTTCAGAAAGAAAAGGTGCTTCTATAGACCCTTTCAGAAAGAAAGGGTGCTTCCATAGACCCTTTCAGAAAGAAAGATTGCTTCCATAGACCCTTTCAGAAAGAAAGGGTGCTTCCATGGACCCTTTCAGAAAGAAAGGGTGCTTCCATAGACCCTTTCAGAAAGAAAGGGTGCTTCCATAGACCCTTTCAGAAAGAAAGGGTGCTTCCATAGACCCTTTCAGAAAGAAAGGGTGCTTCCATAAACCCTTTCGGATAGAAAGGGTGCTTCCATAAACCCTTTCGGATAGAAAGGGTGCTTCCATAAACCCTTTCGGATAGAAAGGGTGCTTCCATAAACCCTTTCGGAAAGAAAGGGTGCTTCCATAGAGCCTTTCAGGAAGAAAGGGTGCTTCCATAAACCCTTGCGGAAAGAAAGGGTGCTTCCATAGAGCCTTTCAGGAAGAAAGGGTGCTTCCATAAACCCTTTCGGAAAGAAAGGGTGCTTCCATAAACCCTTTCGGAAAGAAAGGGTGCTTCCATAGTGCATTTCAGGAAGAAAGGGTGCTTCCATAAACCCTTTCGGAAAGAAAGGGTGCTTCCATAGAGCCTTTCAGGAAGAAAGGGTTCTTCCATAAACCCTTTCGGAAAGAAAGGGTGCTTCCATAGAGCCTTTCAGGAAGAAAGGGTGCTTCCATAGATTCGTTCTGGAAGGAAGGGTTCTCCTATAAATCCTTTCTGGAAGAAAGGGTGCTTCCATAGACCCTTTCAGAAAGAAAGTGAGCTTCCATAGACCCTTTCAGAAAGAAAGGGAGCTTCCATAGACAATTTCAGAAAGAAAGGGTGCTTCCATAGACCCTTTCAGAAAGAAAGGGTGCTTCCATTGACCCTTTCAGAAAGAAAGGGTGCTTCCATAGACCCTTTCAGAAAGAAAGGGTGCTTCCATAGACCCTTTCAGAAAGAAAGGGTGCTTCCATAGACCCTTTCAGAAAGAAAGGGTGCTTCCATAGACCCTTTCTGGAAGAAAGGGTGCTTCCGTAGACCCTTTCAGAAAGAAAGGGTGCTTACATAGATCCTTTCAGAAAGAAAGGGTGCTTCCATGGACCCTTTCAGAAAGAAAGGGTGCTTCCATGGACCCTTTCAGAAAGAAAGGGTGCTTCCATAGACCCCTTCATAAAGTAAGAGTGCTTCCATAGACGCTTTTAGAAAGAAAGGGTGCTTCCATAGATCCTTTCAGAAAGAAAGTTGCTTCCATACACCCTTTCAAAAAGAAAGGGTGCTTCCATAAACCCTTTCTGGAAGAAAGGGTGCTTCCGTAGACCCTTTCAGAAATAAAGGATGCTTAGATAGATCCTTTCAGAAAGAAATGTGCTTCCATAGACCCTTTCAGAAAGAAAGGGTGCTTCCATAGATCCTTTCAGAAAGAAAGGGTGCTTCCATAGAGCCTTTCGGAAAGAAAGGGTGCTTCCATAGACCCTTTCGGAAAGAAAGGGTGCTTCCATGGACCCTTTCTAGAAGAAAGGGTGCTTCCATAGACCCTTTCAGAAAGAAAGGGTGCTTCCATAGACCCTTTCAGAAAGAAAGGGTGCTTCCATAGACCCTTTCAGAAAGAAAGGGTGCTTCCATAGACCCTTTCAGAAAGAAAGGGTGCTTCCATAGACCCTTTCAGAAAGAAAGGGTGCTTCCATAGACCCTTTCAGAAAGAAATGGTGTTTCCATAGACCCTTTCAGAAAGAAAGGGTGCTTCCGTAGACCCTTTCAGAAAGAAAGGGTGCTTCCATAGACCCTTTCAGAAAGAAAGGGTGCTTCCATAGACCCTTTCAGAAAGAAAGGGTGCTTCTATAGACACTCTTTGAGAGAAAGGGTGCTCCTATAGACACTCTTTGAGAGAAAGGGTGCTCCTATAGACCGTTCTGAATGCAAGTTTGCTCCTATAGACCGTTCTGAATGCAAGTTTGCTCCTACAGACCGTTCTGAATGCAAGTTTGCTCCTACAGACCGTTCTGAAAGAAAGTTTGGGTTTATAGAAGCACCCTTTCTTTCAGAAAGGGTTTATAGAAGCACCCTTTCTTTCAGAAAGGGTTTATAGAAGCACCCTTTCTTTCAGAAAGGGTTTATAGAAGCACCCTTTCTTTCAGAAAGGGTTTATAGAAGCACCCTTTCTTTCAGAAAGGGTTTATAGAAGCACCCTTTCTTTCAGAAAGGGTTTATAGAAGCACCCTTTCTTTCAGAAAGGGTTTATAGAAGCACCCTTTCTTTCAGAAAGGGTTTATAGAAGCACACTTTCTTTCAGAAAGGGTTTATAGAAGCACCCTTTCTTTCAGAAAGGGTTTATAGAAGCACCCTTTCTTTCAGAAAGGGTTTATAGAAGCACCCTTTCTTTCAGAAAGGGTTTATAGAAGCACCCTTTCTTTCAGAAAGGGTTTATAGAAGCACCCTTTCTTTCAGAAAGGGTTTATAGAAGCACCCTTTCTTTCAGAAAGGGTTTATAGAAGCACCCTTTCTTTCAGAAAGGGTTTATAGAAGCACCCTTTCTTTCAGAAAGGGTTTATAGAAGCACCCTTTCTTTCAGAAAGGGTTTATAGAAGCACCCTTTCTTTCAGAAAGGGTTTATAGAAGCACCCTTTCTTTCAGAAAGGGTTTATAGAAGCACCCTTTCTTTCAGAAAGGGTTTATAGAAGCACCCTTTCTTTCAGAAAGGGTTTATAGAAGCACCCTTTCTTTCAGAAAGGGTTTATAGAAGCACCCTTTCTTTCAGAAAGGGTTTATAGAAGCACCCTTTCTTTCAGAAAGGGTTTATAGAAGCACCCTTTCTTTCAGAAAGGGTTTATAGAAGCACCCTTTCTTTCAGAAAGGGTTTATAGAAGCACCCTTTCTTTCAGAAAGGGTTTATAGAAGCACCCTTTCTTTCAGAAAGGGTTTATAGAAGCACCCTTTCTTTCCGAAAGGATTTATAGAAGCACACTTTCCTTCCGAAAGGATCTATAGAAGCTCCCTTTCTTTCAGAAAGGGTCTATAGAAGCACCCTTCCTTTCAGAAAGGGTCTATAGAAGCATCCTTGCTTTCAGAAAGGATATATAGAAGCGCCCTTTCTTTAAAAAGAATTTATAGAAGCACCCTTTCTTTTAGAAAGGGTCTATAGAAGCACCCTTCCTTTTGGAAAGGGTCTATACAAGCAACCTTCCTTTTAGAAAGGGTCTATAGAAGTACCTTTCTTTCAGAAAGGGTCTATAGAAACACCCTTCTTTTTAGAAAGGGTCTATAGAAGCACGCTTTCTTTCAATATCACACAATTTTTAAGTTTTCTCGCAAAACAAATTTCGGCGCTATGTGGGTTAATGACAACTTTTCAAATTACAGAATTATTTTTTGCATTGTTATCTCAAAATCTCAATTCGTTTCGGAGTAATTGACGTTTACATTTTTAAGGTCAGGTCATAGACTAATGAATGCACAGACGAAGGATTACTCAATTTTTCCGCGGTCAAGTCACACAAAACTCAAAACAGTTCGATGACGATTTTTGGGAAAAATTGCAATATTTTCTTGGATATTTTTATTTGAGGATATAGTCCCCATCAAAATTAACCCCATGCAGTCTTTTGCCATAATAATATATTTATTAACTTGTATTTTTTTTTCTGGCATTTTATATTGAGTTTCTTAGTTACCCCACTTAATTCGAACTTACTCGGTGAGAGCATTCCGCCGTCTATAAATTCATTAGTCTATGGTCAGGTTTTTGGATCACTTTCAGTATCACTCACTATGTGTGTTATATCTTTATTCACTGTTGTTTTAGCTTATTTTTGAGATGATATGTTCGCAGTCAAATCGAATGAGGATTATTTTCGTAGAGCACTTCGACCTTATAACTCACTTCCTTCAATGTCCTTTACCTCCTTTATTTCAAAAGTCGCTATAAAAGTACCACAAGATGACGTTTTTCAGTTTCGAAATGTTCTGCAAAAATTAATCGACTTTGTCGCGTTTTCATAGTCATTTTTGACATTTATTCCTGTTTGCTCAGAAAAAAACTGTGTTTTGTGTTTTTGTATGTTCTGTAACGAATATACAAAAAACTAAATATACCCCCATTATTATAAGTGTTCTTTTGTTATAGTTTGGATTTACCGAACAGATTTATAGCGTTCCGGTTAACTTAAAGTTAAAAGTGATGATGGAATTTCAGGGAGGAGCTTCTTGTCATTAACTTTCAATGTGGAAATTATATTTTTAATGCCTCCAAGTTAGTTTATTTTACATTTTCAAATCCATCAGATAGTAAAAGAACACATGTAATAATGGCCCATAGTCTTTTTCTGAACAAAAACAGAACGAGAGCTAAAATTTTCTGAGCGACATTTTTGCAGAACATTTCAAAGCTGAAAAACGTCATCTTGTGGTACTTTTATAGCGGCTCTTAAAATAAAGGACCAAAAGGACATTGAAGGAAGCGAGTTATAAGGTCGAAGTGCTTTACGAAAATAATCCTCATTCGATTTGACTGCGAACATGTAATCTCAAAAATAAGCTAAAACAACAGTGAATAAAAATATAACGGTAATTCCTGATGCCTTACAGGGTCTCTAGCAAATTCTTAATCACGCCATAACGCGGAAGTTCGACTCACGGCGGATCTGTCCGTCGGGATTCTTAATATACTCACCAAGGCCTTTCTTCCCCAAGAGGAATTTTCCGTGCCCCAGACTTTCACCTCCATTTTGTTGCACAGTGTTATTTGTAATGAGGTTTTTACAAATCTTTAGCAATGGCTTCATTTGAAATCATTCCAAAGAATTAGTGAAAGCCCCAATTCAATCGAACCAAAATATAAGCGATATCATTTAGTTATCTATTGTAATTCTTGAGCATTGTTGGAAGATTTGGAAAACTAAAAGTACTTTTTATTGAATTTTTCCAATACACTGTTCTTTAAAATGTATCTCTCTCTATCTCCTCTCTCTTGTTGTTGTCTAATCCTATTGTACCTTTGACGTTTACTTCCCTACGAATATATTCTTGTGTTGTATAATAAACCATCAAAACGTTTTAACCGATTGACAAATGTAAGGAAATTTTCCTGCAGCTTTAAAGAATGACGCGTTATGACCACCACCGCTATTGTGCATGTGCGCTTTGTCAAGTAGTTTTTCAGCAGCTGTCGCCACTAATCTATTTACTTAATGTCGACGACAAAGGCGGTGACATTCAATGACAATCAAAAGCTTGTAAACGCCATTTATATAAGTGGCTAGCTACCACCACGCTTTCCTGCTGCTCCTGTTTTATGGCAAGAAATAAAAAAAACCACACGTCAATAAGCAAAGAAATCCTGTAGAAAAATGGGGTTTATGATGGGCAACCCATAAATATCTTCATTATTTACTATTATCTCAGTCGAACAGAATAATAATGACATCATAATAGAAACACAATATTGATGAATGTGATTTGCATTAGAAGGCGAATAATGCAAATGTCACACAAGAAATCCAATTCGATTCTAGTCGAGATAATGTATGTTTTCAATGATATGAAAAGGTTATGATTATTATAAGTGGATGTGGAGGGAGCTAAAGAAATCGCAGTAAATTTGATTTGCAATTTATAAAGAAATATGAAACTGATTTAAGTGGTATAATGAAAAGAGAAGAGAGAAAATTGTTTCGGTATTTTCTCGGCTATGATGTAAAACGGGCTTTTTCGGCCAAAACTTTATGGAAATAAAAAACTAATTTATTTTATTTTTACTCAACGGTATTGATTTGTTCATGACCTTTTTTATATAAGCCGAAGTAGAATTAAATTTAATTTATCTTGGTCCCTCTTTCATCTCAAGTGGACACTGACCTCCCCGTGGTGTCCCCGGGGAAACTGCCTTTAACACCAGTTAAAGGTAGGGAGCTAACATGTGCCGGGCGTTCACCCATAAGAACGTTAAAAACTTGGGTCGGGTTAGTAACCCTCCCCTAGAAAAAACAGCCTACTATGAAAAAACGAAAGAAAAACAAACCCCTCTAAAATTGACGAACCCCGCAAACGTTTTAAGGACGAAGATCTGCGAATCTGCACCTGGAATGTTCGCACTCTTTATAGAGAAGGCGCAGTCTTCGCATTGGCAGACGTACTTGAAAAGTACAAGGCCGATATTACTGCCATACAGCAAAAACGATGGATTGGGAAAGGCGTCACAACAACACTTAAAGGTGACGCACTGTATTATAGCTGCCATGACGTAAAGCATGAGTTTGGTTGCGGATTCGTAGTTAGTCGGAGACTAAAACATCTGGTCTCTAGCTTCACCCCAGTGAATGAAAGACTTGCTGCAATTCGAATAAAAGCTAAATTCTTCAACATCAGCTTTATTTGCGCTCATTCTCCCACTGAAGAAAAGGACGAAATGGCCAACGATATATTTTACGTGCGCTTAGAAGAAACTTATGACCGTTGCCCTCCCATGACATTAAAATTATACTAGGCGATTTTAATGTCAAAATTGGAAAGGAGAATATCGTTGGCCCAACAGTCAGGAAATTCAGTCTCCACAGTGAAACATCTGACAATGGTATGAGGCTGATAGACTTTGCAGCTGCAAAAAACATGGTAGTTAGCAGTACCAGATTTAATCATCTCGATATTCATAAGGGCACCTGGCTGTCTCCAGATCAGAAAACAAGAAACCAAATTGATCATGTTGTGATAGATGGAAGACATTCATCCAGCGTGTTGGATGTACGATCGTTCCGAGGCGCAAACATTGATTCGGACTACTACCTTGTTGCAGCAAATGTTCGTACCCGTCTAAACGTTGCAAATAAAGCACGAACAGACACAACGCGGAAGTTGGACATCGATAGGCTGCAAACACAACAGATAGCCACAGCATATTCCACTCAACTAGCCCAATTGCTTAACGCGAGCACTCCTTGTCCCGATAACATAACAACACAATGGCAAAATATTGCCCACTCCATGCAAACAGCCGCAAAATTCATACTTGGATTCCAGAGACCTCCACAAAGGAATTCATGGTATGACCAGGAGTGTCGTGCTGCTACCGAAGAGAAAAATGCAACGCGTGGCGCACGAGAGAGATATAGGGAGAAAAGGAGAGAAGAGAAACGTCTTTTCCGCAAGAAAAAGAGAGAAATGGAAAAGCGGGAGTGTGAAAAAATCGAGATGTACAGGAGCCAGAATGAAGTCCGAAAATTCTACCAAAGAGTGAAACATCAAACAGATGGCTTTGGTACAGGCACATCCTCCTGCAGAGACCAGCAAGGTAATCAGGTAACAGATACAGATAGCGTGCTCAGGATATGGAAGGAACATTTCTCCAATCTGCTGGTATTCAATAGTACCGAATGATACCACAGATCCCATCCCAGAAGATGGTATAGAATGTATACCGCCCGGCCAAGATGAGGTAAAAACAGCAATCAACCGGCTGAAGAATAATAAAGCAGCAGGAGCCGATGGCTTACCAGCCGAGCTGTTTAAAACCGGAGGCGACGCGCTGATAAGGTGTATGCATCAGTTAGTTAGCATCCTATGTCCCGTCCACAAGAAAGGAGATAAGACTGTATGCTCCAACTATAAGGGCATAAGTCTTCTCCCTATTGCCTATAAGATAGTGTCAGGGATATTGTGCGAACGACTAAAGCCAATGGTCAACGAAATAATTGGACCATACCAATGTGGCTTTAGACCTGGCAAGTCCAACATTGACCAGAAATTTACCCTGCGGCAGATCCTAGAGAAGACCCAAGAGATGCAGATCGACACATTTCACCTTTTTGTCGATTATAAAGCAGCATTCGACAGTCCCCTCCGATCAAAGGTATTCCATGCAAAGTCTGAATTTGGTACCCCCGCAAAGCTCATCCGGCTTTGTAAGATGACTTTAACTGATAAATGAAATGACACAATTTACACCAATAGCCACATGTTACTTGCCTATGCTGATGACATAGACATCATGGGACGATCAGTAAAGGAAGTAACTGATACCTTTAGGAAGGTCGAAGCAGAATCTGCGAAAGTGGGTCTGGCGGTAAACGGCGAAAAGACCAAATTGATGGTGTTGACGCGCAAAGCGTCCATAGAGCTCGGACCAACTGTGGAAGTTGGTACCTACAATTTTGAGGTAGTTAAAGACTTCGTCTACCTCGCCACTGCCATAAACACAAGAAACAACATCAGTTGTGAAATAAGAAGAAGAATTGTATTGGCCAACAGATGCTACTATGGTTTAAATAAGCAATTTAAAAACAAAGCCACATCTCGTCAAACAAAAACAACACTATACAAAACGCTGATAGTACCCGTGCTAATGTATGGCTCCGAAGCATGGGTACTTGCGCAAGCAGATAAGGCAGTGCTTGGTGTGTTTGAGAGGAAAATTCTTCGAAAAATCTACGGGCCCGTTTAGCGTTGACGGTGAATATCGACGTCGTATGAACCACGAGCTCTATCAGCTATACAAAGACATGAATATAGTTAAACGTATCGAGATGCAACGATTGCGTTGGCTAGGCCATATTATGAGAATGAGCGATGATGAACCTGCTAAAAAGGCATATGAATACATGCCACATGGCTTCGATGGAGCATACAAGTGGATGAAGAAATGAAAAGGCGCGGTATTCCAAAAAGTCGAGCGAAAAACAGAGAGGAATGGATATCTTTTTTTAGTTCTGTCTATGGAACAAATGTTCTGTAATGGGCCAACTAAGTAAGTAAGGATTAAATTTCCACTGCTCTCTATTTGTTGTTTTTCCATCCCAATCTAGAATATCTTGTTTTTATTTCGTTTTCTTCTTGTTTACTCCATCGACTCCTTGGCCTTCCAGTATCTTATTTATAGTCGGATATACTCTCAGCCTGTGTGAATAGATACTTTAATCTATATGCAATATAGAATCGAATACCCTTATGAATATGTATATACACTCGTTAGTATAACTGCTGAGGGTATATAGAGGCCTCATTTTGTCTATAGAAGACTTCAAGAGGCGTTGTACTTTCTATTTCAGATCTCTAGAATCATTCTATTGTCATGAAAGACCTCTGTAGATGTTTTGTTGTTTACAAGACCCCAAGAGGTCTTATGTTGTCTATAAAAGACTCCAATATATCTTCTGTTTTCTATAGAAGACCTCTAAAATTGTTGTCTCTAAACTATCTCAGGAAGTCTTTTCTTGTATCTAGAAGACCTCAAGAGGCCTTCTGCTATCTAAATCTCTAAAGATCTTTTGTTTTCTACAGAAGACCTCAAGAGGTTTTCTGTTGCCGTTAAACGACCTTTGGATATCTTTAAAAGCCTTCTTTGCCTTCACAAGATTTCAAAAGTATTGTGCTGCTTATGTAAGACCTCTAGAAGTACTCTCGAAGACCTCTAGAGGTCCTCAATAGGTCTTCTGATATCGATGGAAGACTATATTTAATACTCTTTTGCCTATAGAAGTGTGCTTCTATTGTTTTAAGAAGACCTCAAGATGTATTCTGTTGTCTTAAGAAGACCTGAAGTGGTCTTCTCTTTTATATAGAAGAGGTCAAAAGGTCTTCTGTTGTCTATAGAAGACCTCAAGAGACCTTCTGTTATCTACAAATGATCTCAAGATGCCTTCTGCTGTCTGCAAAATACCTCAAGAAATTTTCTGTTGTTTATAGAAGACCTGAAGAGGCCTTCTGTCGCCATTAGAAAATCTCTAAATATCAGGTCTTCTGATGACTTAAGAATACTTCAGGATATCTTCTCTTGTCTATAAAATACTTCAAAGGTCTACTATTGCCTTTAGAAGATTTCAAAAGATATTTTGTTGTCTATAGAAGGCGTCAAAAGGTCTACTGCTGCTTATGTAAGATCTCTAGAGGATCCTGCTGCTTATGTAAGACGTCCAGAGGTCTTCTGTTTTTTGGAAAACCTCAATAAGTCTTCTGTGGTCTATGGGAGACTACACTAATTCTACTTTTGTCTATAAAAGACCTCAAATGGTCTTCAATCGTCTTTAGAAGACTTCAAGATATCTTATGTTGTCTACAAAAGGCATCAAGAGGTATTCTAATGTCACGTGAAATGGTTTTCTTAAGAACACCTGAAATGGTTTTCTGATTTCTACAGAAAACCTGAAGTGGTCTTCTGAATTTTATAGAAGATCTTTGGTGTCTTAAGACCTTAAGAGGTCTTCTTTTGTCTTTAGAGGTCTTATGTTGTCTATAAAAGACCCAAAGAGGTATTCTGTGGTATATAGAATACCTCAATAGGTTGTCCATGAAATACCCTAATAAATTTTCTATCGTCTTTAGAAGACTTCAAGAGGTCTTTTGTTTCTTATAGAAGGCCTCAAGATGTCTTCTGGTGGTGAAGATGTCACGAGGTATTACATTGTCTTTAGAAGACTTCAAGAGGCCTTCTGGTGTCTTAAGACCTACTAAAGAGGTCTTCTTCTGTCCTTAGAAAACTTCAAGAGGTCTTCTGTTTTCTGTAGAAGACCCCAACAGGTATTCTGTTGTCTGTCGAAGATCGCAAAAGGTCTTCTGCTGTCTATATAAAGCCTCTATAGGCCTCTATCGCTCATTGAAGACCCTAAAAATTATTCTATTTTATATATGTAGAAGACCATAATACGTCTTCTGCTGTGTATGGAAACCCAATAAATCTTCTATCTATCTTCTTTAGAAGACTTTAAGAGGTCTTCTGTTTCCTCTAAATGACCTCAATAGGTATTCCGAAATCATAGCAAGATCAAGATGCCATCTGGTGTCTTAAGAAAACCACAAGAGGTCTTCTGTTGTTCTTAGAAGAATTCAAGAGGTATTCTGCAGTGGGATTCTCTAATTCATATTTTGAAACGTTCAAATAAAAGTTGACAACACTGTTGCTATCGGTAGAACGTTACGACTACTTCTTAACATACCGAATAATATCGTTAATTACCGAAATTTAAAGCATTTTAATTTTAACGATTTTTGTCGGTAATTCCAAAAATGTGCTCGAGAATCGCACTACTGTTGTCTATAGAAGACCGAAAGAGGTATTCTGTTGTATATAGAAGACCTCAATAGGTATATGTCTATATCCAGCTGCCTTATTACTTACTTACTTAGCTGACCCATTACAGAACATTTGTTCCATAGACCGAACTAAGAAAAGATCTCCAATTCTCTCTGTTTTTCGCTTCGATTTCTGGAATACCGCGCCTTGTCATCTCTTCATCCACTTGTTTGCGCCATCTATTCTTTGGCCTGCCAATTCTGCGTGCACCGCCATGTGGCATGTATTCATACGCCTTTTTAGCGGGTTCATCATCGCTCATTCTTATGATATGGCCTAGCCAACGCAATAGTTGCATCTCTATATTCATGTCTTTGTATAGCTCATATAGCTCGTGGATCATACGTCGATATTCACCGTCAACGCAAATCGGCCCGTAGATCTTTCGAAGAATTTTCCTCTCAAACACACCAAGCACTGCCTTATCTGCTTGCGCAAGTACCCATGCTTCGGAGCCATACATTAGCACGGGTAGTATCAGCGTTTTGTATAGTGTTATTTTTGTTTGACGAGATGTGGCTTTGTTTTTAAATTGCTTATTTAAACCATAGTAGCATCTGTTGGCCAATACAATTCTTCTTCTTATTTCACAACTGAAGTTGTTTGTTGTGTTTATGGTAGTGCCGAGGTAGACGAAGTCTTTAACTACCTCAAAATTATAGGTACCAACTTCCACAGTTGGTCCGAGCTCTATGGACGCTTTGCGCGTCGACACCATCATCTTGGTCTTCTCACCGTTTACCGCCAGACCCACTTTAGCAGATTCTGGTTCGACCTTCCTAAACGTATCAGTTACTTCTTTTAATGATCGGCCCATGATGTCTATATCGTCAGCATAAGTAAGTAACATGTGGCTATCTATTGGTGTAAATTGTGCCACTTCCTTTTCCAGCAAACTGTTGAATATGTCACACGAAAGGTTGTCTCCTTGTCTGAAACCTCTTTTGGTACTGAACTGTTCGGAGAGCTTCTTTCCAATTTTAACTGAGGACCTAGTAGCAGTTAAAGTCATGTTACAAAGCCGAATGAGCTTTGCGGGGATACCAAATTCAGACATTGCATGGAATACCTTTGATCGGAGGGGACTGTCGAATGCTGCTTTATAATCGACAAAAGGGTGATATTGTCGATCTGCGTCTCTTGGGTCTTCTCCAGGATTTGCCGCAGGGTAAATATCTAGCCAATGGTGCACTTGCCAGGTCTTAAGCCACATTGGTATGATCCAATTATTTCGTTGACCATTGGCTTTAGTCGTTCGCACAATATCCCTGACACTATCTTATAGGCAATAGGGAGAAGACTTATGCCCCTATAGTTGGGGCATACAGTCTTGTCTCCTTTCTTGTGGACGGGACATGGGATGCTCAGGTTCCAATCGTCGGGTACGCGTTCTTTCTGCCAGATGGTACTAACTAGCTGATGCATACACCTTATCAGCGCGTCGCCTCCGGTTTTAAACAGCTCGGCTGGTAAGCCATCGGCTCCTGCTGCTTTATTATTCTTCAGCCGGTTGATTGCTGTTTTTACCTCATCTTGGCCGGGTGGTATACATTCTATACCATCTTCTGGGATTGGATCTGTGATATCATCGTCATCGCTACTATTGGATACCAGCAGATTGGAGAAATGTTTCTTCCATATCCGACAGCACGACACGACTGTTCATACCACAAATTCCTTTGTGGAGGTCTCTGGTATCCAAGTATGGATTTTGCGGCTGTTTGCATGGAGTGGGCAATATTTTGCCATTGTGTCGTTATGTTATTGGGACAAGGAGTGCTCTCATTAAGCAATTGGGCTAGTTGAGTGGAATATGCTGTGGCTATCTGTTGTGTTTGCTTTATTTGCAACAACGGTCCGAGTCTATGTTTGCTCCTCGGAACGAGCGCACATCCAACACGCTCGATGAATGTCTTCCATCTATCACCACGTGATCAATTTGATTTCTTGTTTTCTGATCTGGAGACAGCCAGGTGCCCTTATGAATATCGAGATGATTAAATCTGGTACTGCTAACTGCCATGATTTTTGCAGCTGCAAAGCCTATCAGCTTCATACCATTGTCAGGTGTTTCACTGTGGAGACTGAAATTCCCGACTGTTGGGCCAAAGATATTCTCCTTTCCAATTTTGGCATTAAAATCGCCTAGAATAATTTTAATGTCATGGGCAGGGCAACGGTCATATGTTTCTTCTAAGCGCTCGTAAAATATATCTTTGGTCTGTTCGTCCTTTTCTTCAGTGGGAGCATGAGCGCAAATAAGGCTGATGTTGAAGAATTTAGCTTTTATTCGAATTGCAGCAAGTCTTTCATTCACTGGGGTGAAGCTGGATACCAGATGTTTTAGTCTCCGACTAACTACAAATCCGCAACCAAACTCATGCTTTACGTCATGGCAGCTATAATACAGTGCGTCACCTGTAGGTGTTGTTGTGACGCCTTTCCCAATCCATCGTATTTCCTGTATGGCAGTAATATCGGCCTTGTACTTTTCAAGTACGTCTGCCAATGCGAAGACTGCACCTTCTCTATAAAGAGTGCGAACATTCCAGGTGCAGATTCGCAGATCATGGTCCTTAAAACGTTTGCGGGGTTCGTCAACTTTAGATGGGTTTGTTTTTCTTTTCTTTCGTTTTTTCATAGTAGGCTGTTTTCTAGGGGAGGGTTACTAACCCGACGCCCAAACCCAAGTTTTTAACGTTCTTTTGGGTGATCGCGCGGCACATGTTAGCTCACTACCTTTAACGGGTGTTAAAGGCAGTTCCCCAGGTGACACCACGGGGAGGTCAGTGCCCACTTGAGATGAAAGAGGGACCAAGATAAATCCTGGGCTTTGCCATGTTAAAACCGGTCAGGACCGTTCCTTGGTATCTTCCACCCCCTACGTCACCCACGTCACGTCCGCTGCCTCCATTACGATTGTAAAAATTGTTTCAGGGGCAAGTCCATACTTTTTGAGAAAACAGCCCGAAAGGTGTGAAAAACCCTTTGGCACCATATGTACTGGATCACGATAACTCTCGCGCTGATCAACCAATTTGGTCAAAAATTTGGCCTTCGTCATATTTTGTCCAAACTTAGTTTCAGTTCGAAGACGATCCACAGCTTCTGGTACTTTCCCCCTAATATATAAAAAAGTATATGCACGATATCTCTTGAACGGAGCAACCAATTTGATCCAAACTTTGGATCTCCTAATATTTTGTCCAAATTTAGTTTAACTAAGTTCAGATTAGGGTCGAAGATCTTTTGGAAATGTATAGCGAATGCTGTTCGTTGTGGGCCTGTTTGCAGCGATATAATGTTTTCCGTGGACAAGTCCATGCCTTCTGGCATACTGGTAAAAAAGTTATAGGATTACCCAATGAAATGACTAGTGGCGCGGTATTAACGAAAAGATATGACTTCCAAAATTCCTTTAAGTACATCCTCCGCAGAACTTTTGAATCCTAATCCACATTTTTGCCTGCAAGTTCAAATGTCCGAAAACAAAATTCTGAAAAGATCCTAAATACATTTGATCTGTCCGCAGATGAAAGTTTTAATTCACATAGGCTAAGGGTATACCTCTGTCGGCAAAGCTGACTGATACTTTTTACTTATTATTATACCCTCCACCATATAAAGGGTATAATTAAATTTGTCATTCCGTTTGTAACACATCGAAATATTCATCGGAAACCCTATATAGTATATATATTCATGATCAGGTAATGTTCTAAGTCGATATTGGTACAGAAATTTAAATTACCCCTAGGATGTTTGGAATTGCTAATTGGCTATATCGGTTCACGTTTTTACATAGCCCCAATAGAACGGTACCACCTGATTTTGAAGGGTTTAGCCTCATAATAACACCGAAATGGCTGAAATTTGGTAGTTAGTCTTCGTTGGGTAGAAAACTTTCCGCCAGAATTTTGTAGCTATAGGTCCACGCCTTCATATAGGTCCCATAGAACTGTACCTCCCGATTTTCGGTATTTTGAAGGTTATGGCCACAATAATCCACCGAAAAGGCTGAAATTTGTTATTCAGTCTTCATTTGGGTTATAAAACTTTCCATATGAAATTTTTCGGTAAATCTCCACGCCTTCATATAGCCCCCCATAGAACAGTAACTGCCGTTTTTCGGTATTTTGAAGGTTGTGGCCTCAATATTCCTCAGAAATGCCTGACATTTCGCATTTAGTCTTCGTTGGGGGTTCAAAACTGTCAACCTGAAATTTGTCGGTATAGGTCCACGCCTTCATATTGTCCCCATAGAACGGTTCCTCCCGATTTTCGATATTATGAAGGTTGTGGCTTCAATATTCCACCGAAATGGCTGAAACTTTGTATTTAGTATTCGTTGGTGGTCAGTGTCAACTTGAGATGAAATACCGACCAAGATATATCCTGGGCTTTGTCATGTTAAAGGCAATCAGGATCGTTGCTCGGTTTCTTACATCCAATGCGTCATCCAATCTTTGAAGTAGGCGGAAGATAGAAAATGTACATCTTTCATTCAGAAAAAGTAGAAGCACAACTATATTTCTATTCTTGTGAATTGTAACTATTCTACGAAAATCCATTAATCTGATTATTGAACAGATAATGTAACAAATAGCCATCAACACCTGAGGTCCTTTCACTTTTAAAGGTTCAATATAGTTAAACATTAATATCCGGTCTTATGAATATCGTATAACACGTTCATATCAAACGAGTGTGCATTTATACATTTACAGTGAAATCTACTTAGAATGAAGCCAAATTGGGTAGCCTAAGTTCAATGGTAGGCTATGGCCATAGGTAGGTTTCACTGTATTGTAACTACATATAGGAAAAAACATATTTCTTACATTCCATAGAATTTCTATGATAGAAATAATAATCGATAATCAAATTATGAATGTTTTTCCTATTCTTTCTCTTCTTCTTCCTCTATATATGTACATATCTTCCACACAATTAAGCCGGATAAAAATAAAACAAAATAAAGAACTACAACACCGGATGAAAGGATTAGAAATTACATGTTGAAAGGCAAATGATGTTGTTATTTTTATGATTATTTTTTTGTTGTTGTTGCAACTATGCTTTTCGAACATTTATATATAGCATGCATATTGTGCATGTATGTAAATACCATATGTACTAATCCAATCGAAGGGAAGGTATTACTATAAATCAGCAATCGGCACACAACAACAAAAGTGTGAGTGTATGTGTTTTCAATGAGTTCAATTGTGTGAGTGAAATATCTGTCTGCTTGCTTGCTCGCGAGTATGGCGTCACCGATTGCTGCTATAAATGCCTACTGGGGCCATTATTAAATATTATTTTTTGCTATTAATTTGATTTTAAAACATTCAAAATGAAGGCTATACATTTCATATTAAATCTTGGGCTTGGGTATTGGGTTCGTAACCAAGGCTATGATAAAAAAGAAACACCCTGCTATGAAAGAAGTAAATGTAAAGAGTTTCTTCTCATGTCAACAATATTAGGTGCAGAAATTTTTCGACCACGGATACCCCAAGTGCCTAAATTATCTAATCTAATCTAAAACAAGTAAGAACGGCGTTAAGTTCGGCCGGGCCGAACTTGTTATACCCTCCACCACAAGTTGTATTGAAGTAAAATGGAATAATTAGTTTCCTTTCGTGTATGAAAAAGACTTAATACTAAATTTCAGCAAATTCGGTAAAACAATGTAAGGCACCATTCTATGAGGACTATTTCAAAACGTCGATCTATACCGACAAATTTCTGACGAAAAGTTTTTAGGCTCATAGAAGACTAAATACCAAATTTCCTTTATTTCGGTAAGAGAATGTGGCTAAAACTAAAAAATACCGAAAATCAAGAAGTAAGCTTCTATGGGGATATAGGAAGAAGTGGACCTATACTGATAATACTCTTCTGGAATATTTTATAACTCTTGGAAGACGAAATAACGAATTTCAGCCATTTCGGTTGGATATTGACGTCACAATATTCAGTATTACGAAAATCCGGAGGTACCGTTCTATGGTGGCTATATCGAAACGTGGACCTATACCGACGAATTTTAGTCAGAAATGGGGCAACATGAAAGAGTGGACCTGTACAGACATATTTCTGGCGAACAGTTTTATATCACATTGAACACTAAATACCAAATTTCAGCCATTTCGGTGTGATAATGAAGCAAAAACCTTCAAAATACCGAAAATCGGGAGGTACCGTTCTATGGGGGCTATATGAAGGTGTGGACCGATACCGACAAAATTTCGGGAGAAAGTTTTATACCCCTAAAGAAGACTACGTACCAAATTTCAGCAATTTTGGTAGGATAATGAAGCTAAAACCTTCAAAATACCGAAAATCGGGAGGTACCGTTCTATGGGGGCTATATGAAGGTGTGGACCGATACCGACAAAATTCGGGGAGAAAGTTTTATACCCCTAAAGAAGACTACGTACCAAATTTCAGCCATTTTGGTAGGATAATGACCGATACCGACAAAATTCTGGGGGAAAGTTTTGTACCCCTAAAGAAGACTACGTACCAAATTTCAAGCTAAGCTAAAACTTTCAAAATACCGAAAATCGGGAGGTACCGTTATATGGGGGCTATATGAAGGTGTGGACCGATACCGACAAAATTCTGGGGGAAACTTATGAACCCATAAAGAAGACTACGTACCAAATTTCAGCCATTTTGGTAGGATAATGAAGCTAAAACCTTAAAAATACGGAAAATCGGAAGGTACAGTTCTATGGGGGCTATATCAAAACGTGGACCGATATATCCCATTTTCAATACCAATCATCCTGCAAGTAATAAAAACTTCTGTACCAAATTTTGACTCTCTATCTTTAAAATTGCGAGCTGTATCTTGATTTCAACAGACAGACAGACGGACGGACGGACGGACGGACAGACGGACATGGTCAAATCGACATAGAATTTTATGCTGATCAATAATATATATACTTTATAGGGTCTCCGACGAATATTTCGATGTGTTACAAACGGAATGACAAATTTAATTATACCCTCCATATGGTGGAGGGTATAAAAAAGTATTCAATCAGGTAGTGCCTTTATATGGGGGCTATATCAAAGTGTGGACCTACCTTGACAATTTTTGTTGGAAAAGTTGTGTAACTGCGGGGAATCTTGCTGTACAAAAATCCACAATTTCTTGACAAAATATTTTTTAACAATCCACGATTTGTTGAATTTTTTTTTTTTAAATACAATATTTCTTCAAACAATATTTTTGAAAAATTCAAGATCTTTAAAAAAATATTTTTAAAAAATCCAAAATTTTTGAAAAAAAAAACGTTTTTAAAAATTCACGATTTTTTGAAAAATATTTTAAAAAATCCACGACCTTTTGAAAAAAAATATTTCAAAAAATCCAAAAATAGTTTTAAAAAATCCCAATAAAAATGCACAATTTCTGGAAAAATATTTTTAAAAAAATCTTCTTAAAAATATTTAATATTTAAAAAATATTTTTTAAAAATCCGCGATTTATTGAAAAAATCCACGATTTCTCGAAAAATTATTTTTTAATTATCCATGATTTCTTGATTTTTGAAAAAACCAACATTTCTTTAAAAAAAAATATTTTCAAAAAATATTTTTAAAAATCCTCAATTTCTTGAAAATATTTTTTTAAGAAATACAAGATTTCTTTGAAAAAAATATTTCAAAAAATCCAAAAATAGTTTTAAAAAATCCAAATAAAAATGCACAATTTCTGGAAAAATATTTTTAAAAAAATCTTCTTAAAAATATTTAATATTTAAAAAATATTTTTTAAAAATACGCGATTTATTTGAAAAATCTACGATTTCTCGAAAAATTATTTTTTAATTATCCATGATTTCTTGATTTTTGAAAAAACCAACATTTCTTTAAAAAAAAAAATATTTTCAAAAAATATTTTTAAAAATCCTCAATTTCTTGAAAATATTTTTTTAAGAAATACAAGATTTCTTAAAAAATATTTTCAAAAAAATACACGTTTTTTTGAAAAAAAAAACAAAATTTAAAAATACACGATTTTTGGGAAAAAATATGTATGAATCCACGATTTCTTGAAAAAATTTATTTAAAAAATTCACAATTTTTTGAAAAAATCTTATTAAAAATACTCAATTTTTTTAAAAAAAAAAGTTTAAAAAATTTCTTGAAAAATACTTTTAAAAAATCCTCGATTTATTAAAAGAACGTATTAAAAATCCAAGATTTCTTAAAAAATATTTTTAATAAATTAACGATTTTTTTGGAAAAAATTAAAAAATTCAAGATTTCCTGCAAAAAATGATTTAATAAATCCACGCTTTTTTGAATAATAAAAAATACACGATTTCTTGAAAAAATACTTGTATGAATCCACGATTTCTTGAAAAATACTTTTAAAAAAAGAACGTATTTAAAAAACTCCAAGATTTCTTAAAAAATATATATTTTTAAAAATCCACAATTTCTTGAAAAATATTTTTAAAAAATGCACGATGTCTTAAACAAATATTTTTAAAAATCCAAGATTTCTTAAAAAATATTTTTAAAAATTAACGATTTTTTACAATAATATTTTTAAAAAAAATCCACGATTTCTTGAAAATATTTTTAAAAAATCCTCGATTTCTCGATGAAAGTATTAACAAATCCTCGATTTCTTGAAGAAATGAATCTAAAAAATCCACGATTTCTTGAAAAAATATATTTTTAAAAATTCACATTTTCTGCAAAAAATATTTTTAAAAAATCCTCGATTTCTTGAAAGAATGTATTTAAAAAACTCCACGATTTCTTAAAAACTATATTTTTAAAAATCCAAAATTTCTCGACACATTTTATATACAAATTTTTTAAAAATCAATACAATTTCTTTAAGGAGTATTTTTGAAAATGCGCTATTTCTTAAAAGGCCTTCTTTCAAAAAATTCACATTTTTAAAAGCCCTTTCTTCTAATATTTTAAAATGTTCATCTTAGTATGAAATTCCTTCAAAATGCATTTCTATATAGGAGACCTTTAAAAGTTCTTCAGTCTGCAGAGGACCTGTTTATACCTACAAGACTAATAAAAGGGTCTAAGAATTTTAAAAGATCACAATAAGGTCTTCAGGCCATAGAAAACCGTTAAAATGATTTTCACTGTATAGAAGACCTTCCCTCTTTAGAGAATTTTTGGAACTGTTCTGCCTTCAAAATACTTTTGAACGGTATAATGTTTATAGAATCCTTTACTTACAATAATTTGTAAGTAACAATTCTCCGAACTATTATCTAACTTGTGTAACTTTGACCTTTACTTAACTTCCTATTATTGTGTTTATTATTACAACCTCTTGTATTAACTTCAAATTAACCCCCTGCCACTACAAAATGGTGTACAAAACAAAAACACCACAAGTACCTCACTAACTTAGGTTTTGAAAACTACATTGGCCAGTCATTATCGCCCACAATCACTCTGCAGTTGCTGGTAATGTAGATAACAACCTTCCAAATGATAAACTTGTGGTCGGACAAACGATGATTTCCACAGAAAAGAAAATCAATTTACAAGTGAATTGCAATTTTTTCTTGTTGCCTCAGCAACAAAACAACTTATTTTGTTGCATACTTTTGGGCTATTTGCGTTTAAGGGGAAATATCAAAGGCAACAAAGAATAAGTTAACAACACACATACATACATAAATAACACATGCAAACATATACCCAGCAAACCAATCATTCCGACATCGTAACGAACCATGCGACTGAGTTTGGTTATATCGCCCCTTCGTTTTGGCCCAATAAAAATCACTGTCAAGTTCAGGGTTAATTAAACTAGAATTCGTTTTTTCCCTCAAACACACAACGTTGCTTACAGGGGCAAGCAAACACCAGCCAAGAATGCAAATGATGATGATGACCGACCGGCACGTGGAATGGTGTATGTATGTGTGAATGCCTGCCTGTCCATATGTTTTTCATCAAGGCAAAGGAACTGTATATTTCCGTGTGTGTGTGTGGGTAAATGACATTGCATGACGACAACGACGAAGTGCAATGCGGACGTCATTATTGATGTAACAACCTACCAAACAACAATAAATAAAAAAAAATAAAAAACATTTCCCCCCTAAAAGGATTTCATAACATCGATAGTTTGGTCATTTTCCATAACTGAAGAATGGAGGGAGGTGGTGTGCCCAGGATGTAGGTTAGATTTAAAGGAAACTGTTTTGTTTTGTATTTTTTCTAGGCCACATAAAGTACTACCCACGAAACGAAACAATAGATTGATTACATGACCAGAAGCTAGGCTATCATCAAAGTATCAAAGTGTAGACTGGTGTATGGTGTTTGTGACCATGGGCAAAATATGATATTAAATTTTTTTAAAGAACGAAAAAAAAAATACAAACATACAAAGCCATAAACAAAAAGGATGGTGACTTCTATTATTTGAATTGTGTTTGTATGCGAGAATTATTAAATAATGAGAAAAAATAAAAAAAACATGTGATACAAATATTCAATTCGTCCGTTATGTGGCTTTAATGAGTTTTCAATCTATTATCATAGCAACATAATTTATAAATCTTAATTAATTTAATTTATAAATCTTAATTCGCAATATCGATATGAAGGATTGATTTCTTTATGAATTAATCAATATTTATATTTATTATTATTATTATTGTTTTTGTTTGTGTTTTTTTCCTGTTAAAAATGTACCTTTAACAGATAAATACTTCGTATTCAATATATTCCCCCTTTTATCTGGTTAAAAGGAAATTACTAATGAGCCTAAAAGTATACTGTGTTATTTGAAATTTAATATAAAGAAATTATGTGCCGTTTTAAAAGAAGTACATAAATGGTCTGTTCCAGAACTCCTAATTTTTACTTTTTTTTTCGATAACATAAATGAAGAATTATTATCGTAGTAAATATTTGTAGATTCATGCAGGTTCTGGAACATACATCATATTTTTATCGATTTTATTATTCTGAAAAATTTTAAACGACATTTGAATAAATTATGTACGATTTATCTTTTGGAAACAATTTGATGAGAAAACCGGGTATATTAAGCGGCTTTCTATTTATACCCTCAGCCTTTAGGCTAAGGAGGGTATATACACTTTGATACGATGAAAATGTGCCTCATCGAAATAATGGTTTTAGACCCCAAGTATGTTTGGACGAAATGTGTTTCAGACAATTTTGAGTCGATCTAGCCATGTCCGTCCGTCTGTCTGTCCTGCTGGCTGGAGCGCACGATAACTCTCGAACGGATGAACCGATTCGGTACAAATTTTGGCTTTCGTAATATATTGCCCAAACTTAGTTTAAGTTCGAAGATGACCTACATCGGTCCACTCCTTCCGGTACCTTCCCCACAAAAGTTCGAATATGTTCGGAAAGTTTGTGCGCACGATAACTCTTGAAGGGAGTGACCGATTTGGTCAATACTTTGTACAGCGTAAACTTTCTACCAGAGTAATATGAGGTTCCAATATGGTCTCAATAGGTCCACTCCTTCGGGTACCTCCCACACAAAATTTCGGAAAAGTTCAGTTTAGGGCCATCTCTCGAATCGCTTTAATTTTTGTTTTAGGGACTTGTATTCACTGCCCTCTATACGACGGTACAAGTTTCATCAGGGGCACGTCCATACTTCCTGAAAAAATAGCCTGAAAGTTGCAAAAAACCCCTATGACACCGTGTGAGGTGGTTGAAGCGCAAGATAACTCTCGAACGGATCTGCCGATTCAGTCCAAAATTTGGCCTTAGTAATATTTTGTCCAAACATAGTTATAGTTTGAAGATAAGCCATATCGGTCCACTCCTTCAGGTACCTCCCCCACAAAAGTTAAAAAATGTTCGGAAAAATTGTTCGGACGGTATCTCTTGAAGGGAGTGGCCGAATCGGTCTATACTTTACACATCCTAATATATCTACCAGATATAGATCAGGTTCAAATATGGACTATATTTGTCCACTCCATCCGGTACCTCCCACACAAAATTTCGGATAAATTCACTTTAAGACCTGATATCGAATCACTTTGATTTTTGTTAAAGCAACTTACATTCGCTGCCTCAATTACGATGGTAAAAGTTTTTTTAGGGACAAGTCCATACTTCTTGAGCAAACAGCCCGATGAGTGTAAAAACCCCCTATGGCACCATATGCTGTGGCTGGAGATCCACTTCCATAACCGTCAATGTCGATCCATTCCTTTTAGTATCTCCTCCGCAAAACTGTTCATCTTTAATCCTAATCATCATTTTTGTCGGTTCAAACGCCCAAAATTTTTAAAACCCCTTAAATACATACGTATTTTGGGAAAAAAATGTTTCAATATACACAGGCTGAGGGTATATCTCTGTCGGCAAAGCCGACTGATACTTTTTTACTTGTTTTCGGATATATCGATTACTTTCAAACTGTCCAGCAACATCAAAACATATTGCGTTTGCCTGCTGACTGTCAAAAATTAACGGCCACACTGGCAAGCAACCGATTATTTGAGCAACCTACCTTAAGCGGGGTACACACGATCAGTTTTGACTGTCGATTTTTCGGAAATATCATTAATGTCAAACTGTCCAGCAGCCACAAAATATTTTGTGTTTGCCTGATGACTGATAAAAATGAACGTCCACACTGGCAAGCAACCGATTATTTGACTGTCAGTTTTGCTCAAATAATCGGCTGCTTGCCAGTGTGGCCGTTCATTTTCGTCAGTCATCAGGCAACCACAAAATATTTTATGGTTGCTGGCTGTTTGACAGGAATCGATAATTCCGAAGAATCGACAGTCAAAAATGATCGTGTGTGCGCCGCTGTAGTGTCAAATTCCATACGGCATTTAAAATATTTATTTATATTTTCGATGTACATTGGGGATATACAGTTTTTGAGGATAAAAATACAGTTCATAATGCTTCATAATTCGTAATCCAAGGGACTGGCAATTTTATAAAAAGTATCTGGGATTTCAAATTAGCAATGTTAAAATGTGAAGGAAATGGCTTAAAGGGATTACTCGAATTATCGAGATTTTCGATTATATATCATTCCGAAAAAAACTATTTCCCATAAAGACTTCTTCATATCATTACCCTTCTCCAAGTACGAACGACGTGCCGCACACTAAAACACTTGGAAAACATTTGTTAATATGTGTTATATTTTGTTAAATTTTAAAAGAATAAAGCCCATGTGCTTCTTTGATTTAAAAAACAAAAGATTGAAACAGTTTCTCCTTTTTCAATGAATTTCCAGCGATCCCAAACAGTTTCGCAAGAATTCTACTATCTGTGAGAAATTATGCATTTAGTGGAATAATTTGGAAACATTCAAATTGAAAATGTAACGAATTTCATGCTTTCCAAAAAATTCAATCAAATGTTTTTTTATATTCCGATAGCTTATAGACATTTCCTTATTTTGTTTACAGTGTTGGTCACATAATTAGCACACCCCACTACAAACATTTATTTTGCATAAAAAAGACCTTCAAAAGTAGTTGTATTTAGTTCTCAGTAGTAAGCTTAAAGCATACAACGCAATACAGAAACTGAAACATAACTGTCAGTTTGAATAACCTCCAAAAATTTCCTTAATTCACTGGACACCTAATTAGCACACCTTAAAAGAATCACTAATATTGTGAATAGCTTCAATATTTTAGCCCATATTCAGTTTTAAATCCCTTTCGTTTGTGAATAAGTTCCAGTCTGTTAGTTATACTCTCCACCAGTCTCCGAAATTTCAGTGTCAGAAGCGAATTATATGGGGTACACCTTGGGTCCCAAGGACTGATAGAAATTTCAGTTTTTTAGTGTTTTTTTTTTATCGATTTTTTCACATTTTCGATTGTTTGAGTGGAGTATTCCCCTATTGGCTCAACTTCATTTATTACCCTCTATTATAGAGAGTAATGTTTTTCACATGTAAACAAATCAAAGAATTTGTAAGTAGTTCATAGTTCATAGAAACATCAAATAAAATATCATATTTTTTGGTCTGTTCCAGTACGGCAAGAATCTACTAATTTTTACTATTTTTTCCGATAACATAAAGGAAAAAATGTTATCGTAGTAAAAAATAGTAGCTTCTTGCAGGTTCTGGAACAGAGCACTTGTTCATCTTTGTAAAGTAGGATGTACCCACCAGCAGTGTGCATCTGTAAATTCCGTTTGACACAAACATTTTCATTAAACAAGTAAAAAAGTATCAGTCGGCTTTGCCGTCAGAGATATACCCTCAGCCTGTGCAAATTGAAACACTTTTTTCACAAAAAACTTATGTATTTAGGGGGTTTCAAAATTTTGGTCGTATGAACCCACAAAAATGTTGATGAGGATTTAAGTTCAAAAATTTTGCGGAAAAGGTACTTAAAGGAATGGACCGACATAGACAGTGCAATAGGGGGTTTTTACACCCTTCGGGCTATATTTTCAGGAAGTATGGACTTGCCCCCGAGGAAACTTGTACCTTCGTATAGGGGACAGTGAATACAAGATGTTACAACAAAAACCAAGGCGATTCGAGAGCAGGTCCTAAATTGAACTTTTCCGAAATTTTGTGTGGGAGGTACTCGAAGGAGTTTACCGATTGACTCCATATTGTAACCTCATCTAAGTCTGGTAGAAATTTCATAATGTGCAAAGTATGGAACAAAACGGTTACTTCCTTCAAGAGTTATGGTACTCACAAATTTTCTGAACATTTTCGAACTTTTGTGGGGGAGGTACCGGAAGGAGTGGGCCGGTATAATCCATCTTTGAACTTGAACTAAGTTTGGGCAAAATATTACGAAAGCCAAATTTTGAACCGAATCGGCAGATCCGTTCAAGAGTTATCTTGCGCTCCAACCTCTACACACGGTGTTATAGGGTATTTTGTAACTTTTAGGCTATTTTCTCAGGAAGTATGGACTTGCCCCTAATGAAACTTACAGCGTCGTATAGAGGACAGCGAATACAACTTGCGTAAACAAAAAACAAAGCAATTCGAGACCAGGTCCTAAACTGAACTTTTCCGAAATGTTGTGTGGGAGGTACCCGAAGTAGTGGACCGATTGAGTCCATATTGGAACCTCATCTAAGTTTGGTAGAAATTACACGATATGCAAAGTATGGACCAAATCGGTTATTCCCTACAAGAATTATCGATCCGTTCCGTTCGAGAGTTATCGTGCGCACCAGCCAGCCAGGCAGACAGGCGGACAGACAGACAGACGGACGGACATTGCTAGATCTACTCAAAATTGTCTGAAACGGATATCGTACAAACATACTTGGGGTCTAAAACCATTATTTCGATGAGGCACATTTTTGGTCGTATCAAAGTGTAAATACCCTCTTTAGCCTAAAGGCTGAGGGTATAAAAACTGTAATATGATATTTTGAGCTATTCATTTTATAAATACTTATCCATCTGGACTAAATTTTACCGACGTTTCGTGATGTATGCCACGATAAACATATGTTCATCTCTATGGGACCTACGCAAATTTCGGACTCGGCAATAAAAAGTAGGTCCCATATCATTGAGCCAATATGATATATATATATATATATATATATATATATAATTTTGAATAACAAATGGTGTTTTAAGTTGATCCTTCTTTATATAAGGGTGCATTTAATTGATCTTCTTTCTATAAACCCCTTCCAAATCGAAAATTTTCTTGAATGAATCATCGACCTTAAACACTTTTTGAAAAGTTTATGCACTTTATATTTAAATTTCGGTAATTGGTTAAATATTCCAATAATTTCAGATCACGAAAAATGGTCCGCTATTGGGATATATATTGGAGATTTTGAGGTGATAAATTATTTTTTCTTTCAAAAAATGATTTGTTCAATACGTTTTGAATATGAATAAAATTAATTTTTGTACATTAATTGAATTAATTATTGCTCTGTTCCAGAACCTGCATGAAGCTACTATTTTTACTACGATAACATTTTTTCCTTTATGTTATCGGAGAAAATAGTAAAAATTAGTAGATTCTTGCAGTTATGGAACACACCATTTATGTCCCCTTAACAATTTCTTCACAAAACTTTTATTTTCAAAAAACCGCTGATAATACTATTCCCTTATATCATTAAATCTGTTAAATACATTATAGAAAAGGATTTTGTTTACGAAAATATTTCCATTTGTCCTATCAACAATCTTAGCTGCCTGAAATCATTTTGCCCCAAAGGGGTGTGCTAATTCTGTGACCAACACTGTACTGTTGCACTGTTGTTGTTGAGTTGTATTTGTTGTAGTATTTACCATTGTACAATAAAGAAGACTTAAGGCCAAGTATGAAAATCGTTAAAAAATACAACCCTGTAGCCGTGGCTTAAAACGTCAAACGGCATGAAGCAACAATAAAGGAAGATGTACCTACATGGTTAGTCCGTTTTACAAATGCTCTGTTCCAGAACCTGCAAGAAGCTACTATTTTTTACTACGATAGCATTTTTCCCTTTATGTTATCGGAAAAAATATTAAAAATTAGTAGGTTCTTGCAGTTCTGGAACAAACCAAAAAATATATGGAATTTAGAACTTCACTGTTTATGTTAAAAGTACCAAATAGAATAAAAAAATTAGGCCATATTTACATTAGGCAATTTTCCTTGCGGCAATTGTCAGTTCGTCGGTGAGAGAGGGTGTTGAGAGACAAAGGGTTACCATATGCCTCACCTCTCTCTCCATCGAACTGGCAATTGCCGCAAGGAAAATTGCCTAATGCCTTGTTCAGACTGACGGTAATTCACACTCTATTCGTTGTTCGACCCCAAATTACGATATAATTACTTCATTTCCCATACAAAATTTTGAGAACGAACAACGATTTTTGTACATTGTTCAATTTAGATTACTCTCAGAACGACGATAAAATATGTCCCATCTCTAACAAATGAGAGAATTTATCGAAATAAATTAATTATGACAGAAAAAATATAAAATTTAAAAATTTATTAAAAACTCAAATATTTTTAGATAAACGGCAAAACGTGAATGAAAAGTAAACGGTTTAACGACTAGTATACATTTAAATCATAGCAAATGTTCTCTTCTCTTTTACTACAGCTGCATTTCTTGTCCAGCGTTTTAAATTCGCGTACAAATTTAGAAACAAAAATCAAATGCCTGCCAAAAAGTCTGTATACCAAAAATTTATTTTCGCAGGTCTCTCTCTCGTTAATTTGAAAATAGAAAAATTAAAAAATGTGCTGAAAACACCAAAATTGTGAGAAAAATAGAAAATATAAATGAAAATAATATTATTTAATATTAAATAGATATCTGAAAGAAGAACAAATATTTTTCCAGTTTATATCAATTAATTTTACGCGTCTTTTGGCTGAAACTTTCTTTAAATTCAGTAAATAAAAAGTATGAAAATATGAATCATGTTGCTATGAATTGTGAACCATGTCGTATGAACGGGTTAATTCGTGTACGTAATTATGAGAACGAACGACGTGATTCAAATGCTGGTATGAACATGGCATAATGTAAATATGGACTCACTTTAGCTATGCCCCAGAATATTATTGCTAGAAAATGGTCTGTTCCCGTACTGCAATAATCTACTAATTTCTACTATTTTTCTCGATAACATAAAGGAAAAAATGTTATCGTACTAAAAAATATTAGCTTCTAGCAGGTTCTGGAACAGAGCAAAGGTGTTGCAAAATAGCAAAAGTTGTATCCATGGTATAATAAATTATTATTATTGTGCCATGGTTTGATGTCAAAAGCAATATTGTGATTTAAAATACAAAGAAACTAAAATCACAATAATATGTTGTCAAATGTTGTTAATGGGTATTTAAAAAATATGTTTTTTACATATGAGTTGTCACTGTGCATATACAGTTTGTATGGGAAAAGTGACAACTCATATGTAAAAAGCATATCGTGTTAAGTACCCATTACAGTACTCTGAATGGCCGACCTTCTGTACGCCTTGAGTAGATGCATCGGTGAATTGTTCCAACAAAAAACTGCTATAACACCATATTGAAAACAAGGACAAGAAATTGTATTCGCGTGGCTAAATAAAATTGTTGATGTTTTAATATGCAGTACAACTTGCGAATGAACGATTTGTCAAGTATTGACATTTATTGAAATTTGTTCTAAAAGTACGGGAACGAAAAAATTACAAATATTGTAAAATTTCTAGCTGAAATGTCGCCGTATCTACAAATCGGATGCCAGCAATCACGATATTAGATCGGCCAAATTTTTGAAGTAGAAGATAAGAGAATGGCATTTTTGTTTTCTCTGTCTTAACTTTTGGGCACAACTTTTGCTATTTTTAAACACTTATGTAGCAATAATATTCTGGAGCATAACTGAAGTGATTTTTATTTTTTACTCTAATTGGTACTTTTAAAATAAACAGTGAAGTTCTAAATTTCATATGTTTTTGTAAAACCGACTAACTATGCTTATACATCTACCTTTATTATTGATCCATGTCATTTGACGTTTTAAGCCATGTCTACAGGGTTGTATTTTTCAGCGATTTTCATACCTGGCCTCTGCTTTATTATACCATTGGTCTGTTCCAGTACTACACATTTCCACACATTTTTACTCCGATAACCGATTTTTCCTTTATGTTATCGAAAAAAATAGTAAAAATGTGTAGAAATGTGCAGTACTGGAACATACCACATACTTAAAACGTCAAATGACATGGAGGAATAATAAAGGTAGATGTGGTTGCTGGACGGTTGGACAGTTATCGATAATTGCGAAAAATCGACATTCAAAACTGGCACTTAACAAATGCCAACCCTGCTTTTGACAGAATAGACCATAACAAGAAAAAAATTGTAATCAGCTGTTAGCTGTGGCCTACCTTATACATTAGCTTTGTTCCTTTACCTTTTTAATGGTAAGGGTGGTAAAAGAGAAAAGTGCCAAAATTGCTCTCTCATGAACATTTTTACCAGAAAAGTAAAGGAACGGAAAAATGGTATATCTGGCAGCAATGTCAAAAAGAAACATAAAAAATCAATTTTCGTCTTTTATTTCACAGTTTTTAATTTAGTTTTGTCAGCTTTCGACATTTTCTTCTGTTTATAGTCTATTTGTGAAATAATCGTCAAACAAAAGTCGAAAAACCAGTTCTGCCATTTTTACCTGCAGAAATTTTGCTGGTAGACTCTCTTAAAAATTGCTTCCAGTTTTGCCACTTTTCGGGGTTAAGGAACGCTTTGCAGGTTAAAAATGGTAACAAATGGTAAAAATGGTAACCTAAGGTAAGTAAAGGAACACAGCTATTATTGTACCATGATTACGGCAGATAAAGGCCCCCACTCATTAGTCAGTCTGTGCCATCAGTCCGATGAACCCTTTTTGTATGTGTGACTGACAAGTGTGTAGCACGAACCATCAGTCAAGTCTAAAAATCTTGAATTTCTCCTCCAAAAATGAATGAATTCTAAGTTTTTTGTGTTCCAACACCAACATTATTTTCTGTTCTTCAAAATTACTTATTGACAATTTGAAAATAAACACAATTCACCCAGACTGATGGGGGTTCATTTTGAAATCAAAACTATTTTCATTTTCATCAGTCTTGGAAAATTCACACATACATTCTCAAAATTTCAAAAATCTACACATACTACCATAAATGCTGGCAGTCAGACTGACTAATGAGTGGGGGCCTTAATGGTCACTTTCAGTCAAAAATAATTTTGGTCATATTTTTTTAAGAATCATCAACGGCAACACTGTGTTAAAACAACACCACCAAAAACCGGTGCTCCTTCCCAACACTATTTGAGAAGATAAAATAACGATAAAACACCCCAATTTCGATAACAGGTTCTCTCTCTCTGTTGTTCTCATTCGTGCCACATCGATTACAAAAACAAAAAAGAGAACAACAACAACCGAAACCGATTTAATTTGAATTTCAAAACAAAACAGAGAAGAGGCAATAACACAAAAACCAACCGATTTACTCAACACAGTTTTTTAGTTGTCATTTTGACATCGGTCTGTGTGGTTTTTTCTTTCGGTACGTTTGCGAAGAACAAACGGCAAGATTCAAAAAACGATATTTTTCCTCTTTATTTTTGTGTTATGTTTTCCTTTGGTTATTTGAATTTCCCTGCGTTTGCCATTCGCGTTGTAAATTTCGGTTAAACAAAACACTTTAACTCCTGGAAACTACAAAACTATTGACGTTTTCCTCGGTTTGTTTGTCGGTCGGCCGTTCCAATTGGATTTTTCTTCGATTTCTTTTGTGTGTATTTCCATTTTTCTGTTGTCTATTTTGTCTGCGAAAAAAGTGTAAAACGGCTTCAATTGGAAGTCTTTGGCTTTTGGTGAGGAATACACGCGAAAACAATGAGAATTTCATTCATAAATTACAGAGAATTTACCATTGTCTGACGGGTCGTGTGTCAAAAAGATACGCGACGCGGGGATCTACGACTGGCTGTGTTGCAAAAATAAAAAAACAACAACAAAAAGAAACATAAAAAACAAAGCAAAAATAAACAAATAAAAATAGTTTTGTTCTTTTCGCTTATTTGGAAGAGCAGTCGAAGTGTGTATTTCTTGGTGTCTCCCCAAAAGTCTCCAATCAAAAATATCCTGTGCAATATCCGCAAGAAACAGTCAAAATTCCAGCCGTTTTTTTTTTTGTTTTTAGTTTTGGGAAACAAAGACGTCAACTGCTGTGGTGGCGACGTCTTGACTCTCTCCTCTCAGTACCATCTTCCCCTTTTAACATCCATAACTCAAGTCAACAGCATCTTTCGCTCGCAATTCTAGGTAAGTGAAATTCAAAAACAGGGGAGAATTTGTATTTTCTCTTGGAGTACTCCACTCCTCCTCGATGTTTTCTGCTTGGCTTCATATCTACAACGTGGTTTCTGTTTTTTCATCGTTTTGTATTTGTGAGTCGTTGTGTTTGCAAGTGGCGACCGCCGTTTCAGAATGTTAAGCAACCAAAAAAGCACAACAAATATTCACTCACCATTCAACGTGTATTTGGGGCGGGCGGCCTACTTAAAAATATTTTTGTACCATTGAAACAACAAATTTGACGTCCATAGAGAAAAACAACAAAACAAACAACAGAACGACTACGTAAAAATACAAAAATACAGATATTCCAAAATAGCCAAAATAAATCGTGTAACGAATAAAATAATATGTATAGAATACAGAAATAAGAAATACAAACTACAAACAAAACTCCCACAACCAAACAAACCTGAACAAAAGTCTTGAGAAGAATAATATATTTTTCTCCACATGCCGGCCGTTGCGTTGATATTCTTTTTTCTTAGCAAACTTGGAAATAATGCGATTTTTATTTCGCAAAAATATTTGAAAGTAGACAGACGTTGGTCTATGGATTAGGGGCTCCAGACATACTAGTTCAAAAGTCACTAGTGACACGTTCATACAAAATATCATAGTCCCGGGCCACACTAGATTAATTTTGCTGAAATTTTGACATACAATTTTGTTTTGTTGGAAAAACACATAATTTCAAGGAGCTAGTCTCACAGTTTCATGTGTTCATGCTTTGTTGCAATATCCGTATGAAACAAACATACCGTTTTGTGGAACAAGTCTCGTTTAGGGACACCTCTCGGATCGGGCTGAAATTTTTACCATATGTAGTCCTAGGGACCATGATCACAGCTATATATAGCTTTCCCGGGGCAAGTCCATACTTCCCGAGAGATGGGTCTTGACATTTCGGAAATGTCTTACTTTAGCACCGTTGACTTTTTTATGGGGACCTCTCGGATCGAGCTGAAAATTTTCCCATAGGTAGTCCTTGGGATCCTGATCACAACGATATATATTTTTTCCGGGGGAAGTCAATACTTTCCCAGATATGGTTCTTGACATTTCGAAATGTCCTGCTTTAACACCGTTGACTTGTTGAAGGGCACCTATCGGATCTGGCTGAAATTTTTGCAATATGTAGTCCTAGGGACCCTGATCACAGCTATATATAGCTTTCCCGGGGGAAGTCCAAACTTCCCGAAATATGGGTGTTGAAATTTCGGAAATGTCCTACTTTAACACCGTTGACTTGTTTAAGGACACCTCTCGGATCGGGCTGAAATTTCTGCCATAGGTAGTCCTTGACATCTTGATCACAACGATATATAGCTTTCCCGGGGGAAGTCCATACTTCTCGAGATATGGTTCTTGACATTTCGGAAATGTCCTACTTTAACATAGAGCTGGCAAAAAATCGATTGCACTATCGATAAAATCGATTATTTTTTAAAAACTAAATATCGATAGATAGTTTTGCCTATCGATATTATCGGAACAAAAACCTCAAACCTAAAATTCATTGAAATAAATAGAAATTTCACTGCTTTTCGGTTTTGTGTGTGAGAAAGTAAGTCCGTAGTCACACGTACACATTTTTCGGAAAAGTAAAATGTAGTTTTTTAATATTTTTATAAAATAAATGCAATTGTTTATTCTCTTTTACATTTCTGTGAACTACTTGTACAAAATGTCAAGAAAAGCATTGACATTTCCTCCATTTTCATATCCAAATGAATTGTATTGACAACTTAACGATAATATCGATAGCAATCGATATTTTAAAATATTATATCGAAAATATCTAATGTTGGGAATATCGATGGTTTGCCAGCTCTACTTTAACACCATTGACTTAATACCGTTAGGACTACCTGCGCTAGAAATTTCAATTTCAAAATTGAAATGAAAACTGTCAAATGAAAAAAATTATAAAGGAAATATTTTTCATTTCAAATTTTCATAGAACAAGAATCCAGCCCCTGAAGTGCGATTCTGTATCTAGTTAACGACAAAATTACCGACAATTATCGATAGCTGCAAATTTGTACTTGCTTATAATTTCGATAATTAACGAAAATTGTCGATAAGTTGCCGACCAAAATAAGTCCCAATTTACATTGGGCGAGTTTACTTGCGGCAATTGTCATTTTGTAGGAGAGAGAGGTGAGACATATGGTAACCCTTTGCCTCTCAGCACCCTCTCTCACCTACAAACTGGCAATTGCCGCAAGTAAACTCGCCCAATGTAATTTGGGACTTACATCTACCGATACCGCAAGTGTTGTCAACTTTTATCTCATGTTTTCATTCATAATTTTGCGTTTTAATTTTACCGATTTTGGTCGGTAACGGCAAAAAAAAAGTACATAATCCTCCTACTGATGAAGAATATACTTCATACTGTCTCCGAGGAATATTTCAATGTGTTTTAAACGGAATGACAAATTTAATTATTCCTCCACATTATGGTGAAGGATATAAAAATGTTTTGTGTAGCCGACTTTGCAGTCTTAAATCCATAGCTAAGGGCGGCCATGTTAAAGCCGACTGGAGAACTATTTATCGTTGTGATCAGGAAAACGAGTATTATCTATGGTAAAAATTGCAGCCCGATCTGACAGTCATTATTTTACATTAGACAACCGGAAGGTATTATTTTTTGGAAGTTGTAAGGGTTTTCCAACGCCGAAGACGCCATAGAAGACCAGAAAGTCTTCTACCATAGAAGACTAGGAGGTTTTCTACCAAAGAAGACCAGAAGGTCTTCTACCATAAATGACCAGAACGTTTTTTACTATAGAACAAGTAAAAAAGTATCAGTCGGCTTTGCCGACAGAGGTATACCCTCAGCATGTGTATATTGAAACAATTTTTTCCCAAAATACGTATGTATTTAGGGGTTTTTAAAAAATTTGGGCGTTTGAACCGCGTTTGAAAAATGTTGATTAGGATTAAAGATCAAAAGTTTAGCGGAGGAGATACTAAACGGAATCGACCGACATTGACCGTTATGGAAGTGGATCTCCAGCCACAACATATCGCTCATTTACTCAAAGAGTGACGCATTTCAAAAAATCGATTTTCGAGGAAAACGCGTTTTAAGTTGACGATTGAAATTTGACTTCCCAACTTAAAAAGATTATTACACAAAAGATATATCAACATGAAAATTTGAAATTGCTATCTCAGAAAACGCATTTTTTGAGTTATGCCACTCTTTGAGTAAATGAGCGATATGGTGGCATAGGGGGTTTTTACACTCTTCGGGCTGTTTGCTCAAGAAGTATGGACTTGCCCCTAAAAAACTTTTAATATCGCAATTGAGGCAGCGAATGCAAGTTGCTTCAACAAAAATCAAAGTGATTCGATATCAGGTCTTAAAGTGAACTTATCCGAAAATTTTGTGTGGGAGGTACCGGATGAAGTGGACAAATATAGTTCATATTTGAACCTGATCTATATCTGGTAGATATATTAGGATGTGTAAAGTATAGACCAATTCGGCCACTCCCTTCAAGAGTTACCGTACGAACAATTTTTCCGAACATTTTTGGACTTTTGTGGGGAAGGTACCCGAAGGAGTGGACCGATATGGCTTATTTTCAAACTTAAACTATGTTTGGACAAAATATTACTAAGGCCATATATTGGACCGAATCGGCAGATCCGTTCGAGAGTTATCTTGCGCTCCACCACCTCAACTTTCATGCTATTTTCTCAGGAAGTATTGACTTGCCCCTGATGAAACTTGTACCGTCGTATGTAGGGCAGTGAATACAAGTTGCTAAAACAAAAATCAAAGCGATTCGAGAGATGGCCCTAAACTGAACTTTTCCAAAATTTTGTTTGGGAGGTACCCGAAGGAGTGGACCTATTGAGACCATATTGGAACCTCATATTACTCTGATAGAAAGTTTACGCTATACAAAGTATGGACCAAATCGGTCACTCCCTTTAAGAGTTATCGTGCGCACATACTTTCCGAACATTTTCGAACTTTCGTGGGGGAGGTATCGGAAGGAGTGGACCGATGTAGCTCATCTTCGAACTTAAACTAAGTTTGAGCAAAATATTACGAAAGCCAAAATTTGAACCGAATCGGTTCATCCGTTCGAGAGTTAGCGTGCGCTCCAGCCAGCAGGACAGACAGACGGACGGACATGGCTAGATCGACTCCAAATTGTCTGAAACACATTTCGTCCAAACATACTTGGGGTCTAAAACCATTATTTCGATGAGGCACATTTTCATCGTATCAAAGTGTATATACCCTCCTTAGCCTGAAGGCTGAGGGTATAAAAAAGGAAGACCAAAAGAAATTCTACCGTAAAAGACCAGAAGAGGTTATACTACAAAAAGCACATAGAAGACACAAAGTCTACTTCCATAGAAGGCACAAAGTCTTCTTCCATAAAAGGCACAAAGTCTTCTTCCATAGAAGACTTAAAGTCTTCTACCATAGACGACGTGGAAGACTTTCATCATAAAAGACTCGGAAGTTTTCTACCATTGGAGAACAGTTCTAATTCCATAGTAGACCACAAGGTTTTCTGTCGTAAAAGACCAGAATATAGTCTACCATAGAAAAGTAGAAGGTCTTCTACCACAGAAGACCAGAATATTGCTCACCACAGAATACCATAAGGTCTTTTACCACAGAATACCAGAAAATAGTCTACCATAGGTGACCACAGAAGACGAAAAGGACTTATATCATAAAAGAATACCATACCATACCATACCATAGAATACCACAAGGTATTCTGTATTAGAAGACCAGAAGGTCATAGAAGAACAGTATGTCTTTTACCATGTATGTCTTCTACCAAAGAAGGTCGTCTATCATACCAGAAAATATTCTACCATAGGCGACCACAGAGGACAAAAAGATCTTATATCATAGAAGACCGGAGATATTTTACCATAGATGACCAAAGAAAACCTGAAGGTATTTTATCATAGAAGACCCGAAGGTCCTCTAGCATAGAAGATTCCAAGGTCCTTTACCATAGAAGACCATGAGTTCTTTTTCCATAGAAGACCACGAGGTCTTATACAGTAGAAGACCAGAATATAGCGCAACACACACGACAAGAAGGTATTCTACCATATAATACCAGAATATATCGACAACTCCAAATAATAGTATGCTAAGTCTAAAAAGTGAGTTTTGCAGGAGAAGCTCTCAAAGTTTGGAAATTTTTTTCAACTTCAGTACTATGCTAAGTCAATATTTGTTTATAACTTCTGTTCGGATTGACCGATAATTACCAAAATTAGACAGAGTTTAAGGTAAAAGACGTTCGACACCTCCAAATAATAGTTTGCTAATTCTGAAAAGCGAGTTTTGCAGGACAAGCTCTAAAAGTTTGGAAATTTCTTTGACCTTCAGTACTATGCTAAGTAAATATTTGTTTATAACTTCTGTTCGGATTGTCCGATCATTACCAAATTTTGACAGAATTTAAGTTAAAGGACGTTAAATATAATAATGTAAAGAACTTGAAAACATGCTAAGTCGACTTAGCATAATATTATTTGGAGGCGTCGATATGATGATCACAAGTTTTTATACACAGAAGACCAGAAGATAGTCTACCATAGACGAACAGGAGCCCATCTACAATAGAAGCCGAAAAGGTCTTATATCATAGAAGACGAGATATTTTACCATAGATGAACAACACTTATTCAATCATAGATCATTTACTTTACCATAAAAGACCCAAAGGTCCTCTAGCATAAAAGACTTGAAGTTCCTTTACCATAGAAGAACATGAGTTCTTTTTCCATAGAAGACCACAAGATCTTATGCAGTAGAAGACCAGAATATAGTGCACCATAGACGACCATAAGGTCTTCTACCATAGAAGACCAGAATATAGCTCACCATAGATGATCACAAGGTTTTATACACAGAAGACCAGAAGGTATTCTACCATAGAAGACCATGGTAAAAGACCAGGAGGTCATCTACCATAGAAGCCGGAAAGGTCTTATATCATAGAAGACCTCAGATATTCTACCATAGATGAACAGAACTTATTCTATCATAGCTAACAAGAATGTCATCTACCATAAAAATCTGAAGGTCTTGTGCCGTAGATGACCAGAAGGTCTTTTACGATAGAAGATCAGAAGGTCTTCTAGCATTGAAGCCCAGAAGGTCTTGCACTATAGAATATTTTTACTATTGATCTACCAGAAGTTTTCTTTTTCATAGAAGACCAGTAGGTCTTCTACCATAGAAGATCAGAAGGTCTTCTACCAAAGAATACCAGAAGGTCTTATACCATAGAAGAACAGTATGTCTTTTACCATATAAAATCAGTACGTCTTTTACCATAGACACCACTGGTCTTCTACTATAGAAGACCAGTTGTATTCTTCTACCAAAGAAGTTCGTCTATCATACTACGTCTATGAGCAAAAAGTCTTCTACCATAGCAGGCCACCAAGTTTTTCAACAATAGGCGATCAAACAAGTAAAAAAGTGTTAAGTTCGGCCTGGCCAAAAATAATTATTTTCTATTCTGTCCTCAATTTGAGGCGGAGATATTTTGTGACCACTGATACCTAAATGAGGTAAAAAATGCATATAGAAATGTCTTCACTCGGCTGGCAACCTTATATGGGGATAAATCAAAGTGTGGACCTTTGTTGATAATTGTTGGAGGAGATGTTTTGTAACCACAATCAAATTACAGCAAGTTAGGTTAAAAAAAGTTTATCTTAAATTCTCAAAATATCGAAAATCAGGAGGTAACGTTATATGGGGGCTAGAGCAAAACATGGGCCTATGTTTGCAATTTTTGGTGGAGAAGTTTCATGACCACTGAGAACCTTAAATGTCAAATTACAGTTAGTTCGGGAAAAATGGTAGGTAAAATTCTCAAAATACCGAAAATCGGGAGGTACAGTTATATGGGGGGCTATACCAAAAATGGACACATAAGTTTTCTGATCACTAGGGACCCTAAATATCAAATTATAGCTAATTCGGTTTGAAAATGAAAATTCCTGAAATCGGGCGGTACCGTTATATGGGGGCTATACAAAACGTGGACGTAGCCCATCACCGAACTTGACCTGCCAGCAAACAAAAGACGCATCTTTCCAAAATTTCAGCGTCCTATCTCCATTTTTGTGGATGCTAGAGTGATTACCACAGACGGACGGACATGCATAGATCGACTCAGAAATTTACGCTGATTATTTCAGTGCATTACAAACGAAAAAACAAACTTAATATATCCTCCATACTATGGTGAAGGGTATAAAAAGACTAGAAATAAAAAAACGCCTTCTGCTATAGGAGACGAGAAGGTCTTCTACCATAGAAGACCAGAAGGTTTTCTCCCGTAGAAGACCAGAAGGTTTTCTCAATGGAAATCCTGAAGGTCTTTTGCCGTAGAAGATCAGAAAGTTTCTACCATGGAAGACCAAAAGTTCTTCCATCATAGAAAAATGGAAGATCTTTTACAAGAGAAGACCAGAAGGTATTCTCCTACCATAGACGACCACACGGTCTTATACCATATTACGTCTATGACCAAACTTCAACATTGCCTCTTAGATTAATTCAAATTTCCTAACGATTTAGAAGATACAGTCCTGACAAAATGACCCCTTTTCACATCAAATCCTCAAACCTATGGAGGCATATAACCGCGAAAGTTGATTAGATAGGAAAAAACGGCGACACACGTGTATTCTCCATTTTGGTCTTCTAACTCGCTGCGGTGTCAGAATATGGTTAATAATTTTCGTGTTGCATAGTGTAATTGAAAATAAATAGAAATGGTATAAATATTTTGGGGGTAATAATCAATTTGCACGAAACAAATTTTCAGCAAATCCCAATATATTTAATATTCAATACAGATAAATTTTCTAACAGATTTTTTCTTTTTGCCATCCTGCAATTTCTTAAAAAGTTAAAGATAAAGCTTCATTCTATGGTGATTTTTTGTTCTCGTGACAAGAAACCATCCTTTTTCCCGATTACCCTCATTATGATTGACCTTGGTTTGCAAACGCCAAAGTTGTCTTTCAAAAAGCATGATTAACAATTTTCGTGTTGCATAGTGTAATCGGAAATAAATAGAAATTTTACAAATATTTTGGGGCTAATAATCAATTTGCACAAACAAATTTGCAGCAAATACCATTGTGTGAATATTAAAGATAACATTTCTAACAGATTTTTTTATTTGTCATCCTGCAATTTCTTACAAACTTGAATCTAAAGCTTAATTATATGCTGTTTTTTTTTCGTGACAAGAAATCACCCTTTTCCCGATCACCCTCATTATGATTGACCTTGGTTTGCAAACACCAAAGTTGTCTTTCAAAAAGGATCCAAAATTGTCTTTCAAAAATCCGACTAAATTAATTGACCATCTCTGGTTGACAACAGGAGTGGAGGTCCTTGTAAAAGTCATACTCTCAGCAAGCGGAACAAAGAGAACGTACGATGCGAAAACTACCTCAAAAACATGTTTTTTCGTTTCCTCTACCTTTTTTTTTCAATTAAATGCTAATGAAAATCTTGCATTATTTTTGTGACTTTCGTCAGCGTTTTGTTAATTGCATTAATTTAATAGTTTTTTTTTGTTTATTTACATACTCTTACATTGAAATTGTTATTCATTTGTGTTTTGAACTTTGGCGCTCTCGCTCACTCTAGCTACCTATCAATATTGTACAGTCAAACTTACCTATAACGAAGCATTTGGTGACCGTCGAATTACTACGTTTTAGAGAGAGAGTTTAATAGTACATTTACATTTATGAAATCGAGTGGATTTGAACTGTCAATTCCTTTGTGTATACGTCAAATGAAATATCATCTGAAATCCATTGAATTTCATTTGACGTTTAAGTAATGGAATTGACAGTTGAAATCATTGACAGTTGAAAGCATTAGAGTTTGCATGAGAATTTCCACTTGTGCCTTAAAACAAATTCCTTATAGAAAATTATTCGTTATATGTAAGTTCGTTATATAAAAGTTCGACTGTAATTTGTGTTACATCTTTCAACCCTCCGTGTGCTTCTTTTGTTCGCATCAACTGCTCTGTGGGTTTCTCTCTTTATATTGCTTATTTGTTGTTGTTGAGATAGGCACGAATAAAGGAATGCGCGAGACAACAAAGGAAGCGGTTGTTATCCTTTTTTCCCTTCCCTAATGGGGTGCTACATGTTGGATAGGTGGAGCATTGCAAAGCGTGTTTTAGACAATAATAATTTATGAATTTGATAGGGACGTAATATTTTGAGAAATTACTTTGAGTCGAAGTACACACCTAAAAATTCAAACTCATCACACAACACCAAGATCCATTCGGCAGGGAATTTCCAAGACTTAATCTCTAAGAATCTTTTGGATCATCCTCCAGAACAGCTCTGGCCATACTAAAAGCATTGGACATAATTTCCTATGCCCTAGAACATCTGAGCCTTTCACATACGCAATAAGAATATTGCTCAGCCCTCAATATTTAAGATAGAGCTTTAAAACTTGGTATTATTACTAGGAGGTTTGGTATTGAAAATGGGCTATATAGGTCCACGATTTGATATAGCCCTCATAGAACGAAACCTCCTGATTTTCGGTATTTTACAGGCTGCGACCTTACTATCGCTACGAAATGAAATGAAGGTTGTTGCCTTATTCCACGGAAATGGCTAAAATTTGGTATTTACTTGTCGTTGGGGTTATAAAACTTTCCACTTGAAATTTGTCGGGTGAGGTCCACGTCTGCATGCATCTCCCATAGAACGATACCTCGGTTGGGGTTGTGGCCCCATTATTCCACCGAAATGACAGAAATTTTGTATTTAGTCTTCGTAAGGGGTAAACTAACACAGGACTGGCTAAAATCTACGTTCATAGCTATTCCTAAAAAAGGACATCCAAAAGCATGCAGCGATTATAGACTAATTAGTCTTATGAGCCATGCCCTTAAAATTTTTCTCAAGATAATTCATGGCAGGATATATAAAAGATGTGAAAATGTTATGGGATTCTCTCAATTCGGCTTTAAAGAAGGAATGGGAACACGTGAAGCGCTTTTTTCAATTGAAGTTCTTCTTCAAAAATGTAAAAATGCTCAAAAAGACGTTTATATTTGCTTTATAGACTATGAAAAAGCATTTGATACAGTCAAACACGATAAACTTGTAGAAATCCTTGCATCTATTGGTATCGAAGAAAAGGAAATTCGCTGCATAAAAAGTTTATATTGGCAACAGACCGCACAGGTTGATGTTGAAGGAGAGATGACTGAAGATATAATAATATCTAAAGGTGTTAGACAAGGATGTATATTGTCACCTTTACTATTCAATGTATACTCCGAAAAAATATTTCAGGAATCATTTAAAGATGTTCAGAAAGGAATATTTGTAAATGGCGCTTTTATCAACAATATAAGATATGCAGACGACACAACAATCTTAGCTGACAGCATGTCAGGTCTTCAATATCTCTTAAATAGGCTGGTAGCACAAAGCGAGTTGTATGGGTTAAAAATCAATATTAAGAAAACAAAATATATGATTGTGAGCAAAGAAAACCGCTGTCCCCCTTTCACACTAACAGTAAAAGATACACCAGTAGAGAGAGTATACAGCTTTAAATATCTCGGTGCAGTGATAAATGACAAGCTGGATAACTCATCCGAAATAAGATGCCGAATTGAAATGGCGAGGGAAGCATTCATAAAGTACAAGAAAATCTTTACCAGCCATGATATAAACATAAAAACCAAGCTGCGATACATGAAAACATATGTATGGTCAGTTCTGTTATACGCTGTCGAAGTTTGGACCTTAAAGGCAACAGATATTAAAAAACTAGAAGCTTTTGAAATGTGGACATACAGAAGAATATTGAAAATTCCATGGACGCAGTTTGTTTCAAACAGTGAGGTACTGCAAAGGCTACACCAGGAAAAGGAAATAATCCATATAATAAAAAAACGAAAAACAGCTTATCTTGGTCATATAATGCGAAATAACAAATATAAGCTACTCCAAAATATAATCCGAACAAAAATTGAAGGAAGACCCACTAGAGGAAGAAAAGAAATGATATGGATTAATAACATACAGGAGTGGACTGGTATCCAAGATGTTGGGAATCTTCTCAGCGAAAGCCGAAACAGAGAGTCATTTGCTGAGATAATAAGAAATTTATAAACACCAAAATGAAATTTATAATGTAACAGATGTAATATGTAGGTATATAATTGCATTGATCGCCAAAAGTCGAAAAACGAATAGGCAAATAAAGAAGAAGAAGGGGTAAAGAATAGGTCCACGTCTTCCTATAGCCCCCATAGATAGTTACTTCCCGATTTTCGGTATATTACAGGTTGTTACCTCACCGAAATGGCTTGAAATTGGTATTTAGTCTTTGTAAGGGGTAAAGAACTTCCAACCAGAAATTTGTCGGTATAGGTCCACGTCTTCATGTAGTTCCCATAGACCGGTGCTTCCCGATTTTCGATATTTTACATGTTGTGACCTCACTATCGCACCGAAATGACTGAAATTTGGTATTTATTCTTCGTTGGAGATACATATATATCTTTCCAATTGAAAATCGTCTTCATATAGTCCATATCTTCATAAAGCCCCCATAGAGCGACACCTTCCGGGTTTCGTTATTTTACAGGTTGTGACCTCAATATCGCACCGAAATGGCTAAAATTTGCTATTTATTCTTTGTTAGGGGTAAAGAACATCCAACCAGAAATTTGTCGGTATAGAGTTATACACCACCATAGAACGGTACACCCTTATTTTCGGGATTTTACAGGTTGTGGCCTCACTATTGCACCGAAATGACTGAAATTTGGTATATTCATCCGAGGTAAAAATCTTCCAACCAGAAATTTGGCGGTATATGTCCAAAACTTAATATAGCTCCCATAGAACGGTACTCCCGATTTTCGGAATTTTGAAGGTTGTGACCCCAATATCGCACGGAAATGCCGGAAATTTGGTGTTTAGTCTGCGTAGAGGGTATAAAACTTTCCACTTGAAATTTGTCGTATAGGTCCACGTCTTCATACCGCTCCAATAGAGTGGTACACCCCTATTTTCGGCATTTTACAGATTGTTATCTCACCAGAAATTTGTAGGTATAGATCCACGGCTTCGTATAGCCTCCATAGAACTGTACCTCCCGATAGTCGGTATGTTACAGATTCTGCCCTCACTATCGCAACGAAATGACAAAAATTTGGTATATAGTCATCGTGGGGGTAGAGAACTTCCAACCAGAAATTTGTCGGTATATGTCCACGTCTTCATATAGCCCCCATAGAACGTTTCCCCCTGATATTCAGTATGTTACAGGTTATGACCTCATTATCGCACCGAATTGGCAGAAATTTTCTATTTAGTCTTCAAAAGGGGTAAAGAACTTTCAAACCAGAAAATTGTCGTTATGGGTCCATGACTTCATGTAGCCTCCCATAGAACGGTACCTTCTGATTTTCGGTATTTTACAGGTTGTGACCTCACTATCGCATAGAAATTTCTGAAACTTGGTATTTAGTGTTCATAAGGGGTAAAGAACTTTCAAACCATAGGTCCAAACCATAGGTTGGAAGGTACCTTTCTATGGGGGGTATACCTTCCGATTTTCGGCATTTTGAAGGTTTGTGAATGTGCGATCGTTCCGAGGCGCAAACATAGATTCGGACCACAACCTTGTTGCAGCCAAGGTACGTACCCGTCTAAACGTTACAAATTCAGCACGAACAGATACATCGCAGAAGTTGGATATCGGTAGGTTGCAAACACAACAGATAGCCACATCATATTCCACTCAACTAGCCCAATTGCTTAATCAAAGCCCTCCTCATCCCGATAACATATCAGCGCAATGGCAAAGCATTGCCCACTCCATGCAGACAGCCGCAAAATCCATACTGGGATACCAGAGACCTGAACCAAGGAATCCATGGTATGATCAGGAGTGTCGTGCTTCCACCGAAGAGAAAAATGCGGCATATAGGGCTACTTTACAATCCGTATCAACGCGTAGCGCACGGAGAGATACAGGGAGAAAAGGAGAGAGTAGAAACGTCTTTTCCGTAGGAAACAGAGAGAGATGGAAAAGCGGGAGGGTGAAAAAATCGAGATGTGCAGGAGCCAGAAAGTCCGAAAATTCAAACTGATGGCTTTGGTACAGGCACATCCTCCTGTAGAGACCAGCAAGGTAATTTGGTAACTGATACAGATGGTATACTCAGGATATGGAAAGAACATTTTTCAAAACTGTTGGTATCCAATAGCAGCGAAGACGACGAAGATACCACAGTCCCAATCCCAGAAGATGGTATTGAATGTATACCGCCAAGCCAATAAATCGGCTGAAGAATAATAAGGCAGCAGGAGCTGGCAGGAAGAACGAGTACCCGACGATTGGAACCTAAGTTCCTGTGCCCTGTCCACAAGAAGGGAGATAAGACTGTATGCTCTAACTATAGGGGCATAACTCTACTCCCTATTGCCTACATATTGTGCGAACGACTAAAACCTATGGTCAACGAGATAATTGGACCATACTAATGCGGCTTTAGACCTGGCAAGGAGACCAGATATTTACCCTGCGGCAAATCCTGGAGAAGACCCAAGAGATGCAGATCGAGACCTACCACCTTTTTGTCGATTAAAAAGGCAGCCTTCGACAGCCCGCTGCGTTCAAAGGTATTCCAAGCCATGTCTGAATTTGGTATCCCCGCAAAGCTCATCTGGCTTTGTAAAATGACTTTAACTGACACGAGGTCCTCACAATCTACACCAATAGTCACATGTTACTTGCTTATGCTGATGATATAGACATCATGGGCCGAATTAAATTATTAAAATATGCCTAATTATAATTACTCACTAATTTATCACACAAGGTCGATACTGAATATAAAAAATAATGTAATTAAAACAATACAAAATAGTTTTAAGCTTTCGTTTTATTATAATTCTATAATTTGTTAATTGTTAAAAAAAAAGACTCAATAAATATGAATTTGAATTGTCTGAAATTTGGTATTTAGTCTTCGTTGGGGGATATAAAACTTTTCACCAGAAATCGGTCGGTATAGGTGTACGTATTCATGTAGCTCCCATAGAAGGGTACCTCATTCCTAAAGGATCTCTGGTAAAAATAATAATACTTATTGCAGGGTTTATCCCAAAAACAGTAAATATCGCGACATAGGGCAATATTTTTTAAAGATTTTAGTAGCGCAGGGGATAACTATCTCGATAACCTTTCCAATGGTACCCATGTTGTCCCGGCAGAATTTTCCTAAAAGGATCTGTGGTCAAAATAATTATCCTTATTGCAGGGTTTATCCCAAAATCAGTAAATATCGCGACATCGGGCAATATTTTTCAAGATTTTAATAGCGCAGGGGATAGCTATCTCGATAAACTTTCCAACGGTACACATGTTGTCCCGGCAGAATTTTCCGTAAATAACCTAAAAAAGATATTTTTTTACAAAGAAAACCATTTTTGAACTGCTCTGTTAACATTAACAGTGCTCTGCTAACCCGCTGTTAGCAAAAGCGTTAACAGAGCGCTTTGTGTCTCCGCTACAGTGATTTGTGTCTTCGCTAGTTAAATACGAATTTATCTTAATGGACATGTCTTCATGTAGCTCCCATAGACCGGTACCTCCCGATTTTCGGTATTTGGAAGGTTTTAGCCGCATTAATTAACCAAAATGACTAAAATTTGGTATGTAGTCTTAGCTAGGGGTACAAGAAATTATAGCAGGTATAAAACATCCCCAAAACATATCTGACAGTATAGGTCCACGTTTTGGTATAGCACCCATATGAGGTTACCATCAAAGGTTACCAATTAAGCTTTTTGGGGATTTCAGTCACATGTCCCTATTGAATTGCTTGTTATTTAAAATTGTATTATACCCTCAGCCTTTAGGCTAAAGAGGGTATTTACACTTTGATACGACCAAAAATGTGCCTCATCGAAATAATGGTTTTAGACTCCAAGTATGTTTGTACGATATCCGTTTCAGACAATTTTGAGTAGATCTAGCAATGTCCGTCCGTCTGTCTGTCTGTCGGTCTGTCTGGCTGGTGCGAACGATAACTCTCGAACGGATCAATCGATTCGGTTAAAATTTTGGGTATCGAAATATTTTGTCCAGATTCGATTTAAGTTCGAAGATGGGCCATATAGGTCCACTCCTTCAGGTACCTCCCCCACAAATGTTCAAAAATTGTCGCAAAACTTGTGCGCACGATAACTCTTGTAGGGAATAACCGATTTAGTCCATACTTTGCACATCGTGTAATTTCTACCAAACTTAGATTAGGTTCCAATATGGACTCAATCGGTCCACTCCTTCGGGTACCTCCCACACAAAATATCGGAAAAGTTCAGTTTAGGACCTGGTCTCGAATCACTTTGATTTTTGTTTACGCAAGTTGTATTCGCTGTCCTCTATACGACGCTGTAAGTTTCATTAGGGGCAAGTCCATACTTCCTGAGAAAATAGCCTGAAAGTTACAAAAAACCCAATGACACCGTGTGTAGTGGTTGGAGCGCAAGATAACTCTCGAACGGATCTGCCGATTCGGTCCAAAATTTGGCTTTCGTAATAATTTGTCCAAACTTAGTTCAAGTTCATAGATGGATTATATCGGTCCACTCCTTCCGGTACCTCCCCTACAGAAGTTCGAAAATGTTCGGAAAATTTGTGCGTACGATAACTCTTGAAGTGAGTAACCGATTTGGTCCATACTTTGCACATTACGAAATTTCTACCAGACTTAGATGAGGTTCCAATATGGACTCAATCGATAAACTCCTTCTAGTACCTCCCACACAAAATTTTAGAAAAGTTCAGTTTAGGACCTGCTCTCGAATCGCCTTGGTTTTTGTTGTACCATCTTGTATTCACTGTCCCCTATACGAAGGTACAAGTTTCCTCAGGGGCAAGTCCATACTTCCTGAAAAATAGCCTGAAAGTTGAAAAACAAACCCTATGACACCATGTTTATGGGTGGAAGCGCAAGATAATTCTCGAACGGAAATGCCGGTTCCGGCCAAAATTTGGCCTTCGTAATATTGTTTCCAAACTTAGTTTAAGTTAGTAGATAAGCCATATCGGTCCACTCCTTCAGGTACCTACCCCACAAAAGTTCAAAAATATTCGGAAAAATTGTGGGCACGATAACTCTTGATGGGAGTGACCGATTTGGTCCATACTTTACACATTCTCATAATATCTAACAGATATAGATCAGGTTCGAATATGGACTATATTTGTCCACTCCATCCCGTACCTCCCACACAAAATTTTGGATAAGTTCACTTTAAGACCTGCTATTGAATCACTTTGATTTTTGTTGAAGCAACTTACATTCGCTGCCTCAATTACGATGGAAAAAGTTGTTTCAGGAGCAAGTACATACTTCTTGAGAAAACAGCCCGAAGGGTGTAAATACCCCCTATGGCACCCCCATGGTCTATGTCGGTCCATTCCTTTAAGTACCAAAATTTTTGAACTTTAATCCTAATCAACATTTTTGTCGGTTCATACGAGACCAAAATTTTGAAAGCCCCTAAATACATAAGTTTTTTGTGAAAAAAAGTATTTCATTTTGCACAGGCTGAGGGTATATCTCTGTCGGCAAAGCCGACTGATACTTTTTTACTTGTGTACCCAGAAGATAGAAAACTTAGTCTCAAAAAACTATCCATACGTACATATGTAGGTTTGAGTTAGCCGCCCTAATAAACCACCGGTATGTATTGCATACCGTATGATATACCCTCAGCCTGTGCAAAATGAAACACTTTTTTCATAAAAAACTTATGTTTTTTTATGTATTTCGAGTTTTTTTTCATCAAATTTACGAACCGAGATTGCTGTAATTTTGTATTGCGTGTTGTCAGAGGAGACACAAGATCAATTCAGAAAATTCTAAGTATTGGTCCATGTTTTCGAAAAAGATGACCCACGTGAGCTCTTTTAAAATGTTTAGCTACATTTTCCATCTAAAGTGGATTTACCACGGTATTTTGGACTCTCAAAACACAGAAAATTTTCAATATAAAGGGATTTTCCAGCAATTAACGAAAGGAAATTAATTGTTTCTATTTACTTCAATACGTTTCGAGGTGGATGATATAAAAAGTTCGGCCCGGCCTAACTTAACGCTGTTCTTACTTGTTAATTTTAACTTGTTGTTTTGATTTATTCGTTTTTGAATTCATGTGTGTGTATTGGAATTTGTTAAGTTGTTGCTAGGTCAAGCGTATCGCCGACAGCAAAGTTTACAAAATGTATTTATAATTGAACATAATTTTTTTTTTTTGAATCCAAAAATAAGAACATAATTTTAGAACTACGTTTTAAATGTTTCAAAGTTATACCATATTTGTGAGCAAAAATAATTATGAATTTTTGCATTATTGTCCCCTCTTCATCTCTCTATCATGGTGCTGAAGAAGGTTCAGAAGACCAGCTGGTATACTATCACATTTATTGATCTTTGATACATTCGAAAAATATGTTCTAGCATTTCATTAAATTACCTACTTAGCTTCTAAAAAAAATTTAAGAATTTTCAAATCATCAGATTTTACACCTGTTTAAAAATGGCCTACTTCGAGATGAATAATTTCCAAAAAAAAACTCAATACACTACTTGTGGGAATCGTCAACTTCTTAACGACTTTCACTTCCTTCTTTGGACATGAATGAACCAATATTTTTTTTGCCGGCCATTACTTTCGAATTTCTTTTTCTAAGTGATTGGGCAGATTTATTTTAAATTCTAAAATGCCCCAATTTTTCTAATAAGTGTGGTGAATCCAACTGAATTCTGAACACTTTGTTCATTGTCATGTTTAAAATTCAAACCACATACATGACTATTATGTGAATGATTGGATGGATATTCGCATGAAAACGAAATTTGTAACAATATTTAAAAAATAAAAACAATTTTGTGTTTTTTATTTTATATTTTTAACAATTTGTAAAGTAAATCGCAGTAGAGTTACACACTAAGTGATAAACCCAGCTAGCTAGCCAAGAATCGACAATGTGTCTATCCGTCTGTCTCCCACAGCCTTTAATAATGCCAGCTCTAGTCTGAAACATGACATCGTTGTTGGCTGCCATACCATGTCAAGCGCTCTATGAGTCACTCATTTGGTGGTCCCAATCACATTTTTTTAATATTTTACAGCAAAAAAGGCAAAACAGAAAAAAAAACCAAAACTACGTGTGAGTAAAACGCACTAAACAACTAAAAACAAAACCAAGAAAAAACAAGAATAAAAAATAAAAAAATACTCAGCAAAAAATTGTTGTAAAAAGCAATTGAAAACAAAAATTAAATAATCAAATCGAATGAAAAAGCACATGGCTGGGCGGGCGGCTGGCTTTACTACTTTTGGAGATTATTGTCGTCGTTTAATGCACAATATAAATGGCAGAATACGAGAGCTATATTGGTTTGTCACGAGTATTAACGCCATAAAAGCCAAATTGGATTATTCCAAAAATACCTTACCATACATAAAGTAATATAGTAAATTTACATTGTATTGGATTTAGTAAATCCAGTGGATTTCAATTGTCAATTTCATTGTATGTATGTCGAATAAATCCTACATGGATAAACTTTATTCACCAACACGTTGTTGGATAAAATTATCCACGTTGGTGTATAATATCGTCCACGTTGATGTATAATATTATCCACGTTAGTGGATAAAATTATCCACATTGGTCGCTAACATTATACACGTTAGTGGGTAAAATTATCCGCATTGTAAAATTTTATCCACCAACGAGGATAATTTTATCCACCAACGGGGAAAATTTTATCCACCAACGTGGATAATTTTATCCACCAACGTGGATAATTTTATCCACCAACGTGGATAATTTATCCACTAACGTAGATAATTTTATCCACCAAAGTGGATAATTTCATCCACCAACGTGCATAATTTTATCCACCAACGTGTATAATATTGTACACCAACGTGGATAATTTGTCCAACAGCGTGGATAATTTTATCCACCAACGTGAATAATTCTATCCACCAATCTGAATAATTCCATCCACCAATGTGGATAATTTTACCCACTAACGGGGATAATTTTATCGACCAATGTTGATAATTTTATCTACCTATGGGGATAATTTTATCCACCAACGTGGATAATATTATACACCAGCGCGGATAATTTATCCACCAATGCGGATAATGTTATTCACAAATGTGGATCATTTTATTCAGAATTTTATCCACCAACGTGGATAATTTTATATACCAGCGTGGATAATTTATCCACCAATGCGGATAATGTTATTCACCAATGTGGATCATTTTATTCAGAATTTTATCCACCAACGTGGATAATATTATACACCAGCTTGGATAATTAATTCTTCTACGTGGATAATTTTATCCACCAACGTGGATAATTTATGCAACAACGTGGAAAATTTTAAGCCTCAACGTGGATAATTTTATCCAACAACGTGGATATTTTTATCCAACAACATGGATAACTTATCCAACAACGTGGATAATTTATCCACCAATTTTTTATTCAGAATTTTATCCACCAACGTGGATAATATTATCCATCAACATGGATAATTTAATGCACCAACGTGGATAATAGTATACCCCAACCTGGATTATTTTATCCACCAGCATGGATAATATTGTGCACCAACGTGGATAATTTATCCAACAGCGTGGATAATTTTATCCACCAACGTGAATAATTTTATCCACCAATGCGGATAATTCTACCCACTAACGTGGATAATTTTATCGACCAATGTTGATAATTTTATCTACCTACGGGGATCATTTTATCCGCCAACTTGCATAATTTATCCACCATCGTGGATAATTTTATACACCAACGTTGATAATTTTATCGACCAATGTGAATAATTTTATCCACCAACGTGGATAATATTATACACCGGCTTGGTTAATTTATCCATCAACGTGGATATTTTATCCACCAACGTGGATAATTTTATCCATCAACATGGATAATTTTATGCACCAACGTGGATAATAGTATACCCGAACCTGGATTATTTTATCCCCCAGCATGGATAATATTGTACACCAACGTGGATAATTTATCCAACAGCGCGGATAATTTTAGACACCAACGTGAATAATTTTATCCACCAATGCGGATAATTCTACCCACTAACGTGGATAATTTTATCGACCAATGTTGATAATTTTATCTACCCACGGGGACCATTTTATCCGCCAACTTGCATAATTTATCCACCATCGTGGATAATTTTATACACCAACGTGGATAACTTTATCTACCAACGTGGATAATATTATACACCAGCGCGGATAATTTATCCACCAACGTGGATAATGTTATTCACCAATGTGGATAATTTTTTTCAGAATTTTATCCACAAACGTGGATAATATTACACCAGCTTGGATAATTTATCCTTCTACGTGGATAATTTTATCCACCAATGTGGATGATTTATCCACCAACGTGGATAATTTTATCGAACAACATGGATAATTTATCCACCAACGTTGATAATTTTATCGACCAATGTGCATAATTTTATCCACAAACGTGGATAATATTATACACCAATGTGGATAATTTAATCCACCAACGGGGATAATTTAATCACCAACGTGGATAATTTCATCCACCAACGTGGATAATTTTATCCACCAACGTGGATAATTTTATCCACCAACGTGGATAATTTTATCCGCCAACGTGGATAATTTTATCCACCAACGTGGATAATTTTATCCACCAACGTGGATAATTTTATCCGCCAACGTGGATAATTTTATCCACCAACGGGGATCATTTTATCCACCAACGTGGATTATTTTATCCGCCAACGTGGATAATTTTATCCACGAACTGGAATAATTTTATTTACCAACGTAGATAACTTTTTTTACTAGCGTGGATAACTTTATTAAACAATGAGGATAATTTTATGCACCAACGTGGATAATATTATACACCAGCGCGGATTATTTATCCACCAACGCGGATAATGGTATTCACCAATGTGGATAATTTTATTCAGAATTTGATGCACCAACGTGGATAATTTATCCACCATCGTGGATAATTTTATCCAACAACGTGGATAATTTTATCCAACAACGTAGATAATTTACCCACCAACGTGGATAATTTTATCCACCAACGTGGATAATTTATCCACCATCGTGGATAATTTTATACAACAACGTGGATAATTTATTCACCAATGTGGATAATTTTATTCACCACCGTAGATAACTTTATTTACTACTGAGGATAATTTTAGCAAACAATGTGGATAATTTTATCCACCAACATGGAATATATGATACACCAACATGGATAATATTATACGCCAACATGAAAATTTGTATAAACCATCGTTGATAATTTTATTCGCTGACATGGATATTTTTATCCATACCACAAAAGTGTATATTTTTATCCACCAATTGGATAATTTTAACCGCTTACGGGAATAATTTTATTTTTTAGCGTTGTTATTTTTTTCCACCAACTTGGATCATTTTATGGTTTTATCCACAAACGTGGCTAAATTTCACACCAACGTGGATTTTTTTCAACTAACGTGGATTATTTTATGCACCAACGTGGATAATTTTATCCACCAACATTGATAATTTTATCCACGCACGTGGATAGTTTTATCCAATAACGTGGATATCCTTACGTTGGTGACTAAATTATCCATGACTGCAGCTGAAACTCTAATCGCATTAATAACTACTTAGTTTTTTCATACATCCCGTTTTGCATCTTAACACTAGCTTCAGCTTCGAGTTTCCCCTTACAAAAAATATTCAAATTGTATAAAACTGAGTTTATATTATTTTTGTTTTTGCTAATCTAAATAAAGCGTCTCCAATTGTTTTTTTTTTCTGCCATTCCGATTAGCTTCAGCTTCGTCTCATTTAACAAATGCTGTTGTTACGGTTTCACAGACTTTGCTTAGTTTCAAGGTTTTTCTGGCTCCAAACAAAAGCGAGAAAAAAGCGAAGAATTTTTAGATGGAAATACCATTACCATTTTGGATTTTATGTTTGATAACGAAATCTTGTAACCACAACTACCAGAGCCAGCCATTCAACCCAGCTAGTTCGCCAAGCAACCAGCCAGGCAGCCATCAAGTCTGTCTTTTTCTTGTTTCTTAGGAAAATATATTGACGTCTTTTATGGCACGTTGATCATCACCTAGGTAATAATAATAACAGCAACAACAAAAGTAATAATAAAAAAAGAATAGCTGACGCATGCCGGCCAACTAAGCTGTGGTGGAAAAAAATATGGAATGCCGGTAGCTAATTATGTATGGCATACCAACCAACCGACCGAGCCAGCTACCAACCAAGCACCAGACATTCATTCAATCCATCATCAACTTGTTGAGCAATTGCTTGATGTTATTTGCTGTTGTTGTCGTTGTTGCTATTCCATAGCTACAATTTATGAATTGTCATTGTTCTTCTTCATTTTGTCGTCTTGGTGTACTTGTTTCTCCATTCTTCAATGAATTTCATTGTTTATTTTATTTTTTATGTTTTATTTGTTGTTTTAAATGACTTTTGAGTTGGCAATAAAATTTTGTTTTCAAATAAAATTTTTGTTTTAAAATAGAGTTGCTGTGCTGCTATGTCGCCTGTCATTCTTCTCTCTCCGGTTTCGTAGAAAACTCATTCCGTTTCTTATTGTTTTGTTATTCACTTGTCTGCTCGAGGGAAAAAATGTGCAATTGATAAAAAAGAACCCAAGAAAACAAAACTTAACTTAGAAGACGTAGACAATACTTCTCATTTTACTTATTCCACGCGCGTTCACGTTATTCGTTTTATTTTACTTCGAAATGCAAGTGTATACGTCTTGACTTCGTATACATTTTATGAGAGTGTCATATTATTTGTTTTTGTTTGTTCAAGTCGTTGACTTTGCTTCTATACTTTGTATTTTCTTTTTGCCAGGTTTTGCTGTTCAAGTATGACATGTGGCAACTCTATGTACTGTACAGGCTTTAGAAGAATGACTTTCCATAGAATACCTTTAGAAGCTCTTCTTTCCATCGAAGACCTTTCTTCTTTCCGTAGAAGATGTCTAGAAGGTCTTTTCATCATGGAAGACTTTTAGAAGGTCATATTTCCCCAGAAGACCTATAGAACATCTCCTTTTAATAGAGGACTCTTAGAATATCTTCTTTTTCATTGAAGGCATTTAGAAGGTCTTAATGCCGCAGAAGACCCTTAGAATGTATTCTTGTCATAGAAGGCCATTAGAGGGTCTTCTTGCCATACAAGAAGTTCTTCTTCCTAAAGAGGACCTTTAGAAGGCCTCCTTCCCTTAAAAGACCTTTAACAGGAGTTCTTTCCATGAAACCCTTCAGAAGAAATGCCTGTAGATAATTTTGAGTGGCATACCAATTAACCGACCAGACAATCATTCAATCCATCATCAACTTGTTGATGACGTGGTTCTTATTTAGAAGGCCTTCTCATTGTAGACCCTTAGAGGGTCTTCTTGCCATAGCATACGTTCTTATCATAGAAGAACCTTAGAAGATCTTCTTATTATAGAAGACCTTTAGAAGGCCTTTTTGTCACAGCAGATCTCAAAAAGTTGTTTTTACCATAGAGGACTTTTATAAGGTCTTGTTTTCATAAAAGGCCCTTAGAAGGGCTACTTTTCATAGAAGGCCTTAGAAGGTCTTCTTTCAATAGAATCCATTGGAAGATATACTGTCCTAAGGAGAGTTTCAGAAGGTCTTCTTGCCATCAATCATTCAACCCATCATCAATTTCTGATGAAGGAATTCTTGCCATAGAAGACCTTCTTGTCATAGTAGACCCTTAGAAGGTCTTCTTGTTTTAGTAGTCCCTTGGAAGGTCTTCTTGCCGTAGAATATCTGCTTATTATAGGAGACCCTTAGTAGATCGTCTTATCATATAATACCTTTGGAAGATTTTTTTGCCATAGAAGGCCTTAAGTAGGTATTTTTTGCCATTGAAAACCCTTAGAAAATCTTCTTTTCATAGAAGGCCCTTAGAAGGTATTTTTTCCATAGAACCCTTTGGAAGGTCCAAATTAGAGCTTTAGAAGGTCCTCTTGTCATAAATAAAATATTTTTAGTAGACCATAGGAGATTTTTAAAATATTTATAGGAGAACCATAAAAGAGTTTTTAAATTTTTGGAGGACCATTGAAGCGCTTTAGAAGATTTGCTTGTTGCCATAGAAGAAAGACCCTTAGAAGGTATTTTAGAATTAAAAAAAAATATTTTTAAGCCAACCATATAAATTTTTGTTAATTTTTTTAGGAGAACCATAGAAGATTTTTGGAATAATTGGACAACCATAGAAAACGTTTTAAATATTTATAGGACAACCAAAAAAGATTTTTTAAATATGTATTTTTAAAACAACCATAGACGATTTTTTATTTTTTTAGGAGAACCGTACAAGATTTTTTTAAATATTTGGAGTACCATAGAATATTTTTTAAATATTTTTAGGAGAACCATAGAAGATTTTTTTACATATTTTTAAGAGGACCATAGAAGATTCTTTAAATATTTTTAGGAAAACCATAGAAGATTTTTTAAATATTTTTTAGTAGAACCATAGAAGTTTTTTTTAAATATTTTTAGGAGAACCATTGAATATTTTTAATATATTTCTAAGGGAACCATAGACGATTTTTAAAATATATTTAGGAAAACCATAGAAAAGAAGATGTTTTTAATATTTGTTGGACAACCAGAGAATATTTTTAAGATATTTTTAAGAGAACCATAGAAAATTTTTTAAGAATTAGGAGAACCATAGAAATGTTTTACTATTTTTAGGAGAAGCATTGAAAATTTTTGAAATATTTTTAAGATAACCATAGACGATTTTTAAGATATGTTTAGGAGAACCATAGACGATTTTTTAAATATATTTAGGACAACCATAGAATAGTATAGATTTTTTTTTTAAATATTTAATATTTTTATGAGAACCATAAAAGATTGTTTAAATATTTTTAGAAGAACCATAGAATATTTTTAATATATTTTTAGGAGAACAATAATTTAATTTTTTAAATATTTTTTGGAGAGCCACAGAAGATTTTTTAAATATTTTTAGGAGAACCATAGACGATTTTTAAAATATTTTTAGGGGGCCATAAAAGATTTTTTAAATATTGGGAGAACTATAAAATATTTTTAAGAGAAAAATAGACTATTTTTATGAGAAACATAGAAGATTTTTTAAATATTTTTTGGGGAACCTAGAAAATTTTTCAAATATTTTTAGGAGACCCGAAGAAGAATTTTTAAATATTTTTAGGTGATGCATAGAATATTTTGTAAATATTAGAAGAATTTTTTTTAATATTTTTAGGAGAACCATAGATTTTTTTAATATTTTTATGAGAACCATAGAAGATTTTTTGAAATATTTTTAGCACTTTTGGGATATCCATAGGAATTTTTTAATGTTTTTAGGGGAACCATAGAAGATTTTTAAATATCGTTAGGAAAACCATAGAAGTTTTTTTATACAATTTTGGGAGATCCATAAGGGATTTTTTAAATATTTTTAGGAGAACCATAGAAGATTTTTTAAATATTTTTAGGAGGACCATAAAAGATTTTTTAAATATTTTTAGGAGAACCATAGAAGATTTGTAGAAGAAGATTTTTAAATATTGTGAGAACCATGAAAGATTTTTTAATTATTTTTAGGAGAAACATAGAATATTTTTATGAGAAACATAGAAAATTTTTAAAATATTTTTTGGAGAACCTGGAATATTTTTTAAATATTTTTAGGAGACCCAAAGAAGAATTTTTTAAATATTTTTAGGAGAACCATAGAAGATTTTTTAAATATTAGAAGAAATTTTTTAAATATTTTTAGGAGAACAATAGATTTTTTTTGATATTATTAGAGAACTATAGAAGATTTATTTTTATGAGAACCATAGAAGATTTTTTGAAATATTTTTAGCACTTTTGGGATATCCATAGGAATTTTTTAATGTTTTTAGGGGAACCATAGAAGATTTCTAAATATCGTTAGGAAAACCATAGAAGTTTTTTTAAACAATTTTGGGAGATCCATAAGGGATTTTTTAAATATTTTTAGGAGACCCAAAGAAGAATTTTTAAATATTTTTAGGAGACCCAAAAAAGAATTTTTAAATATTTTTAGGAGAACCATAGAAGATTTTTTAGAAATTGGGAGAACCTTAATTTTTTAAATATTTTTTGGAGAAACATAGAATATTTTTATTAGAACCATAGAAGATTTTTTAAATATTTTTTGGAAAACCTAGAATATTTTTTAAATATTTTTAGGAGACCCAAAGAAGAATTTTTAAATATTTTTAGGAAAACCATAGAAGATTTTTAAATATCGTTAGGAAAACCATAGAAGTTTTTTTAAACAATTTTGGGATATCCATAAGGGATTTTTTAAATATTAGAAGATTTTTTTAATAGCTTTAGGGGAACCATCGATTTTTTAATATTTATAGGAGAACCATAAAAGATTTTCTAAATATTTTTAGAAGAACCATAGAATATTTTTTAAATATTTTTAGGAGACGCAAAGAAGATCTTTTAAATATATTTAGGAGAACCATAGACGATTTTTAAAATATTGGGAGAACCATGAAAGTTTTTTAAATGTTTTTAGGAGAAACATAGAATATTTTTATGAGAACCATAGAAGATTTTTAAAATATTTTTTGGAGAACCTAGAATATTTTTTAAATATTTTTAGAAGACCCAAAGAAGAATTTTTAAATATTTTTATGAGAACCATAGAAGAATTTTTAAATAATAATATTTGCAGGACAACCAGAGAATATTTTTAAGAGAACCATAGAAAATTGTTTAAATATAAGGAGAACCATAGAAATTTTTTTACTATTTTTAGGAGAACCATAGAAGATTTTTGAAATATTTTAAAGATAACCATAGAAGATTTTTAAGATATGTTTAGGAGAACCATAGACGATTTTTTTAAATATTTTCAGGACAACCATAGAATAGTATTTAAAAACTTTTAGGAGAACCAAAGAAGATTTTTTAAATATTAGAACAATAATAGAAGATTTTTTTAATATTTTTAAGAGAACCATATTATATTTTTTAAACACTTTTAGGAGAAGCATAGACGATTTTGTAAATATTTTTTGGAGAACCATAGAATATTTTTTAAATATTTTTGGGAGACCCAAAGAAGATTTTTTAAATATTTTTAGGAGAACCATAGAATTTTTTAAATATTAGAAGAAAATTGTTAAATATTATTAGGAGTACCATAGGAGACCCTTACAAAGCTTCCTGCCTATGAAATCCGTTGCCATATAAAACCCTTAGAAGGTATTACTGCCATAGATTACCTTAATGCCTCCTTTCCATAAAAGACCTTCAAAAGATCTTCTTGTCATAGAATACATTTAGAAGCTTGTTTTACATAGAAGACCTATTGGAGCTCTTGTTCTTGGTTCCTAATCAAATCTATAAATAACCATCTTTATTCCTCCTGGAATTCCAATAAATATCCTCCATACTCTATGACCTCCATGATATACACACCACTTATAAACTACTGCCATCCCATTTGTAAATTTCAATTAAATCGCAAAATAATCGACAATAGCAACAACAAACAATAACAAATTAATTTGCAACGATCCAAATCGATGACAATAAATATTGTAATTGAAATGTTATACAAAGTTAAAGCAAGTGAAATAAAATAAATCTTCTCTCTGGGTCATCAACGCCGCCACATCCGAAAATATCCAGATAGACAAAATACGTATGTATGTACTCGCATGTGATGTTAATCACCTCTCTTTTGCACTCCGGCAACAAAGACAATCAGCCAAGCGTTCAGCTAAATGTAGTCAACCATCCATGTTATTTGTTCCTAATTATTCACATTTCAGAAAAAAAAACAACAGTCAATGACAGACGTTCTCTCGGTTGGTCAGCTGTTCGTACCATCAATTACCCGGCAAACGCCAAATGCCAGTGCAAGTGACAATACCCCGATATTTAGTATCCCCAGTGTGGCCGCCACAAGTGGAATTCACTCATTTGTAGTTTATTGTCTCCGTTCTTTTTGGAATAGAAGAAAATGCATACCACCGGTTATAACAGACAATTTCCAGTTTGAATCGGAAATCATTGTCGATATGATGATGTCTTGATAGCACCACCCCCACCCTCCAAACATGCTGAAAATTTAAAATAACGCCAATAATAAAAAAATGACACTTACGCTGACACATTGACGCTGACATTGCAAGGTGTAGCAGCGGTCAGTTGGAAGGCATGAGGAAATGCCGGCCGCACTCGTAACAAACAGTGAAAAATAGCCATCGGTCACACAGCAAAGCCTTTTCGCCTAAAGATTAATCCCAGATAAGAGCTGAAAATGTTTTTTGTTTATTTTTCATGGTCGCCATTTGTATTCGAATGACTAGATGCACACACATGACCGACCGGCCATTTGACCATGTCTTCATTTAGCCTGGGCTTATCAAATTCTTTTCGATTTAAGACCCGGAATTTAAAAAACAAATTGCCCAACAAGTACATCTTTGTTAATTGATTTATTGATTCACTATTTTTTTAACTTTAGGAGCAACCATGGATGAAATTAGGCGTGGATATTTTAAATAGTTTTAGGAAAACCATTTTTAAATATTATTAGAACCATAGATGATATTAGGAGAACCATAGATGATTTTTTAAAATATTTTTAGTACAACCTTTTTAAAAAAATTTTAAGAGGACCTTAGAAGATTTTTGAAATATTTTTAGGAGAACCATAGACGATTTTTCTTATATTTTTTGGAGAACCAGCGAAGATTTTTTAAATATTTTTGGGAGAAGCATACACGATTTTGTAAATTTTTTTTAGGATAAGCATAGACGATTTTTGAATGTTAGCAGAACCATAACATTTTGCTTTTACATATTTTTATGAGAACCATAGAGGATTTTTTTAATTTTTTTGCGGAACCATAGATAATTTTTATATAGTTTTAGGAGAACCAAAAACATTTTTTAAATGTTAGGAGGCTTTTTTAAATATTTTTTAGGAGAACCATAGACAAATTTTTATATACTTTTAGCCTGAAAACCATACAAGATTTTTAAATATTTTTAGGAGAACCATAGAATATTTTTAAAATATTTTTATAAAAACCATAGAAGATGTTTTAAATATGTTTAGGAGAAACATAAAAGATTTTTTAAACACTCTTAGGAGACCAGAAAAGATTTTTTTTAAATATTTTAAGGAGAACCATAGACGGGTTTTTAAATATTTTTAGAGAACCATACAAGATTTTTAAATATTTTTAGGAGAACCATAGAAGATTTTTAAAATATTTTTATAAAAACCATAGAAGACGTTTTAAATATGTTTAGGAGAAACATAAAAGATTTTTTAAACACTCTTAGGAAACCAGAAAAAGTTGTTTAAATATTTTAAGGAGAACCATAGTAGCTTTTTTAAATATTTTTAGAAGAACCATAGAAGATTTTTAAAGTATTATTAGGAGAACCATAGACGATTTTTTAAATTTTTTTACGAGAGCCATAGGAGATTTTTTTTAATACTTTTAGGAGAACCATAAAAGATTTTTTTAAACACTTTTAGGAGAACCATAGACGATTTTTAAATATTTTTACGAGAACCATAAATGATTATTTAAATATTTGTAAGAGAACCATACACGATTTTTAAATATTTTTAGGAGAACCATAGATTTTTTGAGCATTTTTAGGAGTCATATAAGATATTTTAAATATTTTAGGAGAACCAAAGAAGATTTTTTAAATATTTTTAGGAGAACCATACAAGATTTTTAATTATTTTTAGAAGAACCGTAGAAGATTTTGTACACAATTTTAGGAAAACTAGAAATATTTGTTAAATGTTAGGAGAACCATTACAATTTTAAAATATTTTTAGGAGAACCATAGACGAATTTTTAAATACTTTTAGGAGAACCACACAACATTTACTAAATATTTTTAGGAGAACCATAGAACATTTTTTTAAAAGATGTTTTAAATATTTTTAGGGGAACCCTAGAACATTTTTTTAACACTTTTAGGAGAACCATAGACGATTTTTAAATATTTTTACGAGAACCATAGAAGATTATTTAAATATTTTTAAGAGAACCATAGACGATTTTTTAAATGTTTTTTGGAGAACCATAGAAGAATTTTTAAAAATTTTTAGGAGGACCATAGATTTTTTGAGAATTTTTAGGAGAACCAAAGAAGATTTTTTTAAATATTTTAAGGATACTCATGTAAGATTTTTTAAATATTTTTAGAAGAACCATAGAAGATTTTAGGAAAACTAGAAATATTTGTTAAATGTTAGGAGAACCATAACAATTTTAAAATATTTTTAGGAGAACCATAGACGAATTTTTAAATACTTTTAGGAGAACCACACAACATTTACTAAATATTTTTAGTTTTAAATATTTTTAGGAGAACCATAGAAGATTTTTTACACAATTTTAGGAAAACCAGAAATATTTTTTAAATGTTAGGAGAACCATAAAAATTTTAAAATATTTTTAGGAGAACCATAGACGAATTTTTAAATAATTTTAGGAGAACCACACAACATTTACTAAATATTTTTAGGAGAACCATAGAACATTTTTTAAAAGATGTTTTAAATATTTTTAGGAGAACCATAGAAGATTTTTTTTTTTTGGAAAACCCTGGACGATTTTTTAAATATTAATATTTTAAATATTTTTAGGAGACCCATAGAACATTTTTTAAATATTAGGAGAAGCGTAGAAAAATTTTTTAATATATTTAGGAGAACCGTACAACCATGGTCCTCCATAGAAACATTCTTAGGAGAACCATAACAATTTTTTTTAAATATAGACGATTTTTCAAATGTTTTTAGGAGAACCATAAAAGACTTTTTAAATATTAGGAGAACCAAAGATGATTTTTAAATATTTTTAGGAGAACCAATGAAGATTTTTTTAATATGTTTAGGACAACCATGGATGATTTTTAAATATTTTAAGGACAACCATATGCGATTTTTTAAATACTTTTAGGGGATCCATACAAAATTGTTTAAATATTCTTAGGAGAACCAAAAAGATGTTTTAAATATTTTTAGGAGATCCAAAGAATTTTTTAAGCATTTTTCGGAGAACCATAGACGATTTTTTAAATATTTTTAGGAGAACCATAGATTTTTTTGTGCATATTTAGGAGAGTCATTGAGGATCTTTTAAATATTTTTAGGAGAACCAGAAAAGATTTTTTAAATATTTTAAGGAGAACTATAGAAGATTTTTTAAATTATTTAAGAGAACCATAGAAGATTTTTTTTAAATATTAGGAGAACCATATATGATATTTAAATATTTTTAGGATAACTGTATTAATTTTTTTAAATGTTAGGAGAACCGTAGGATTTTTTAAATATTTTTAGGAGAACCATAGATGAATTTTTTAATACTCTTAGGGAACCACAAAAGATGTATTAAATACTTTTAGGAGATCCAAAGAATATTTTTTAAATATTTTAAGGAGAACCAGAAAAGTTTTTTTTAAATGTTTTTAGGAGAACCATAGAAGATTTCTTAACACAATAGAAGATTTTTTTAAATATTTTTAAGAAAACCATAGAGGATTTTTTAATTATTAATATTTTAAATATTTTTAGGGGAACCATACATTTTTTAAAAATCAGGAGAAGCGTAGAAGATTTTTTTAATATTTAGTAGGAGAACCGTGGGACCATGGTCCTCCATAGAAACATTCCTAGGAGAACCATAAATATTTTTAGGATAACCATAAAAGATTTTTTAAATATTTTTTTTAAAGAAACATAAACGATTTTTTAAATATTTTTAATTTTTTTTATATGAATATGATTTTTAAATATTTTTAGGAGAACCATAGAAGATTTCTTAACACCATAGAAGATTTTTTTTTAAATATTTTTAGGAAAACCATAGAGGATTTTTTAATTATTAATATTTTAAATATTTTTAGGGGAACCATACATTTTTTAAAAATCAGGAGAAGCGTAGATTTTTTTTTTAATATTTGGTAGGAGAACCGATGCTTTTTTAAATATTTTTGGGAGAATAATATACGATGTTTTTAATATAAACAGAATGATAGAAGACCTTTTAAGTATTTTTAGAAGAACCATAAAGGATTTTTAAACCTTTTAAGGAGAACAAAGATTTTTTAAATATTTTAAGGAGAACAATAGAAGATATTTTAATTTTTTTTTTTGGATAACCATGGAATTTCTTTAAATATTAAGAGAAGCATTGAAGATTTGAAAATATTTTTGAGAGAACCATAGAAGATCTTTAGATGTTTTTAGAATATTTTTTAAATATTTTATGAGAACCATAGAAGATTTTTATACCCTCAGCCTTTAGGCTTACGAGGATATACATATACACTTTGATACGATAAAAAATGTACCTCATCGACATAACGGTTTTAGACCGATTTAGCCATGTCCGTCCATCTGTCTGTCTGGCTGGTGCTCATGATAACTCTCAAACGGATCAATCGATTCGAACCATATTTTACCATATCGGTATCAGGTTGCAATATGGACTATATCGGTCCCGTACTTCGGTTACTTCCCACGCTAAATTTGGGAAAAGTCCAGTTTGAGGACTAGACTCGGATCTATTTGAATTTTCTGACAAAAGCCTGCTTTCACGGTCCCTATTACAACGGTAACATTTTTTTTCCAGAGTAAGTCCATATTTCCTGAGATAATTGCCCAAAAGCTCAGAATTTTTGAATATTTTTTGAAGTCACTGTAAGCAGATATTTAACTGAAAGAAAGTATTGAGCGGAAACTTTTTTATAATAGAATGAACTGAATGTTATTTTAGCCATTTATAGGCAAAAGTTCATTCATTCTCACTACAAGAAATCATGTTTGAGAAAAAAAATGCCAAAAAGTCATAACCCTACTGCACATATTAAAATGGATAGTGTGCCAGATAATTCTCAACATTTTCAAGCAAAATCGTGATACAAAATTAATATATTTTATATACGGCTTCTTTTTGGTCATAGGCTGAGGGTATTCCTCCGCCAGCACAGCTGACTGTTACTTTTTTTGTTTAAAGTTTTTAGCAGCAACAATACAGAGATTTAGGTTTTAAGGTTCTGCAACCATAGATAAAATTAGACGTGCATCTTTAATAAAAAATAGGTTACTCCAATGCTTGGATTTCGTTAATCAAGAAACACTGTCGAAATGGAGTCCCCAAAACGAGTTTTATTTGACAAGCTGTCTTATTTTGAGGCACATATTTGCGTTGCCATCCGCGGACATTGTTGTTTAAAAAAAAAATAATACATTTCAGGTTTCCATAGAACTTCTAATTTTGTTATTGTTTTAGTTTTTGTTGTAGAGTAAAGTTTTACGTCATTAATAATAACAAAACTGAATTTTTTATACAAAATACAAACAAAAGCACAACGTCTACAAGTGTTCGTGGCCTTGGCGTAGCGCCGAGTACTACTAATACATTATTCGCCAATACAAGCGTTTCTAATATTATTCACAAGAGAGAAACAAATGAAAAATCATTAAAACACACAAAAATACTACAACTAAAATATTGAATATATTATTTGTTATGATGATCTGGTCTTGTCGCTTTATGCAATTCCAAAAAAAAAAATTTTTGTTCTCTCTTTGGTTGCTTGGCGCGTAGAAGCAATTGAGTTTTGTTTTTTTTTCAAATTTGAAATATTGGCTAGTGAGTTGATGAAGAACATGAAATACTTTTGTTTATTTGGAATATTTTTAGATTTGAAACAAGGTAGGGGGGCTTGTTCTGTGTTACTGTTGCTGCTGGGAAAATATTTAGTTTTATTAACCTACTTAAAACGAAACTAAAATACCTACATACATCTAATAATTTATGGGTAATTACGTTTTTTCGGTAGTTTTCATAAGGTAGAATTGTCTTTTCTTCTCTACCTTAATGTCCTAAAAATTTACATAACTCAAGAAATTGGCCATTTACAATTTTATATGCAACTGTTCGTCCAAACAAAAAAAACTCTTTTGTGCATTCACAAATTAATTTACCACCAGCCACCACAAATTGCAGGCAATTTCTAGTTATGATATTACGTACATATGTATGTACCTCATATAAGTACTGTTACCTGTATTTCCTGTGTGACATCTACCTATTTTATGATATCTACATAAAACTATCTCCATATTTTTTATTATGTTTACTACCCCACAAAAATCTGTAGATCCTTCCGTCCTTATCTAATCTTTACGCTTGTTTCTTGACAGCAGAGCATGGCCACAGTTTATGGTAATTTTTTTTATTTGTGTCATTCTTTAGTATTTTTTGGATGTTGTGCTATTTTGTTTTCAAATATTTACACAATAAATAAAAAACATACGTTGACAATAACGACAATAAGATCGACCGGCACGGCACGATGACGATGGCAAAACACGCTGTACCCCAAAATCAAACACACACATACCCACCAAAAACAAGAACAGCCAAACATTGTTTACATCTTTCGCTGGGCAAATAAAAATCATCTTCGGGGACGACCTCCGCCAACTGATTGTTCAATTGGAAATTATTGGAATTTTTAATTATTAATATTAATTTTGTTTTAATGAATTTTAAAAGTCAGCGTACACATACATGCATATATACAAACATAAGTATGTGGGGGGAAGGGGATCCCCAGAGAGTTGGAGCTTATCTCTATTAAATCGATGGTAATGATATTATGAATATATTTTGTTCAATTTCGATTTTCTAGATTTTAGTCTGCGGATTTTTTAAAGATTTTTAAACGTGGATTTTTAAAGATTTTTTAAACGTGTTTTTTTTGAAAGATTTTTTAAACGTGGATTTTTTAAAGATTTTTTAAACGTGGATTTTTTTAAAGATTTTTTAAACGTGGATTTTTTAAAGATTTTTTAAACGTGGATTTTTTAAAGATTTTTTAAACGTGGATTTTTTAAAGATTTTTTAAACGTGGATCTTTTAAAGATTTTTTAAACGTGGATTTTTTAAAGATTTTTTAAACGTGGATTTTTTAAAGATTTTTTAAACGTGGATTTTTTAAAGATTTTTTAAACGTGGATTTTTTAAAGATTTTTTAAACGGGGATTTTTTAAAGATTTTTTAAACGGGGATTTTTTAAAGATTTTTTAAACGTGGATTTTTTAAAGATTTTTTAAACGTGGATTTTTTAAAGATTTTTTAAACGTGGATTTTTTAAAGATTTTTAAACGTGGATTTTTTAAAGATTTTTAAACGTGGATTTTTTAAAGATTTTTTAAACGTGGATTTTTTAAAGATTTTTTAAACGTGGATTTTTTAAAGATTTTTTAAACGTGGATTTTTTAAAGATTTTTTAAACGTGGATTTTTTAAAGATTTTTTAAACGTGGATTTTTTAAAGATTTTTTAAACGTGGATTTTTTAAAGATTTTTTAAACGTGGATTTTTTAAAGATTTTTTAAACGGGGATTTTTTAAAGATTTTTTAAAAGTGGATTTTATAAAGATTTTTTAAAAGTGGATTTTTTAAAGATTTTTTAAACGTGGATTTATTTAAAGATTTTTTAAACGTGGATTTTTTTAAAGTTTTTTTAAACGTGGATTTTTTAAAGATTTTTTAAACGTGGATTTTTTAAAGATTTTTTAAACGTGGATTTTTTTAAAGATTTTTTAAACGTGGATTTTTTAAAGATTTTTTAAACGTGGATTTTTTAAAGATTTTTTAAACGTGGATTTTTTAAAGTTTTTTAAACGTGGATTTTTTAAAGATTTTTTAAACGTGGATTTTTTAAAGTTTTTTAAACGTGGATTTTTTAAAGATTTTTTAAACGTGGATTTTTTAAAGATTTTTTAAACGTGGATTTTTTAAAGATTTTTTAAACGGGGATTTTTTAAAGATTTTTTAAACGGGGATTTTTTAAAGATTTTTTAAAAGTGGATTTTATAAAGATTTTTTAAAAGTGGATTTTTTTAAAGATTTTTTAAACGTGGATTTTTTTAAAGATTTTTTAAACGTGGATTTTTTAAAGATTTTTTAAACGTGGATTTTTTAAAGATTTTTTTAACGTGGATTTTTTAAAGATTTTTTAAACGTGGATTTTTTAAAGATTTTTTAAACGTGGATTTTTTAAAGATTTTTTAAACGTGGATTTTTTAAAGATTTTTTAAACGTGGATTTTTTAAAGATTTTTTAAACGTGGATTTTTTAAAGATTTTTTAAACGTGGATTTTTTAAAGATTTTTTAAACGTGGATTTTTTAAAGATTTTTTAAACGTGGATTTTTTAAAGATTTTTTAAACGTGGATTTTTTAAAGATTTTTTAAACGTGGATTTTTTAAAGATTTTTTAAACGTGGATTTTTTAAAGATTTTTTAAACGTGGATTTTTTAAAGATTTTTTAAACGGGGATTTTTTAAAGATTTTTAAACGTGGATTTTTTAAAGATTTTTAAACGTGGATTTTTTAAAGATTTTTAAACGTGGATTTTTTAAAGATTTTTTAAACGTGGATTTTTTAAAGATTTTTTAAACGTGGATTTTTTAAAAATTTTTAAACGTGGATTTTTTAAAGATTTTTAAACGTGGATTTTTTAAAGATTTTTTAAACGTGGATTTTTTAAAGATTTTTTAAACGTGGATTTTTTAAAGATTTTTTAAACGTGGATTTTTTAAAGATTTTTTAAACGTGGATTTTTTAAAGATTTTTTAAACGTGGATTTTTTAAAGATTTTTTAAACGTGGATTTTTTAAAGATTTTTTAAACGTGGATTTTTTAAAGATTTTTTAAACGGGGATTTTTTAAAGATTTTTTAAAAGTGGATTTTATAAAGATTTTTTAAAAGTGGATTTTTTAAAGATTTTTTAAACGTGGATTTTTTTAAAGATTTTTTAAACGTGGATTTTTTAAAGATTTTTTAAACGTGGATTTTTTAAAAATTTTTTAAACGTGGATTTTTTAAAGATTTTTATACGTGGATTTTTTAAAGATTTTTTAAACGTGGATTTTTTAAAGATTTTTTAAACGTGGATTTTTTTAAAGATTTTTTTAAACGTGGATTTTTTAAAGATTTTTTAAACGTGGATTTTTTAAAGATTTTTTAAACGTGGATTTTTTAAAGATTTTTTAAACGTGGATTTTTTAAACGTGGATTTTTTAAAGATTTTTTAAACGTGGATTTTTTAAAGATTTTTTAAACGTGGATTTTTTAAAGATTTTTTAAACGTGGATTTTTTAAAGATTTTTTAAACGTGGATTTTTTAAAGATTTTTTAAACGTGGATTTTTTAAAGATTTTTTAAACGTGGATTTTTTAAAGATTTTTTAAATGTGGATTTTTTAAAGATTTTTAAACGTGGATTTTTTAAAGATTTTTTAAACGTGGATTTTTTAAAGATTTTTTAAACGTGGATTTTTTAAAGATTTTTTAAACGTGGATTTTTTAAAGATTTTTTAAACGTGGATTTTTTAAAGATTTTTTAAACGTGGATTTTTTAAAGATTTTTTAAACGTGAATTTTTTAAAGATTTTTTAAACGTGGATTTTTTAAAGATTTTTTAAACGTGGATTTTTTAAAGATTTTTTAAACGTGGATTTTTTAAAGATTTTTTAAACGTGGATTTTTTAAAGATTTTTTAAACGTGGATTTTTTAAAGATTTTTTAAACGTGGATTTTTTAAAGATTTTTTAAACGTGGATTTTTTAAAGATTTTTTAAACGTGGATTTTTTAAAGATTTTTTAAACGTGGATTTTTTAAAGATTTTTTAAACGTGGATTTTTTCAAGATTTTTTAAACGTGGATTTTTTAAAGATTTTTTAAACGTGGATTTTTTAAAGATTTTTTAAACGTGGATTTTTTAAAGATTTTTTAAACGTGGATTTTTTAAAGATTTTTTAAACGTGGATTTTTTAAAGATTTTTTAAACGTGGATTTTTTAAAGATTTTTTAAAGATTTTTTAAACGTGGATTTTTTAAAGATTTTTTAAAGATTTTTTAAACGTGGATTTTTTAAAGATTTTTTAAACGTGGATTTTTTAAAGATTTTTTAAACGTGGATTTTTTAAAGATTTTTTAAACGTGGATTTTTTAAAGATTTTTTAAACGTGAATTTTTACTTTTTAATTTCCTTTGTCCTGTTGAAGGATCTGGCAGCAGCAGTTGAATTTCAAGATCACACTACCTGATCCACATTTAGTTTATTTTCATTTGTCCCTACAAGAATAATACCATTCATTTTCATTTGTCCCTCGTATAAGGCTCTTATACTAGACATTTTTTAATTAAAATACTACTTCATACTTATCACAAGAAAAGGCTATAAAGTTAATTTTAGAGCGATATACGCCTATTTCTAAAAATAGAAACTTAAAATATTTAATATGTATTGTACCACGTGATTATTTTTTTTTTTAATTTAAAAAAGAAAAGAGCCGAACCCTTTAAAAGATAAGATTGTCACTTGATCTACAACACCAAGTGGTTGACATGCAAGCATGGGGTGCAAAAGTATGCACCTTTAAATAAATTGTAAATTTTTATGACAGACACCACATTAGACGTTTGCAGCAATTCAATCACGGTTGGAATTAATTTTTAATATCTCAGTAATTTTTATTGTACTGTTTTTCGTTTTATATTATTTTTTTATCTGGAATCGTTATAATGTTTGGTCTACTGTCTAATAACCAGTAATAAATTGTTTATAATCGTGTAGTTACTATAATTATGGTCACACTTAACTACTGCCGCAGCTGCCGCTAATACTGCTGTTGCTGCTTGGCCTTTGATAGTCAGGAGTTTTTTCTCTCTAAATATTTACTTTGTTTTGTTGAAAAAAAAAAACAACAAGATAAAGCAGAAGAGTATTTAATCAAATTGTTGACTTTCATTGACGCAGCAACTTTTCCAGTTATTGCAACGAACATTGCAGTGCCTTCGTTTTATCACCCAACTGATAAGAACATCTTTAGAATGTTTTTGAAAATAAATTGTAATTTATTTGCACGAAATGAGGTCTGTTTTCAAAAACAACCTAGACAAATGTCGAACTCAAAGTTGAAATGTTTCATATAAATAGAAAATTAAAAGCCCAGATGTAAGTCCAAAGACCTCTTTGTCGTACTAGGAATGCCGGTGTTCAAAGTTATCCTTCAAAGGACCTTATGACGCTCATAATAAATTAGAACTTTTGTCCGCTGGTTCGTTAAGTTGTGATTGCTGCCCTATTTAAAAATTATTTTGTCTAAAATTAAAAATAAAACAAACATTTCTACTTTATATATTTTTATATTGCTATACGAAAATCCATCTGTTGGCCTGCTGCCATTTATTTATTTGCGTTTCAAAAGGCCAGCAAATTAGCGAATGATGTACAGCGTTTTTTTCCTTTTTAGGTATTATGGTCAAATATTGATATGTTCGATAAATGTATTTGTGTTTTTTATTTATAATGCTTTTTATTAATATTTATTATAGATCTGGAATTTGAGCTTCTGATAGTCCTTTAAATAGTAGTTTTAATAAATTCACGTTGCTGATAGATCCTTGAAAATATTTAAAAAAAACCCAGCAGTTGATAGTTTCTTAAAAAAAATAGGCGCTTGGAAAATATTTTTTAAAAAAAATCCAGCAATTGATAATTTCTTAAAAAAATAGGGGCTTGGAAAATATTTTTTAAAAAAATCTTTGCTGTTGATTGTTGCTTGAAAAATATTTTTTAAAAAAATCTACGCTGTTGATTGTTGCTTAAAAATATTTGTTAAATATCCACGCTGCTGATAGATCTTAAAAATATTTTTTAAAAAATCCACGTTGCTGATACATTTTTGAAAATATTTTTTTTAAAAATTCCACGTTGCTGATACATTTTTGAAAATATTTTTTTAAAAAATCCACGTTGCTGATACATTTTTGAAAATATTTTTTTAAAAAATCCACGTTGCTGATACATTTTTGAAAATATTTTTTTAAAAAATCCACGTTGCTGATACATTTTTGAAAATATTTTTTTTAAAAAATCCACGTTGCTGATACATTTTTGAAAATATTTTTTTTTAAAAAATCCACGTTGCTGAAACATTTTTGAAAATATTTTTTTAAAAAATCCACGTTGCTGATACATTTTTGAAAATATTTTTTTAAAAAATCCACGTTGCTGATACATTTTTGAAAATATTTTTTTAAAAAATCCACGTTGCTGATACATTTTTGAAAATATTTTTTTAAAAAATCCACGTTGCGGATACATTTTTGAAAATATTTTTTTAAAAAATCCACTTTGCTGATACATTTTTGAAAATATTTTTTTAAAAAATCCACGTTGCTGATACATTTTTGAAAATATTTTTTTAAAAAATCCACGTTGCTGATACATTTTTGAAAATATTTTTTTTTAAAAAATCCACGTTGCTGATACATTTTTGAAAATATTTTTTTAAAAAATCCACGTTGCTGATAGTTGCTTGAAAATATTTTTTTAAAAACCACGTTGCTGATAGATCCTTGAAAATATTTTTTAAAAAATCCACGTTGCTGGTAGATCTTTGAAAATATTTTTTAAAAAATACAGGTTGCTGATTGATTCTTGAAAATATTTTTTTAAAAAATCCACGTTGCTGATACATTTTTGAAAATATTTTTTTAAAAAATCCACGCTGCTGATACATTTTTGAAAATATTTTTTTAAAAAATCCACGTTGCTGATACATTTTTGAAAATATTTTTTTAAAAAATCCACGTTGCTGATACATTTTTGAAAATATTTTTTTAAAAAATCCACGTTGCTGATACATTTTTGAAAATATTTTTTTAAAAAATCCACGTTGCTGATTGATCCTTGAAAATATTTTTTTTTTAAATCCACGTTGCTGATAGATCCTTGAAAATATTTTTTAAAAAATCCACATTTCTGATAGGTCCTTGAAAATATTTTTTTTAAAAAATCCACCTTGCTGATAAGTCCTTGAAAATATTTTTAAAAAAAATCCACGTTGCTGATATATCCTTGAACATATTTTTTAAAATCCCCGTTGCTGATAGATCCCTAAAAATATTTTTTAATAAATCCACATTGCTGATATGTCCTTGAAAATATTTTTTAAAAAATCCACGTTGCTGATAGGTCCTTGAAAATATTTTTTTAAAAAATCCACGTTGCTGATAGATCCCTGAAAATATTTTTCAAAAAATCCACGTTGCTGATAGATCTTTGAAAATATTTTTTAATAAATCCACATTGCTGATATGTCCTTGAAATTATTTTTTTAAAAAATCCACGTTGGTGATAGATCCTTAAAAATATTTTTTGCAAAATCTACGTTGCTGAAAAATCCATCAAAATATTTTTTAAAAAATCCACGTTGCTAATAGATCCTTGAAAATATTTTTTAAAAAATCCACGTTGCTGATAGATCCTTGAAAATATTTTTTAAAAAATCCACGTTGCTGATAGATCCTTGAAAATATTTTTTAAAAAATCCACATTATTGATAGGTCCCTGAAAATAGTTTTTAATATTTTGCTGATAGGTCCTTCATTTTTTTAATCCACATTGCTGATAGATCCATAAAAATATTTGTTTTGAAAAATCCTCGCTGCTGGTAGATCTTTAAACATATTGTTTAAAATATCCACTTTGCCGATCGATCCTTGAAAATATTTTTAAAAAATGCACGTTGCTGATAGTTGCTTAAAAATATGCTTTTAAAAATCCACGCTGCGATAGTTTCTTGAATTTTTTTTTTTTAAATTAAATCCATGTTGCTGACAGTATCTTAAAAAATATTTTTTTAAAAAAATCCGCGCTGTGATATTTTTTTAAAAAATCTACCCTGTTGATATTCTTAAAAAAGCACTTTTTAAAAACATCATGTTGTGGGGTAGTTCCCTTTAAAAATATAATAAAAAATCTACACTGTTGATAGTTCCTTGATAAAACATTTAAAAAATAATCCACTAATAATTCTTTAAAAAATATTTTTCAAATAATAATTTTAAAAACTGTTTAAAAAATATAAATTTTATTTATAGTCCAAAGACTCCAAAGTAAAAATATTTTTTTCTTCTTATTTTTGTAGGTAAATCAACCGTTCTGTCACTAAAAATGGAATAAAGTTTTGAAATGAATCGTAAGTACCATGACAATCATATAGCTGTTGACAAACTCTCACCGAATAATACATATCCAACAAATTAACCTAGTTTACGAAAAATCATTACCAAAATGTCCCCCACTTGTTAGCACAATTCAGGTCTAGAGTACCGTTGCTACACTTCACTTTCCACTCTTCAACCAAACTCCTTCTATCAATACCATTTCTCTGTGTCATTGTTAATTATAAAATCATCAAAACGAAATGCCCATAGAACGATAAGCTGCGTAACAATAAATCAGTGGCGAACAGTAAAACAAATAAAAATCTCAACTAGCCACTCACCATATCTGGAGGTTTTCATTTATTTGATAATTTTTCATTATCGAATGCAATAAATTCAAGAGATATTGTTTGGTCAGTACTTATAGCCATCAATATTGGTCGGTGGTGAATCGGTCGGAACCTTTTTTTATTATTACCCGCAACAGTTGTACTGAAGAACAAGTGACAATGATAAGCGTCAGTCAGCGTCATAGTCATTTACAAGTGGCTTAAAAACGGCGACAATGAAATTATGAAATCTTCAAGTACTTGTTTGTCACACATAAAAATGGGCTACTGGAATTTAAAGAGGAACAGAAACGAATTTTAGAGACAAATGGAATTGCAACTGGTTGTCATGAAAAGCTGCTCAAGTTTTTTAAACTGTCATTGTCTTTATCATCAATGTTCTTAAAATATATAGCAGGATCTTCATTGTTTTATCTGAACTATGGTTTGACTGTATTTCAAGTTTATGATTAAATATTTTTGATACTGTCAATATAATTAAAAAAACAGTGCCACAAAAGTAAAAATCCCGATTAGATTGAGTTGGGGAAAGGAATTCTTTTTTTAAGAATTATGTTTGAGATTCCTTGAAATTTTTGTTTGATTTTGAAGCCATCATAAATTTTAAAAATATTTTATAAAATTATGAAATAATTATTATTTAATTTATATAGACGGCAGTTGAAAAAAATGGTTTAGTTTTGGTTATAAATATTGAATTAGAACAATTTAGAAAACAATACAATTTTTCTTTTGAACATTTTAAAAGAATCAATGCTGCTGACATATTGACTGTTATCAGATATTGGTAAACTGAAAAAATAGAAGTCATAAGAAAATCAAAAATGTCATTAGTCTTATGTTTTCGTTCGCCGAGTTTACTGAGCTCTTTAATAACTTTAATTAATGCGTTTTATTTAGAAGACCTCATAGTGCATTTATCCGGCTAAGTAAAAAATATAATTAATAGTCGTTAATAAAAAAAATCGACCGGAATCGAAACGAGAGTACTACCGAAAAGGCTGATATACGTATAATTATGTGTTTCAGTCCGCGATATAAAGGGTGTTTTTTAAGCTAGATAGAACTTTAAATTGTAAAAAGTAACACAAAAAACAAGTAAAAAAGTATCAGTCGGCTTTGCCGACAGAGATATACCCTCAGCCTGTGCAAATTGAAACACTTTTTTCACAAAAAACTTATGTATTTAGGGGGTTTCAAAATTTTGGTCGTATGAACCGACAAAAATGTTGCTTAGGATTAAAGTTCAAAAAATTTGCGGAAAAGGTACTTAAAGGAATGGACCGACATAGACTATGGGGGTGTCATAGGGGGTTTTTACACCCTTCGGACTGTTTTCTCAAGAAGTATGGACTTGCCCCTGAAACAACTTTTACCATCGTAATTGAGGCAGCGAATGTAAGTTGCTTCAACAAAAATCGAAGTGATTCAATAGCAGGTCTTAAAGTGAACTTATCCAAAATTTTGTGTGGGAGGTACGGGATGGAGTGGACAAATATAGTCCATATTCGAACCTTATCTATATCTGGTAGATATTATGAGAATGTGTAAAGTATGGACCAAATCGGTCATTCCCATCAAGAGTTATCGTGCGCACAATTTTTCCGAATATTTTTGAACTTTTGTGGGGTAGGTACCTGAAGGAGTGGACCGATATGGCTTATCTACGAACTTAAACTAAGTTTGGAAACAATATTACGAAGGCCAAATTTTGGCCGAAATCGGCATTTCCGTTCGATAAATTATCTTGCGCTTCCACCCATAAACATTGTATCATAGGGCTTGTTTTTTAACTTTCAGGCTATTTTTTCAGGAAGTATGGACTTGCCCATGAGGAAACTTGTACCTTCGTATAGAGGACAGTGAATACAAGATGCTACAACAAAAGGCAAGGCGATTCGAAAGCAGGTCCTAAACTGAACTTTTCCGAAATTTTGTGTGGGAGGTACTCGAAGGAGTTTAGCGATTGAGTCCATATTGGAACCTCATCTAAGTCTGGTAGAAATTTCATAATGTGCAAAGTATGGACCAAATCGGTTACTCCCTTCAAGAGTTATCGTACGCACAAATTTTCCGAAGATTTTCGAACTTTTGTGGGGGAGGTACCGGAAGGAGTGGACCGATATAATCCATCTTTGAACTCGAACTAAGTATGGACAACATATTACGAAAGCCAAATTTTGGACCGAATCGGCAGATCCGTTCAAGAGTTATCTTGCGCTCCAACCACTACACACGGTGTCATAGGGTTTTTTTTTTGTAACTTTCAGGCTATTTTCTCAGGAAGTATGGACTTGCCCCTAATGAAACTTACAGCGTCGTATAGAGGACAGCAAATACAACTTGCGTAAACAAAAATCAAAGCGATTCGGGATCAGGTCCTAAGCTGAACTTATTCGAAATTTTGAGTGGGAGGTACCCGAAGTAGTGGATATGGACCAAATCGGTTATTCCCTACAAGAGTTATCGTGCTCACAAGTTTTGCGACAATTTTTGAACATTTGTGGGGGAGGTACCTGAAGGAGTGGACCTATATGGCCCATCTTCGAACTTAAATCGAATCTGGACAAAATATTTCGATACCCAAAATTTGAACCGAATCGATTGATCCGTTCGAGAGTTATCGTGCGCACCAGTCAGCCAGATAGACAGACGGACAGACAGACAGACGGACATTGCTAGATCTACTCAAAATTGTCTGAAACGGATATCGTACAAACATACTTGGGGTCTAAAACCTTTATTTCGATGAGGCACATTTTTGGTCGTATCAAAGTGTAAATACCCTCTTTAGCCTGAAGGCTGAGGGTATAATTAAATTTTGATAAAACTTTTTTTTATTTGTTTCAGTATACTCTGACAAATCATGATGAATAGACCCACGCTTGATCAAGGCTACGAAATTATCCAAATTTACTTTGAAAATCAGTCATCGATTCGCGCAACTTATAGACGACTTCGTCGTTTGTATGGCGTTCAGCGATGAGGCGCATTTTTGGCTTAACGGGTTTGTTAATAAGCAAAATTGCCGCATATGGAGTGAGAACAATCCACAAGAGACCCTACAGACTCCATTACATCCAGAATAAAAATAGGTAAAAAAACTTTTTAAGTTAAACGGTTTTATGTTAAACAAAAATTGCAATATTTAACATGAATGTACTAAAAACCAAACAATAATAAAATAGATACAGTCGTGGGAATTATAAACATATGCACAGACTAGACTAAAATAAAACCGTGGGGCACATAAATTGTCTACAAATTATCGACTTAATGTGCGATAGAAAAATCGTTTAATTCGTCGTTAGGCACTTGGCCCGCAGACGGTGAGGAAATTACTTACAATAGTTATACACTCCATGTAAATAAAATAGATGTTTCATCTAGTTTATCGTTGGACTTTCACACTGCTGGCTGGCGAGGAATCGTTTCACTGCTCGTAGTTTGTCTTTAATCGACAAAGTACTACTCGCTCACCACTATGAAACCCTAAAACTCGCATATAATCGAACTTGTTAGCTTGTTTCCACATTCTAGCCCTACTTATCACAAGTCCATCGTTGTCGGTTGAACAACAGCCTAATTATAGTGTATCATTACAAAATAAAGATTTCAACGATTGTAGACATTTGACGTGCCCCACGGTTTTATTTTAGTCTAGTCTGTGCATATGTTTATAATTCCCACGACTGTATCTATTTTATTATTGTTTGGTTTTTAGTACATTCATGTTAAATATTGCAATTTTTGTTTAACATAAAACCGTTTAACTTAAAAAGTTTTTTTACCTATTTTTATTTTTTGGTTTTTAGTACATTTATCTTAAACATTGCAATGTATGTTTAACATAAAACCGTTTAACTTAAAAAGTTTTTTACCTATTTTTATTTATCTCACGGTGAAAAGTGTCCACTCTAACAACAATATTTGACAAAATGTCTAAAAGCTGTATAGGATAACAAAGGATGTCATACCGAATGCTAAATCGCTAAGAAATCCTTATGGTTTCATAAAACTTATAGAGTGGATACTTTTCACTGTGAGATAAAAATCGGTGATGTTTACAATTTTTATTTTTGGAGTGGATATTTTCACTGTGAGATAAAAATCGATGATATTAACAATTTTTAATTTATTATCTAAATTCATCAGAATTTCGTTAATTTTATTTTATAATATTTAGGTCAAGACATATAAAAATAATGCAAAGAAAAAAGAATGAAGTCGGCATTATTAATTATCTCTTCGCAATAGCAGTTTTAATAAAAGAAATTGATGTGGATACTTTTAATGTGATTCGCTGTAAGTTATTCGCCATTTTGTAGGGGCCGCCATCTTGGATTTTAATTTTATATAGTACATTGTATTCTACTGGTTGAGCACTTTCATTTGATACCCATATTGATGGAATTGATAAAACCTACGTTATCCGCCATTTTGTAGCGGCCGCCATCTTGAATTTATAGTGATAATGAATAAACATAATTGTATTGCCCCCAAAGTCCAAAGTGTATACAAAATTTCAGGTTAATCGGTTGACAGGAAGAGGGTGAAATTTGATGTACTAAATTTGACCCAAGAATAAAACAAACAGGCTGAGTTAAATAAAACCGTTTAAAAATGCACCGTATGGTGCGGTTTTCACGATGGTGGCATCATCGGACCTTATTTCTTCAAAAATGAGGCCGGAGCTCGCGTTACAGTCAATGGAGATCGTTACCGCACCATGATCAATGATTTCTTGTTTGAAAATATGGATGACATTGATCCGGAGGAGATGTGGTTTCAACAGGATGGCGCTACGTGCCATACGGCGAACGCAACCATCGACTTATTGAAATCAAAATTTGGCGATAAGTTGATTTCGAGAAGTGGACCTGTCAATTGGCCTCCAAGGTCGTGGGATTTGACACCTCTCGATTAATTCCTGTGGGGCTACGTGAAGTCATTGGTTTATGCTGATAAACCAGCAACAATTGATTCCTGGGAGGCCAGCATTGTTCGTGTTATTCGTGACATACGGCCAGCAGTGCTCGAAAAAGTGGCCAAAAATTGGACGTCCAGAATGCACTTCGTCAAGAACAGCCGCGGTGCCCATATGCCCGAAATCATTTTCAAATGTTAATGTCACGTATTGATCTTTCGAATAAAAAAAAAAATTTTGATTACAATTTAATTTTTTGTGTTATTTTTTACAATTTTAAGTTCTATCGGGCTTAAAAAAACACCCTTTATTATAAAAGTGCAAAACAATTAGAAGAAAAACTCAAATAAAAACCACATGCGATTGTTTAAGTGGAATTTACTGAGGGATATTCCTTTGCTCGTAAGTTTATATCCAGACACATTGCACTGTGCTCTTGAACAAACTTTAAATGGAAGGTGCTTACACCTGGGAAGTTTTTGCCTATTCTGCGGATTCTGAAACTGCAATATTCATAGATGAGAAAAATCAATAAACCAAAAGAAATCGCCGGAACGCTTTTTAAATAAATCGCGATTCAAGTTCTCATTTTTAGGGGTTTTTTAGGTTTTCACGATTTTGCTTGGAAATCGCAAGAACTATCGATTAGGATTAGAGAAAATATTGTAGCTGTGAAAATTCTATACAAGATTGACCTTTATGATATTTTCGTAGGTTTTACCATTTTTGAGAAATAGAAGTTCAAATTGGTACAATTTACTGGCTGTATTGGACCCCTATAAAACAATGTCATGCAGGGTGCACCTTAACTAACTTTGAATGAAAACAGCTTAAATCTGGAAAACTTTTGTGGCTTCTGAAACAGCAATGTTTATAGATGAAAAAATACAAAAACAAGAAAAAATCGCTGGAGGGATTTTTAAATAAATCGCTGTCAAAGTTCACATTTTTATGTTTATTTTAGGTTTTCGCCAATTTGCTTGGAAGTCCTATCGAAATGGGGCTAAAGAAAATTTTGTAGCTGCGAAAATTCTCCAGAGGATTGACCGTTATGATTTGTTCCTAGGTTTTACCATTTTTGAGATATAGAATTTCAGATCACATTTTTAGATTTTTTTCCTAGGATTTCACGATTTGCTTGAAAACGATAAGTCTTATCGAAATGGGACTAGACAAAATCTTACAGCTGTGAAAATTCTTTATAAGATTGATTTTTGTAATTTTTCCCTAGGTTGTACCATTTTTGAGATAGTTGGGAAATTGCAGTCATGACGCAGTTTTATAAGGACACGATACAGTCAGTAAATTGTCAAAATTTGAACTTCTGTATCTCAAAAATGATAATACCTAGGAAAACATCGTAAAGGAAAATCTTGTAGAGAATTTTCTCTGCTACAACACTTTCTTTAATCGCTTTTCGATAGGGCTTGCGGTTTCAAAAAAAATCGTGAAAACCTAAAAAAGTCCTAACAATTTGAAGTTTGACCGCGATTTATTTGAAAATCCCTCCGTCGATTTTTTGTTTTTTGATTTTTCTCATCTATGAACATTGTAATTTCAGAAACCGCAATCACTTCCCAGGTGTAAGGTGTAGTTAAGGCGCACCTTCATCGTTATATGGGGATTATACCAAAACGTGGACCTATATAGCCCACCTTCGAACTTGGCCTGAATATGGAAAAAGACACTCGGGTGCGTTCTATCGCAATTATTGCGGACGCTAGAGTGATTACAACAGACGGACAGACGGACATGGATAGATCGTCTTAAAAGTTTATCCTGGTATACTTTATAGGGTCGGAAATGATTAGTTCGATGTGTTACAAGCAGAAAAACAAACGTAACATACCCTCCATACTATGGTGATATTTTCCTCATCCATTGACATGCTTTCCTTTTGGAATACGACCACTAAAAGCGGAGATATTCTCATAAGAATAAAACTTAGACTTTTTGTCCAAACTTTGCGCCTCGCCATATTTTTTCTACAATTAGATCAAGTTAGTAGATAAGTCATATGGTTGACTCCTTCGGGTACCACTTCCACAAGAATAAAGTGTCTATATAAAATGGTAAAATTCGAGCGGATCAACCGATTTGGTTCTCGTAATATTTCTTCGAGACATAGATAAACTTCGTATATGGGCCATATCGGTCCACTCTTTCCCGTACCTTCCCTACAATAGTTAACAACTTTTCTAAAAAATGGTGCACACCAGAGAAATACGCAGGGGGGTGACATAGGCTGTCTTTCGTAGTGGGTATATAAAATAATTTTTTTCCAAAATCTTAATATATTTATTTCTTGAGAGACAAGGCTTGATTGACATTCGATGTCCTATCCGGAAAAAATATTTCGTCGACGAACCCCTCCCCATTGTTTGGTGGGGGGCCCCAAAGTAATTAGCCTTTAGCAGCTTTCGTAGTAGGCATATAAAATAATTTTTTCCAAAATCTGAAATTATTTAGAATTTCTTGAAAGATATAGGCTTGATGGACTTTCGATGCCCTATCCAGAAAAAATATTCCGTCGACGAACCCCTCTCCATTGTTTGGTGTGGGCCCCAAAGTTGTTACCCTTCCGCAGCTTTCGTAGTGGATATATAAAATAATTTTTTTCCAAAATCTGAAAATATTTAGAATTTCTTGAAAGACATGGGCTTGATGGACATTCCATTGCCTATCCAGAAAAAATATTCCGTCGACGAACCCCCCCCCCCCATTGTTTGGTGGGGGCCCCAAAGTAATTAACCTTTAGCAGCTTTCGTAGTGGGTATATAAAATAATTTTTTTCCAAATCTGAATATATTTAGAATTTCTTGAGAGACAAGGCTTGATGGACTTTCGATGCCCTATCCAGAAAAAATATTCAGTCGACGAACCCCTCCCCATTGTTTGGTGGGGGCCCAAAGTAATTACCCTTTAGCAGCTTTCGTAGTGGCCATATAAAATAATTTTTTTCCAAAATCTGAAAATATTTAGAATTTCTTGAAAGACATGAGCTTGATGGACTTTCGATGCCCTATCCAGAAAAAAATATTCCGTTGACGAACCCCTCCCCATTGTTTGGTGGGGGGCCCCAAAGTAGTAACCCTTCAGCAACTTTCGTAGTGGATATATAAAATAATTTTTTCCAAAATCTGAATATATTTAGAATTTCTTGAAAGACATAGGTTAGATGGACTTTCGATGCCCTATCCAGAAAAAAATATTTCGTCGACGAACCCCTCCCCATTATTTGGTGAGGGCCCCAAAGTAATTACCCTTTAGCAGCATTCGTATTGGGCGTATAAAATGATTTTTTTTCCAAAATCTGAATATATTTAGAATTTTTTGAAAGACATGGGCTTGACGGACTTTCGATGCCCTATCCAGAAAAAATATTCCGTCGACGAACCTCCCCCCCCATTGTTTGGTGGGGGGGCCCAAAGTAATTACCCTTTAGCAGCTTTCGTAGTGGGCATATAAAATATTTTTTTTTTTCCAAAATCTGAATATATTTAGAATTTCTTGAAAGACATAGGCTACATGGACATTCGATGCCCTATCCAGAAAAAATATTCCGTCGACGAACCCCTCCCCATTGTTTGGTGGGGGACCCCAAAGTAATTACCCTTTAGCAGCTTTCGTAGTGGGCATATAAAATATTTTTTTCCAAAATCTGAACATATTTAGAATTTCTTGAAAGACATAGGCTAGATGGACATTCGATGCCCTATCCAGAAAAAAATATTTCGTCGACGAACCCCTCCCCATTATTTGGTGGGGGCCCCAAAGTAATTACCCTTTAGCAGCATTCGTATTGGGCGTATAAAATGATTTTTTTCCAAAATCTGAATATGTTTAGAATTTTTTGAATGACATGGGCTTGACGGACTTTCGATGCCCTATCCAGAAAAAAAATATTCCGTCGACGAAGCCCTCCCCGTTGTTTGGTGGGGGCCCCAAAGTAATTAACCTTTAGCAGCTTTCGTAGTGGGTATATAAAATAATTTTTTTCCAAAATCTGAAAATATTTAGAATTTCTTGAAAGACATGGGCTTGATGGACTTTCGAAGCCCTATCCAGAAAAAATATTCCGTCGACGAACCCCTCCCCATTGTTTGGTGGGGGCCCAAAGTAATTACCCTTTAGCAGCTTTCGTAGTGGCCATATAAAATAATTTTTTTCCAAAATCTGAAAATATTTAGAATTTCTTGAAAGACATGAGCTTGATGGACTTTCGATGCCCTATCCAGAAAAAAATATTCCGTTGACGAACCCCTCCCCATTGTTTGGTGGGGGGCCCCAAAGTAGTTACCCTTCAGCAACTTTCGTAGTGGATATATAAAATAATTTTTTCCAAAATCTGAATATATTTAGAATTTCTTGAAAGACATAGGCTTGATTGACATTCGATGTCCTATCCAGAAAAAAATATTCCGTCGACGAACCCCTCCCCAAAGTAATAACCCTTTAGCAGTTTTGGAAATAGAAATTGACACGTATATAATTATTTAAACGTTTTAACAAACCTAATTAATATAATAAAATTGTATGCTAAATAAATATTTACAGTTTCCTTTCATTCAGCTAAATATTGTTGAAATATTATAAAGATATTAATAGTTTCATTCTTAAATTATATGTTGTCATTAAATTCCAATTTAAATGTAGCCCTAGAAGTGATCTGTACAGTACGCTGTTGCTGGTTCGTGTCTTTGCTAAAATTAAATTTTCCAATTTGAAATTCAATTTATCTTCACACATATATATATCTTCCCGCATTGGGGAACTCCCTGTTTCACTCTATGGGTTTTGGACAAACGAGGGAGGGAAGTGTTTTCTATGTCCTACAACAGGTGGATGATGTCGAAAGCTTTTAATAGGTCAAGGTTCAGTACTCGATTGATACCGTGTGGATATGGTTAGTAAGGCTGTTGTGGTGCTGTGCATTTTTCGGAATCCATGCTGTTGTTGGGCAACTGGAAACCTAGTTCTCATCATGGAAAAGAATAGTGCCTATAGAATCTTAGGAGATCGGCCTGTACAATTCACTTCAGCTGGCATCCTTGCCAGACTTCTGTAGCGGGACCAACCTTTCAACTATTCAGTCTTCTTTCTGGTACAATATGGGTCGCTACAGGTAGATTGAGGACATTTATTTAGCTCCGGCTTCATTCGTTTGCTTAAGCAATGCCATTGGGATTCCTTGTGTGTGCCAACGCTTTATATGATAACGCTTTTTGAATGATGTGGTGAAAGTTGAAAGTAACGGACGTTCTATTATCCATCTTTGCCGGATTCGAGAGTAATTTATGTAATACTGTACCAAATGTTGCATTGCTTCAGGTGGTCTAGTCCCTTTTGCTGCTTGTGCATGTCTATTAGCCTGTAGTGTGATTCTCTAACTCATTGTTTGAATATTCGAGTTCGATTCAGCGGCCAGACAATATAAGATTATTTATTGTTTCTTTCTTTTTCTTTCTCTACAAAATACTCATTACAAACCCTCCTACTAACCCATTATTTTACAAGTGCATGTCGTGCGAAATAAGTAGTTTTTTTTGACCACTTAAATAAGTAGTTAAATAACTAGTTACTAAAAGTCATGACTACTTATTTAAGTGGCCAAAAAATAACTGTATATTTCTCGCGACATGCCCTTGTAAAAATAATGTGTTAGCAGGGGATTTTGTAATGGGTATTTTTGCTGGGTTTTTTAAAATTTTTATTCCCTCAGCCTCTTGTCAAAAGAGCCTGATCGAAATAATGATTTTGGACCCCAAGTATGTTTGGACGAAATATGTTTTAGACAATTTGGAGTCGAATGAGCAATGTCAGTCCGTTTGTCTGGCTTGTGCGCACGAAAACTCTCAAACGATGAAACCAATAGGGTCCAAAATTTGGCATTCGTAATATTTTGTTCAAACTTAATTAAAGTTCAAAGATGGGTCTTATCGGTCCACTCCTTCCGCTCCCTCCCACATAGAATTCGTTAAAAATGAAGTTTCCCTCTGATTTTTTTTTTCAGCAGATTTTCCTTGTGGCCCCCTTTACGACGGTACACTTTTTTTCGGGGGCAAGTTTATACTTCCTGAGACAATGGCTGGAAAGCTCCAAGAAACCTTAACTGCTCTTACTAAAATGATTGATCCAAACTTTGCACATCACATTGTTTCATCTAGTCTGTATCAGGTTGGAATATGGACTAAAATTTGGAAAAAGTGAAGTTTAACAGCTCATCTCGGATAGTTTTGAAATTTTTTCCAAAAACTTCTTCTTGGTGGCCCAGTTACGACGGCACTGACTGATACTTCCCTACTTCTCTAAATTTCATTATAATGGGACAGACGAAGTATGTTTGGTAGACACACAGAGGGTCACAAATAAGCCATAGGTTTATCTCGTTCCTTTTTGTATGTTACATACAAATAAATGTACCCCTTACCACAATGTAGTCGAATATAAATACCACAAGTAAAAAAGTATCAGTCGGCTTTGCCGACAGAGATATACCCATAGCCTATGCAAATTGAAACATTTTTTTAACAATAAACTTATGTATTTAGGGGTTTCAAAACTTTGGTCTCGTATGAACCGACAAAAATTTTGATTAGGATTAAAGTTCAAAAATTTTGCTGAAAAGGTACTTAAAGGAATGGACCGACATAGACCATGGGGGTGCCATAGGGGGTTTTTACACCCTTCGGGCTGTTTTCTCAAGAAGTATGGACTTGCCCATGAAACAACTTTTACCATCGTAATTGAGGCAGCGAATACAAGTTGCTTCAACAGAAAAGTGATTCAATAGCAGGTCTTAAAGTGAACTTATCTAAAATTTTGTGTGGTAGGTACGGGATGGAGTGGACAAATATAGTCCATATTCGAACCTGATCTATATCTGGTAGATATTATGAGAATGTGTAAAGTATGGACCAAATCGGTCACGCCCATCAAGAGTTATCGTGCCCACAAATTTTCCGAATATTTTTGAACTTTTGTGGCGTAGGTACCTGAAGGAGTGGACCGATATGGCTTATCTACGAACTTAAACTAAGTTTGGAAACAATATTACGAAGCCAAATTTTGGGCGGAACCGGCATTTCCGTTCGAGAATTATCTTGCGCTTCCACCCATAAACATGGTGTCATAGGGTTTGTTTTTCAAGTTTCAGGCTATTTTTTCAGGCAGTATGGACTTGCCCCTGAGGAAACTTGTACCTTCGTATAGGGGACAGTGAATACAAGATGGTACAACAAAAACCAAGGCGATTCGAGAGCAGGTCCTAAACTGAACTTTTCCGAAATTTTGTGTGGGAGGTACTCGAAGGAGTTTACCGATTGAGTCCATATTGGAACCTCATCTAAGTCTGGTAAAAATTCCATAATGTGCAAAGTATGGACCAAATCGGTTACTCCCTTCAAGAGTTATCATACGCACAAATTTTCCGAACATTTTCGAACTTCTGTGGGGGAGGTACCGGAAGGAGTGGACCGATATAATCCATCTTTGAACTTGAACTAAGTTTGGACAAAATATTACGAAACCCAAATTTTGGACCGAATCGGCAGATCCCTTCGAGAGTTATCTTGCGCTGCAACCACTACACACGGTGTCATAGGGTTTTTTTTTAACTTTCAGGCTATTTTCTCAGGAAGTATGGACTTGCCCCTAATGAAACTTACAGCGTCGTATAGAGGACAGCGAATACAACTTGCGTAATTAAAAATCAAAGCGATTCGAGACCGGGTCCTAAACTGAACTTTTCCGAAATTTTGTGTGGGAGGTAGCCGAAGGAGTGGACCAATTGAGTCCATATTGGAACCTAATCTAAGTTTGGTAGAAATTACACGATGTGCAAAGTATGGACCAAATGGGTTACTCCCTACAAGAGTTATCGTGCGCACAAGTTTTGCGACAATTTTTGAACATTTGTGGGGGAAGTACCTGAAGGAGTGGGCCTATATGGCCCATCTTCGAACTTAAATCGAATCTGGACAAAATATTTCGATACCCAAAATTTGAACCGAATCGATTGATCCGTTCGAGAGTTATCGTGCGCACCAGCCAGCCAGACCGACAGACAGACAGACGGACGGACATTGCTAGATCTACTCAAAATTGTCTGAAACGGATATCGTACAAACATACTTGGGGTCTAAAACCATTATTTCGATAAGGCACATTTTTGGTCGTACCAAAGTGTAAATACCCTCTTTAGCCTAAAGGCTGAGGGTATAAAAATGTATATACCATCTTCCTACACATTGTTGGCTATAAATATTCAAGAAAAAATTTTGGTAAATTAATTTTCAATTTCAATTTTCTTGTCAAACATCTGTTCCGTTTTGTAATTTTTGTGAATCATGAACAGCAAAAAGGGGGAAAAAAGTAAGAAACCCACAAAAGCCCCTTCCCCCCACAATGTAAAATAAATGTCCCATTGCATCCTTAATTAAGAGTCAACGAGCGCCAATCATTGTCATCACTACCGGCGGTCGCCGAATATTTACATAGTAGCGAAAGAGTGAGAGCCAAGCATGCAACAATACCCTTGGCGGCGTACCACCATCTCAACCGCACAGGGTCAATAACACAAAATGATGACAAGAAATATGTGACAAAAAAAAAAAAACTTTCTTCTTTTGCCTGATTACACTGTATAACACAAAAAATAATTACAAGATAATTCGGCCAGATTATGAAAGAGGGCCGAAAAAAAAGAAGACACGTGTATCGGCGTTTTGAAAGTTTACGTCGGGAAGTAACCTAAATAGGCGTGTCAAGTTCCGCTCATTTTTACACCCAGCAAAATTTGAAGGAACGGGTTCCATGCGATGACATGATATCATGGCATCTTTTGCATTAGTTCAGACGAAGTCGAGAAAGATCCGATCTTTTCATTAGCATTTGAATCAATGCAAAGGAAATCGTGTAAGATCCGATCTTTTCATCAGCATTTGAACCCATGCAAAGGAAGTCGTGAAAGATCCGATCTTTTCATCAGTATTTGAATCCATTCCATCGATCTAATAGAGATGCATTTTGTGTTTTTATTTATACAAATTTTCTAAATATATAAGATTAATTATTTAAAATAGGCTTGATGTTGTAGGAGTCTCGAAACCACAACCAACGTTGTTAAAATCTCGTCGTAATGATAATGTCATTGCAAAGGGGTGGTGAAAATGACATGCCAAAGCATTGGTGGGAATGACATGCGAAATCATTGGTGAAAATGACATGTCAAACCATTGCTGTAAATGATATGCTTTGGATCCAAAAATGAATAGCATCTTTTGGGGTCCACGCTCATATAAAATTCATCGATGAAGATGCTAAAAAGATGACATGCCAGATCACTTGCACCCATGATTGAATGGCATCTTTGGCATCGAACATTTTGCTGGGCAGGTTTTGAAATATTCGACATCAGATTCCTTGGAATCCTTGCATTTTAGGTATAAAGTGTCTTTGGCAATATTACTGACAACAATGCGGGGTATCTTTTTATGAAAAAATTAACCCTCATGCGAGTCACTAAACGGGACTTTTTAGTCCCTATTTTCAAAAACGTTTAAAAACTCCTTTAAAATGTGATCGTATCAGATCAAAATATTATACAAAATTATTTGTCATAAAATTTTACTATAGGTCCCCGAATACACCAAAACTCTAAATCGTACCTAAACACCAGGAATCTGCCAAAAGTAAAATCACGTTTTAGGGTTAATGTTGTACTTTAGCTGAGTTTATTAAGTTTTGTCCCACAAAACTTCACTTTAGATAGAAGACGTCAAAGACAAAAATACTCTCCATCAAATTTCAATATAAGTCGCCGAATTAATGAAATATGTATTTATAATATATATCAAGAAAATATATAAATCAAGTTTGCCAGCAAAACACCCAAATATTTTTTTTGAATAAATTTGTTTTGTTCTTTTTTCGAGTTGATGCATGAAAGTAACATGAAATTTAGTTTGAGACGAAAGGTGTTAAAAGAAGAAATATTCTACACAAAATTTCACTATAAGTCCCAAAACAAACTAGGTATCTAAGTAAAATACTTTGTTAAGAAAATTACGTTACAAAATTAGGTATTATAGGTAGAAATTATTTGTTAAACTTTTAGACTCTTAATTAAAATTTATTCCATACTAAGACAAAATCTCCTAAAATACTTCACTTTTTGGAGATTATATCAAAAGAAGAAATGTTCCAAATCAAATTTCATTATGAGTCCCTGAACAAAAGAAATTTGTAGCTATAGTATTTAACATCTCCAGAAGCATTCGTTTTTTATATATGATTTAGGACCATATTCTACCGTTTTTATTCACATTTTCCTTATCTTCGGTCACAAAATATATTTTATTGATGTTTTTTCATAATAAATTCTTTCAGAAGATTATGTGTGATCGATCCAAACTATTTTTGGAATATCTATGGTGAATATATGTATATAGGGAAAATATTGATAACCCAGATCGGACTTTGTAAAATTACGTATTTTAGTACTACCAAGGAATCCATGGTATGATGAGGAGTGTCGTGCTGCCACCGAAGAGAAAAATGCGGCATATAAGGCTACTTTACAATCCGTAGCAACGCGTAGCGCACGAGAGAGATACAGGGAGAAAAGGAGAGAGGAGAAACGTCTTTTCCGCAGGAAAAAGAGAGAGATGGAAAAGCGGGAGTGTGAAAAAATCGAGATGTACAGGAGCCAGAATGAAGTCCGAAAATTCTACCAAAGAGTCAAGCATCAAACTGATGGCTTTGGTACAGGCACATCCTCCTGTAGAGACCAGCAAGGTAATTTGGTAACTGATACAGATAGTGTACTCAGGATATGGAAAGAACATTTTTCAAATCTGTTGGTATCCAATAGCAGCGAAGACGACGAAGATACCACAGTCCCAATCCCACAAGATGGTATTGAATGTATACCGCCCAGCCAAGATGAGGTAAAGACAGCAATAAATCGGCTGAAGAATAATAAGGCAGCAGGGGCCGATGGCTTACCAGCCGAGCTGTTCAAAACCGGAGGCGACACGCTGATAAGGTGTATTCATCAGCTAGTTAGCACCATCTGGCAGGAAGAACGAGTACCCGACGATTGGAACCTGAGTATCTTGTGCCCCGTCCACAAGAAGGGAGATAAGACTGTATGCTCTAACTATAGGGGCATAAGTCTACTCCCTATTGCCTACAAGATCGTGTCAGGGATATTGTGCGAACGCCTAAAGCCTATGGTCAACGAGATAATTGGACCATACCAATGCGGCTTTAGACCTGGCAAGTCCACCATTGACCAGATATTTACCCTGCGGCAAATCCTGGAGAAGACCCAAGAGATGCAGATCGACACCTACCACCGTTTTGTCGATTATAAAGCAGACTTCGACAGCCCACTGCGTTCAAAGGTATTCCAAGCCATGTCTGAATTTGGTATTCCCGCAAAGCTCATCCGGTTTTGTAAAATGACTTTAACTGACACGAGGTCCTCAGTTAAAATAGGAAAGAACCTCTCCGAAGAGTTTGGTACCAAAAGAGGTTTCAGACAAGGAGACAGCCTTTCGTGTGACCTCTTCAACATCCTGCTAGAAAAGGTTATACGAGAGGCAAACGTCAAAAGAAGTGGCACAATCTACACCAATAGTCACATGTTACTTGCTTATGCTGATGATATAGACATCATGGGTCGATCAGTAAAAGAAGTAACTGATACCTTTATAAAGGTCGAAGGAGAATCTGCTAAAGTGGGTCTGGCGGTAAACGGTGAGAAGACCAAGTTGATGGTGTCGACGCGCAATGCGTCCATTGAGCTCGGACCAACTGTGGAAGTTGGTTCCTATAATATTGAGGTAGTAAAAGACTTCGTCTACCTCGGCACCTCCGTCAACACAACAAACGACATCAGTTGTGAAATAAAAAGAAGAATTGTATTGGTCAACAGATGCTATTTTGGCTTAAGTAAGCACTTTAAAAACAAAGCCACATCTCGTCAAACAAAAATAACGCTCTACAAAACACTGATACTACCCGTGCTGATGTATGGCTCCGAAGCCTGGGTACTTGCGCAAGCAGACATGGCAGTGCTTGGTGTGTTTGAGAGAAAAATTCTTCGAAAGATCTACGGACCAATCTGCGTTGACGGTGAATATCGACGTCGCATGAACCACGAGCTGTATCTGCTATACAACGACATCAATATTGTTAAACGTATCGAGATGCAGCGTATCGAGTTGGCTAGGCCATATCACAAGAATGAGCGATGATGAACCCGCTAAAACGGCGTATGAATACATGCCACATGGCGGTGCACGCAGAATTGGCAGGCCAAGGAATAGATGGCGCAAACAAGTGGATGATGAGATGAAAAGGCGCGGTATTCCAGAGTGCAAAGCAACAAATAGAGAGGAATGGAGATCTCTTCTTAGTTCGGCCTATAGAACAAATGTTCTGTAATGGGCCAGCTAAGTAAGTAAGTACTATAAACTAAAATAACGTCATCAGGATAAGTCATAGGTTCCTGATATTGTATGTGAAAATGCGGGAATAGACTACGGCTATTGTCCAGTGAATATATCCGACATACGAGTCCTAACATCCATGATTTTGGGATGGTCCTAAATACTATAATGATGGCAGCTACTCCTGCTCTAACAAAATTTACCGAAATAACCCTTGAAATCGAAGTAACTAGTCATACCCTAACTAATTTTTTTATAGTCATTCATGATACACACATGTATGTCAGTTTTTAGGGTTAATTCCCGACGTAAACTTTCAAAACGCCGATACACGTGTCTTCGTTTTTTCGGTACTCTTTCATAAGTTAAATTTTGTTGTACAGTGTTATAGAAGCGGATAATTTGTGTTCTCTTTTTTTGGCCAATTCTTTTCCTGCAATTCAACACAAATATTTGCAAATTGTTTTTGTTGTTGTTGTGCATTGGGACAGTGTGTGTGTTTTTGTGTATTTTTTAGTTTTATTTTATTTTCATTTTTCATTAGAGAAATTGTTTTAATATTTTTTATGGTTTGTTTGTGTTTTGATTTTTTAATGGCTGCCAAAGAAATTATTATTTTTATTTTCATTATTTTTGTGGCCTAATATTCCACTTTTTTTCTTTTAGCACAAGAATTGAGGAAATTATTTAAATAAATAGTCAAAAGACTAGTTATAAATTTATCAATCAATATAGGCATATTTTCTTATTCTTCTCTTATGGTTATAGAGCCTTATCGTGTCATTTTCTCTCCATTATTGTTTAGCAAACTTTATATTATACAAATCAAGAGATTTGAACTTTATCTTTGTGTGTTTCTGTTGTGGGTTTCGTCGCATTTTCTTTTTTTGCGAAATTGTTGATAGTTATGATGACTTTATTGTACTCAGATGTTGTCTATTTCCCCTAACTGCGCCAGATTGATATATGATATGGATAGGATGTTGGACTGACAGAAGTTACGCGTGATTTATGCCCCACAATCATAATCCCGCAAATAATTTGCTACAAATAAAAATAGATACGAGTATGCACGTGCTTTTATCACTGGTTTTTTCCAGTATTAAACAAATACCCCCAGCTCCAAACCGACCCAATAAAATGAACAAATAAAACATTTAAAGTGTGAAATGTATTTGCAAAAATGTTAATCACTTTTTTGTTGCTTTGTTAAATTGTAGTGATTTAAATATTTCATTTTCTACATGATAATTTAGTATTTTTCCTTCGTTGGTTGTTGTTTTTGGTGAGGAAGCGCCACAATTTACAAACGTGAATTCTCTACAGTCAGTCGTGGTAAAAGGCGAGCGTTGTGGAAGTAGTGATTTTAAGAACTATTTTGAAATAAAGGTAATTCGAAATGTATTTTTGTCCTGATTTCGTTTTTAACATAAAAGGTCAGACCTTTAATAGGTCTTCTGCCTATTAAACGGGTTCCTACTTAAAGTGATTTTAACTCTTTAAAATGTTATATAGACCTTACAGGTATCCTATAAGAATAATAACTTTTCAAGATCGAAGAACTGTTAAAGAAAGGTCTTCGATTGATCAAAGGTTTTCTATATACCTAAGACTCTAAAAAGACCTTCTTCTATAGACCGAAAACCTTTTTAAATTTCTTTAATAGGCCCAACAACTTCTAAACATCTTCTATAGACCGAGGTTGTTTTAAAGGTATTTTATAAACCGAAGACTTTCAAAATGTATTCTTTAGCCTGAAGAAATTTCTACGGTCTTCAATAAATCTGAAATTGTTTGTAGTCTTCTAAAGACCGAAAACCTTTATAGGGTCTTCCTTTAATAGATCGAAGTTTTTTCACATGTTTTATAATATATAATTGTTCCACAAACATCCCAGAAGGGACGAGGGAGACCTCTCTCATATCAATGAGTACACCCTGATTCATATTGGTTCAATGATATGGGAGCTACTTTTTATTGCCGAGTCTACGTCTTAAGACACCACTTGTAGAGAAGTTTTTCATGGCTGAAATACTTGGGAAATGTCTCCAACATTTCTCTGAGCGGTATTTTTGCAACCCTTATAAATGAGATGTTGTCTGACCTGGGAATCGAACACCGGCGTGTTTTATATAGCCCAAATATGTTTTCAAGGTCTTCCGTTGGCCGATGACCTTTCAAAGTTTTTCTATATAGACCGAAAACCTTTTCTTCTATAGATCGAAGATCTTTTAAGGATCTTATATTGCCTGAAGCTGAAAGCCGAATACTTTTAAAAATCTTTTATAGACCGCAAAACCCTTTATAGGTCTTTAATAGATAGAAGACCTTTGTAAATGTATTTAAGGTCTGGGAGACCCTTTTAAGGTCTGGGAGTCCTTTTTAAGGTATTCTTTATACTGAAAACCTTATAGTAATTTTATGTGGGTTAGAACTTTTAAAAAGTTTTCTATAGGGCGAAGACCTCTTAAGGATTCCATGACCGAAAACGTTTTAATGAACTACTGCAGTCCAAAGATCTTCTAAGGTCTTTTGTAGACCGAAGGCCTTTTGAAGGATGTCTTAAAGTCGTATACCTTTTAGAGGTCATCTATAGACCGACGACCTTTTAGAGGGTTTTTATTGACCGAAGACCTTCTATAGACCGCAGATATTGTAACGGACATCTTTTAAGGACTTCTTAATGTCGGATATCGTTTTCTATAGGCCGAAGACTTAATAATCTTCTATAGGCTGAAGACCTCTTAAAAGTCTTGTATTGACCGAAAGGCTTTTGAAGGTCTTCTTGAGACGGAAGACCTTTTGAAATTCTTCCACAGACCGAAGAGATTTTAAAGGTCTTCCAAAACTCGAACACATACTAAACATGTTCTATAAGCAGAAAACTTTTTAAGGGCTTACAATAGGGCCAAGAACTTTTAGAGGTCTACTGTAGACCGAAGGAGTTGGTAAGACCTTCCTTAGACGACAGACATTCAAAAGGTCTTCTTTACGCCGAAGATCTTTTAAGGTTCTTTTATTGCCCGAAATCCTATTAAAGGTCTCCTGTAGGCCGAAGACGGTTTAAAGGTATTTTAGAGACCGAAGACAATGGTGCTCTTAAACCAGGGAATTGTCCCAATGTGAACTTCTATATCTCAAAAATCGTAAAACCTACGAAAATATTATAAAGGACAATCTTGTGGGGAATTTTCACTGCTACAACACTTTCTTTAGTTCCAAGTTTGATAGGGCTTGCGGTTTCCAAGCAAAATCGTGAAACCTAAAAACCCTAAAAATGTCAACTTTGACCGCGATTTATTTAAAAAGCGCTCCGGCGATTTTTTGTTTATTTTTTTCTAATCTATGAACATTGTAATTTGCAGAATCTGCAAAAACTTCCCGAGTGTAAGCTCCTTTCATTTAAAGTTGGTTCAAGAGCACCGTGTTATATAAACCAAAGATTTTTAATGTCCGGCCTATGCCGGATACCTTTCGGAGGTCTTCTTTAGGTCGAAGATATTTCAAAGATCTTCTATAAGTCTAAGACCTTTTGAAGGCCCTCTATATGCCGAAGACCTTTTAAAGGCCTTTTAAAGGTAGACCAAAGACCTCTCAAATAGGCCGAAAAGTTTGTAGAGGTTTTCTATAGGCCAAAGCCATGTAAATAGTCGTCTATAGGCCACATATAGTCTTCTATAGGTCGAAGATCTTTTAAATGTCTTTTGAAGGTCTTCTTTGGGCCGAAGACAGTTTAAAGGTCTTCAATAATCCTAAGACATTTAAACAGTCTACTATAGGCCAGAGACATTTTCAAGGTCTTCTATAGGCCGTAGGCATTTTAAATGTTCTCTATAGGTCGAAGGTCTCTTAAATGTCTTATATATTCCGAAGACCTTTTAAATTACTTGTATGGACCTAAGACATCATAAAAGTGTTCTATAGACCGAATACCTATTTTAGGTCTTTCATAGGCCAAAGACCTAGTAAATGTCTTCTGTCGGTCAAAATTGGCTAAGGCCTTTCTAAAGGTATAAAACCTTTTGAAGGTATTCTATAGCCGAAGACATTTTGAAGGTTCTCCTTAGCCGAAGACCGTTAAAGGTTTTCTGTTTGCCGAGGAACTTTTAAAAGACTTCTATAGACCGGAGACCTTTTGTAGGTCGAAGATCTGTTCTGTCTTCTATGGAACTGTGGACCTACCGACCATTGAGAGTAATCTGATCTTTTAGATTTAAATCAGGTCTAGGTTCTTTGGAATTATTATTATCTTTTGGGATCGGCTTCGATTCAGAAACAGAAACGCTGTCAAATGTCTGAACGAAAACTCACCGTGTGTTTTGTCTTTCCGCCGTTTCAAGTTAATGGAGACAGTGAGAAAAACATGAAGAATTTACGTTCCGAATAATCCCCGTCTTTTTTACTTTATTGCTTATTGTTGGAGACATTGCCTGTGTATTTCAACCACATAAAACTTCTCTACAAGTGGTGTCTTCAGACAAGTCTTTATAAAGTCGTAGGTCCCATATCATTGATCTTAATTTGAATAGGGATACACTCATTGATATGAGCGTAGTCTCCATTGTCCCCTCTGAGATTTTTGTGGGAACAATTAAGCAACATAAATATGCCAATTATCTTCACTCTCTCCCTCTCTCTCCTCTCCCTAAACGAAATTTCTTTTCGTTTACTTTAAAATTAATATATAATAATTGTTCCACAAACATCCCAGATGGGACAAGGGAGACTTCTCTCATATCAATGAGTGCACGCCGATTCATATTGGCTCAATGATATGGGACCTACTTTTTATTGCCGAGTCCGAACGGCGTGTCTTACGACACCACTTGTAGAGAAGTTTTTCATGGCTTAAATACTCAGGAAATGTCGCCAGCATTACTGAGGGGGAATTTTGCCACCGTTGAAGATTTTGATGTTTGCTTGGCCTGGGATTCGAACCGCAGACCTTCTGAGTGCAAGGCGGACGTGCTAACCATTGCACCACGGTGACCCCCGGTGACTTTAAAATTTAGTTTCTATTTTTATACCCTCAGGCATTTATGCTAACGAGGGTATAAACACATTCATACGGGAAAAATGGTTTTAGAAATAATGGTTTTAGACCCCAAGTATGTTTGGACGAATTCCGTTTCAGACAATTTGGAATTGATTTAGCCATGTCCGTCCGTCTGTCTCTCTGGCTAGCTGGTACGCACGATAACTCTCAAACAGATCAAGCGATTTGGCCCAAAATTTGGCTTTCGTTATAATGTGTCCAAACATAGTTTAAGTTCGAAGATGGGTTATATCGGTCCACTCCTTGCGGTACCTCACCCAAAAAATTCGATAATGTTCGGAAAATTTGTGCGCACTATAACTTTTGAAGGGAGTAACCGATTTTGTCCATACTTTACACATCGTGAAATTTCTTCCAGACTTAAATGAGATTCCAATATGGACTCAATCGGTCCACAACTTTGGGTCCTCCCACACAAAAATTCGGAAAAGTTCAGTTCAGGACCTGCTCTCGAATCGCTTTGATTTTTGTTGTAACTGCTTGTGTTCACTGTCCCCTATACGACAGTACAAGTTTCATCAAGGGCAAGCCCATACTTCCTGAAAATAACCTAAAAGTTTCAAAAAAAACCCTATGACACCGTGTTTGTGGTTTGAGCGCAGTATAGCTCTCGAACGGATCTGATGATTCGGTCAAAAATTTGGCCTTCGTAATATTTTGTGCAAACTTAGTTCAAGTTCGAAGATGGGTTATATCGGTCCACTCCTTCCGGTACCTCCCCCACAAAAATCCGAAAATGTTCGGAAAATTTGTGCGCACGATAACTCTTGAAGAGAGTAACCGATTTGGTCCATACTTTGCACATCGTGACATTTCTACCATACTTAACTGAGATTCCAATATGGACTCAATCGGTCCAAAACTTTGGGTACCTCCCACACATAATTTCGTAAAAGTTCAGTTTAGGACCTGCTCTCGAATCGCTTTGATTTTTGTTGTAACAACTTGTATTCATTGCCCACGGTACATGTTTCGTCACGGGCAAGTCAATACTTCTTGAGAAAATAGCCTGAAAGGTGCAAAAAAAACCCCATGACACCGTGTTTAGTCTTTGGAGCGCAAGGTAACTCTCGAATCGATCTGCCGATTCGGTCCAAAATTGGCTTTCGTTATATTGTGTCCAAACTTAGTTTAAGTTCGAATATGGGTTATATCGGTCTACTCCTTCCGGTACCTCCCCCACAAAAATTCGAAAATGTTCGAAAAAATTGTGCGCACGACATATCTTGATTAGAGTGACCGATTTGGTCCATACTTTGCACATTGTGAAATTTCTACCAGACCTAAATGAGATTTTAATATAGACCCAATCGGTCCACAACTTTGGGCACCTCCCACACAAAATTTTGAAAAGTTCACTTTAGGACCTGCACTCGAATCGCTTTGATTTTTGTTGTAACAACTTGTATTCATTGCCCACCATACCACGGTACATGTTTCGTCACGGGCAAGTCCATACTTCCTGAGAAAATAGCCTGAATGATGCAAAAAAAAAAACAGCCTGACACCGTGTGTAGTGGTTGGAGCGCAAGATTACTCTCGAACGGATCTGATGATTCGGTCGGCATTTGTAATATTTTGGGCAAACTTCGTTTAAGTTCGAAGATAAGCCATATCGGTCCACTCCTTCAGGTACCTCCCCCACAAAAGTTTAAAATGTTCGAAAAAATTGTACGCACGAAAACTCTTGAAGGCACTGACCGATTTGGTCTATACTTTACACATCCCAATATATCTACCAGATATAGATCAGATTCGAATATGGACTATATTTGTCCACTCCTTCGGGTACCTCCCACAGAAAATTTCGGATATGTACACTTTAAGACCTGCTCTCAAATCATTTTGATTTTTGTTGAAGCAACTTGCATTCGCTGCTTCAATTACGACGGTAAACATTTTTTCAGAAGCAAGTCCATACTTCTTGAGAAAACAAACCGAAAGGTGTAAAAGACCCTATATCAACATATGTAGTGGCTGGAGAGCACGATAACTTTCGTGCTTTCCAAAATGTGGCCTTCCAAACATAGTTTCAGTTCGAAGAAGGGCAATACCGGTCCACAACTTCCGGTACTTCCGAGCGGGGGCAATTAATTTGGTCCAAACGATAAACTTAGTTTCATTTCGAAGATGAGCAATACTGGTTCACAACATCGGGTATTACCGAACGGGAGCAATTAATTTGGTCCAAACTTTGGATCTCCTAATATTTTGTCTAAATTTATCGGTCCTCTGCTTAGGGTACCTCCCCCCCAAAGGTACAACATTTAGGGTCTGTTCGAAGATCCTTTGGAAATGTATACCTCTGCTGTTCGTTGGGGTCCTGTTTAAAGCTGTAATATTTTTTTTTTGTGGACAAGTCCATGCTTCTTTGCATACTGGTTCAAAAATTATACAATGACCCACTGAAATGACTGGTGGGCGCGATATCTATCGAAAAGATATGACTACCAAAATAAAATCCACTTCCACAATGGATCAAGTCGGTCCATTCATTTAAGTACCTCCTGTGCAACACTTGTGAACATTAATCCTAATCCACATTTTTGTTGCAAAGCTCAAATGCCGAAAAAGGACCACAAAATTTTAAAAATACCCTAAATACATTCGATCTGTCCGTAGATGAAAGTTCCAATTCACATAGGCTGAGGGTATATCTCTGTCGGAAAAGCCGACTGATACTTTTTTACTTTTTTTGCTTTGTTGATTCCAATTAAACAATATTAAAAATTAGCAGTTTATAAATTGATAGTTAATCGTTCAATTAACACCAGTAATCGAAATATTTCAGAACTCAAAATTAAACCAAGTAGTCAGGCCGCAGCCTTAGCCGCAGTCGCTTAGTTAGTTAACCAGTTAAAACAAATATTGATTTATCAGTTATATTTAAAACATATTTCGTTTCTGTGTTGGCATAGTAAATATTTATTTCGAGACCATTTATGTTGTTGTTGCTGCTGCTGTTGTTGTTATTGACAGTAATGTTGTTGATTTTGTATTTAATTTACAAATAACAAATTGTTTTAAAATATATTTCCCCCCATACAAAAACAAAGTATTCGATGAATTTATAGTTTGCCAGCGTTGATGGTGCTTAGCTACTGGCAAGCTAGATCGCTCGGTAATGGTGTTGGGGGTTCTTCAATGGTGTTCTTCAATGGTATGTGTGTTTGCTTCGATTATATATTAATTTTTAATTTTTTATTTATTACCCTTTATTGGAATAAAAAAACTTCATATCACATTTAATTTTCACATGTCTGGACGACGCCTCGTCTTCTCTTTCGGCGTATCAACGGCATCTTTGTTGTTCTTGTTGTTTTTGGAAGATAGCAGCACAGAAAGTTATAAAGGTTCGCTATTAAGAAACTTTCAAACCAGTTTGAGTTGGTTATTGCGTGAGGTCAGTCAGAATATCTGAAGACAACGTGATACGCGACGCATTGATACGTTCCATTCAAAAAATAAAAGAAAGTGAAAATAACCGGATCGGGACATTTATAATTTCTTCCAATTAATTTGTTTGATGTTTAGCAATAAGTGGATTGATTGGTTGGTTGGCTGGCGTTCCTTGATCATCTGTGTGTTGTTTTTTGTGTACGGGTATTTTTTTATTAACAAAAAAAAAAAAATGTGTTGATATCGGAATGTTCTTATTTTCGAAATATTTTTTTATCAGTGTCAAAATAAATGAATGAAAATTGCTTATCAATTAAACAATTTGAATGTGTAATGTGTGCTTGGAATGGTGGTGCTACCCCCCAGTTAGCCTTAAACCTGCAACAATGTGCCGTCGTTCTTAAATAAATTATCAATTGTGCTACCACCAGCAAGTTGCTCACTTTTTTGTCAATTATTTTCAATTGTTAAATTGTTTACTTTTTTTATGAAATTGTTTTTCTGCATGCCTGCCTTTGTGTAACCGACCGACCCGCGCTGAGCATGTGCCCAACAAAACAATGTGTGCCACAATTTAATTAAAATTTATTCCAATAAAAAAATAATTTAAATAAAGTGTTCCTTAAACAGCCCCACAAAATATTGTGACAGATGTGCAATTTATGCTGTCATCCCTTGATTGAGGCCCCCCATAAAAAAATATTTATGCCTCGAAATTGATTGCCAAGGTCAAGTGAAAAAAGGCGAGGTCCATTATGTATGGAAATTTATATAAAGAAATCAATGCGGCTAGTGACGAGAGGAGAGAACTATTGGGGAGTTTATTTCTGTGAGGAAATATGTGTCACGTAACATAAGAATGGAAGAAACTACTCCTCGCCATACCTCCATTTACCTTACAAAGGGTCAGACTAATGATATACCAGGCCTATGTAAGCAGATCTTTACTTTCAAAGGCCGAGGATCTTTAAAAAGATTTCTATAAATTGATGATCTTTAAAATACTTCGCAGACTTTCTAAGTGCAGGGCGGACGTGCTTACAACTAAACCACGGTGGCTCCCCAACCGAGTTCATAGCAGTCTCAATTTCCATAGATCTATTTTCCTTACGAGGGGTCAGGTATTAGTATGATGTACTTATGGAGGAACCCATACTGGCAAAACTTTTCTGTGGGGCATGTCAGTCATAGAGACAGCAGCAACCTTAGCTCCCTTCCAAAGTACACCAATGTGAGCTCCGTATAGACAGATAGCATTATAACAACATGCTAACAACACTTTTCGGGCAGGTATGTCAGAGATCAAGACATCTGCTGCTTGAATACGAAAATCTTGTCATATCAATTAAAGGCTCGATATAGGCAGAAAATACTCCTCAAGATTCTGCTCACCAACAGGGTCAACAGCAACCTAGATCACAAACGCGCAAAACCATAGGACGCCCCCTCATGCACTACGCAGCTCCGATGTGGTCATCAGTATTAAGCGATAGTTATCAGTATGAGCAATAGGGAAATCTTTAAAGGGCCCAAAATACTGCACTGCGCAACGCAACCGGGTGCCACTACAAAGCCCCCGAAGACCATTTGCACCACGAGGAAAAGCTTCTCCCGGTGCGACCTCACTGCACATTATTAACAAGACAACATGCAATTAAATGCACCAAACAGGACCCCACAATATTACACCAGACCTCCATCTGAAAGAAACGTGTCAATCAAACACGATTTTTGTAAGGAGCTTCCAAACATTCCACAAATCCCTCCTGAGATAACTGCCACTTGTCTAAAGTGTGGCTAATCACTGCACATCATGCGACACTTATACGCATGTCGTGCAAATACGACGGACCTGTCACCGCACTCACTATGGACACATTCACATTTAGCGGCTCGCTTTCTGGGACTGGATGTTGGTGCTTAGGATTTCTTCTCTTTCTTTTCTCTTTACAACAACAACAACTATAATGTCCATACCCAGCAAACAAAAATCGTACCCGACATCGTAACGAAATCGATGCTATGTCCGATGTCGGATCCGAAATCGTAACGATATCATAACGAACGTTGTATGAAGTGGTTGACATATTTTCGGAACGAAATGTATCGTTTTCGGAACGAAATCTAAAGACAATCCTTGCGAAATTCGGAAGGGAAATATACTTCCGGCATTCGCTTCGATATCGGAACGCGATATGTACAAAATCTGAAATATTTTTTTTTCAAAAAAATCATTTAGAAATCGGAACGAAATCTGAAAAAATTTGATTCCGAAATTGTTCAGACGTGTCGGAAACCAGACATTTGGTTTGCTTTGGGTACCTTCAGATTATTTACAAGGGGTCAGACTAATGATATTATTCCAGCCCGATATAAGGAGATATGAATTTTAAAGTTCAGACATTCTCGTACGACCTCCTTATACACGGTTTGTGGAGGAATCCCTGTTGGCAACACATAACTGGCAGGTAATATTAGATATCGATACAGCTGCAAGCTTAGCTCCTTCCCAAAGAGTTCACCACGGCCATTAACAGCTTGAAGACAAATCTAGTTCTTTCTTTAGGAAAAATCCTTGCAAACTGTCGGTCAATGACGCTCCTTAGAACACTAGCAATCAATGACTGTTACTGATTATCACACGGGGGTCACCATTGTGAATGATTGCACTCGAAGGTCGGTCTCGGCATAATTGGGACAGGTCTGTCGTCATAAGGCTTGTTGCGTCCTAGTCCAAAAACCTGTAGGTCAGTTTTCCTGAGGAGGTTGTTGCCTTCGCAATACTGTTGTTTTCCTTAGCTTTTTGGCCAAGGACGGTTGTATAGAAGGTCGAGAGGTTGGCTGTCTGGGCGCCTTTAAAAACACGAACACGTTTTCCAGTTTTGTGCTGTTGGGTTTGGTTCGTCTTCTCAGATAGCAATTATTTCTCAGTCAGTCCATATACATTAGCTTCCTTACGGCCTGTGGACTTAGACCAGTGTCGACTAGCAACCGATAACTGCGCTGAGTTTCCCCATGGGGGACAGTTGTGTCAATAACTGCCACTCGAAGGCAACATTGGGACCGGCCTGTCATAAAATTGTTGGGAATATTTTTCCATGAGCCTTGTAGGTCGACTTTTTCTGAGGAATTACTGTTGACTTTTTTGGCATGGACGGCTGCAGGTTGATGGAATGACTGTTAAATGACTTTTAAAAGTCGTGTAGGGATTGGTTCGCCTTCTCAGATGATGATTTTTTCTCAGGCAACCCAACCACCTTAGCTTCCATGCAGCCAGTGGACTTAGGCCATTCTCGACAAGCAACCAATGACTGTCGTAGATTTTCCCATAGCGGTCAGCTTTCTCAATGAATGCCACTCGAAGGTCGTTTTCGGGCATCATGAAATTTTTTGTGTCCTTGTAGATCGCCTTTCCTGTTAGCTAGGGCTTTTCTCCTTGACTTCTTAGGAAAGAGGACTGCATAGGAGGTCGATCGATTAAGAAACCATTGTCTTCTTGGGCGAGGGTTGTGGCCTTCGGAAGAACGAACACGTTTCTTCACAGATGGGAATTCTTTCTTGCAGCCTTACCGCAGAACTTACCGACCATAAGCTGTCCCTCAAACGTACTCTTTCCTTTCGGGTTCGAGTCAGATCTAGCACAATTGGGCTTTTCTCATTGCCTTTATGGAAAGGACGGCTGCATAGGAGGTCGATGGGTTAGCTAGCGAAGAAACCATTGGCTTCCTGGGCGAATGCAGTAGACCTTTAGAAGGACGCACACTTTTCACAGTCCTGTGCTGTTGGAATTCAGCTTCTCAGATGGCAATTGCTTCTCAGGAAGCCTATCCACCTCAGGTTCCTTACTACCTGTCAACCAATCTCGACTAACAACCAATGACTGTCGCTGAGTTTCCCATTGGGGTTAGTTTTGTCAATGACTGTCACTCGACGGTCGTCCTCAGGCATCATAGGTGCCGGTCTGTTATAAGGCTTTTTGCGTCCTTGTCCATGAGCCTTGCAGGTCGTATTTTCCGGAGGCGTGTTTGTCTTCGAAGTACTGGATTTTTCTCCTTGACTTTCTGGTTAAGGGTAGTTGGCATAGGAGGTCGATGGGTGGAGGGGATTGATTTTTGTTCCTAGATGACAATTGTTTCTTAGGCAGCTCACGCATCTTAGATTCCATACAGCGTGTGGTTTTAGACCAGTCTGACTAACCAATTACTGCCGCTGATTTTCCTATTGGTGTTAGTTTTTTCAATGATTGACACTCGAAAGTCGTCCGCTGGGATCATAGGGGCCGATCTGTCATTGAGACCGGCTTGTCATAAAGTTTTTACATATTTTCCATGACCCTTGATGAGGTCGGTTTTCCTTCGCAGTACTGGGCTTTTTCTCCTCGGGTTCCTGGTTAAGGGCGGTTGGCATAGGGTGTGGATTCGATGGGACGAATACACTATTTTCTTTTTGGGCGAAGGTTACGGGCCTTCGGATTAACGATCACGATCTTGTGCTGTCGGGATTGGTTCGTGTTCTCAGATGACAATTCTTTCTTGCAGCCTGTATACTTACCGACCATAGCCTGTCCCTCAGCGGTACTCTTACGTTTCATGTTCTAGTCTAGGAGCAGACCCCTCCTTCGCAGTACTGAACTTATCTCCTTGACTGTTACGAAGCGAATTAGGCCCAGAAATTTTTGCATATTTTGGCATATTTGCATAAAATTAGCATATGCTTAACCCCATCGAAATGGCTCAAATTTGGTATTTGGTCTTCGTTGGAGGTATAAAACTTTCCACCTGAAATTTGTTGGCAAAGGTCCACGTCTTCATATAGCCCCCATAGAACGGTACCTCCCGATTTTCGGTATTTTGAAGGTAGTGTCCTCAATATCCCACTGAAATTTTGTATTAAGTCTCCTTTGGGGGTATAAAACAATCGACCTGAAATTTTTCGGTATAGGTCCACGTCTTCATATAGCCCCCATAGCAAAGTACCTCCCGATTTCAGGTATTTTGAAGGTTTTAGCCTCATTTTCACACCGAAATGACTGAAATTTGATATTTGGTCTTCGTTGGGGGTAAACAACTTTTCCCCAGAAATGTGTCGGAGTGGTCCACGCCTTCATATAGCCCCCAAAGAACGGTACCTCTTGATTTTCGGTATTTTGAAGGTTGGGGCCACAATAATCCACCGAAATGACTGAAATTTGATATTTGGTCTTCATTTGGGGTATTAAACGTTCTATATGAAATTTGTCGGAATAGGTCCACGCCTTCATATAGCCCCCATAGAACGGTACCTCCCAATTTTCGGTATTTTGAAGGTTGTGGCCTCAATATTCCTCAGAATTGGCTGAAATTTGGTATTTATTCTTCGTTGGGGTATACAACTTTCCCCCAGAAACTTTTCGGTACAGGTCCACGCCTTAGTATAGTCCCCATAGAATGGCACCTCTCTATTTCCCGTATTTTGAAGGTTGGGCCTCTATATTCCACCGAAATGGCTGAAATTTGATATTTGGTCTTCATTTGGGGTACTAAACGTTCTATGTGAAATTTGTCGGTATAGGTCTGAAATTTGGTATTTGGTATTCATTTGTGGTATTAACCGTTCCGTATGAAATTTTTCGGTATAGGTCCACGCCTTCATATAACCACCATAGAACGGTACCTCCCGATTTTCGGTATTTTGAAGGTTGTGACCACAGAAACCCACCGAAATGGCTGAAATTTGGTATTTAGTATTTGTTGGAGGTAAAAGCCTTTCTGACTGAAATACGTCGGTATAGGTCCACGTTTCGATATAGACCCTATAGAACTGTACCTCCCGATTTTCGTAATTCTAAAGGTTGTGACGTCAATATCCCACCGACTGAAATTTGTTATGTAGTCTTGCATGGGGTTATAAAATATTCCAGAAGAGAATTATCAGTATAAGTCCGCGGGTTCCTATATCCCTCGTAGAAGCGTACTTCTTGATTTTCGGTATTTTGAAGTTTTTACCGAAATATCGGAAATTTGCTATTTAGTCTTTTTTGTGTCTAAAAACTTTCCGCCAGAGATTTGTAGATATAGATAGACGTTTTGATATAGCCCCCATGGAACGGTACCTCCCGAATTTCGGTATTTTGAAGGTTAGCCACATTGTTTTACCGAACTTGCTGAATTTTAGTATTTAGTCTTCTTCATAAACGAAAGGAAACTAATTGTTCAATTTTACCTCAATACAAGTCGTGGTGGAAGGTATAACAAGTTCGGCCTTACCGAACTTAGCGCCGTTCCTACTTGTTACTTGTTTTTTTTTTAATAATAACTAGAGCTTGCGGTACTTGTATGTCTGTTCTATATTAATGTTTCAGTAAATTACATAAGTTTTAATTTGACTAATTTTTAAAATGTTTTCTTTCCCTCTTTACAGATCTTAATTGAAACAACGTACTTAATTTTCCACAGCAACTACCAACTGCTTACAACAACATTAACGTCCCCATATTATAGTTTTTAATACAACAACAACTACAACTACTTAACACTACAAATGTTGGCGTGATAGAAACAAAACTAAAATTAAGAACGTCTCAAAAACCCAAACATTTATTAAAAATAAGGTTTACACCCTTTGGTTAACTCATTCCCGTAGAGATAACCACCCGTCAAAATTTCGTTTATTTCCCCCTCTTTGTAATTAGTAAAAATTTTTATGTTCAACATTGTTGTTGGATATAAGAGAAAGTTATGTTCCAAGACCTCTTTCTAAGGAATTCCAATGAAATTTTCTTTCGAGGTCCCGAAAACGGCGACGATAACGCCAACAAACAACAACAACGAGCAAAAGATTTTGTGAAATCTTCTCCTCTTCCTCCGTCTCTTCAAAATCAAAAACAAAAATCCCCGAAATTTACAAATACAACAACAACATCAGAAAATATGGCTGTTAGTAAAAAAATAATGGAATCCAAGATGGAGCAGCATAAGAAAGCACCTTTGTCGTTGGATAAAAAGAAGACATCATCATTGGAACAGGAATTGAATTTGGCCCGACGGGCCTGCTGGTGCAGCAGTGTTAGTGCTGGTAATGGTGGAGGTGATGATGATGAAGGTGACGGTTTGTTAGATAGAAAATCGATAAATGAATGCTGTGAAAAATGCTTTAAATCAAATGATGATAATGTCAATGATGATAATGATAATGATGATATTGGACAAACAACAAATTTAGAAAAAACAACAACGGTTTTGAATGGTGCTAAAATAATATTTAGTAAAAATATTAATAATACAACTACAAAAACAACTAATGATAATACTATGAATAGTAATAAATTAGCAGAAAATTCATTTAGTGTAAAGAAACCCCATGAAGTTGCTGCTGCAACTGATGGCAGCGATGTAATCCCAACAACAACTACTACAACAAATAACTTAATTAAGAGAAAACTTAATTCTAAGTCGCAAGAGCACAACAAGGAAGAACATGATAATGATGTTGATGATGATGTTAATGAAGATATTGTAAATAAAAATTCCAAACTTGCCGCCTCCTCATCTTCTACGTCGTCAACTTCAGCCTCCGCGTCGTCTTTATCTAAATTCAAGGCCAGCATAAAAGCATTACTCCTAGCCCTTTGGTTGGGTTTTGTCAATTTCTGTGAACGCAATACCATTAAACGTAATGATCCACGTTTTGAAATCTATCGCCAAAAACCCGAAACCCAAATGCAACAATCCACAACAACAGCTTCTTCGTCGGCCAATGACCCTAAGGCGGATAAACGAAAACCTTTCCAATTTAAGTTGCTCACCAGTAAAAAGGTGATATTCTTATTATTGGTCTGCTTCTTCTTTTCCTGCATACAACGCATTGATGCACGACCCAATACGGCGGCTGGTGGTAGCGGTGCTGATGGTAATGCTGTAACCGGTCAAGCTGTTGGTGTTGGCGCTGAAAGTGTTTACACCGTTACCCCGGGAAAAGTCAATGTAAGTATCGAACATTTTTCTCTTATTAAAAAAATACAACAAAATAGTTGATCATATAGTTTTTCATTGTGGAACCGGTAATACAGATGTGGAATCGGCTTTGTGTAGTTAACGAATAAACACGATCAATACAATGATTTACTGTAAACAACAACGGAAATTGATCGGTCAAAATAATATGTGTAATACCCTCTGTTTTCAGGCTTACTTACTTACTTACTTAGCTGGCCCATTACAGAACATTTGTTCTATAGGCCGAACTAAGAAGAGATCTCCTCTTCCTCTCTATTTGTTGCTTCGCACTCTGGAATACCGCGCCTTTTCATCTCATCATCCACTTGTTTACGCCATCTATTCCTTGGCCTGCCAATTCTGCGTGCACCGCCATGTGGCATGTATTCATACGCCTTTTTAGCGGGTTCATCATCGCTCATTCTTATGATATGGCCTAGCCAACGCAATCGCTGCATCTCGACACGTTTAACAATATTGATGTCGTTGTATAGCAGATACAGCTCGTGGTTCATGCGACGTCGATATTCACCGTCAACGCAGATTGGTCCGTAGATATTTCGAAGAATTTTTCTCTCGACCACGCCAAGCACTGCCATGTCTGCTTGCGCAAGTACCCAGGCTTCGGAGCCATACATCAGCATGGGTAGTATCAGTGTTTTGTAGAGCGTTATTTTTGTTTGACGAGATGTGGCTTTGTTTTTAAACTGCTTACTTAAACCAAAGTAGCATCTGTTGGCCAATACAATTCTTCTTTTTATTTCACAACTGATGTCGTTTGTTGTGTTTACGGAGGTGCCGAGGTAGACGAAGTCTTTTACTACCTCAATATTATAGGAACCAACATCCACAATAGGTCCGAGCTCAATGGATGCATGCGCGTCGACACCATCAACTTGGTATTCTCACCGTTTACCGCCAGACCCACTTTACCAGATTCTCCTTCGACCTTTATAAAGGTATCAGTTACTTCTTTTACTGATCGGCCCATGATGTCTATATCATCAGCATAAGCAAGTAACATGTGACTATTGGTGTAGATTGTGCCACTTCTTTTGACGTTTGCCTCTCGTATAACCTTTTCCAGCAGGATGTTGAAGACATCACACGAAAGGCTGTCTCCTTGTCTGAAACCTCTTTTGGTACCAAACTCTTCGGAGAGGTTCTTTCCTATTTTAACTGAGGACCTCGTGTCAGTTAAAGTCATTTTACAAAGCCGGATGAACTTTGCGGGGATACCCTACAGTTAGAGCATACAGTCTTATCTCCCTTCTTGTGGACGGGGCACAGGATACTCAGGTTCCAATCTTCGGATACTCGTTCTTCCTGCCAGATGGTGCTAACTAGCTGATGAATACACCTTATCAGCGTGTCGCCTCCGGTTTTGAACAGCTCGGCTGGTAAGCCATCGGCCCCTGCTGCCTTATTATTCTTCAGCCGATTTATTGCTGTCTTTACCTCATCTTGGCTGGGCGGTATACATTCAATACCATATTCTGGGATTGGGACTGTGGCATCTTCATCGTCTTCGCTGCTATTGGATACCAACAGATTTGAAAAATGTTCTTTCCATATCCTGAGTACACTATCTGTATCAGTCACCAAATTACCTTGCTGGTCTCTACAGGAGGATGTGCCTGTACCAAAGACATCAGTTTGATGCTTGACTCTTTGGTAGAATTTTCGGACTTCATTCTGGCTCCTGTACATCTCGATTTTTTCACACTCCCGCTTTTCCATCTCTCTCTTTTTCCTGCGGAAAAGACGTTTCTCCTCTCTCCTTTTCTCACTGTATCTATCTCGTGCGCTACGCGTTGCTACGGATTGTAAGGTAGCCCTATATGCCGCATTTTTCTCTTCGGTGGCAGCACGACACTCCTCATCATACCATGGATTCCTTGGTGGAGGTCTCTGGTATCCAAGTATGGATTTTGCGCTGATATGTTATCGGGATGAGGAGTGCTTTGATTAAGAAATTGGGCTAGTTGAGTGGAATATGCTGTGGCTATCTGTTGTGATTGCAGCTTACCGATGTCTAACTTTCGTGTTGTGTCAGTTCGTACTTTGTTTGCTACGTTTAAGCGGGTGCGTACCTTTGCTGCAACAAGGTAGTGGTCCGAATCAATGTTTGCGCCTCGGAACGATCGTACATCCAACACGCTCGATGAATGTCTTCCATCTATCACAACATGATCAATTTGGTTTCTTGTTTTCTTATCTGGAGACAGCCAGGTGCCCTTATGAATATCGAGATGATTAAATCTGGTACTGCTAACTACCATGTTTTTTGCAGCTGCAAAGTCTATCAGCCTCATACCATTGTCAGATGTTTCACTGTGGAGACTGAATTTCCCGACTGTTGGGCCAAAGATATTCTCCTTTCCAATTTTGGCATTAAAATAGCCTAGAATGATGATGTCATAGGCAGGGCAACGGTCATATGTTTCTTCTAAGCGCTCGTAAAATATATCTTTGGTCTGTTCGTCCTTTTCATCAGTGGGAGCATGAGCGCAAATAAAGCTGATGTTGAAGAATTAAGCTTTTATTCGAATTGCAGCAAGTCTTTCATTCACTGGAGTGAAGCTGGATACCAGTAGTGGAATTCTGTAACTCAATTTTTGAGTTATCGACAAAATCGTTAAAATTAAAATGCCAAATTATGAAAGAAAAGTACCAATAAAAGTTGAAAACACTGTTGCTATCGGTAGGACTTAGCGACAAATCTCTTTTTGGTTGTTAACTAACCAACAAATTTCGTTAATTATCGAAATTATAAGTATATTAGTTTTACCGATTTTTCTCGGTAACTCGAAAAATGACACCACGGGGAGGTCAGTGTCCACTTGGGATGAAAGAGGGACCAAGGTAAATCCTGGGCTTTGCCATGTTAAAACCGGTCAGGACCGTTGCTTGGTATCTTCCATCCCCTACGTCACCCCTGTTTTCAGGCTAACGAAGCTATATTTCAAAGTAATACTTTGTGTCCTATGTTTCAAAGTAATCCTTTTGAGATAATTTGAAGTCGGTTTAGTCCTGTCCGTTTTTATGTATGAGCCGATTTGGTCCTGCATTTGGTCCTCGTAATATTTTGTCCAAACTTAGATCAAGTTCGAAGATGGACCGAATCGATCTACTACATCTGTTATCTCATCTGCAAAACTTCAAAATGTTTCGCTGGTGCGCACCATAACCATCGAAAGGAATGACCGATGTGGTCAAAACACTGCACATCGCAATATTTCTTCCAGATATAGATCAGGTTCGAATATGGGCTATATCAGTGTACTCCTTCAGGTATTTCCACAACATTTTTCGCAAAAGTCCAGTGTAAAGACATGTTTCGGATAGTTTTGAAATTTTTGCAGTAGGTTGTACTTGTGGCCCAAATTACGACGGTTCAATTTTTTTTGAGGGCAAGTTCACACTTTTCGAGTTAGTGACCCAAAATCTATAAAAACCCCTGCCGACAAACACTAAAATGACTGATGAGCAAGATAACTTACGAATTAATTATTCGTTTTGTCCGAAAACGTGCACATCGTATCCATGTATGTGGGTCTGTGGTTCAATCCCTTACCCGAACATCCAAATTTTCAGCGGGGGCAAATTCCCGCAGCGCAATATTTCCTGAGTCCTTCATCCATGAAAAACTTCTTTATACGTGGCGTTGAAAGAAACGCCGCACAGTGGTTCAGAATCGTTTTTTTCCTGGCCAAAACTCTGTAACTTTTGTATTTTTTTTAATCTTTTCAAAAAAATTAATTTTTTTATACCCTCAGCATTTATGCTAATGAGGGTATGTATCAGAGTACGGTTTGAATGGCGATTTCATTGCCTTTGAATGCATTCACAGAAACCATTGTCTATTGTCGTCACCTCACATCATTTTAAAACAACACCACACAACACCATTCATCGCAACAGAGTACAGCGAAAACATTGCATTGCATTGCTTGCCTTCTCTCAATCACACATAACACACCTAAAAGGCAGCGAATGGTGTGAATGGTCAACATTGTTGATTGATTGAAACATAAGAGACTTTCTTGTCGATTATTTTATTACACGTTTTTTTATTTAATGTAATAGGAAATGATATGTAATTCATGTCTATTTAAAAAAATATATATATTAATATATGTAATTCAAAATTAAAACAGTAGTTCCTTAGATAGAAAATATTCATTTAAGATAATAAAATACACGAAAAGGTAGAGATTAAAAAATGTAAGAAAATGAAAAAGTTTGCATTTTTTGATATTTTTGTTTTTACAACTCATATTGGTGAATTATTTTTGTCCCTGAGATATAGCATAGGGCTATATTGTACGATTTCAGTGAATCGTAGTCGATATATAAAATATGGTCATAAGCAATATTTCAAAACCCAAAGCTGTTGGACAAAAACTTTGGAAGATTTAAAAATAACTCGCCAATCTGAGTTAGAAACACAAAAAAGCTTATTAATAATTTATGCACACTTATTTATAGAGGAATTCAGTATTCTGAGAAACAAATAAATACTATTAATAAGATATTGTATTAATTATAAACTTTGTTAATGTTAAATCTTAAGACATAGGTTGTTCATATTTATATACCGAATTCAAAAATAAAACATTATTTACGACTTTTGGAGACAATCGATTTCTTTTTTCGCTTATTAAATTTCCAGCTGCAGAAAAAACCCTCTCCGAAGCTGCACTACTTGCAGGAATGACTAAAATTCTCTTCGCAAATTTCGACAGCCTTGGGTATTCCGTAACGTGATGGTCCCACCATTCCAAAGCGTGAAAGTTCATGTCAGCGTTAACACGACAACAAGCATACCGATTTACTTCGTCATTGATACCTTCTTCTAATGTCAGAGTTGGGCTAATGATGAATTCAGAAAAGAACAATGCAAAGTCACTAGTATCTGAAGTATCATCTGGACCTTGAGACTGTGCTCTACTCAAAGTCGATGCAATACATTCCTGATCATTTAAAATTTGTGAAACGCAAAAATTTTTCACTTCTGTCAAAATACCTTCTTCCAAAAAGCGGTTCGTTGGGGGATACAAAAAACAAGAAGAGTATTGGTAAATGCTTATATTAGGAATCCATGTTGTATCTATTTCTCTTATAATGTTTGTTTTTAATTTCTCTATTAGAGTAGAATCAGTTGGCTTAACCTCACATATATTTTTTAGTGTTTTAATTGATAAACAAATATAGTTACTGGTGATATAATTAGAGCCCTGCAATTTATTGCTTATTTTATAAAAAATTTCAAAAAGCTCTACTAAAGCTACCAAAATAGAGAAGTTGATTCCTTCAGTTCTATTCATTTCCATTTTACTAGTAAGTATTTCCTGAATTGAAACCCAATTGTTCAAAATAGATTTAAATAGATTATAATGTGTATACCAGCGAGTTACACAGTAGTTTTTCAAGGAGGTAGTCAAAACATGCTGTAAATTGCTTTTTTTAAAGTATTTGACTAATTTCTTACATGATTCAAGGGTAGGCTGCAATTCTTCTGTATTACTAACAGCAGCTTGCAACACATTATTAAATAGATGATTTGAGCAATTTAGGTGTGTATAATTTTTTAAAACTTTTAGAATATTGGATCCTCTGTCCGTAACGAATTTAATGTTATCTAAGTTGTAAACTTCAAAGTCATTTAAAATATCTTTTAATTTGATCAATATATTTTCTCCGGAAGCTTTTTCAAAATCCATTGACTTTACCCCTAATACTATATTTTTCAACTGGGACTCCTTCATAAAATGAAATGTAACGCACAAAAACTGTCTTTTTATAAAGTCGTCCGTCCACAAGTCAGTTGTTATCGACGCCACTTTATTATTCACAGCTTCCTTAACTTCGCTCTTCACTTCATTTCGTTTCTCCTCCGCTTTAAGATGTATTCTCTTTGATATTGTTGTTGCATCAGGTATAAGATCCGATATATCGGTATTGCTTCCATATTTTGCACCGATATTTATTAAAGCTTCAGCAAGTTTTTTAAAACCGCTACCATTTACGGCAGAAAATGGACGACAGTCCTCTACAATCCACTGGGAACATACGTTTATAAAGTCGTCTTTATCAGAACTACTGATTTTTTTCAGTTCCATATTAGATTTGTCCATAAGGTAACACTTGTGTCGCACCAAATTAGATGTTTGTTTTCCATTATATTTGTACAAATTACTGCACTTATGACAGTATACAAGTCCGTTTAAGATTTCGTTATTTTCTTTTTGTATTAAGGAAAAAATATCCCATATTTTGCTTTTTTTATTTTTCTTTATAGTACGGTAAACACCGGCTTTTATTTTTTGCACTATTTTATTGTCATTTTGTTGCTTGACATGTAACGGCACTAGAAAAACGGTGTTTGAAGAAGGCAATCATCAAAAATATTGAATGCATGTAAAGCAACAACATCAGTTGATATTTGTGAATGAATGCATGTCAATAGCAACGAAAGAATGAATACATAAAAAAGACGAATCATCTCAATCCGTACTCTGGTATGTATATACATTTGATACGGCCAAAATGTGTATCATAGAAATAATGGTTTTATGTGTTTCGGACAATTTGGAGTTGATTTAGCAATGTCCGTCCGTCTGTCCGTTTCACTGTCTGTCTGGCTGGCTGGTGCGCATGATAACTTTTGAACGGATCAAGCGATTCAAAGCAAATTTTATACTTATTTTGCATAAAATTAGTTTAAGTTCGAATATGGGCCATATCGGACCACTTCCTCGGGTACCTTCACCACAAAAGTTCGAAATTTTTTGCAAAAATTATGCCCACGATAACTCTCGAAGGGACTTACTACTTTTGCCCAAACTTAGTTTAAGTTCGAATATGGGCCATATCGGACGACTTCCTCGGGTACCTTCCCCACAAAAGATCGAAATTTGTTGCAAAAATTATGCGCACGATAACTCTGAGGGGACTTACCGATTTGGTCCATACTTTGAACGTAGTTTAAGACCTCCTCTCGAATCGCATTGAGTTTTGTTGTAGCAACGTGTATTTGCTGCCCCCACTTCGACGGTACAAGTTTTTTCAGGGGCAAGTCTATATTTTCTGCAAAAATGGCCCGAAAGCTGTAAAAACCGCTATGGCACCTTGTCTAGTAGATGGAGCGCACGATAACTCACGAACGGATAAACCGATTTGATCCAAAATTTGGCAGTCGTAACATTTTGCACAAAATTAAAACAAGTTCTAAGATGGGCCATATCTGTCCTCTCCTTGTGGTACCTTCCCTACCAAAGTTCAAAAATTTTCGCTAAAATGGTGCGCACGATAACTCTCGAAGGCAGTTACCTATTTGATCCATACTTTTCATATCGTAATATTTTTACGAGACATAGATCCGGTTAGAATATTGGCTATAAATGTCAACTCCTTAAATTACCACCTACAAAAAATTTCAGAAAAGTGCAGTTTAGGACCTGTGAGTAATAAATAAAATAGCTCACTTCGTGTAAACGCTACGGTAATTTATTGAAACGGTTCGTAAAGACAACGGTCCTACCTACCTACCTACCTACCTAACAAAAAACAATAAACACAATATCTGTTATAGTTTCCGAGAAATTCTTTCTCCAAAAATTCGCATAAATGACGTATTTTCTAATATTGCGAAAAATGCTCGTCTTTCGGGACACGCCACCCCCACACCTTCGAATATTTTGACCTAATTTTTTGGTTTCCTTAGTTTCAATATTTTTACTATCGAATCCCATATAGAAATTAACAATCTCGGTGACGACAAAAATTTTGGTTTTGGCCAGGAAAATCGATTCCTGAACCGCTGTGCCCCGTTCGGACTCGGCTATAAAAAGTATGTACCATATCATTATCATGAATATGAAGCGGTTGGCACTCATTGATAAGAGAAAAGTGGTCTCCCGTTTCCCTTCGGGAATATTATGGGAAAATATTTGAGTATGTATGCATATTTCTTCCAAATATATAGATCAGGTTCGAATATGGATTGTATCGGTCTATTACTTCGGCTACCTCCCACAATAAATATCACAAATTTTCGCAAAATGTAATTTAAGGGCTGTCCTCGTGAGTGGGCCCTATTATAACGGTGCAACTTTTTCATGCTTCCTAAGATAAAACGACTAGAATGATTGACGAGCACGGTAGCTTGCGAATGGATTAGCCGACTTGGCCGAAACTTTCCGCATCCAAAAATTTCGTCCTAACCACATATGTAATCCTTCGCATAATTTCAAAAATTTCGCTTAAGTGCTGTTTAACCACAGATCGAAGATCGTTTTGAAATTTTTTACCTAAGGTACTCATTGTAGTCCGGTTTACCGCTATTCTTTATTTATATTATGTGTTTCGTGAGCAGTTCCATTCTTCCAAACATAATGGATGGTCCACAAGGTCTGCTTCCACAAAGCTACAGGATGTAGCTCAAAAGGCTTGGTTAGGCAGTTGTCGTGAGGACAGTACAAGTTGGACAGATGTTTTGCGCGGTGTCATCTATCCTTGCCCTATATGAATTTAGACCGCTGCATTATCCCGAACGTAGTTGAGCCACAACAATTTTGGTTTGTTTGTGACAGCTTACGTTCTTCAGCTGAGATAGATGGGGGGATGTACTCCGAGGACCACCGTATTCACACTATAGTTGTTTATGGCATCTGCGACTGCATTTGTGTGAATGCTATTCAAATCTGCTTGCAGATCTTGGGATTCCCTCTTGTATTCTTGGAACTCTCCCTCTCTAGATCATGAAGATCCATCCTGAGATGCCTGGATGGGAGAGTCCTATCAACCATACGGTAATCTGGATGACTCTCAATCAACACCCGATCAACAAGTATGCCATGCAACGAGAGTATTCCATTTTGTTCCCGTACTGGAAGAATTTTCGTCTGCTCATGCAGATGATCCACTGATGACATGAGGTAGTATCCTGTTGCACATCTCTGGGCGGCATTCTGACAGCTTTAAATATTGTCCCATCGCTATACACTTATTTTTGCGGATCACACCGGCATCGCATAGTTTACCACAGGCTGACGTATGGCATTGTATGTGGCCAACAAGGTTGATTTGACTGCGCCCCTAGTGTAACCCGCTAGGGACTTGAAGACCTTGTTCCTACATCTCATCTTGTCGCAGATAGCTGTGACATGCGCAGACGACGTAGAAATACTGTCGAATGTTACTTGTAGAATCTTGAGGAAGTCTCCTGTTGAAGATGGTCCACTGATGTATGAGGAAGCACCGTGTTTTCAGATCTCAGGTCGGCGTTCTGGCAGATATAAATATTGTCCCGTCGCGTTGCACTTACTTTCGCGTAACACACTGGCGCTACAGACCACGTATCGCATTATATCTGTTAAACAAGGTTGCTTTGTCTGCACTCCAAGTACTTCCGGCTAGGGAATTCTGGAACGTTTTCCTACATCTCAGCTTGGCGCAAATAATTGTTTCATGCGCAGACGATGTGAACATAGTGTGGAATATTAGCCCTAAAATCATCGGCGTAGTTTGGGTTCGGAATTGTGTTGGGCATCGACCAGGACATTCAAATCTGTGCTCTTCACCGCATTTCATATACTGAACCGACTGGCCGTAGACGTTGTGGTGGATACCTTCATATTTCTCGCGTGGAAAAAGTCAGTCAGTTCAGTCTTTCACAAATGACATTAGGGAAGCTACCTGACACTAAGATCATACAATTATCCGCATACGTTACGATCTCAATGCCGTTGGGAGGGGTGGTATACAGCTTGATAACTGTTTGTCTCTATGAGGGTTTGACTTCCTGTTCCTGAATTCCACGTACCACTGGTATTCACAGATATAATTGATTATTTGACATTTCAAACTTGGTCACCGGGTAGTATTATCGATGTCAAAGGTTTTTGATATTGTTGAGCTCCACCAAAACTGTCCTATCGCACCTCTTGTTTTGGTTGAGTGCTCGACTAATATGTGTGCAGAGGTCGTGCAGCGCAGTTGTAGTGCTATGCTGTTTACGGAATCGATGTTGACGAGCTTCCGCTCGTTTATATTTCTAATGGTGGGGAGGACTAAAATCTCAAGAGCCTTTGCTACTGGAGACAAATGCGAAATCTGTCAATTTTCCAATTTCCAATTTTCCAATTTTTGACTGTCGACTCATGAATTCACTATTTCTTTGATCCTACCTCGCATGACTCACTGGAATTGCAAAAAGTTAGTATTTTCAGGAGTAATATGAGGTTGTAATTGCTGCGACTGTTTCGCTGCTGGAGTGGACTGAGTATTCCGATGACGACTATGTTCGAGCTGGACAAGTCCTGAAACACAATGCAACCACTTATCACATATATTGCATCTCATCGGTGTTTACCTGCACTTTGGTCCGGGTTTTTCCTTGGTCCCGACACGGACAAGAAGAATTCGAAGCATGCTTCCAATACAGAAAAAAACGAAACCTCACGAACTTACATTCAATGGTTTGTCAGCCGCAACACGAATGCATTTAAGGTATGGGGCTTATCCGGGGGGTTTTAAGCCTAAAATTGTTGTGACCATGGCCCGAGAACTCTGAAAAAAACCTACGGGCAACAACTAAAATAACTGCCGATACCAGCTTACTAACGGAGAACCCGAAGTAAAGGGTGATCCATTTAGAGGTCCCTACTTAAAAGAAAAGAAAAAACACAGAAAAATCAAATTGAATGGGGAAGGTTTATTATCATTTGAAAGAACATTCGTTGACATTTATTTTTTGCAGAATGTGTCTAACAAATATTGACCGAGGCTACGTCTCAGACCGTTCATCCGTTGAGACCAATTTTCCATGACTCGTTCAAGCTTTTCGACTGGTAACTGGCGAATGACACTTTGATGTTTCCCCCCAAGACCGGAATCGAAGCGGCTTTATCCGCATACAATTTTGACTTTACATATTCTCACAGGAAAAAGTCTAACGGATTGATATGAGACGATCTTGGTGGCCAATCGACTGGTCCAAAACGTGCTCACCGAAGTGTTCTTTCAATACGATGTTTAGGAAGTGGCGCCGCACAATGTCTCGAGTTCATATTAACTGTGGCCAAAAATAGAAGGAGTTGTCGTAGGTGCATAAATTTTGGTACATGTACCTATTATTGACTTGCAATCTTCAGGACAAAAAATTGGGTTGGTCGGTCCACGTTTTGATATAGCCCCCATAGAACCGTACCTCCCGATTTTCGGTATTTTGAATTTTTTAGACACAATGACCAACCGAAAGTATTCAAATTTTGTGGTTAGCCTTCGGCAGAGGTATCAAACATTCCAACAGAGAATTGTGGGCTTAGGTCCACGTTTTGATATAGCCCCCATACAACGGTACCTCCCGATTATCGGTATTTTGAAGATTTTAGCCTCATTATTACACCGAAATTGCTGAAATTTGGTATTTAGTCTTCGTAGTGGGCATTATACCTTCACCTTGAAATTTGTCTGCATAGGTCCACGCCTTCATATAGCCCCCATAGGACGGTACCTCCCGATTTTCGGTATTTTGGAGGTTTTAGCATGATTATCAGACCGAAATGGCAGAAAATTGGTATTAAGTCTCCGTTGGGGGACTTATAACCTTCCACCAGAAATATGTCGGTATAGGTCCTCGTCTTCCTATAGCCCCCATTGAACCGTGCATCCTCATTTTCGGTATTTTGAGTGTTTTGGCCTCAATATCCAATTTTGACCGCTTAGTGGTAAAAAAAAACGGTCAATTTTTTTGTAAAAATTCGAATTTTGATATTCGCTGCTCACAATTTTTTTAAAAATTGGTTTTTATAAACTTCTCTCGTTTGAAAGCAAGATTATTAGGTACCTAATAAGCCCACAAAAATATATGATGATCGGTTCATTCGTTTTTGCGCTATAGCCAACACCGCAAAACGATTTGTTAAAAAAGGGGGTATCCTCTCAGTGAGGTGGTCGCTGAAAAAGAGAAATGACACATTCGTCTGCAAACCTCTGCAGCTGGGACCTTTATATATTTGAAGTACTCACTTTTTACTACTCATACAGCAAAAATATCGATATACACTTTTATACAATTTTTTCCCACTCCACTCAATTTAAAATTTGCTTCAGAAAATTAATAAACTTAGTAATAAATGTTTAGGTAAATGTAAACACCATATGATTAATATTTACATGCAAACAAAAGTATAGCCAAGTTTATTACATCCCAGGAGAACTTAGGAACAATTTTTGCAGCGACCGTTACTTTTAAATTTTAAATATTAACGCATAATATAATTTATTAATTTTAGAAAAAAAAAAACACAAAAATACATATTAACTAAAATTGTCGGATTTAAATCCTCATATAGCAAAAAGTACTTCACGTTTTTGGCCACGGTCGTGATACTGTGCGCCGTTTTGTTGAAAGCAAATGTCGCCGAGATTACGAGCTTCAATTTCAGACTTCAAATAGTCGGTTATCACGGCGCAGTAACGGACGTCATTGACGATGAAGTTCTAACCGGCATCATTTTGAAACAAACAGTACTTAACAAAAATAACATGAACACGTGACACGACTCACTCGTGATCTGTCAAAAAAGACTGTTGTAAAAAGTACCTCTTGTTTGATCACCCGTAATATAATTCAAAACATATGTTTTTTGTTTGATTTTTGTGACCCTGATTACAGATGTCGTTGCATTGAAGAACATGAGGTATTAAAAAACATTTGAACAGAAGGGTATAAGGCGCGTATGACTTACGACGGTACTAATGCGCCCTAGATTCAGAAATACATATTGCTATTTGTACACAAGGGATATTGGAGCGCATGACTAATGTCATAACGTATGCGCCCTAGTTGCCATGTCTTTTAAAATTGAATTTTTGGTGAAATACGTCCTAAATATATTTTCTATAAAGTTACATCTTTCATTTAGCTGATTCTCCAGATTCTTATAAATAGAATCCATGCAAAGTATTTCAGGTCACAATATATTCTTGGTCTAAAAAATATTACAAATTTCTTATAATACAAATCATTTTCCATGTCACAAAAACACCTTCTTCTTCGTAAACAACCTCACTTTAGTCGGTAGTAGTCAGTTTGTCACATGGCTTTACATAGTAAAATTATAAAATTTCTAGAGTCATGTAATCATATCTTCTTAAAATCCACTTATAGGATACCAAAAATATTGTTCTATTTAACCAAAACGTATTTTCGTTACAGAGCATTACATGTACCCAGCAAAATGTTCGATGCCAAAGATGCCATTCAATCATGGGTGCAAGTCATGTCATTTTCACCAATGCTTTGGCATGTCATTTCCACGAACCCTTTGCAATGAAATTATCATTACAACGAGAGTTTTATCAACGCTTATTTGTGTTTTCGATAGAGTTGGGCAATCTTGTTCAATTGAACGATCCGGATCACTGTCCTCGTTCAAAGATGAAAGAGTAAAATCATAAAAACCAACGTGTGAAATTAAGTATACGCAGTTTTGTCAAAGAAATTACCGGTGTCCATTGATCGATCGAACGATCCGAATCGTGCAATTGAACGGGATTGTCCAATTCTAGTTTTCGAGTCTCCGACAACATCAAGCCTATTGTAAATAATTAATCTTATAGGTTTAGTAAAATGTGTATAAATAAAAACACAAAATTCATCTCTATTAGATCGATATAATGGGTTCAAATGCTGATGAAAAGATCGGATTTTTCACGACTTCCTTTGCATTGGTTCAAATGCTAATGAAAAGATCGGATCTTTCATGACTTCGTTTGAACCAATGCAAAAGATGCCATGAAATCACGTCATCGCATGGAATCCCCTCCTTCAAAATTTGCGGGGTAGTTATTTCAACACAAAGGGCACTGAGAGCGTATGACTAATGTCATAAAGTATGCGCCTTAGTTGTAATATTATTTAAATTTTGATTTGTAGGTCTTCTATAAATATTTTAAAGATAATGAGCTCTTTATAAGTCATTTCTATTGCGAATATATTTTGTAGAAATGCAACACTTTCATGGATCTGATCTCGCCAGATCAGGTTTCTTATAAATAGAATCAACCCATGGAAAGTATTCCATGTCACAATGTAACTTTTGTCTAGAAATTGTTAAAAATGTTACAAAATTTCTTAAAATACAAATGACTTCCCATGGCACAAAAACACCTTCTTCTTCATAAACAACCTCACATTAACACAAAGTCATTTAGCCACATGACTTTTCACTTTACAAATTAAAATTATATAATTTCTAAAGTCATGTAATTAATGATAAGCATTTTTTGCTGCTGCTACTATTATTTAAGCATTTAAAACTTATTTACATTTCTGTACTTTGTCAATTTATCCATTCATAAAAACCAAACAAAACCTTTTTTCCTTATTTTGTATTCACATTTAAATGCTGTGTAAAGTCTGGTGAATAAAACAAAATGTTATATGATCGATAGTAAACGTATGGACCGGTGGATCTATGACTGCATTGTATGGAGCTAATTGTGAGGGAGAAGTAGCATTTGTTGCCCTCTATGTATAGTTGTGTAATTTGTTTCAGCTGAAATGCTCATAAATCAAACAAGGTTGCCATTAACATTTATTTAAATTTCACAGTTATTTAATTGTAGCTTTGTCGTGTTTGTTTTATTGTTGTTTTTTTTTTTCTAAATAAACATTTATTGCGGCTAAAACAGGGCACAAAACATTTGTTACAAATATTTGTCTGTTTAATAAAAAAACGTTAGGAAAATAGGCACACAAACGTTAGGTACCGTTATTTTTTTTTTTTTGAAAATAGTTTACAATTTGTATTTGTATTTACTTAACGCAAGAATGAATTAAAATTGTATTATTACCTTTAATTTGGGTCAACTTCGGTTGGGCAAGTCTTCTTTAAATAAATGGTTGAGGAATCGACCGGTTTTTCTAGCTGTATTCGGTTAAAATTTCTAGGACAAAGATCAGTTGATGTTTTAGCATATATGTATTTATTTTCCCCAAGGGACATTTGGAACACAATGCTGCTGACAGTTGTTCGTCAACCTAAAGTGTTTTCTTTCTTGTTTTTTTTGGTGCAATTAGCAACATTTTCTCAAGTATTTTTTATTTTTCACATCTTTTGTTCACAGAATTAATATTAAATTTTAATCTTGATATCATCTCCACATTGGGTCTGGTCTTCTTTTTTGTTTGTCTAGCATTCTTGGAAGGGTCTTATTGTTTGCATGTTTTTTTTTTCGTTTGCTATTCTTGCTGTAATTTTAAGCTTATTTATGATCCGTTTTTTGTTTCTTCTTCAGAGTTTTCTTCTTTCTATGTAATGTAAATATCTATATTTTTATTATCATTCGTTGCCATTGATTTGCCATGGTGATAGGGCTTTTCACATCTGAAGTATATTGTGCTTTGTTTTTTTTTTCTCGTTAGACGCCAACACAAACTTGTTAATAATATTACAAAAAAGACAAGACGTTGGTCATTAATCCAATAGATTTGTGTGTGTGTCAACAAAATTTGATGATATAAACAAAAATATCAAATATCACAGGCGACAAACTTTAAGTTTTTGTCTTTGTTTTGTTCTTTTCTTGGGATTAGCAACGAACTTTGTTAATTAAAATTTTGAAGGGCATTTAAGCTATTTTCTAGAAAGTTGTGTTTTTTAATCTATAGAGACTGAAGTTAATTCCATCCTTTTGAGTAAAGAAATCTAGTCTCCTTTAAAATCTGAAGAATGTGATGTCTATGATGTCTACGGCAGTATTTGTTCAGGATTATTGTTTCAATAGAAAAACATTCAATTGCCTTGGGAAAGGTATTCATTAATAAGATTGTATAATATTTGCATTTTGAATTTCTGCTACAAATTCATTATTTTGATAAATTTGCTTTGATTTAAAGAGTGTCTCTAGAAAATGTTGTATTGCTTGAATACTTACAAAGTATTATTTTCATTAGAGACTTTAGAAAAACAAAATGGACTAATGTCAGAACACATACGCATTAGTTTTCTTTGTTTACTACTAATGCGTATAATTTACGACATTAATCATACGCCGCCATGTATCCCTTTATGGGTTTATTAAAATTGTTTAAGGGCGAAAGTTACATATTTTCTAGAAACGATTTTTAATCTAAGGAGAATGATTGATTATCTTTAAAGCGCGTTCTAATATATGATGCCTTTGTCATTATTTGTTTAGGATGGATATTTAAATATAACAAATAAAAAATATAAGTCGGATTTGCCGACAGAGATATACCCTCAGCCTATGTGAATTGAAACTTTCATCTACGGACAGATCGAATGTATTTAGGGTCTTTTCAGAATTTTGAGGCACATTTGGAACGTTTGAACTTACAGACAAGAATGTGGATTAGGATTAAAGTTCAAAAGAGTTGCGGAGGAGGTACTTGAAGCAATGGACAGACATAGTCCATTATAAAAGTGGATCTTATTTTGGGAGTCATATCTTTTCGATAGATATCGTCCCAACTAGTCATTTCAGTGGGTCATTGTATTTGGACCAGTATGCCAGGAAGCATGAACTTGCCCACGGAAAACATAATATCGCTGTAAGCAGGACCACCAAAATAGCATCGGTATACATTTCCAAAGGATCTTCGAACATACCCTAAACTGCTCTTAAACAAAAATGTTGAACTTTTGCAGGGAAGGTACCTTAACAAGAGGACCAAATGGACCATTTTTTGGAAGTTAAAGTAAATTTAATACACAGACGAATATACCCATTATGCGAGATGCATATGGGTAACACACAATTTGGATTCAGAGAAGGCATGGGTACCCGAGAAGCATTGCTTGGAGTTCACGTTCTAGTACAAAAATGCCGCGAAGTTCAAAAGGACGTCTTTCATTGTTTTGTGGACTACGAGAAGGCGTTTGATACCGTAAAACACGATAAGTTGATGGATATTTTAACCGATATTGGACTAGAAGAATGTGATAAAAGATGTATTCAAAATCTATACTGGAAACAAGTATCAAATATTAAAGTGGATGGTGAATTATCTGACAATATCCCAATTTCGAAAGGTGTACGGCAAGGATGTATTTTGTCACCTCTTCTCTTTAATATATATTCTGAAAAAATTTTTCAAGAATCAATAGCTTCCAAAAACATTGGCATTAGCATAAATAACATCCTCATCAATAACATTCGTTACGCTGATGACACCACATTACTGGCAAGCAGCTTAGCAGGGCTACAAAGACTAATAGATGCACTCATGAAGACCAGTGAAAAATATGGATTATCAATAAACATAAGAAAAACTAAATATATGATTGTCAGCAGAAAACAGGTGGAAAATAATGTACCTATGATAATTAATAACATAGAAATAGAACGTGTAAGAACATATACATATCTAGGAGTCCAGATAAATGACCGTTGGGATATGTCAAGTGAAATTAAGTGCCGAATCGAAATGGCAAGAAATTCATTTTCCAAATATAAGAAAACGCTAACCAGCCATGACATAAGCCTTTCAACGAAAAAAAAAAGAAAATACGTTTTGTCAGATGCTACATATGGTCAGTATTATTATACTCTGCAGAAACTTGGACGATAAAATTAGCCGACGAAAAACGACTAAATTCTTTTGAAATGTGGATTTATCGTCGTATTCTAAAAATTCGCTGGACTGACCACGTTTCAAATGAAGAAGTACTACGACGGATGAATGTGGAACGAAAAATAACACGCGATGTAAAAAGCCGAAAAACATCTTATCTGGGTCATATAATGCGCAATGAAAAATATAAGCTCCTCCAAGCCATTATCCAAACCACAATAGATGCAAGAAGACCAAGAGGCAGAAAAGAAACATCATGGATAAGAAATATTCAAGAATGGACGGGAATGCAAGACGAAAGAAACCTCCTGAATGCTGCCAAGAATCGAAACCTATCTATAATGGAATAAAAAATATAATCAAATTGTTAACAATGTAAAACATAATTGTATGATCGCTAACACCCGAATACGGGTTGGCAAATAAAGAAGAAGAAAGTAAATTTGGACAAAATATTAGAAGATCCCACGTTTGGACTAAATTGGTTCCCCGTTAAAGAAAGTGTATCTTGCATACCATTTTAGTGAAATTTTTTATATTTTGGGGGGAAGTAATGGAAGTTGTGGGCCGGTATTGCCCATCTTCGAACTGAATATAAGTTTGGGGCTAAGTTTCCGGGATATTTTCTCAGGAAGTATTAACTTGCCCCTGAAAAAACCTGTACCATCATAAAGGGGGTCAGTGAATGCAAGTTGCTTCAACAAAAATCAAAGTGATTCGAGAGCAGGTTTTAAAGTGAACTTATCCGAAATTTTGGTATAAAAACATTTTTGTACCCGGGCAAAGATAGTCAATCTTCAATCGGCTGAACCGATTTTCTTGAAAATTTCAGAGAATGTATAGGGAAGACCTGTGGTGGAAATAGGCTACCTATTTTGTTAAATTTCTGCGGGGCAGGATTCCTCCACTAGGCCCTATTTTTTAAAAACTAATGAACGTATCGGTAAGAAAATAAATTTGCGAGGCAACGGTGGTCGAACCTCCGACCCTAGGTACTTATTTGGGGCCTAAAGACCCGACCATGCCAACTTTTTTAAATATGTTATATCTCTGAAACTACTGAACCTATTTTCCTGAAAATTTCAGAGAATGTACAGGGATGACCCTTGTTGAAAATAGGAATTATATTTTGTTGAATTTCCGAAGGGCCGGGGAACCTCCACTAGGCACTATTTTTTAAAAACGCTATATTTGTAAATCTGCGAACGTATCAGTTTGCAAATAAATTGGCAATGGTGGTTGTGTCCCCCACCCTAAATCCTTATTGTGGGATCTAAAGGCCCGACCATGCCTTTTTTAAATATGTTATATGTCCAAACCTTCAGAACCGATTTTCATGTAATTTTCAGATGATGTACAGGGTTGTCCCCTGGTGAAAATAAGCAATATACTTTGTTGAATTTCGGTGGAGAGGGGTTTGAGTGGTGGTTTGAGAGGGTGGTTGCATCTTACTTGTGGCTTTGAGACCCGACCACGTCCACTTTTTTCAATATGTTATATCTCCAAAACTTCTGAACCGATTTCCATGTCATTTTCAGATGAAGTACAGGGACGGCCAATAATGGAAATAGGCTACTTCGAAAGAGCGGGTTATCCCCTGTGCCCTATTTTTTTAAATGCGCGATATATGTAAAATTTACGAAAGTGTCCGTTTCCCCGACTCTGGTTACATATTTTAGCCATAAGACCCGACCACTGCCACTTTCTTAAATCTATATATATAAAAGAGCTTAGTGAGTGAGTGACTGAGTGAGTGAGTGAGTGAGTGAGTGAGTGACTGACATATCATCGCCCAGACGAAACCGCTGAAGCTAGAAAGCTGAAATTTTGACTGTGGGTTGCTGTCGGTGTGTAGGGGTGAGATAAGGCTGGGTTTTTGGAAATTCGACCTAGAAGGGTACGAAAAGTACTAAAAGGTACTAAATACCCTTTGTATTAGGCAAACGGGAAGAGCTAGAATTCTGAAATTTGGAATGAGGGTAACTGATGGAGAGTTAGAAAGATGTATCAAAGGGTTTTTGGAAATTCGACCTATAAGTGTATGAAAAGTTACTAAATTTGGTACCAATTGTATATTTTTAACGGATATAGCTACAATCTTCATATTTGGTATAGGAATCAAGGTTGGGAAATGGTGTGGATATAAGAAAAATATTTTGGAAGTTCGTACTTATGTGTACGAGAAGTACTAAATGGTACTAAATTTGGTACAATTTGGATTTAGGTGAACGGATAGAGCTGAAAACCTGAAATTTGGAATTTAGATTACCGTTGAAGTGTACGATTGAGATATGGGGGTAGTTTTGGAAATTCGTACTTATGTGTACGAAAAGTACTAAATGGTACCAAATTTGGTACAATTTGGATTTAGATAGACATGAAAACCTGAAATTTGGAATTAAGATTACTGATGGATTGAAGGATTGAGGTAGTTTTGGAAATTCCTATTTATGGTTACGAAAAGTAGTAAACGGCACTAAATTTGGTACAAATTGGATTTGGGCAAACGGATAGAGCTGAAATCCTCAAATTTGGAATTTAGTTACCTTTGGAGTGGAGGATTGAGTTAATCTTGCAAATTCGTACTTATGGGTACGGAAAGTACTAAATGGTACAAAATTTGGTACAACTTAAATTTTGTTGAACGGATAGAGCTGGAATCCTAAAATTATGATTTAAGATTACTATTGGGGTGTAGGATTGAGCAAGTTTTGGAAATTCGTACTTAGGGGGTACGAAAAGTACTAAATGGTACGCAATTTGGATTTGGGTGAACGGATAGAGCTGGAGTGCTGAAATTGGAATTAAGATTACAGATAAAGTGTATGATTGAGGAAGTTTTGGAAGTTCGTACTTATGGGTTCGAAAAGTACTAAATTTGGTACAATTTGGATTTGGGGGAACGTATAGAGCTGGGATCCCGATATTTGGAATTAAGATTACTGTTGGACTGTAGGATTGACTTAGTCTTGGAAATTCGTACTTATGGGTACGGAAAGTACTAAATGGTACTAAATTTGGTACAATTTAAATTTAGGTGGACGGATAGAGCTGTAATCCTGAAATTTGGAATTAAAATTGCTTATGGAGTGTAGAATTGGGGTAGTTTCGGAAATTCGTACTTATAGGTACGGAAAGTACTAAATGGTACTAATTTTGGTAAATTTTGGATTTGGGTGAACAGATAGAGCTGGAATCCTGAAATTTCTAATTAAGATTGCTTATGGAGTGTAGGATTGAGGTAGTTTTGGTAATTCGTACTTATGGGTACGGAAAGTACTAAATGGTACTAAATTTGGTACAATTTATATTTGGGTGAAGGAATAGAGCTGGAATCCTGAAATTTCGAGTTAAGGTTACTGTTGGAGTGTGGGATTGAGGAAGTTTTGGAAATTAGTATTTATGGGTACGAAAAGTACTAAATGCTACTAAATTGGGTACAATTTAGATTTGGGTGGAAATTCGTACTTATGGGTACGGAAAGTACTAAATGGTACGGATACAGCTGGAATTCTGAAATTTCGAGTTACGGTTACTGTTGGAGTGTAGGATTGAGGAAGTTTTGGAAATTCGTACATATGGGAACGATAAGTACTAAATGTGGTACAATTCGTATTTATGGGTACGAAAAGTACTAAATGCTACTAAATTTGGTACAATTTAGATTTGGGTGGACGGATAGAGGTGGAATCCTGAAATTCGTAATTTCTGTTGGAGATAGTTATTGAAATTCGTACTTTCATACGATTAATATTATGAATAGAGGTGGATTTCGAAAATTTGGTATTATAGCCGCTGTTGGTGTGTAGGGTTGAGATATGGATGTGGTTGTGGATATACGTACAATAAGTGTACGGAAATTACTAAGTGGCACAGAATTTGGTCCAAATTGTTATTGTGTAGAGGCGTAGAGCTGAAATTGTGAAATCCGGTATTAGCATAGCAGTTGACGTTTAGAGTAGAGATAGAGAGGAACTTTTGTATGTATACGAAAAATAATGTATACGAAAAATACTAAATCACGGTTGGGATATAGTTTTGGATAAAAGGAAGCAATTTTTGAAACTTATACATACTTATTTATTAAATTTGTGTTTGTGTTTAGATACAGATTTTTTGAAATGCATACAAATTCTAAAATTAGGCTGTGGGCTAGATGATTTATTGAGAAATACGAAATGTACTAAATGCTATTACATTTAACGTTGGGTTGCAATAAATTTGGTATTGGGCTAAGGAATAGAAGTGAAGTTCTGATATATTATTGATTTGTCAAGTTCATTGGTAGAGGTGGTCGTACAATGAGTGTACTAGAAGTATTAAATAATACTAAATATTGAAGCACTGGTATTGGGTGAATCGATAAATGAAATTTGTTATGAGGATCACTGTTGAGATTGGTTCAGAATATTTATTTAAATCCGCCTTTAAATGTATGAAAGGTTTCTACATGTAATACCATTGACATTGGGCAAACAAGTAGAGATAAAACTGTAACGTTTGAGCTAAGGTCCTGGATTTAAAAATTGTACTGAATAATGTACTATTGTTTCTAGGTTAACACGAATTCGGTTTCTAAATAATGTACTGAAGGTTTCAACATCCTGAGAAAAAAAGGCCTAAAATAAAATGTCTCATTAACTGTTTTATAGGGTAACATCCTCTGAATAATGGTATTCTACATTTTTATATCGCAAATTCCAAAATTGGGTTGGAAAATGCGGATAAAATTTTCAAAATACCCATACCGTTCTAATAAAACATGGACTGAAATTTAAAATATAGGCTGCTGTAGAAGTGTAGAGGTCTTTTTTTTTTTTTGAAATTCGAACAAAACGTGTACGAGCAGTACTTGAAGGAAATTAAATATCAATTCAAATAGGCATTAGTACATCAAAATTTTCAGTGATCTCCATATTAAATATTGTTTATTTGTATATTATTCCTTTTCCGCATACGAAGTAGCGGGTATTTTGCTAGTATGTTATAAATCAATGAAAATACAAGATGTAATGCATAAAAAAGCTTTGGTCTTATTGGAAAGCATGTGTTTAGATTAGAAGGCGAGACAGAACTTGCCACTGGACATTCATTTAAAGGGCACACATGCAATATTAAATAGAAGTATCTAGAACGAATGTGCAATGACACATAAAAATTCCCTAGAAGCTTTAGATCGATTCCTGAAGGATTTAAGAATCAATTCACGTTTAGATTTGAGACAAACAATTCCAGTTATACTATTCCAGAAGATGAAATAAATTTATGTCTCAAGTCATTAGTTCTTTAGCGGTATGCTAAAATTGCATATCGGCACCAAAATTTCCAATAATTTTTTATATAGTCACTTGTAGATCCCGACTAATTAGCGATGCAAGAAAAATATAATTGACTTAAGAAAATGCAACATAAAACTAGTCTAGGCTAGTTTATTATTATATTATATTCACTAAATGGTAGTTGGGGCGAATGACTAGTGACATAACTTATACGCATAATATTTCTTTGACTACTAATGCGAATGAGCAATGACATTAGTCATACACCGGCATATACCTCTTTACATTCTAATAACCAACTTTAGAACTGATACCTACCGTTAGGCGTCTGTTAGGCGAAACCGCATGATGCTTTATAAGATCTCTAGGTTTTGTATGGAAATATTATTTTTTGATCCACAACTTTAAATACATTGTCTCATTTTGAAAATCTATATCTCAATAACGGTAAAACCTATAAAATTATCATAAAGGTCAATCCTGTAGAGTATTTTGATAGCTACAACATTTTATTTAGACCCAAATTTGTGAAACCCTTAAAAACCCCTACAAATGTCAACCTTAATCGTGATTTATTTAAAAGGCGCTCCGGCTATTTCTTTGTTTTTTTTTTTTTTTTGATTTTTCTCATCTATAAACATTGGTGTTTCAGAATCCGCAAAAACTTCCTAAGTGTAAGCACCTTCCATTTAAAGTTGCTTCAAGAGCACCGTGCGCTTCAAGCGGGTATCGTAATATTTTGTCCAGTTTAAGTTTAAGTTCGATGGGCCTTCCCCACAAAAGTTCAAAATGTTTCTGTAGAATGGTGTGAACGATAACTCTCGAAGGGGGGCATCGATTTGGTCCAAACATTGCGCATTGTATTATTTCTTTCAGATATAGATCGGGTTTGAATATGGATTGTATCGGTCAACTCCTTCGGGTACCTCCCACACAAAATTCAGATAAAGTGAAGTTGGATTTCTTTGAATTTTTTTTAGTAAGCGAAAGTCCAAAGTTCCTGAGATATTGGCCTAAAAGCTCCAAGAAACCCTGACGGCACCAGCCAAAATGGCAAATCCGCAATATAAATCTCGCAGGGAGTTTCTGATTGGGGCAGACTTTGCACATTGTATTATTTCATCCAGTCATGTATTAGATTGGAATATGGATTGTATCGGTCTACTCCTTCTGGTACCTCCCACACAAAATTCGGATAAAGTGAAGTTTAATAGCTCCTCTCGGATCGTTTTGATTTTTTTCTGTAAGTTTTCCTTGCGCCTCACTTTACGACGGCACACTTTTTTTTCTTGCGCAAGTCCATACTTCCTGAGATATTGGCCTAAAAGCTCCAAGAAACCCTGACGGCTCCAGCCAAAATGGCAAATCCGCAATATAAATCTCGCAGGGAGTTTCTGATTGGTGCAGACTTTACACATTGTATTATTTCATCCAGTCTCTGGTTGGAATATGGATTGCATCGGTCCACTCCTTCGGGTACCTCACACACAAAATTCCGATAAAGGGAAGTTTCAGAGCTCCTCTCGGATCGTTTTGAATTTTTTCAGTAAGTTTTCCTTGCGCCTCCCTTTACGACGGTACAATTTTTTTTCTTGCGCAAGTCAAAAGCTCTAAAAACCCTAACGGTACCAAGCTAAATGGCAAATCCGCAAGACTTTGTGCATTGTATTATTTCATTCAGTCGTGTATCAGGATAAAGTACAGTTTAATAGCTCCTCTCTCATCGTTTTGATTATTGTTTTCAGTAGGTTGTTCAAGCGGCCTAATTTAGAACGGTACAAGTTTTTTTTTTTTCTGGAGTAAGTCAATACTTCCTGAGATAATGGCCCAAATGCTCCAAAACCCTTTCATATACTATCTATAATGGCTATTGTGCAAGTTAACTCTTAAAACAATTTCAAAAAATTCTTCCAAATTTAGTTCAACGTAATTTAATATTCGGAGTACTTTATGAAGAAGTTTGGCTACTAAAAATTGTTGGTATTTGTCAATGATTTGGTATAGCCCCACATTACGGTACGTACAGATTTTAAAACAAACTCGTTTTTGGTCAGTGGGTGAGGGTATATCTCCGTCAGCACAGCTGAATGATACTTTCTTACTTGTTATACCATCCACCGCAATAGGGAGGGTATAATAAAATTTCTCATCCCGTGTTTATACCATCAGCATTTATGCTAACGAGGGTATATGGTAAATTTCAAATTTCCTTTACAATTACATAGAAAAAAAATTAAAAACTTTTTTGGCGAGCACATCCGCCATTTTTGGTACTTGGGTTACGAAAAAAATCGTGGTTTCAAATCTGTTCGCGTTCACAAAATTGGATGCTGCACTCAAAAGTTATATGCGGTTTTACTCTTTTGTAAAGAAAAAATATTTAAAAATTCCTATTGTGTTGTAATAAGAACATGTATATATGAATCGTTAGCAGCATTTGATATCTATCCGTAGATGCTAAAATAGTTGCTAAATTTATTTTTATTTTTGCGGAAAATCAAAAAATATTGAAGAAATCTTGGAATAAATTTTATTTATTCTAAATCAGAGTCCAAAAAATCTCTAAAAAATAATTTAAAAATACGTACAGAATCTAGACAACGCGTAGAAAAATGTGAGACCAAACTTATAATGATCGCGTTTATAACTTGCATATTACAACAAGAACAAAGAACGGAAACTTATTGTTGGAAATTATTTCAAAAATATATATTTTGGTTTAATGCGAAAAATTGGAGAAATATTTTTGGGAGTTATTCTACTATTTCGCTAATTTTCCATACAAAACCTGAAATATTTTGCTAAAACTATTACAAGAAAAATAATTTGTCATCGTGAAAGTATATTTGCTTTTTGCGATAAGCAATAGAAATAAGTAGTAGAGCGTAATAATGAAATTACAACCAAAGAAAAAACACAAAAATTAAAAAAACGTGTAATTCGCGAATCCGTTTAAAGCAGTTGAGGTGCATGTGCTTTTCGGATACAGGGAGTCCATGTCTATCAATATGCATGGATTTTCCCATGTTTTATTCAGCGGCCAAAGTGTGCCATCAGTTGCATCTTACTATTCAAAAAACCTTCAAGTGGGCAAAAATTACGCGATGTGCATATGATTATAAGGTGCATCCGATTTCAATGACCGCCTATTAAAAATACGTCAATATAAATTATTTTAGACAGATTCGTCAAGAACTGCGGATGTGCCACCACATTCTATTTTGGGATAAATAGGGATATTACTCCCGAATCTTTGTAATTTGTGACACACCTTTTTGGCAAATATAATAATCGCGTATAAAGGATTACATTTCTGTAAAAATAATCAAAGAAAATCGCGGTTAAATTCGCGGAATTGTCAAAATATATTTTTGCAGATTTTCCTACTTTCAAGGTATCTATATCCGGCGTTTTAGTGGATGGATTCGAACGCGGAAGGGCTTATTAGATCCGGCACGTAAAAAAACTAAAATCACGCGGGGTTCAGGGGTACCTGTACGACAGTTGTAAATTTTAAAGCCAAAAAATAGGTTTTTTCAGAAAATTTACGCACCAAATTTTCGCCTTTGGACTCCTATTACTAGGAAGCTGTACAGAGCACACTCATGAGATATACATCAAACGACGTGGAATCGCGAGTTCTACCATCCTATATACTATTTTCGATTATTATCTAGTTGCACCATCTAATTATAAGAAAAATTCGAAAAACACTTAAATCAAAACTTCAAAATGTCAGCATTGATTTTAGGGGGATGCAGTGTATATATCGAAAAGTCATACACTAGAACCATGTTGCCCAAGGGGTATTCTTTAGTTCTCTCTTTGAGCACAGGTTTGAGTTTTGCGTGGTTTGGCCAGAAATCAAGAAAGAACACAAAAAAACTTGTTTACTTCAACACATTTTTCCCATTTTTTTATATTACCACAAACGCAGCTTCCACGAAAATTATTTGTTATGGTCCATATTATGAGATCGTGACTAAAACACTTCAGTTAATCTAAATAAATTCATATTTTATAAAATATATTAACAGTTCGCGACTTATTAAATGGTGAACCTCAACTTCAACGATTGTAAAACTTTTTTGAATATTACCATATACACTTTCATACGGACAAAATGTGCCTCATCGAAATAATGGTTTTACACCCCAAGTATGTTTGGATGAAATGTGTTTGAGACAATTTAGAGTGGATTGAGCAATGTCCGTCCGTCTGTCTGCCTGGCTGGAGTGCACGATAGCTCTCGAACGGGTCAACCAATTTGGTCCAAAATTTGTCTTTCGTAATATTTTGTCGATACTTAGTGTACGTTCGAAGATGGTGTTCTCAAAAATTTGTGTGCACGATAACTCTTTAAGGGAATAAATTTCTACGAGACTTAGACGAGGTTCCAATTTGAGCTTAATCGGTCGACTCCTTCGGGTACCTCCCAAACAAAAATTTAGGAAAAGTTAAGTTTAGGACCTGCTCTCGAATCGCTTTGATTTTTGTTGTAACAACTTGTATTTACTGTCCCATATGCGATGGTACAATTTTCATCAGGGGCAAGTCCATACTTCCTGAAATAATAGCCTGAAAGGTGCAAAACAATCTCTATGACACCGTGCGTAGTGGTTGGAGCGCAAGATAACTCTCGAACGGATCTGCCGACTCGGTCCAAAATTTGGCCTTCGTCATATTTTGTCCAAACTAAGTTTAAGTTCGAAGATAAACCATATCGGCCCACTCCTTCAGGTACCTCCCCCACAAAAGTTCAAAAATGTTGTGAACAATTGTGCGCACGATAACTCTTGAAGGGAGTGACCGATTTGGTCCATACTTTACACATTCTAATATATCTACCAGATATAGATCAGGTTCTAATATGGATTATATTTGTCCACTCCTTTGGGTACCTCCCACACAAAATTTGGGATAAGTTCACTTTAAGACCTGCTCTCGAATCACTTTGATTTTTGGTGAAGCAACTTACATTCGCTGCATCAATTACGAGGGTAATTGCGTTTTCATTCAGCTGTGCTGACGGAGATATACCCTCACCCACTGACCAAAAACGAGTTTGTTTTAAAATCTGTACGTACCGTAATGTGGGGCTATACCAAATCATTGACATATACCAACAATTTTTAGTAGCCAAACTTCTTTATAAAGGACTCGAAATATTAAAATACGTTAAACTAATTTTGGAGGAAATTTTTGAAAAAGTTTTAGAGTTATCTTGCCATTATAGATAGCATGTGACAGGGTATTGTAGGTTTTTGAGCCATTATCTCAGGACATATTGACTTACTCCAGAAAAAACTTGTACCGTGGTAAATGAGGCCGCTCGAACAATCTACTGAAAAAGAATCAAAACGATGCGGGAGGAGGTCTTACACTTCACTTTATCCGAATTTTGTGTGAGGGCAAGTCCATACTTCTTGAAAAAACAGCCAGAAAGGTGTAAAAACCCCAATGGAACCATATGTAGTGGCTAAAGAGCACGATAACTCGAACGGATCAACAAATTTGGTCCAAAATTTGGCTTTCGTCCTGTTTGAATCAATATTATTTTTACGATGACCTACTGAAATGACTGAAGTGAGGGTATATCTCTGTCGGCAAAGCCGACCGGTACTTTTTTACTTGTTAACACATAGAAACATCGATCAGCATAAAATTCTAAGTCGTCCGTCCGTCCGCCCGTCTGTCTGTTGAAATCAAGATACAGATAGAGCTTTATAATTTTAAGATAGAGCTTTATAATTTGGTATAGAGGTCTTTATTACTCCTAGGATGTTTGGTACTGAAAATGGGCTGTATCGGTTCACGCCTTCATATAGCCCCCATAGTGCAGGACCTTCCGATTTTCGGTATTTTTAAAGTTTTAGCTTCAATGGCTGAAATTTGGTATTTAGTCTTTGTTGTTGTTATGAAATTTTCCACCTGAAATCTGTTAGTTTAGGTCCACGCCACCGTGGTGCAATGGTTAACACGTCCGCCTTGCACTCAGAAGGTCTGCGGTTCCAATCCCAGGCCAAGCAACATCAAAATTTTCAACGGTGGCAAAATTCCCACTCAGTAATGCTGGCGACATTTCCTGAGTATTTAAGCCATGAAAAACGTCTATACAAGTGGTGTCGTAAGACACGCCGTTCGGTCTCGGCAATAAAAAGTAGGTCCCATATCAATGAGCCAATATGAATCGGCGTGCACTCACTGATATGAGGGAAGTCTCCCTTGTGCCTTCGGGGATGTTGTGGGATCATATGTATGTATGTAGGTCCACGCTTTCGTATAGCCCCATAGAACCGTACCTGGCAATTCTTCTAGCCTTCAATAACCCAGCAAAATTGCTGTAATTTGGTATTAAGTTTTCCATGGAGGTATAAAATATTCCAGGAGAGAGTTATTAGTATTGGTCCACGCCTTCCTCTTTGGGACCAAAAACACTTTCCCCCAGAAATTTTTCAGAATAGGTCCCTGTTTTTCCCCATTTTCGCTATTTTGAAGGTTGTAATCACATTTTCTCACCGAAATGGGTGAAATTTGTTATGTAGTCTTCTTTGGGACCAAACTTTTCAAACTTTTCGACTGAATTTTATCAGCATAGGCCCACGTTTTGATATCGTCTACATATAAGCTTATTCCCCTTCTCCTAGGAATAAGCCTTGACGTGGCGCAGAATTTATTACTTTCATAAATGAAATGACACTAATTATTGCATTTTACTTCAATACAACTCATGGTGGATGGTATAAAAAGTTCTACCCGGCTGAACTCCATGCCCTTCTTACCTGTTTTCTTTTTTAGAGAAAATTGTCAACGAAGCGAGGAAAAACATAGTTTTGAATTTTTTAGATATTCTTCCAAATATTTGAACCAAAATTAAATAATATATTAATAAGGTATCGTAAATTTATTCTGCAGAATTTTCAATTTGTTTTATAATTTCCTGATGGTACTACGATGTCAATAACATTCTCGTTTGTAACTTAGTGACAGCTTATCACGATCATGTACAAAATATTTTACACTTAAACGCTGCTAAATGGTAATGTTTGTCATACGATTCGGAGATTGATATTCGAGAAGACAGTTGTAATTTATTCCTTCCTACAGTAATTGTTTATTTTTTTGTCAGTTTGGATTTTGCTCTAGTCACGCTCCAATGCATTGTCATGAAAAACGATAAAACAAAAATTTTAGCAACATTTAATTACAGTTGTAACTTAGCACAGATCAAAATGGGAAAAAAGCTCCACAAATTACAGCCTGTTCCACAAAATAAAACTGATGTTAATGCGACATTTAGTATTTTTTTTAGCTTAGACATGTGCCAGCGACGTCTTTAAATTGTTCTCCCTCTCTCTATAGCAATAGTAGTTTATGAAGGAAATCGTTTAGCCAAGTTGACATAAATCTGAGGAAATATTTATGCCCTTTTGTCATAGAACGTATTAGCAGATTCCATATTTCAGAAACCTCGTGACAGTGCCTATAAGGAAAATAACGTTTTTATAAATTTTGTTAATTGTGTTCTTCACACTTTTGAAAAAGCCAACTGGACTCTGCGAGTTAAAGTACTATTTTACCATCTTAAATTATAAGAAAAGAAATACCCCTGTGAATTTTATATCTTTATACATTTCCCCATTTCATGGAAATTTTTTACAATTTTATGACATTTTCTTCTTAAATTGTTCATATATAATCCAGATCTTCCTCTCCTTTATTTTAAAGCCTCATTTCCATCATCAACATTACCATCCTCTTGCTACCCTTTTTTCTCACAAAAACAATTTCAATCACTTTACCTTTAACATTTAAAACATAACTGAAATTTGTTCTACCTTAAAGTTCGGTATGTCTGTTATACCACCACCATGAATTTACATAATCGAACGTGTTTTTTTATTGCTATTGAAAAATTTGAAATTCTGTTTACGACATACTAACATTGTAATGACCTTGGTTGGAAGTGAAAACTTTGTTCTTGTGTTTTTGTTCTCTTTTCGTAAATAACTCCCAAGAACTCGTGTTATTGGTAAATGAGAAAAGTTTCAACCTTTTTTCAAATCAATAATGAAATGCTTCAAAGTAGGAATTGAACATATGATGAAAAGTTTTGCTTATGTATGGTTTTGTAGGTTGCAAAATGTGGGCTTTACATATGTATGTATGTAGGTACATACATATGTATGTCATGTTGTTGTATTTTTCACCTGTCACACACAGGTTTGTCAGAGGACACATTAGAACATCTGTACAAATAATGATGATAATGATGTGTGTTTCTTTCTGTGATATATGTATGTACGCACCATATAATTTACCTCCAAATAGGGATGACAGTTGTTGAATGAGAAGATAACAAGTAAATAAAAATAAGTCCGGCAAAGCTGAGTATCCAAAAAAAGACAGTAACGGGAATGGTCCTAATTTTAACAAGTAAAAATGTATCAGTCGGATTTGCCGACAGAGATATACCCTCAGCTTATGTAAATTGAAACTTTCATCTACAGACAGATCGAATGTGTTTAGGGTCTTTTACAGAATTTTGTGGCCCTTTTTGGACATCTGAACTTGCCGACAAAAATATGGATTAGGATTAAAGTTCAAAAGTTTTGCGGAGGAGGGAATGACCGACATAGTGCATTACTTAAGTGGATCTTATTTTCAGAGTCATATCTTTTCGATAGATATCTCTCCAACTAGTCTTTTCAGTGGGTTATCGTACACCTGTTGGACCAGGGTGCCAGGAAGCATGGACTTTTCCAAGGAAAACATATATGGATGTAAAAAGGACCACAAAAAACATCATCGGTATAAATTTGCAAACCGACAAATTTTAGGTGGAAAGTTGTTTACCCCCAAGGAAGACTTGATACCAAATGTCAGCCGTTTCGGTGGGATATTGAGGATACAGCCTTAAAAATACCGGAAAACGGGAGATACCGTTCTATGGGGACTATATGAAGACGTGGACCTATACTGACAAATTTCCCAAAGGAAGACTTAATACGAAATTTCAGCCACTTTGGAAGGATATTGAGGCTACAATCTTCAAAATACCTGAAATCCGGAGGTACCGTTCCATGGGGGCTATATGAAGACGTGAACTTATACCGACAACTTTCAGGTGGAGAGTTTTATACCCCCAACGAAGACTTAGTTCCAAATTTCAGTCATTTAGGTGGGATTTTGAGGCCACAACATTAACAATATTGCAAATCGGGAGGTACCGTTCTATGGGGGCTATATGAAGACGTGGACATTTTCGGTGGGTTTTGCATACGCTCTTTTTATGCAAATATGTAAAAATATGCAAAATCTGCAAAAATTTCTGGGTCTAATTCGTTTTACTTTGTGATAAATCTAGTTTCTGTCTAATCAGATTTTCTCTACGACCATCCTAAACAATTATTTGCATTTGCATAGGATTCCGCTGTCTACTGGTGGTATTCGCAACATCATCCATTGTAAATTGTGTGGGTTCCTCTTCGACAAGAAGATACCTTATGAGACGTATTACCCTTCTATCGTCGTGTCACTCCAGGGGTGTTCGACAAACTGTCGATTAAAATAAGACCTTTTCGAATCAGTCAGCGAAATGTCGCCAAACATGAGTGAGGTCCTATCTTCCTTCTTTCCAAGGTTCGAGAGTGACTTAACTATTATTCCGGCTGCAATGTGACAACTATTCAGATGATTTAGCCACTTGTTCTGCTTATGCTCGTCGACCGTCCTTGAGGACTTCTATATGCAGACCTTCTACTTGAAGATCCCATGTCTTCTAATTGAGGACCTAATGTCCTCTTATAAAAGATCTACTGGTCTTCTTATAAAAGACCTCATGTCTTCTTCTTGAAGATAACACGCTCTTTCTGTAGAAGACCACAAGACAACAAGGTCTTATAGAAGACCACAACGTCTTCTTATAGAAGACCACAACGTCTTCTTATAGAAGACCACAACGTCTTCTTATAGAAGACCACAACGTCTTCTTATAGAAGACCACAAGGTCCTCTTATAGAAGACCACAACGTCTTCTTATAGCAGACCACAAGGTCCTCTTATAGAAGACCACAAGGTCTTCTTATAGAAGACCACAAGGTCCTCTTATAGAAGACCACTGGGTCTTCTTATAGAAGACCACTAGGTCTTCTTATAGAAGACCACTAGGTCTTCTTATAGAAGACCACTAGGTATTCTTATAGAAGACCACTAGTTCTTCTTATAGAAGACCACTAGGTCTTCTTATATAAGATCACAAGGTCTTCTTATAGAAGACCACAGGCGTTCTTATAGAAGACCACAATGTCTTCTTATATAAGATCACAAGGTCTTCTTATATAAGATCACAAGGTCTTCTTATAGAAGACCACAGGCGTTCTTATAGAGGACCACATGCCTTCTTATAGAAGACCACAAGGTCTTCTTATAGAAGACCACAAGGTCTTCTTATAGAAGACCACATGGTCTTCTTATAGAAGACCACAAGGTCTTCTTATAGAAGACCACAAGGTCTTCTTATAGAAGACCACAAGGTCTTCTTATAGAAGACCACAAGGTCTTCTTATAGAAGACCACAAGGTCTTCTTATAGAAGACCACAAGGTCTTCTTATAGAAGACCACAAGTTCTTCTCAAGGTCTTCTTATGGAGGACCACAAGGTCTTCTTATAGAAGACCACAAGGTCTTCTTATAGAAGACCACAAGGTCTTCTTATAGAAGACCACAAGGTCTTCTTATATAAGACCACAAGTTCTTCTTATGGAGGACCACAAGGTCTTCTTATAGAAGACCACAAGGTCTTCTTATAGAAGACCACAAGGTCTTCTTATAGAAGACCACTAGGTCTTCTTATAGAAGACCACAAGGTCTTCTTATGGAGGACCACAAGGTCTTCTTATAGAAGACCACAAGGTCTTCTTATGGAGGACCACAAGGTCTTCTTATAGAAGACCACTGGGTCTTCTTATAGAAGACCACTAGGTCTTCTTATAGAAGACCACTAGGTATTCTTATAGAAGACCACTAGTTCTTCTTATAGAAGACCACTAGGTCTTCTTATATAAGATCACAAGGACTTCTTATAGAAGACCACAGGCGTTCTTATAGAAGACCACAAGGTCTTCTTATATAAGATCACAAGGTCTTCTTATATAAGATCACAAGGTCTTCTTATATAAGATCACAAGGTCTTCTTATAGAAGACCACAGGCGTTCTTATAGAGGACCACATGCCTTCTTATAGAAGACCACAAGGTCTTCTTATAGAAGACCACAAGGTCTTCTTATAGAAGACCACAAGGTCTTCTTATAGAAGACCACAAGGTCTTCTTATAGAAGACCACAAGGTCTTCTTATAGAAGACCGCAAGTTCTTCTCAAGGTCTTCTTATGGAGGACCACAAGGTCTTCTTATAGAAGACCACAAGGTCTTCTTATAGAAGACCACAAGTTCTTCTCAAGGTCTTCTTATGGAGGACCACAAGGTCTTCTTATAGAAGACCATAAGGTCTTCTTATAGAAGACCATAAGGTCTTCTTATAGAAGACCACAAGGTCTTCTTATAGAAGACCACAAGGTCTTCTTATAGAAGACCACAAGGTCTTCTTATAGAGGACCACAAGGTCTTCTTATAGAAGACCACAAGGTCTTCTTATAGAAGACCACAAGGTCTTCTTATAGAAGACCACAAGGTCTTCTTATAGAAGACCACAAGGTCTTCTTATAGAAGACCACAAGTTCTTCTCAAGGTCTTCTTATGGAGGACCACATGGTCTTCTTATAGAAGACCACAAGGTCTTCTTATAGAAGACCACAAGGTCTTCTTATAGAAGACCACAAGGTCTTCTTATAGAAGACCACAAGGTCTTCTTATGGAGGACCACAAGGTCTTCTTATAGAAGACCACAAGGTCTTCTTATAGAAGACCACAAGGTCTTCTTATAGAAGACCATAAGGTCTTCTTATAGAAGACCACAAGGTCTTCTTATAGAAGACCACAAGATCTTCTTATAGAAGACCACAAGGTCTTCTTATAGAAGACCACAAGGTCTTCTTATAGAAGACCACAAGGTCTTCTTATAGAAGACCACAAGGTCTTCTTATAGAAGACCACAAGGTCTTCTTATAGAAGACCACAAGGTCTTCTTATAGAATACCACAAGGTCTTCTTATAGAAGACCACAAGGTCTTCTCAAGGTCTTCTTATAGAAGACCACAAGGTCTTCTTATAGAAGACCACAAGGTCTTCTTATAGAAGACCACAAGGTCTTCTTATAGAAGACCACAAGGTCTTCTTATAGAAGACCACAAGTTCTTCTCAAGGTCTTCTTATGGAGGACCACAAGGTCTTCTTATAGAAGACCACAAGGTCTTCTTATGGAGGACCACAAGGTCTTCTTATAGAAGACCACAAGGTCTTCTTATAGAAGACCACAAGGTCTTCTTATAGAAGACCACAAGGTCTTCTTATAGAAGACCACAAGGTCTTCTTATAGAAGACCACAAGGTCTTCTTATAGAAGACCGCAAAGTCTTGTTATAGAAAACCACAAGTTATTGTTTTAGAAGACCAAAAGGTCTTATAAAAGACAGCAAAGTATTCTTAATGAAGACCACAAGGTCTTCTTATAGCAGACCACAAGGTCTTCTTATGGAGGACCACAAGGTCTTCTTATAGAAGACCACAAGGTCTTCTTATAGAAGACCACAAGTTCTTCTCAAGGTCTTCTTATGGAGGACCACAAGGTCTTCTTATAGAAGACCACTAGGTCTTCTTATAGAATACCACTAGGTCTTCTATAGAAGACCACAAGGTCTTCTTATAAAAGACCACAAGGTCTTCTTATGGAAGACCACAAGGTGTTCATATAGAAGGCCACAATATCTTCTTATAGAAGACCACAAGGTGTTCATATAGAAGACCACAAGGTCTTCTTTTAGAAGACCACAAGGTCTTCTTATAGAAGACCACAAGGTCTTCTTATAGAAGACCACAAGGTCTTCTTATGGAAGACCACAAGGTCTTCTTATGGAAGACCACAAGGTCTTCTTATAGAAGACCACAAGGTCTTCTTATAGAAGACCACAGGCCTTCTTATAGAAGACCACAAGGTCTTCTTATAGAAGACCACAAGGTCTTCTTATAGAAGACCACAAGGTCTTCTTATAGAAGACCACAGGCCTTCTTATAGAAGACCACAAGGTCTTCTTATAGAAGACCACAAGGTCTTCTTATAGAAGACCACAAGGTCTTCTTATAGAAGACCACAAGGCCTTGTGATAGAAGACCACAGTCCATCTAATAGAAGACCACAAGGTCTTCTTATAGAAGACCACAGGCCCTCTTATAGAAGACCACAGGTCTTTTTAGAGAAGACCACAAGATCTTCTTATAGAAGATCACAGGCCTTATAATAGAAGACCACAAGGTCTTCTTATAGAAGACCACAGGTCTTCTTACAGAAGAGCACAGACCTTCTTATAGAAGACCACAAGGTCTTCTTATAGAAGACCACAAGGTCTTCTTATAGAAGACCACAAGGTCTTCTTATAGAAGACCACAAGGTCTTCTTATAGAAGACCACAAGACTTCTTATAGAAGACCACAAGACTTCTTATAGAAGACCATAAGGTATTCTTATAGAAGACCACAAGGTCTTCTTATAGAAGACCACAAGGTCTTCTTATAGAAGACCACAAGGTCTTCTTATAGAAGACCACAAGGTCTTCTTATAGAAGGCCACAAGGTATTCTTAAAAAAGACCACAAGGTCTTCTTATAGAAGACCACAGGCCTTCTTATAGAAGACCACAGGCCTTCTTATAGAAGACCACAAGACTTCTTATAGAAGACCACAAGACTTCTTATAGAAGACCACAGGCCTTCTTATAAAAGACCACAAAGTATTCTTATAGAAGACCACAAGGACTTCTTATAGAAGACCATAAGGTATTTTTATAGAAGACCACAAGGTCTTCTTATAGAAGACCACAAGGTCTTCTTATAGAAGACCACAAGGTATTCTTAAAGAAGACCACAAGGTCTTCTTATAGAAGACCACAAGGTCTTCTTATAGAAAACCACAAGGTCTTCTTATAGAAGACCACAAGGTCTTCTTATAGAAGACCCCAAGGTCTTCTTATGGAAGACCACAGGCCTTCTTATAGAAGACCACAGGCCTTCTTATAGAAGACCACAGGCCTTCTTATAGAAGACCACAGGCCTTCTTGTAGAAGACCACAGGCCTTCTTATAGAAGACCACAGGCCTTCTTGTAGAAGACCACAGGCCTTCTTATAGAAGACCACAGGCCTTCTTATAGAAGACCACAGGCCTTATTATAGAAGACCACAGGCCTTCTTATAGAAGACCACATGCCTTTTGTAGAAAGACCACAGGTCTTCTTATAAAAGACCACAAGGTCCTCTTATAGAAGGCCACAGGCCTTCTTATAGAAGACCACAGGCCTTCTTATAGAAGACCAAAGGCCTTCTTATAGAAGACCACAAGGACTCCTTATAGAAGACCACAAGGGCTTCTTATAGAAGACCACAAGGGCTTCTTATAGAAGACCACAAGGTCTTCTTATAGAAGACCACAAGGTATTCTTATAGAAGACCACAAGGTCTTCTTATAGAAGACCACAAGGTCCTCTTATAGAAGACCACAAGGTCTTCTTATAGAAGACCACAAGGTATTCTTAAAGAAGACCACAAGGTCTTCTTATAGAAGACCACAAGGTCTTCTTATAGAAGACCACAAGGTCTTCTTATAGAAGACCACAAGGTCTTCTTATAGAAGACCACAAGGTATTCTTAAAGAAGACCACAAGGTATTCTTAAAGAAGACCACAAGGTCTTCTTATAGAAGACCACAAGGTCTTCTTATAGAAGACCACAGGCCTTCTTATAGAAGACCACAAGACTTCTTATAGAAGACCACAAGACTTCTTATAGAAGACCACAAGTATTCTTAAAGAAGACCACAAGGTCTTCTTATAGAAGACCACAAGGTCTTCTTATAGAAGACCACAAGGTCTTCTTATAGAAGACCACAAGGTCTTCTTATAGAAGACCACAAGGTCTTCTTATAGAAGACCACAAGGTCTTCTTATAGAAGACCACAAGGTCTTCTTATAGAAGACCACAAGGTCTTCTTATAGAAGACCACAAGGTCTTCTTATAGAAGACCACAAGGTCTTCTTATAGAAGACCACAGGCCTTCTTATAGAAGACCACATGCCTTTTGTAGAAAGACCACAGGTCTTCTTATAAAAGACCACAAGGTCCTCTTATAGAAGGCCACAGGCCTTCTTATAGAAGACCACAGGCCTTCTTATAGAAGACCAAAGGCCTTCTTATAGAAGACCACAAGGACTCCTTATAGAAGACCACAAGGGCTTCTTATAGAAGACCACAAGGGCTTCTTATAGAAGACCACAAGGTCTTCTTATAGAAGACCACAAGGTATTCTTATAGAAGACCACAAGGTCTTTTTATAGAATACCACAGGCCTTCTTATAGAAGACCACAGGCCTTACTATAGAAGACCGCAGGCCTTCTTATAGAAGACCACAGGTCTTCTTATAGAAGACCACATGCCTTCTTGTAGAAGACCACAGGCCTGCTTATAGAAGACCACATGCCTTCTTAAGGAAGACAACAGGTCATCTTATAGAAGACCACAGGTCTTCTTATTGAAGACCACAAGGTATTCTTATAGAAGACCACAGGCCTTTTTATAGAAGACCGCAGGCCTTCTTATAGAAGACCGCAGGCCTTCTTATAGAAGACTACAGGCCTTCTTATAGAAGACCACAGGCCTTCTTATAGAAGACCACAGGCCTTCTTATAGAAGACCACAGGTTTTCTTATAAAAGACCACAGGCCTTCTTATAGAAGACCACAGGCCTTCTTATAGAAGACCACAAGGTCTCCTTATAGAAGACCACAAGGTCTTCTTATTGAAGGCCAAAGGCCTTCTTATAGAAGACCACAAGGTATTCCTATAGAAGACCACAGACCTTTTTATAGAAGACTACAGGCCTTCTTATAGAAGACTACAGGCTTTCTTATAGAAGACCACAGACATTCTTATAGAAGACCACAGGCCTTCTTATAGAAGACCACAGCCCTGCTTATAGAAGACCACAGGCCTTCTTATAGAAGACCACAGCTCTGCTTATAGAAGACCACAGGCCTGCTTATAGAAGACCACATGCCTTCTTAAGGAAGACAACAGGTCATCTTTTAGACCACAGGTCTTCTTATTGAAGACCACAAGGTATTCTTATAGAAGACCACAGGCCTTTTTATAGAAGACCGCAAGCCTTCTTATAGAAGACCACAGGCCTTCTTATAGAAGACCACAGGCCTTCTTATAGAAGACCACAGGCCTTCTTATAAAAGACCACAAGGTCTTCTTATAGAAGACCACAGGCCTTCTTATAGAAGATAACAAGGTCTTCTTATAGAAGGTCTTCTAATAGACGACTATCAGGTCTTCTTATAGACGACTACAGGCATTCTTATAGAAGACCACGGGTCTTTTTATAGAAGACCACAGACCTTTTTATAGAACACCACAAACCTTCTTATAGAAGACGACAGGCCTTCTTATAGAAGACTACAGGCCTTCCTATAGAAGACCTCAGACCACAGGCCTTCTTATAGAGGACCACAGACCTTCTTATAGAAGACCACAAGCCATCTTATAGAAGACCACAGGCCTTCTTATAGAAGATCACAAGATCTTCTTATAGAAGACTACATGCCTCCTTATAGAAGACTACAGGCCTTCTTATAGAAGACCGCAGGCCTGCTTATAGAAGACCATAGGCCTTCTTATAAAAGACCAAAGGCCTTCTTATAGAATACCACAGGCCTTCTTATAGAAGACTACAGGCCTTCTTATAGAAGACTAAAGGCCATCTTATAGAAGACCTCAGGCCTTCTTATAGAAGACTACAGGCCTTCTTATAGAATACCACAGGCCTTCTTATAGAAGACCTCATGTTATCTTACAAACTACAAGCACTTTTTATTGAATAACTCATTTCTTCATGTAGAGGACCACAAGTTCTTATAGAAGAACACAAGTTCCTTTTATAGAAGACCACAAAGGCTTCTTATTGAAGACCTCATGTCTCCTTATAGAAGACCACAAGGATTTCCTTTAGAAGAAACAAGGTCCTCCTATTGAAGACCCGATTGACAAATGCCCCAAGTTACTCAGAGGTGGCCTGTTATTGCTATCTCTATTCGAATTCATACCTGTGGCCATCCACCACACATACCCCTCCCCCATTCACATTTAACAAGTGTGCAAATTTAATTTGACTGCTTGTTGTTTTTGTCTTCTCTACACACATCTGTGTGAAGAATGAACGAGTGAGTGAAATAATTTGACATTTGGGTGAACGGCAAACAAATGTGTCTAACAAACGGTCTGTCCACCGGTGACTGACTGCCTACTGCTATACAATTTGTCTACTGCTGGTGTTTTGGGGCAGCCCCGAAACCCATGAATGCTGCTGATACATTCATTAACTTTGTGTTTGAATTCATTCAATCACAAAATTAAATTCTACATTAAATGGAGGCGCCTTCAAATGGTGGCATGACAGCGACAGAAAAACAGAGGGGACATGATCTACAAAACTGACAACAAATTACTTTTATTTTGAAAAAAAAAAAACACTTGCAGCATTGGATAACAACAACAATGTTTGTGTGTGTAATATTACCTACACAGCCTGAGGCCTCATGTGGTTTGTTCTGTGGTGTGTTTGAGCAGAAACATTTGTTTAAATCATAAAAATTATAACCTGTAATTTATCCTCTCACTTTTTTGTTGGAAAACAAAATCCACATGACTTATCGGATTAGATTGGAACATTTTATTTCGTTGTAAAATTCACAGTTGTAACAGACTTAAGAATATTTTAGAAAGAAAGTCGACCTTCAACTGATTTTTCCAAGAATTTTTCAAGCCAGCACTAAGGCTTGGATTTTTCAGAGTAAATTTCTAGCCGCCTTTGGCCAGCTAAAGCGTGGATTTTTCAAAGTAAATTTCAAGCCGCCTTTGGCCAGCTAAGGTGTGGATTTTTCATAGTAAATTTCAAGCCGCCTTTGGCCAGCTAAGGCCTGGATTTTTCAAAGTAAAATTGAAGCAGCCTTTGGTCAGCTTAGGCGTGGATTTTTCAAAGTAAAATTCAAGCCGGCTTTGGCCAGCTAAGTCGTGGATTTTCATAGTAAATTTCAAGCCGCCTTTTGCTAACTAAGGCATGGATTATTCAAAGATATTTGCAAGCCGTCTTTTCATAACTAAGGCATGGAATATTCAAAGAAATAATTCTTGTCATCCGTAATTTTTTTTTCATTTCAATTTCATTAAGAACTTCACTCATGTGTAAATGTAAATTGTAAGCAGAGCTGTTGCACAATTAACAGAGTAAATATTTGTAAAATTTCTTAACAATTGCAAGACAATATAACGACAATAACCCAATAACGGTAACAACAACAGCACGCCTTAACTACCAATCTGCCGTGCCGACATAACAAAATTACCATAAAAACCAAACTCCAAGGTAACAAATTTGAAAACAGTCAACAAATATTGCATTTATTTGTTTTTCAATTGATAATGTCTCCATAGCCATGGTAATGTTGATGATGATGATGTTATTGATAAAGACGGTCGGTCTATCTGTTTTCCACCAATTGCCAACAAAATTTCTATCAATATCACCATACAATGTTGCCCCTAACACAACTGACTGTAAAATTCTCGAAACAAAAATTATTTATCTTCATGTCCAACTGTCTGTTGTCTCCACAACTACATATCTATCTATCCATACATCCATGCGTCTTTAAAATGTGTCTGTCTGTCCAGGCGATATTGACACTGTGTCTATTTACTGCAATAACTAGAGCGAGTTGTCTCGCGGTAGTATTGTGGAAATTGAAAAAAAAATACGAAACTATTGTAACCAAATTAAATGCAAACAAATGTGACAACGATGACGACCACGACGAATAACATCATCATCGCAAGACCAAACAAGACGCCAATAAAAATTGAACCATAACAACAAGGTAAATAAGTAACTCAAGATAGAACGGAAAATCAACAACAACAATTGTTTAACTAATTGGTATCGGAAATTAATGCAACTGTGGCGCGGACACGTGTTTGGAGGGTGTGAGAAGGGGACGGAGATTTCAATGCAATTCAATATCAGTTGACAATGCATTTGACAATGCGACCTCAGCAACTATTGCTTGCCTAAGAAAGAACTAATGGCATGTGTTTGTCTCTATAAGAAGATCTACTGGTCTTTTATAAAAAAACTTACTTGTCTTCTACGATAAGGTCTAATGGTGTTCTATGAAAAGAACTTATGGTTACCTATAAAAAGTCCTTTCTTCTTCTTAAAGACTTACTGGTCTTCAATGGACTTTGTTTTCTATGAGAAGACTTTGTCTTCTATGGGTATCAGAAGGGGATCTACGTCCGTCAATGCAATTCAATATCAATGCATTTGACAATGCGACCTCAGCAACTATTGCTTGTCTAAAAAAGAACTAATGGGATGTGTTTGTCTCTATAAAAAGACCTACTTGTCCTCTATATGAGAAGACTGTCTTCTGTGAGAAGACTTTGACTTCTATAAGAAGACTTTGTTTGAGAAGACTGTATGAGAAGACTTTGTCTTCTATGAGAAGAATTTTTATTCTACAAAAAAAATTTGTCTTCTTTGAGAAGAATTTGTCGTCTTTGAGAAAATTTTGTCTTCTGTGAGAAGACTTTGTCTTCAATGAGAAGATTGTGTTTTCTATGAGAAGAGTTGGTCTTCTATGGGAAGACTTTGTCTTCTATGAAAAGACTTTGTCTTCTATGAGAAGACTTTGTCTTCTATGAGAAGACTTTATCTTCTATGAGAAGACTTTGTCTTCTATAAGAAGAATTTTTCTTCTATGAGAAGACTTTGTCTTCTACGAGAAGAATTTTTCTTCTATGAGAAGACTTTGTCATCTATGAGAAGACTTTGTCTTCTATGAGAAGACTTTGTCTTCTATGAGAAGACTTTGTTTTCTATGAGAAGACTTTGTCTTCTATGAGAAGACTTTGTCTTCTATGAGAAGACTTTGTCTTCTATGAGAAGACTTTGTCTTCTATGAGAAGACTTTGTCTTCTATAAGAAGACTTTGTCTTCTATGAGAAGACTTTGTCTTCTATGAGAAAACTTTGTCTTCTATGAGAAGACTTTGTCTTCTATGAGAAGACTTTGTCTTCTATGGGAAGACTTTGTTTTCTATGAGAAGACTTTGCTTCTATTAGAGAACTTTGTCTTCTATGAGAAGACTTTGTCTTCTATGAGAAGACTTTGTCTTCTATAAGCAGACTTTGTCTTCTATTAGAGAACTTTGTCTTCTATGAGAAGACTTTGTCATGAGATGATTTTGTCTTCCATAAGAAGACTTTGTCTTCCATGAGAAGGCTTTGTCTTACATGAGAACACTTTATTCTTCAATGAGAAGACTTTGTCTTCTATGAGAAAACTTTGTCTTCTATGAGAAAACTTTGTCTTCTGTGAGAAAACTTTGTCTTCTATAAGAAGACCCAGTCTTCTATGAGAAGACTCAGTCTTCTATGAGAAGACTCAGTCTTCAATGAGAAGACTCAGTCTTCTATGAGAAGACTCAGTCTTCTTTGAGAAGACTCAGTCTTCATTGAGAAGACTCATTTTTCTTTGAGAAGACTCAGTATTCTGTGAGAAGACTCAGTATTCTATGAAAAGGCTCAGTATTCAATGAGAAGACTCAGTCTTCTATGAGAAGACTCAGTCTTCTATGAGAAGACTCAGTCTCCTTTGAGAAGACTCAGTATACTATGAGAAGACTCAGTATTCTATGAGAAGACTCAGTCTTCTATGAGAAGACGTTGTCTTCTATTAGACCTATCTATCTTCTATGAAGACTGTCTTAACTGTCTTATGAGAAGACGTAAGACGTTGTCTTCTATTAGAAGACATTGTCTTCTATGAAAAACCTTTGTCTTCTATGAGAAGACTTTGTCTTCTATGAGAAGACTTTGTCTTCTATGAGAAGACTTTGTCTTCTATGAGAAGACTTTGTCTTCTATGAGAAGACTTTGTCTTCTATGAGAAGACTTTGTCTTCTATGAGAAGACTTTGTCTTCTATAAGAAGACTTTGTCTTCTATGAGACAACTTTGTCTTCTATGAGAAGACTTTGTCTTCTATGAAAAGACTTTGTCTTCTATGAGAAGACTTTGTCATCTATGAGTAGACTTTGTCTTCTATGAGAAGACTTTGTCTTCTATGGAAGACTTTGTTTTTTATGAGAAGACTTTGTCTTCTATGAGAAGTCTTTGTCTTCTATGAAAATACCTTGGCTTCTATGGGAAGACTTTGTCTTCTATGAGAAGACTTTGTCTTCTATAAGAAGACTTTGTCTTCTATAAGAAGACTTTGTCTTCTATGAGAAGACTTTGTATTCTATGAGAAGACTTTGTATTCTATGAGAAGACTTTGTCTTCTATGAGAAGACTTTGTCTTCTATGAGAAGACTTTGTATTCTATGAGAAGACTTTGTCTTCTATGAGAAGACTTTGTCTTTTATGAGAAGACTTTGTCTTATATGAGAACACTTTGTCTTCTAAAAGAAAATATTTGTCTTCTAAAAGAAAAAAATTTCTTCTACGAGGAGACGGTGTCTTCTATGAGAGAACCTTGTCTTCTAGAAGAACACTTTGGCTTTTTGAAAAGACTTTGTTTTTTAAGAGAAGACTTTGTCCGCTCGTTTACAAAGGCAACCTTCAGGCTCTTCTATACAGAGGCCTTCGGCTCGTCTTTAAAGACGACCTTTAGCTCGTCTATAAAGACGACCTTTAGCTCGTCTATAAAGACGACCTTTAGCTCGTCTATAAAGACGACCTTTAGCTCGTCTATAAAGACGACCTTTAGCTCGTCTATAAAGACGACCTTTAGCTCGTCTATAAAGACGACCTTTAGCTCGTCTATAAAGACGACCTTTAGCTCGTCTATAAAGACGACCTTTAGCTCGTCTATAAAGACGACCTTTAGCTCGTCTATAAAGACGACCTTTAGCTCGTCTATAAAGACGACCTTTAGCTCGTCTATAAAGACGACCGTTAGCTCGTCTATAACGACGACCGTTAGCTCGTCTATAAAGACGACCTTTAGCTCGTCTATAAAGACGACCTTTAGCTCGTCTATAAAGACGACCTTTAGCTCGTCTATAAAGACGACCTTTAGCTCGTCTATAAAGACGACCTTTAGCTCGTCTATAAAGACGACCTTTAGCTCGTCTATAAAGACGACCTTTAGCTCGTCTATAAAGACGACCTTTAGCTCGTCTATAAAGACGACCTTTAGCTCGTCTATAAAGACGACCTTTAGCTCGTCTATAAAGAGGACCTTCCGCTCGTCTATAAAGACGACCTTCCGCTTGTCTATAAAGACGACCTTCCGCTCGTCTGTAAAGACGACCTTCCGCTCGTCTATAAAGACGACCTTCCGCTTGTCTATAAGACTACCTTCCGCTCGTCTATAAAAACGACCTTTAGCTCGTCTATAAAGACTACCTTTAGCTCGTCTATAAAGACGACCTTTAGATCGTCTATAAAGACGACCTTTAGCTCGTCTATAAATACGACCTTTAGCTCGTCTATAAAGACGACCTTTAGCTCGTCTATAAAGACGACCTTTAGCTCGTCTATAAAGACGACCTTTAGCTCGTCTATAAAGACGATCTTTAGCTCGTCTATAAAGACGGCATTTAGCTCGTCTATAAAGACGACCTTTATCTCGCCTATAAAGACGACCTTTATCTCGTCTATAAAGACGACCTTTAGCTCGTCTATAAATACGACCTTTAGCTCGTCTATAAAGACGACCTTTAGCTCGTCTATAAAGACGATCTTTAGCTCGTCTATAAAGACGGCATTTAGCTCGTCTATAAAGACGACCTTTATCTCGTCTATAAAGACGACCTTTATCTCGCCTATAAAGACGACCTTTAGCTCGTCTATAAAGACGACCTTTGGCTCGTTTATAAAGGCGGCTGGTCTATAAATACGACCTTCAACACGTCCATAAATACTACGCTCGGCTCGTCTATAAAGACGACATTTAACTCGTCCATAAAGACGACCTTTGTCTCGTCTATAAAAACGACCTTCGGCTCGTCTATAAAGCCGACCTTCCGCTCCTCTATAAAGACGACCTTCAGGCTCGTCTATAAATACGACTTTCGGCCCGTCTTTTGTACTTTAGTTTGTCAACTGTGATCTTCAGGCTCTCTTTCAAGTTTGTCCTTAAAGCAAATAAGTTTTTTACGTATATCCTCCACATGTTTCCGCTTTCGTAGCAGATGATTTCCGTAACATAAAAAATTGCCATCAAGAAAATTAACCTTCTTCTCTGTTAATAGTTGTCATCACTTTAGAAAATTACAATTTTTTGTGCTAAAGCAGCATATCCATTACAATGTGGGTATGTGTGTGTATGTATGCGGGATTGTGGGTATGTTTGCCTTTGGCATTTAAACGGTAATGTTAATAAAAGATTAAAGTCCTGACATGAATTTTTAATGTTACTTTTGCTGGTGGATTTCAAGTGTTTTGGAAGAAAATTAAATTGCCACCTAATACATCAAATATTGGATACCTAACGAGAACCTCTGGTTATCTAACGTAACTTAAATAAAAAATATTTTAAAGGTTTTGTAAAAGTCCCTAAAATGTTGGGCCATATATCCGTATTTTACTAAAACCCCGTCGAAAAAACTGCGCAAAAAATTCTTAAAGCCCACCATAGATCATTTAATTTCCCAGCAATAAAAAAATCCTCCGTTATTATTGATAATATTAATTAACTGATTAATTTGTTGTTTTGTTTTCTCTCTCTTTTTTGGTTTTCTTATCAGTCTTTACCGGCATCGAATACCGCTTTACCACCGGAAAGTGTAAACAGCAATGCAATAAAACAACCAAAATCCACTGATGGTGGTGGTAGCGAAGCACCACAGTCAGCAGGAACAACAGGAAATGATATTAAATTAAATACTGATTCATCATCAGGGCGGCCCGCTGTAGCAGTACCCCATTCCGATGATGATGATAATGATCATGGTGATGACGATGGCGGTCATAGTGGGGGCCATGAACGTTATCCATTGGCTCAAGTGGAATTCGATCGTGTTAAGACACCATTTATTATCGGTGTATGGATATTATCGGCCAGTATAGCAAAGATTGGTAAGTAGATAAACAAAGTTTAGAATAGAAAATTTCATAGATTTTGAGAACAAATAAAAAAAGAGGGTACTTTTAAAGGGGAATAGTGGGGAAGTTCCATAGAGGAGCTAAATGCTGGAGTATTTGGGGACGAGCTGAAGGCTGTCGTTGGAGATGTAAGTGTTAATAGACGATCTCCTATATAGACGAGCTGAAGAGAGTCGTTATAGACGAGAAGAAGGAAGACTTTAGAGACGACTTTAAAGGAGTCTGAAGCACGTCTTTATATACGAGTCTGAAGCACGTCTTTATATACGAGCCCGAAGGTCGTCTTTATAGACGAGCTCTGAAGGTTGTCTTTACAGACGAGCTGAAGGTCGTCTTTATACACGAGCTAAAGGTTGTCTTTACAGACGAGCTAATGGTCGTCTTTATAGACGAGCTAAAGGTCGTCTTTATAGACGAGCTAAAGGTCGTCTTTATAGAAGAGCTCTGAAGATCGTCTTTATAAACGAGCTCTGAAGATCGTCTTTATAAACGAGCACTGAAGGTCGTCTCTATAGACGAGCTAAAGGTCGTCTTGATAGACGAGCTAAAGGTCGTCTTTATAGACGAGCTAAAGGTCGTCTTGATAGACGAGCTAAAGGTCGTCTTGATAGACAAGCTAAAGGTCGTCTTGATAGACAAGCTAAAGGTCGTCTTGATAGACGAGCCAAATGTCGTCTTGATAGACGAGCTAAAGGTCGTCTTGATAGACGAGCTAAAGGTCGTCTTTATAGACGAGCTAAAGATCTTCTTTATAGACGAGCTAAAGGTCGTCTTTATAGACGAGCTAAAGGTCGTCTTTATAGACGAGCTTACGGTCGTCTTTATAGACGAGCTAAAGGTCGTCTTTATAGGCGAGCTAAAGGTCGTCTTTATAGACGAGCTAAAGGTCGTCTTTATAGACGAGCTAAAGGTCGTTTTATAGACGAGCTCTGAAGGTCGTCTTTATAGAGGAGCTAAATGTCGTCGTCTTTTAGACAAGCTCTGAAGGTCGTCTTTATAGACGAGCTCTGAAGGTCGTCTTTATAGACGAGCTCTGAAGGTCGTCTTTATAGACGAGCTCTGAAGGTCGTCTTTATAGACGAGCTCTGAAGGTCGTCTTTATAGACGAGCTCTGAAGGTCGTCTTTATAGAAGAGCTCTGAAGGTCGTCTTTATAGACGAGCTGAAGGTCATCCTTATAGACGAGCCCTGTAAGTCGTCTTTGTAGACGAACAAACGGTCGTCTTTATATGTATATGAGCTAAAGGTTACCTTTATAAACAATCTGTGGTCCTTCATTCTTCAGACAATGATATTCCTGGTAAGAATCATCTGTTTGTATACTGTTCACAGTGCCTAAAACTATGCACCACACATTCAATACAATATATGGCATGTCTGAGTTTTTTTTCTATGGAAAAACCAACTCAATCCCTGAGGACTCCCTTAACAAATCTCTAATTAAATAAACCTCAACCTCTAAGGATTTGTGTTTTTTCTTATTTTAATAAAAGAATCCTCAGCCTCAGAGCAAAAAATAAAACATTGTTCCCCAGTGTAATTAATTGTTGTCGCAGTCTGCAAAATACCTGCTAATTAACTGGTATCATTAGCCTAGAAACTGATTGATGTTTACTTTTTGGGGTATCAGGAATTCACTGCTCCACTGTTATCTTCTGGAAAATAAACAAATATGACGCGTTTTTCCTTTGTTATCGCAATCATTTTTGTTGCTGTTGCTTGCGGGTGTTGAGTTTTGTTGTTTTTCTATGCTAATTAATTTTAAGTTAATGTACGGAATTTCGTTAAAGTTTTTTTTTTTGTTCTGTTTGCAAGGGCCATGTGATGTCATTTCACAGAGCCCTTGGCCTTTTTGGGATCTAGTTTTTTTTTGTTTTTTTTCGTTATTTTGAAATTCAGCAGACAAATAGAATTTCAACAAAAGAATATTTGTTGTATTTGAAATATTTTGCCAGTAGTCAGTGGTCCCTCCTACTGTTTTGTGTGGCTTTGTCCATGAAAATCAATGGCATTGCCTTATGCTGCCATTGTCCAAACACCTCCAACCAGCAACGCCATGTATTGGATATTCTGTCTTTCGTAGAGTCCTTCGTTAGGACTACAACAATTCAAGCAAATTGTCCATAACAAAGACATTACTGCTTTGGTGAGTGCAAGTGTTGCTGGAAGAGGAGTAACACCCCGACAACAATCCATTCATTGTCTATTATGCCTTTGCCTTTCCTTTGTTTCTTACTTTCAAGGATATACAACTTGACATCCAACAATAAAAATGTTCTTATTTACCCAGGTCTGTTGTATGAATGGCTATTTGAAGGAAAATCCTCTTGTTCTTCTTCTTCGATGAAAGTTATAAATGTTTGTAGCTTTGTGTCCCTGTGTTTGCCTTCTTCTCCTAGTCAAGGTCATTACTAATGATTGCTGTGAAATTTTCGTTATTTAATGTGTTCGTTCCTTCCCTCGTCAGTCGTTGAATAGCTAATAAATTGTACTTCTTTATGGTTTGTTACGAACTTGACATTCCAATTTTTTTTTTTTGGAGTTTACTTCTCCTCCCTCTGCTCCAGGGAATTTATTATTGATATTATTATAGACATAAAACAGGATTATTGCCATTCAAGGCCAATATTTAAATTGCCAATAAAGAAAATTCTAACGAGTTAAGCGAAAAGCCAGATAGTAGTAAAATAAAAACAATATTGAAATATTTTATTATGGAGTTAAATGAAATCCTTTTTTCTCCTCTGTGAAACATATGACTCCCTTTGTGAAACGTATTTTATTACAGCAACGAATTGAAGCTGAAAAAAGCAATATCACATTTTATAGGGTGGTTTTAAGCCCCTCAGTAAAATGCTAGGTACGGAGTATTTTTCCTATAAAAAACTTTTCTGTGGGTATAAGGAGTTGCAAGCCATTCAGACTTGGAAAAGAGGCCTCATATCACCCATTGATATGATACCCAACCATTATTCGTGTTTTGGAATACTCGTCATTTTGGTTATAGTATGTGTGGTGCATACCTTTAGGCATTATGAAGATTATATGATAAATAACATATGATTCATACTAACGCACTCATCATACGAAAAATTCTTCTCCAAAGTCAACACTTCTTAGCTCTGGTGCACAGTGGAAAAAAATACCGATCTAGCGCGCCAAAAGTCAAAAAAATCACATACGCCAATTTAAAAATGATTGTTGCAGTATTAATCTAAGGTTTCCACAAAATGCAACGACATTTAAAATAATTTGTTTTGCATCAGTCTAAGCGGAATAACGGTCCGTTTTTGGTTGACATTTTTTGAACTAGTTTTCATAATATAGTTTAGTAGTAAATATGTGATCGTCGCATGCACTCTTCCTACAAAGTAATTTTAAAGCTTTATTGAATTTATCATTTCGTGAAGCAGGTGATTTAAAAAATTTTGAATATAAGATGTTATTTATTGCAACTCGGATTTTATACTTAAAACATGTGACATCCGATTTTTTTCCAAATTGAGCACTTTGTTAAAGCTATTACTAAGGAGTGTCGCGGGATGGTGCGTAGATTTTTTATTTTGTTTTTAGTACACATAGTTCTTAACTAATTTGTAAAATTTTAGCTGCAACAAACTGCAACATTTTATTTTATTACTATTTTTATTAATATAATTTTTATGTAAAAATGCTGAAATTAGAGTTGTACCTTTCTATGGGGGCCATATCAATGCGTGTACCTGTGCCGAAAATTCTCCGTCGGAATATTTTATACCACCAACGAAGACTAAATGTCAACTTTCAGCTATATCGGTTGGATAATATGGCTAAACCCTCCAAAATTACCGAAATCGGTGGTACCGGTCTATGGGGGCTATATGAAAACATGGTCCTATACCGAAAATGTTTATAGTAGGGTATGCATAACCCCCACGGAGACTAAATACCAAATCCTAGCCGTTTCGGTTGGATAATGTGGTAGAAATCTTTAAAATACCGAAAATCGATAGGTACCATTCTACGGTAAAAATACAAATTTACCAAATATATTAATAAATGAAGTAAAATTGTCAATCTATAGCTGTTAATATCGAATTTATGGACAAACATACAATAAAACATAGACTTTTACTTTTGGCGCGCTAAATCGGTACTTTTTTCCACTGTGTGGTGGTCCCTTAAAAATATCTTAAATTATTTTTAGAAAAAAAAATGTTTTCCCTAGAAATTATTTTCAAAAATCTAAAGTTCCAAAGAGAAGTTCCACGTTTTACGTCCTTCAGAAATTATTTTTGTAATTCTACCAATTATGGGTGAGACAGTCCCTCACTAAATATTCGAAAAAAATTTCAAATAATTGGCTCTGCCACAACATAAAAATTCAATTATTTTCAAAAATGTACCTTTCGAACTTGGCGATAAAGATAAGCTCCCATATTAATGAGCTAAAAAATAGTTATTATGCACCCATTGAGAAATATTGGTGGGAAATAGTTTTTATTTTCGAAGAGAATCGAATCAGAGTCATTATTATTAAAATAGTCCTATTGCGGTTGCCTGTGTGGTGTATAATAAAGAGTAGGCAGAGTTAAATAGTAGGAGTTAGGCATAATAAAGAGTTGAGAACAAATAACATATGATTAATAATAAACCAGGACTGCTCACAGAGAACAAGATAACATTTAAGAGAAATTATTAAAATACGTTTTTTTGAAGTTTCATTCGATGTTTCATTCATTTTTGAATTTTATTTATTTTATTGTCCAAAAACAGATTCTCTAGATTAAAGAATTTAGAAAATTAGAAGAAATTAAAAAAAGAAACAAATATTCACTTATTTGTGTTTCAACAAAGCAGAAAGAGAATTGATGGGGAATATTTCACCGTTCTGAGCAGGGCTGTACTAAACTGATAAACATCTGAAATATGTTTTAATCGAACTTTCGTTCTCTCAAACGTAACCGTTCAAAAATAATCCTGACAAATTGGTTTCAAATCACCATTTCATAGCTCTGACCGTCCCACAACAAAAAACTCTTTTAAATCCACGTTGTACGTTCCTCAGAAATTATTTTTTGTAAATCTACAAAAAAAGAAAAAATCAATTCATATTCTCTAGACCCCTTAAACAATTAAAAAAAATGTTCTTAAATCTTATGTTGAATGGCTTCCTCCCAAGTTTGTTCTTTCATGTTTCGATGCTCCATTAGAAGTAAAATTTTCAATACAGACCCTCAACATTTTGTCTTATTATTCTACGATCCATGGCTCTTATAGTCCCTCTAGAACTATTCTAAAAAAGTCTTCGTTTTAATCTCCGGAGACCCTCAAAGAATTCCTTTCAAAATCCTCGATTCAGATACTTAAAAGTATTTTTTTAAAAATTCACTTTAGATGTGATAGTTCTTCAAAAAAGTCTTGGAAAAATTTTCTTAAATAATCCAAGTATCTTAGCCCACGTTGTTCCTCAATAAAGTTCTCAAAAATTCAAGTTTCAAGGCTCTCTCAAAAACTAACATTTTACGTTTCTTATCTCTGACTATTCCACAAAGACTTTTTAAACATACGTGTGATGGATTTGGAAGACCCTCCGAAAAATGTCTAAGAGTCGCCTAGTATATATTGTAAATAATCCTTGTTTCTTGACTCTGACAGTCTCATAAAAATATTCTTAAAATCCACGTTTCGGGGTTTCACCCCTACTATGTTTAGGAATATCCGTAAATTCTATGCTAAAGACCATCAACAATATTTTTAAAATTCCTCGTTCCTTAGCCTTGCTAGTTCCTTAACAAATATCTGTGTACTGCCTGCGCAAATGCATCAGTGGGAACGCGTGGTGTTTTAGATTTTTTCTTTTCCAACTTTTGGGACTCTCGTGTAGATCACGAAGATCTCTCCTGACGTACCAGGGCATGTCAGGAGGGAAGCCTGTCACGGTGATAACACTCATGCATCGACAGCATTGTGTTGCGCTGATGTACCGGTAAAATCTTTATCTTATCTTTAAAATCTTTGGTCCACTAGTGTCATGAGGAGGCATTCTGTTACAGTCCTCAAGGTAGTTTGAATATTCTTTTGCTAAAATTTGCATATTACACTGGTGCCGCATAGCTTAGCTGAGACCTGCCTAGGTGTAGTTAGTGGCCGGTTTGCCCACTATTTTCTGGGGAGCGAAGAGTGTGACAGTGCAATTTAGTGGTGGATACACGTCACCCATGTGTAGTGGTCCATGCTTCATCATAAGATAATCGTTATTATAGTTTATGACATTAATTTATGATATAAAAAATGTCATACCGAATACACCCTCCGGAGGGGGTCTCAGCAGCAAACTGGAACTGGAAATATTTTTTGGACACTTCTTCTATACATGTGGAATGAACCACTGTGTATTGTACCACCTACTCCAACACTATTGCAGAGAGAGCAGATTAAAAATTACTAGACTGTATATTTGCCCTACTTCTCTTAAACTATCAGTTCTAACGAATCCATAATAGCTTGTCCTTGACAAGCCCTTTATTGTTGCTACATGTTAAAGAAATCCAGACAATTTTATTATGCCACTAGGTTGCACATGGTTGAAGAAGTTAACATGGCTTGGCCACGATAAATAATATAACAACCAGTTCATTGACATTCTTTGGTAATTTCTTTGCAGAATTATTATGCAGCAAGGTCATGACAGAAGAAACAACGAAAATAATATATAATTACCCCAAAAAAGTGGCAATGCATTTAACATTTCATGCCCTTTAAATGACAGCAAACACTTTATTGAAATAAATCATAAGGTTGACGTTCTTAAATTTTTTTAAATGAAAATGAAGGACCATTAATTAAAGCCTGCTATCGACGTTTCTTAAAAGATTCATGTGTTTAACTAAAGCCAAGACAAAACCCCTCATTGTTTATAGTTTTTTTTTAGTATTGTCAAAATTCAACAAAATTCAATTTGTTTCAATATGATGGAAAAAATCGAGTAGATTACACTGTGCAGCAGCATTTTTGGGGGGTGGAAAATTTCTTTTGGAGATGAAAGCTCTTGATGAGTATACTAAGAAGCCAAAAGGAAATTTTCGCCATAGGTCATGTTTCTGAGATATAACGCGATGAAGTTTTTGATTTTTTCCCTATAATACTTGGGCAAATGGCTCCATATCTCTATTTGGCGTTGTTGTAGCTTCGCCAAATAGGTAACATGTCTTCAGTCAAATCGATTGGCGAATCTTTTTGTAGAACATTTCATTCTTCTAACTCAATGCCTTTCATGTCCTTTTCGTCCTTTATTTCTTGAACCGTAGTGAAAGTACCACAAGATGAGGTTTTTCAGCATCCAAATATTCTACAAAAATGTTGCTCAGAAGATTTTAGGTACGGTTCTCTTTGAAAACTAATCGATTTTGTCCCGTTTTCATTGTCATTTTTGATAGATTCGCTTATCTCAATTTTTGAACCGGATATTCCGACATTAAAACCGATTTTTGAACCGATTTCAAGTAACCGATTAAACTTATATGTATAGCATTAAATATCTTATAGAGTTGTCAATCAATGTAAATTAATTCGCTTATGAAAACTTTGCTAGTTGCAGTTCTAGAACAAAAAAACCGTTTTCTTAATCCGTTTTTAAGGAAAAATATCAGTACGCGCAAATATGGAAATCAAAGGCTGGAGTGTACAAAATTCTTTTTAGCGATGAATGTCGGTGAAGATATTATGATGAACCCGGAAGGACAGTTCTGTCATAGGTCAAACTTCTGAGTTATAGCGAAATAAATTCTTTCTCGACAAACTATACATACCTACATGACAAAAAACCTAACGAAGTATGATCACTATAGTGGGGCGATTTGAACACCATCACGGGCGCTTGGAGTTTCGGATTCTTGGGATTGTACTGAGCAAAAAAGTCAACTAGACCATATGTCTACGGTGAAAATCGAGCCCCCGGATTTTGACTTGAAGTTTTTTTTCAAGGATTTTTGGATATTTTGGCATATAAGAACTGAGATTTTCGATCCAACACAAAGACAACAATTGTAGCCAAGACAATAATAAAGAACTCTCTAGTACATCGCAAAAGCATTGGAACGCTCCTTCAGGCAGTTATGGCCTCGAGAAGGTGCACATTTTTCGGAAAATATCGCTACTTGCTGTCATTTGATTGACCATTTTATTAGCTTTCTAATGATATACATATTCGGTTAATCGGTTACTTAAAACCGGTTCCAAAATCGGTTTTAATATCAGAATATCCGGTTCAAACATTTAGATAACCGGATCTGTCCTCCAATAAAATTTGTTATTAACGTGTTCGTCATTACAAGAGCTATTTATGGTAAGTATTTCAGAAGCACCACAGACCAATAACGAATATACATAAAAACAAAACATAGTTTTCTAAACAAAAATCGGTAAAATGTCAAAAAGGACCATGAAAACGGGGAAATATCGATTGGTCATCAATGAGAACCATACCTAAAATCTTCTGAACAACATTTTTGTAGAATATTTGGATGCTGTAAAATCTCGCCTTGTGGTACTTTTACTACGGTTCAAAAAATAAAGGACGAAAAGGACATGAAAGGAATTGAGTTAGAGGGATGAAATATTCTACAAAAAGATTCACCATTCGATTTGACTGAAGACATGTAATGTCAAAATGAAGCTACAATAACGCTTTAGAGAGATATAAAGCTATTTTCTCGCAAATTAAGGGGCCAAAATTAAACCATTAATCACGCGATATCTCGGAAACTTGACCTGTGGTGAAAATTTCCTTTTGGGTTTTTAGTACACTCACCAAGGGCTTTTATCTCCAAAAAGGATTTTCCACCCACTGAATTTGAGTCCCATTTTGTAGCACAGTGTCATTTATCGATATTTTCCGAAAAATGTGCACCTTCTCGAGGCCATAACTGCCTGAAGGAGCGTTCCAATGCTTTTGCGATGTACTAGAGAGTTCTTTATTATTGTCTTGGGTACAATTGTTGTCTTTGTGTTGGATCGAAAATCTCAGTAGTTTGGTTGTTATATGCCAAAATATCCAAAAACCCTTGAAAAAAAACTTCAAGTCAAAATCCGGGTGCTCGATTTTCACCGTAGACATATGGTCTAGTTGACTTTTTTGCTCAGTACAATCCCAAGAATCAGAATCTCCAGGCGCCCGATAACACTTTTTTCCTTCCATACAAATCGCCCCGGCCTAATGATCACGCCATAATTCAGAAGTTTGATCTATGGCAGAACTGTCCGGGTTCATCATACTATCTTCACCGACATTCATCGCCAAGAAGAATTGTTCACCCCCCAGCCTTTGATCTCCATATTTGCGCGTACTGATATTTTTCCTTAAAAACGGATTAAGAAAACAGTTTTTTGTTCTAGAACTGCAACTAGCAAAGCTTTCAGAAGCGAATTAATTTAAATTGATTGACAACTCTATAAGCTTTTTAATACTATACATATACAGTCTGTCGCAAAAGTTAGTATACACCGTTGAAACCAAAATGTATTAGGGATAAATATCACTATAACTTATTGAAAACAACAAACAGTTAGTTTTATTTGATAGACAAGAAGGTTGTCTTCCGTAATAACAATTAAAATTGCGCAATATTTGCATATATTAGCAAATGTACGGTTCGAATCCCAAAAAGACCAAAATTTATATCGCAAAAGTTAGTATACAACGGAGAATCCTCGTGGAACTGTGTAAAAAATGCTTGATATTTTTGAACAACATGAAACTAAATCTGTACTTAAGATCATAAAGAGTATATTAATTGGTTTTAATGGCAGTTATAGTACTTGTAGTGACAAGTCCAAAAATTGGTAATCTACAAGTACAACAACTGTAGCGACAAAATTCCGGGTGTTATGTCCTGTTTATGGATTCTAAAGCCATGAAATGCTCAGAAAAGCTCTAAAGTTTCAATATGGGGTGATTTTGATCGAGTTTCGGCTTGTCCTGTTTGAAAAAAAAAAACGGGAATTTCTTGAAGGAAACCCATACTTTTGAGGTCATCGTCCTTTTGAAACATGCAATAATCCTTAATCCTTACACATAAGGACTTTCCTTTTCAGTTAATTTTCTCACAAATGTTGCTCCTTTTCATATTCCCACCAAAAGTAAACAGTAGGAGAACCTTAAGGTCCGTTGTAAGCCCTACAGTTAAACTGTCCTACCGGCCTTTTAGCAGTATCGAACATGCTTCTCATGTACCTAGTGTCTAATGTACTACTAATGTCTAATTAACTACTTCTGACTGATCCATTTAGTTGTATTTTGGTCCTAAGTGAAGCGAACACAGCTTTTCAGAACGTTGTTGCACAATCCATGCGTTATTACAGCAGAGAAAGCTCTGTATTAAAATTTTAATGAGCTATCATATCCTTCTGTGGTGGTGGAGTATCACTGTAGAACTTACACCCGAACTTGAGGTTCTCCTACTATTTGTTTTTGGTGGGAATGTGAAAAGGTACATAACTTGTGAGAAAATTAACTGAAAAGGAAAGTCCTTATGTGTAAGGATTAAGGATTTTTACACGTTTCAAAAGGACAACGGCCTCAAAAGCATGGGTTTCCTTCAAGAAGTTCCCGTTTTTTTCAAACAGGACAAGCCGAAACTCGATCAAGATCACCCCATATTGAAACTTTAGAGCTTTTCTGACCATTTCATGGCTTTAGAATCCATAAACATAACACCCGGAATTTTGTCGCTACAGTTGTTGTATTTGTAGATGACCAATTTTTGTGGATTTTACGTCCCATTGTACGTTGGACTTGTCACTAAAAGTACTATAACTGTCATTAAAACCAATTAATATATTCTTTATTATCTTAAGTACAGATTTAGTTTCATTTTGTTCAAAAATATCAAGAATTTTTTACACAGTTCCACGAGGATTCTCCGTTGTATACTAACTTTTGCGACATAAATTTTGGTCTTTTTGGGATTCGAACCGTACATTTGCTAATGTATGCAAATATTGCGCAATTTTAATTGTTATTACGGAAGACAACCTTCTTGTCTATCAAATAAAACTAATTGTTTGTTGTTTTCAATAAGTTATAGTGATATTTATCCCTAATACATTTTGGTTTCAACAGTGTATACTAACTTTTGCGACAGACTGTAAGTTTAATCGGTTACTTAAAACCGGTTCAAAAATCGGATCTATCCTCCAAGAAAATTTGTTATTAACGTGTTCATCATTACAAGAGTTATTTGTGGTACATATTTATTTCAGAAGCACCCCAGATGTCTACATAAGCAATAACCAATTGTTATGTCTACATACCTATTCATAACCAATAACGAATATACAGAAAAACAAAACATAGTTTAATTCTTAACCAAGTCCGAATAAATGTCAAAAATGACAATGAAAACGGCACAAAATCGATTAGTTGTCAAAGAGAATCTTCTGAGCAACATTTTTGTAGAATATTGGGGTGCTGAAAAATCTCATCTTGAGGTATATTTACTGCGGTTCAAGAAATAAGGGACGAAAAGGACATGATAGGCATTGAGTTAGAAGAATGTAATGTTCTACAAAAAGATTCGCCAATCGATATGACTGAAAACATGTCACCTCAAACCGAAGCTACAACAACGCCAAACAGAGATATGGAGCCATTTTCCCAAGTATTATAGAGAAAAAATCAAAAACTTCATCGCGCTATATCTCAGAAACTTGAGCTATGGCGAAAATTTCCTTTTGGGTTCTTAGTATACTCATTAAGGGCATTCATCTCCACATGAAATTTTCCACCCCCTAAAAATATTGCTGTACAGTGTAATGGGTCGGATAGTTCCTCACTAAACATTAAAAAAAAATATATTTTTGTAGAATATTTTGATTAGATATGATCACATGTTAATGGAGTTTTTGAAGGATTCTCGAAAAAAGGACCAAAAATACCGTTTGGTGAACCGCATGAGGGTTACCATACCATAGTATGGAGGGTATATTAACTTTGTTTTTCCGTTTGTAACGCATTGAAGTAATAACTTGTGACCCTATAAAGTATATTTTATCATGATAGGGGTAAAATTCGGAGTCGATATATCCATGTCCGTCTCTAGCGTCCGGAATAATTGAGCTAGAACGCTATATTTTGCACCATAGGATTTTAGCTAAAATTTTTAACCGAACTACCTGTAATTTGACATTTGAGGTTCTCAGCGGCCACGAATCTTCTTCACTAAAAATTATCCATGGTTTAGTATAGCGCCCATATAACGGTACCTTCCGATTTTCGGCATTTTGACATATGTATGAGGTTCTCAGCGGTCACAAAACTTTTCCACAAAAAATCGTCAGCATAGGACCATGTTTTGATATAGTCCCCATATAACGGTACCTCCCGATGTTTGGTATTTTGAAGATTTGAGCTAAATCTCAGTGGTGACGAAACTTCTTCACTAAAATCATCAACATAGGTCCATGTTTGGTATAACCCCCATATAACGGTACCTCCCGATTTTCGGTATTTTGAGAATTTAAGCTAAAATTTTTTTAACCGAGCTAGTTGTAATTTCGCTGTTAAGGTTCTCAGCGGTCACGACATTTATTCAACAAAAATCGTCAGAATAGGTCCATGTTTTGATATACCGCTCATATAACGGTACCTCCCGCTTTTCGGTATTTTGAGGATTTTAGCTACAATTTTTAACTGAGCTAGCTGTAGTTTGACAGTTGAGGTTCTCAGTGGTGACGAAACTTTTTTGCCGTGGCCGAAACATTTTTGCACCTAAAATTTTGGACATGAAAGGAAAATCGTTACTCCATTTTAGTTGAGAATATTTTATGGTGGAGGGTAGAAAAAGGTTCGGCAAGGTCGAACTTAACGACTTTTTACTTGTTAAAAAATAATGAGCAAGATGAGCTCAGTAAAATTGCCAAAGACACTGTCTTAATTATCTTAAATCGAATATTTAAAAAAAGACTGTAAATAGGAGGTGAAAACTTTAAAAACACCGATACACGTGTCTCGTATTTATTAGCTCTACTTTCATAACCTGGGGCCGGATTCTTGTTCTATGAAAATTTTAAATGAAAAATATTTTCTTTATAAATTTTTTCAGTTGAAATTTATTTCCTTTATAAAAGTTTTCATTTAAAATTTTCATCGAACAAGAATTGCAGGGGTTCAGTTTTCCTCGTCATTTTTATACCCTCCACCATATGGAGGGTATAATTAAATTTGTCATTCCGTTTGTAACACATCGAAATATTCGTCGGAGACCCTATAAAGTATATGTATTATTGATCAGCATAAAATTCTATGTCGATTTGACCATGTCCGTCTGTCCGTCCGTCTGTCTGTTGAAATCAAGATACAGCTCGCAATTTTAAAGATAGAGAGTCAAAATTTGGTACAGAAGTTTTTACTACTTGCAGGATGGTTGGAATTGAAAGTGGGATATATCGGCCCACGTTTTGATATAGCCCCCATAGAACGGTAGCTCCCGATTTTCGGTATTTTTAAGGTTTTAGCTACATTATCCTACCAAAATGGCTGAAATTTGGTACGTAGTCTTCTTTAGGGGTATAAAACTTTCCCCCAGAATTTTGTCGGTATAGGTCCACACCTTCATATAGCCCCCATAGAACGGTACCTCCCGATTTTCGGTATTTTGAACGTTGTGGCCTCAATATTCCACCGAAATGGCTGAAATTTGGTATTTGGACTTCGTAGGGGGTAATCAAACTTCCCCTTTAAATTTGACGATATAGGTCCACGCCTTCATATAGCCCCCATGGAAAAGTACCTCCCGATTTTTCGTATTTTGAAGATTGTGTCTTCAATATCCCACCAAAATGGCTGAAATTTGGTATTAAGTCTTCAATGTGATATAAAACTGTTCGCCAGAAATATGTCTGTACAGGTCCACGCTTTCATATTGCCCCATTTGTCTTCTTCATACACGAAAGGAAATTAATTATTCCATTTTACTTCAATACAGCTTGTGGTGGAGGGTATAACAAGTTCGGCCCGGCCAAACTTAACGCCGTTCTTACTTGTTTTAGTTTCTCAAAGTGTTATTAAGAAAATTGCATAATAGCTGCGAATATTGCCATGAATTGCCAATAAATGGTAAAACTCCCCCAAAAATGTTGACAAAAGAAAAACAAAAAAATATTTGTTTTCCAAAATAACTGCTAGACAAACCTCCCTTTAGAGCAACATTAAAAGCAAACAAAAGAAACAGTGGCGCCATGGACAAAACACTTATCTTTAAATGTGTTAGTAGCGTTTATATAATCTCAAAGAATAACAACAAATGTGAAATGAAAAGCTAACCTTCAAATCGAAAAAAATACTTATTTCACATTCCCCAAATGTTATGTCAACAAAATCCCAAAAGTAAATTATAGGATATTTCAAGGCCGTTGATGAATTACAATAAAAATTGTAAAGTAGATGATAAAGTAGATTTGCTCAGCATTTCCAAGATGAAGCTTTCTACACCCATAGAATCAATTCAGTGATTGGAAATTTTGCTTTTTTTTATCGTTCATCGTTTGTGTATCCTTTTTGTGTATTAATTCCAATCTTAAAAGTGTAATGGGTATCCCTCCCTTGTGTACTCTTTGTTTTCTTAAGGTGGGTGCTGCCAAGTCCTTTAAATGTTAAAGGCAAGGCCTTGTTTTGCGCAGTTTTTTTTTTTTAGTTTATTGACGTTTTTAGCCATGACCTTGTGGCATTAAAACTATGCAAAGAAATCACCAGAGAATGTCAATGAACGGTTTATTAACTTGTTTTTTGGTGACTAAATTGCCCTTCGTTCTAGTAATAAATTAAACTATCTCTACTTTTTGGAACATTGTCGAATAATAAAATTGTCTAGATTTATTTGAAGGTTAGGTTGAGGGAAGAGGGACGAATAAAACCTCATAATTTCGTTGGTGACACAACTACGGACTTCGGAATGATGGGAAATTTTGGGCCAGGCAGTAAACGGGGAAAATGCCAAGCAAATGGTAACTGTGGTATCTAAGCGTCCAGTAATTAGAACCAGAATGTACAGCCCAAAACAGTGGGCGATTTTGTATTCGTCGTAATTGGTGGGTCCTACAATCGCTAATACTATAGGAATAATTTGTGAAGGGGCTATAACCCAGCAAAAAATTCGGGAGTCACTTGAACCAAATAACCGATTACAAAATAATGCTATAATGCTACCTTCTTCATTACCGATAGGCTAAAAAATAATAGGTTATTTCTTTAAATTCTCAGCGCGCGTTTTTTCAGCTTCTTAGTCGAATCTTCGTGGTTGAAATGTCCTGGTAAAAATAAGGGGTTAGTAGGTTGATTTGTAAGTAGGTACGACAACCAAAAAGTACAATATACACCTGTAATTTTCAAATGACATTTTAAGCTGGGTACAGATGTCCTTTCAATACTTGAAGTGACCTCTAACGACCTATAGCTGTCCTCTTAGGACTTCAACTGACATATAGAAGTCCTTTGAAGACTTCAACTAATCTAAAGAAGTCCTCTTAGGACTTCATCTGGTCTATAGAAACCCTTTGAGCATTTCACCTGTCCTATAGATGTTTTCTGAGAACTTCACCTGACCTATAGAAATCCTCTGGTGATTTTACCTGCCCTATAAACTGCCTTTGAGTACTTTCAGTAACCTCTGAGGACTTTAACTGAACTATAGATGCCTTTTCAATACTTCAACTGATCTTTAAAAGCGATCTGAGGCCATAACCGGGTTTTAGAAGTTCTCTGAGGATTTCAACTGTCCCATGGAAGTCTTCCGAGGATTTCCCCTGACGTATAGGAATCATCTAAGGAATTAAACTCACCTATAGACGTCTTCTTAGTACCTCAAGTTACCTCTAAGAATTTCAACCGACTTACAGCAGCCCTCTGACCAAAAGAAGTCTTCTGATGAGATCAACTGCCTTATCGATGTCCTTTTACGATTTAAACTGAACCATAGAGGTGCACTGAGGAGTTCAAGCTGCCTATAGAAGTCCTCTGAAGAGTTCATCTTACCTATAGATGTCTTTTTTAAAGTGTTAAAGTGATGCATATAACTTCTTTTAGCATTTCATTTGACCTATTCAACCTGAGTTCACCTGCCTATAGAAATCCTCTGATGATTTCGCCTGACCCTATAGACGGGCTGTGAGTACTTCTAGTAACCCCTAAGGACTTCAAATGAGCTATAACATTCCTCTGTAGTGTGATTCTATAAATAATTTTTTGAGTTACCGACAATTGTCGGTAAAATTAAAATGCTTACAATTTCGGTAATAAACGATGTTAAGTTAGCGACGAATAAAAAACAGTCGTATAGTTTTACCGATAGCAAGGGTGTTGTCAACTTTTATTTGAACTTTTTATTCATAATTTGGAGTTTTAATTTTACCGATTTTTGTCGGTAACTCAAAAAATGAATTACAGAATCGCACTACTGAGGACTCCAACTGAACTATAGAATTTATTTGGAGACTTCAACTGACCTATAGAAGTTCTCTGAGGACATCAAATGACCTATGGAAGCTCTCTGAGGACTTTAACTTACCTGCACTACTGAGGACTCCAACTGAACTATAGAAGCTATTTGGAGACTTGGACTATGGAAGTTCTCTGAGGACTTCAAATGACCTATGGAAGCTCTCTGAGGACTTCAACTTACCTGTACAGTAGATCTTTTGGGGATTTTGAAGTTCTCTGAGGACCTTAAATGACCAATAGAAGTCCTTTGAGAAGTTCAACTGACCTATATAAGTTCTTTGAAGAGTTCAACTGACCAATAGAAGTTCTGTGAGAACTTTAACTGACTTATAGAAGCCCTCTGAAGACTTCAACTCTCTTATACAGATCTTCTTTGGACTTTAACTGACTATCGAGGACTTTAGCCTATTAAGTTCCTATAAAATTCCTATTAGGACCTTAACTGAACCATAAAAGTCCTCTTAGAAATTCAACCTACCTATAAAAGTCCACTGATTAGTTTAATTGGCATATAGAAGCTCCTTAGGACTTCAACCGTTTTAATGAAGTCCTCAGAGAACTTCACCTGACCTTTATAAACACGGTGCTCTTGCAGCAACTTTAAATGAAAGGCGCTTACACATGGGAAGATTTGCGGATTCTTAAACTACAATGTTCATAGATAAGAAAAATAAAAAAAAAAACAAAAAAAACAAGTGAGCCAAGGCTATAGTCGGGTCGGGGCCGACTATGTGATACCCTACACCACTTCCCCTGTGCATAAGCTTTTGACTGGTAAAATTCAAAATATTAAAATTGGGATAGCTTAGCGCCTTTGCTCTGAATGTCTTCATTAATACAGGTCAATTTTATTGAAACGCGTATAAGTGCATCGTCAGAATTACTCAAATAAAAAAATAGAAAAGTGGGATGTATGCCAACCATCAACCATCACATTCCGACCCCTGAAAAATATCCGAATCAAAAGGTTTATTCCTCTGTGGGACCCCTATTAACACCCAAAATTTCGTGACGACCCAATCAAAATTACGACGTGTAGCGTGATTACAAAAAAATTAAAAAATAGGACGTATTAGCGACTATTGCTATATCTCCGTTATTTGGCCACATACGCCAACATGCTTTACATCATTGTAAAGATGGGATTTTCCACTTTCATAGTCGGACTTTGCTTTTGGAAGGTCCCCAACCAATGCTGTGCTATTCGTCATTATTATTAAAGTCGCAAAAATGAGAAGTTGTGTTTTAATAGCGGCTATTACGATATCTTCATTGTTTTACCACCTACGACAACCTACGTTACATCGGTGCAAAGGCGATATTTTCTACTTTCATCAGCAGGTTTTGCTTTTGATATACCCGTTATAGAAGCGGAGATATTCGCTTTGAAATAAAACGTTGACTTTTTCTCCAAATAAGTTCTTTGCCCATTCCGACCCCTGAATATTATCCGACCATCACCAAAATCAATAGGCTTCTTCATATATAGGACTCCCATTAACCCCCAAAATTTCGTGACGATTCGATCAAAATTGCGACCTGTAGCGTGATTACAAAGAAATGGAAAAATGGGATGTATTAACGACTATTGCGATATCTCCGTTATTTGGCCACCTACGCCAACCTACTTTGCATCATTGTAAAGATGGGATTTTCTACTTTCATCGCCAGACTTTGTGTTAGGAAGGTCCCTAACCAAAGCTGTCATATACGTCATTATTATTAAAATCGCAAAAATGAAAAGTTGTGTTTTATTAGCAGCTATGGCGATATCTTCGTTGTTTGACTGCCTACAACAACCTAGTTTACATCGTTGCAAAGGCGATATTTTCTACTTTCATTGGAGGGTTTTGCTTTTGGCATACCCCCTATAGAAGCTGAGATATTCGGTTTGAAAAAAACATTGTCTTTTTCTCCAAAATAGTTTTTTGCCAATTTCGACCCCTAAATATTATCCCACCATCACCAAAATAAATAAGCTTTTTCCACTGCTGGACCCCCATCAACACCCAAAATTTGGTGACGATCTGATCAAAATTACGACCTGTAGCGTGATTTCTTTAAAAGTGGAAAAATGGGATGTATTACCGACTACTGTGATATCTCCGTTATTTGGCAACCTAAGCTAACCTACTTTGCATCATTGTAAAGACAGGATTTTCTACTTTCATAGCCAGGTTTTGTTTTTGGAAAGTATCCAACAAAAGCTGCGCTATTCGTCATTAGAACTAAAATCGAATAAATGAAAAGTTGGGTTCTATAAGCGACTATTGCGATATCTTCGTTGTTTGGCCACCTTCGAAAACCTACCATACATCGCTGTAAAGGTGATATTTTCTGCTTTCATTAGCAGGCTTTGACTTTAATATATCCCTTATAGGTACGGAGATATTCGCTTTGAAATAAAACGTTGACTTTTTCCGCAAATAAGTTTTTTGCCCATTCCGACCCCTAAATATTATCCCACCATCACCAAAATCAATAGGCTTCTTCCCCTCCGGGACCCTCATCAACATCCAAAATTTGGTGACGATCCGATCAAAATTGCGACCTGTAGCGTGATTACAAGGTTTAGATGGACAGACGGACAGACGGACGGACGGACGGACTGACGGACGGACACACATAGCCAGATCGACTCACCTCGTCGAGACATTCATTTTGGTATATATAAGTATGGGTCTACGACCATTATTTCGATGCGTTACAAACTTTTTGGCCAAAACCAACTTATAATACCCTCCCCACATAGTGGTGTAGGGTATAAAAAAAAATTGGCGAAGCGCTTTTAAATAAATCGCGATTCAAGTTGACATTTTAAGGGGTTTTTTAGGTTTTCACGATTTTGCTTGGAAACCGCAAGCCCTATCAAAATGGGACTAAAGAAAATGTTGTAGCTATTAAAATTCTCTGCATTATTGTCTTTTATAATAATTTCGTAGGTTTTACCGTTATTGAGATATAAAAGTTCAAATTGGGACAATGCATTGACTGTATCGGCTCCTTATGTCATGACTACAATTTCCCCAACATAAACTTATACATTTCGAAAACGGTACAACCTAGGAAAAAATTACGAAAGCCAATCTTGTAGAAAATTTTCTCAGCTATAAGATTTTCTCTAGTCCAATTTCGCTAAGACTTACCGTTTTCAAGTAAATCGTGAAAACCTAACAAAAAAGCTAAAAATGTGACCTGATCTTCTATATACCTCAAAAAATGGTAAAACCTAAGAAGAAAAATCATAGCGGTCAATCCTCTAGAGAATTTTTACAACTACAACATTTTTTTTAGCTCTATTACGGTTTCCCAACAAAATCGTGAAAAAAACCTAAAAATGTCAACTTGAATCGCGATTTATTTAAAAAGCGCTCCGCCGCCTTTTTTTGTTTTTTGATTTTTCTGAATCCGCAAAAACTTCCCAGGTGTAAGCACCTTCCATTAAAAGTTGCTTCAAGAGCACCATGTAAATCTTCTGAGGACTTAACCTTACCTATAGAAGTCCTCTGAGGACTTCAACTGATATATAAAATACTTATTATGACTTCTATTAACTTCATCTGACCTATAGAAATCTTCTCAGAACTTCAACTTATCTCAAAGGGCATCAACCTATGGAATTCATGTGAGGACTTCGTACTTCTATTTAATGACTCAGACTCTGTTAATGTTCTAACAAACTCTGTTAATGTTTTAAAATACTGTGTTAATTTATTGACATACTCAGTTAATTTATTAGCATACTTTTGTTAATGTATTAACAGATTCTGTTATTGTATTAACTGACTCTGTTATTGTATTATTAACATAGTCTGTTAATTTATTAGCATATCCTGTTAATGTATTAACTAACTCTGTTAATATTTTAACATACTCTGTTAATGTTTTAACACACTCTGTTAATTAATTAACTGTTAATGTTTTAACATACTCTGTTAATGTATCAACAGACTCTGTTATTGTATTAACAGACTCTCCTAATTTATTAACAGAATCTGTTAATTTAATAAATTCACAGAGTATGCTAATAAACTGACAGACTGTGTTAATAATTTATTTAATGTATTAACAAACTCTGTTAATGTTTTTACATATTCTGTTAATTAATTAACAAAATACGCTAATGTTTTAACATACTCTGTTAATTAACAGACTCTGTTAATTTATTAACAGACTGTGTTAATTTATTGACAGAATCTGTTAATTTATTAACAGACTCTGTTAATTATTAATTATTAACAGACTCTGTTAATTTATAACCAGAATCCGTTAATTTATTAACAGACTCTGTTAATTTATTAACAGACTGTATTAATTTATTAACAGAATCTGTTAATTTATTAACAGACTGTGTTAATTTATTAACAGAATCTGTTAATTTATTAACATACTGTGTTAATTTATTAACAGGATCTGTTAATTTATTAACAGAATCTGTTAATTTATTAACCGACTCTGTTTATTTAGTGACAGACTCTGTTAATCTATTAACAGACTGTGTTAATTTATTAACAGACTCTGTTAATTTGTTAACATACTCTGTTAATTTATAACCAGACTCTGTTAATTTATTAACAGACTCCGTTCATTTATTAACATACTCTTATAACAGAATAACATAGTCTGTAAATTTACTAGTATACTCTGTTAATGTATTAACAGACTATGTTAATGTTTTGACAGACTCTGTTAATTAATTAACATACTCAGTTTTTTTATTAATTTAATAAATTCACAGAGTATGCTAATAAACTGACAGACTATGTTAATAATTTATTTATTAATTAATTAACAAAATACGATAATGTTTTAACATACTCTGTTAATTAACAGACTCTGTTAATTTATTAACATACTCTGTTAATGTATTAAAAGACTCTGTTATTGTATTAACAGACTCTGTTAATTTATTAACAGAATTTGTTAATTTATTAACAGAATTTGTTAATTTTTTGACAGACTCTTTTAATTTATTAACAGACTCTTTTAATTTATTAACAGACTCTGTTAATTTGTTAACAGAATAATTTATTAACAGACTGTGTTAATTTATTAACAGACTCTGCTAATTTATTAACAGGATCTGTTAATTTATTAACAGGATCTGTTAATTTATTAACAGACTCTGTTAATTCTTTAACAGACTCTGTTAATTTATTAACAGACTGTGTTAATTTATTAACAGACTCTGTTAATTTATTAACAGACTGTGTTAATTTATTAACAGACTCTGGTTATTTGTTAACATACTCTGTTAATTTGTTAACAGAATCTATTAATTTATTAACCGACTCTGTTAATTATTAATTATTAACAGACTCTGTTAATTTATAACCCGAATCCGTTAATTTGTTAACAGACTCTGTTAATTTATTAACAGACTGTGTTAATTTATTAACGGACTGTGTTAATTTATTAGCAGAATCTGTTAATTTATTAACAGACTGTGTTAATTTTTTAACAGAATCTGTTAATTTATTAACAGACCCTGTTAATTTATTAACAGACCCTGTTAATTTATTAACAGACCCTGTTAATTTATTAACAGACTCTGTTAATTTATTAACAGACTCTGCTAATTTATTAACAGACTCTGTTAATTTATTAACAGAATCTGTTAATTTATTAACAGACTCTGTTAATTTATTAACAGACTGTGTTAATTTATTAACAGACTCTGTTAATTTATTAACAGACTGTGTTAATTTATTAACAGACTCTGGTTATTTGTTAACATACTCTGTTAATTTATAACCAGACTCTGTTAATTTATTAACAGACTTCGTTCATTTATTAACATACTCTTATAACAGAATAACATAGTCTGTAAATTTACTTGTATACTCTGTTAATGTATTAACAGGCTATGTTAATGTTTTGACAGACTCTGTTAATTAATTAACATACTCAGTTTTTTATTAACATTCTCTGTTAATGTATTAACAGACTCTGTTATTGTATTAACAGACTCTTATAATTTATTAACATTTTCTGTTATTTTATTAGCATACTCTGTTACTATATTAACAGACCTGTTTCATGTATTAACAGACTCTGATATTGTATTAACATACTCAGTTAAATTATTAACAGACTCTTATAATTTATTAACATAGTCCGTTAATTTACTAACATACTCTGTTAACGAAAAAGACTCGGTTAATGTTTTAACAACCTCTGTTAATATTTTAACATACTGTGTTAATTATTTTACACACTCTGTTAATTTTCTAACAACCGCTTATAAGTTATTAACATACTCTGTTAATTTGTTAACATACTCTGTTAATTTATTAACATACTCTGTTTCTGTATTAACAGATTACTCGTTTAATGTATAACAAACTCTGTTAATGTATTAACAGACACTGAACATTAATGTATCCAGAGACTCTGTTAATATATCAACAGACTCTTTTAAGGTATTTACAGACTCTATAATTGCATAATGTATTAACGCTTTGTTAATGTTTTAACATACTCCGCTTATGTTTTTACAGATCCTGTTAATGTATTAACTGACGTTGTTAATGTATTAACAACCTCAGCTAATGTATTAGCCGCCCCTGTAAATACATTACTAATCTCTGTTAATGTACAATAGCGCCTCTTCATTATCAATAGTCTGTGTTAATGTATTAACATATTCTAATAATATATTAGCACTCTCTGTTAATGTATGAACCTCTTCCGGTTATATAACGGTCAAAACCCTCTGCTAATGTATGTGTATGTAGTTTATTAACAGACTCTGTTAAATAATTAGAAAACTCTGCTAATGTATTAAGAAACCCTGTTAATCTATTAACTGTCTATGTTTATGTAATAACGACCGCTGTTAATATATTCTAGTAATATATTAGGAACTTCTGTCAATATATATTATTTTAAACCTAACTTCACTCTCAAACCTTTTCTCTCTTTTTCTCTCCAATAGGTTTCCATATGACACCAAAGTTACATCTGATCTTTCCTGAATCGTGTCTGCTGATTGTTGTTGGTGTTGTCATTGGTGTTGTGCTATTCTTTTGTACAGATGTGGCCGTATCACCGCTTACCCCCAATACATTCTTCTTCTATATGCTGCCGCCGATTATATTGGATGCAGGGTATTTTATGCCGAATCGATTATTTTTCGATAACTTGGGTACAATTCTATTGATGGCTGTGGTTGGTACGATTTTCAATATTGCAACAATTGGTAAGTGTGCGAGCAAACTTATTTTTAATTAAAAAATTATCCCTTTAAACAAAAAAAAAAAAAAACAAATAACCCGGGAAACCATTCCAGTACACTTAAATAGCGGAAAGTGGAGAGAGGATGCATTAGAAAACATTTTCAACAATTAAAAAAATAATTGAAATGAATGATGATGACGAAGAACAAAGATGCTATGCCATGGCATGAGAGTGAGGATTACTAAGAATCTATTTTTATTTTCCGCTTGTTTTGGCTTCTTTCTGTAAGGAGGAAATTAATATTTTCCTCCTCTCTCCCTTTCTGCGATAACTAATGTTCTTTGATAATGAATTGAATTTCTTTGTAAATAATTTGACTTTGTCGTTGTTGTTGTTAATGTCTGCTGTTGGTCTTTGGTACAAAGAATTCTTATTGTGTCACCATCACCACCATCATAAGGCCATTAGAATTGAACAGCAGCAGCAGAAAATTGCGCGCCTGCTTCATTGGTGGCGCGTAACCCATATCAATATCCTTTACTATTTGCTCTGGTAAATAGTGAAAAAAAATATTTTCAATTAATTTGACATTTGATCTTAATGAAATTGCTGCCGCTGTTATTCATTGTTTGTTTATAATGACAAGTTTTGAAAAAAAATTTCCGATACAACAATGCCAGAGAGAGTTCCAATTACTAACTGCTTAAATTTAAAACCATCGTTTTTGTTTTGAGAGAATAAATGAATTTGTTTATTGACAATTTTTGTTTTTAGAGATTTGCGGTTCAACAATATCAAATTATTTTGACAATACAATTCATTTGTTTAGTTAATAATATAATTGATTATAATGAGATTTTATTCAACATATCGAATAGCGAGAGAAGGAAATATTGTTGAACAATTATTGGGAATAAACATTGTTGTCAGCATAGCAGAATCAGTTAAAATGTTAACATATACTTTTAAAAGGCTAACAGTGACAGTAACAGTGGTAACAGATATTTCTATAACTTTGGCAGAGACTTCATTACCAACCTCTGTTAATGCATAACCGTCACAGGGCTTTTTAATTTATATACAGTCCTCTGTTAATGTATAACAGTGTCTGTTAATGTATTAACAGCCTCGGTTAATGTTTTAACAGCCTACGTTAATATATTAACATCCTTTGTTAGTCAGAGTCCATAAATATATATTTACATAGCCCGTAAATAAGTTTAAAGTCACTGATAATACATTAACAGCCTCTTTTAATATATTAAAAGCTTTTGTTAATGTATTTGCAACCTCTGTTAATGTATTAACAGTCTCTGTTTATGCTATCCATCTCTATTAACGTATTTACAACCTTTGTTAATGTAATAATAGTTTCTGTTAATGTATTAATTGGCTCTGTTGATGCATTAGTAGCCATTGTTAATGTATTACATCCACTGTTAATTTATTAAGGGGTGCCACCGTGGTGCAATGGTATGCACGCCCGCCTTGCACGCAGAAGGTCAGGGGTTCGATTCCTCGGCCAGGCAACGTCTAACATTTTTCAACGGTGGCAAAATACCCCTCAGTAATGTTGGCGACATTTCCTAAGTATTTCAGCCTTGAAAAACTTCTCACAAGTGGTGTCTTAAGACACGCCGTTCGGACTCGGCGATAAACAGTAGGTCCCATATCATTGAGCTAAATATGAATCGGGGTGCACTCATTGATATGAGAGAAGTCTCCCTTGTCCCGTATGGGATGTTGTGGAACAATGTTATGTTAATTTATTAAGCCACTGTTAATGTATTACAGCCTTTGCTAATATCTCAACTGACTCTGTCAATGTATTAACGGCCTCTGTTAATGTATTAGCAGCCACTGTTAAAGTTTAATTTCTGGCACTGGTAAGATATTTTCTGGCTCTGTTAATGTATTAACAGGTTTTGTTAATTTGTTAAAAGCGTATGTTAATGTATTAACAGCATATGTTAAGGTATTTGGTGGATCTGTGAATGTATTAATAGATTTTGTTTATTAACAGTATCTTTTAATGTGTTAACAGCCTCTGTTAATAGCCTTGTTAATGTATTGACAGCCTCTGTTAATGTATTTCTGGGTCTGGCGATGTATTAACGGATTTTGTTAGATTGTTAGCAGCGTATGTTAATGTATTAACATCCACTGTTAATGTATTAACATCCACTGTTAATGTATTAAGAGACTGTTAATGTATTAGGAACCTCTGATAATGTTTTAACTGGCTCTGTTAGTGTATTACCTACTTCGTTCAATGTATTAACATGCTCTGTTAATGTATTAACACCACTGTTAAAGTAATAACAGCCAGTGTTCATGTAATAATATACTCTGTTAATTTATGAATAGCATCTGTTAATGTTTGACCGCCTCTGTTAATGTATTTTAATCATTTCCAGTCTCTGTTAATGTATTAAAAACCTCTGCTGATTTTTTAATAGCCTAACAGCCTTTGTGAATGTATTCGCATCGTCTGTTCATGCATTAACAGCGTCTGTTAACGAATCTGTTATAATGTATTAACAGCCTCATTTATGTGACGTAGGGGATGGAAGATACCAAGCAACGGTCCTGACCGGTTTTAACATGGCAAAGCCCAGGATTTATCTTGGTCCCTCTTTCATCTCAAGTGGACACTGACCTCCCCGTGGTGTCACCTGGGGAACTGCCTTTAACACCCGTTAAAGGTAGTGAGCTAACATGTGCCGCGCGTTCACCCATAAGAACGTTAAAAACTTGGGTTTGGGCGTCGGGTTAGTAACCCTCCCCTAGAAAAAACAGCCTACTATGAAAAAACGAAAGAAAAGAAAAACAAACCCCTCTAAAGTTGACGAACCCCGCAAACGTTTTAAGGACCATGATCTGCGAATCTGCACCTGGAATGTTCGCCCTCTTTATAGAGAAGGTGCAGTCTTCGCATTGGCAGACGTACTTGAAAAGTACAAGACCGATATTACTGCCATACAGGAAATACGATGGATTGGGAAAGGCGTCACAACAACACCTAAAGGTGACGCACTGTATTATAGCTGCCATGACGTAAAGCATGAGTTTGGCTGCAGATTCGTAGTTAGTCGGAGGCTAAAACATCTGGTATACTGCTTCACCCCAGTGAATGAAAGACTTGCTGCAATTCGAATAAAAGCTAAATTCTTCAACATCAGCTTTATTTGCGCTCATGCTCCCACTGAAGAAAAGGACGAACAGACCAAAGATATATTTTACGAGCGCTTAGAGGAAACATATGACCCTTGCCCTGCCCATGACATTAAAATCATTCTAGGCGATTTTAATGCCAAAATTGGAAAGGAGAATATCTTTGGCCCAACAGTAGGGAAATTCAGTCTCCACAGTGAAACATCTGACAATGGTATGAGGCTGATAGACTTTGCAGCTGCAAAAAACATGGTAGTTAGCAGTACCAGATTTAATCATCTCGATATTCATAAGGGCACCTGGCTGTCTCCAGATCAGAAAACAAGAAACCAAATTGATCATGTTGTGATAGATGGAAGACATTCATCGAGCGTGTTGGATGTACGATCGTTCCGAGGCGCAAACATTGATTCGGACCACTACCTTGTTGCAGCAAAGGTACGCACCCGCTTAAACGTAGCAAACAAAGTACGAGCAGACACAACACGAAAGTTAGACATCGGTAAGCTGCAATCGCAACAGATAGCCACAGCATATTCCACTCAACTAGCCCAATTGCTTAATCAAAGCACTCCTCATCCCGATAACATATCAATGGCAAAGCATTGCCCACTCCATGCAAACAGCCGCAAAATCCATACTTGGATACCAGAGACCTCCACCAAGGAATCCATGGTATGATGAGGAGTGTCGTGCTGCCACCGAAGAGAAAAATGCGGCATATAAGGCTACTTTACAATCCGTAGCAACGCGTAGCGCACGAGAGAGATACAGGGAGAAAAGGAGAGAGGAGAAACGTCTTTTCCGCAGGAAAAAGAGAGAGATGGAAAAGCGGGAGTGTGAAAAAATCGAGATGTACAGGAGCCATAATGAAGTCCGAAAATTCTACCAAAGAGTCAAGCACATCCTCCTGTAGAGACCAGCAAGGTAATTTGGTAACTGATACAGATAGTGTACTCAGGATATGGAAAGAACATTTTTCAAATCTGTTGGTATCCAATAGCAGCGAAGACGACGAAGATACCACAGCCCCAATCCCAGAAGATGGTATTGAATGTATACCGCCCAGCCAAGATGAGGTAAAGACAGCAATAAATAAGGCAGCAGGGGCCGATGGCTTACCAGCCGAGCTGTTCAAAACCGGAGGCGACACGCTGATAAGGTGTATTCATCAGCTAGTTAGCACCATCTGGCAGGAAGAACGAGTACCCGACATTTATGTAATAACAGCCACGGTTAATATATTATTAACCTCTGTTAATGTAATAACAGCCTCTGTTAATGTTTTAACATCTATAATAACAGTCTCTGTTAATGTTTTAACAGACACTGTTAATGTTTTAACAGACACTGTTAATGTATTAACAGACACTGTTAATGTATTAACAGACACTGTTAATGTTTTAACAGACATTGTTAATGTATTAACAGACACTGTTAATGTATTAACAGACACTGTTAACGCATTACCAGAGACTGTTAATGTATAAACGGGCACCGTTTAGTATATTAACAGGCACGGTAAATGTATTAACACGTACTGCTCATGTATTAACATACACTGTTAATGTATTAACAGACACTGTTAATGTATTAACACACAATGTTAATGTATTAACAGACACTTTTAATGTATTAACTATATAATATAGGCTGTTAAATACACTAACAGACGCTGTTAATACATTAACAGAGGCTATTACTACTTAAGAAAGGCTGTTATTAGATAAACGACGCTGTTATTGCATAAACGAGGTTGTTAATGCATGTTAATACATTAACAGAGGAAGATAATACATTCACAAAAGCTTTTAATACATTAACAGAGGGTGAAATACATTAACAGAGGTTTTAAATTCATTAACAGATACTGACAATGATTAACATACATTAAAAGAGACTGTTAAATCATTAACAGAGGCTCTTACTACATTAACAGAGGCTATTAATATATTAACAGAAGCTATTTATAGATTAACTTAGTGTGTTAATACATTACCAGAAGCTGTTAATTCATTACAAGAGGCTGTTAATTCATTAACGGAGGCTGTTAATTCATTAACAGAGGTTGTTAATTCATTAACAGAGGCTGCAAATTCATTAACTTATGATGCTAATACATTAAAAGGGGCTCTTAACAGTGTCTGTTAATACATTAACAGTGTATGTTTATACATTAACAGTGTATGTTAATACATTAACAGTGTATCTTAATACATAACAGTGTATGTTAATACATAACAGTGTCTGTTATTACATTAACAGTGTATGTTAATACATAACAGTGTCTGTTAATACATTAACAGTGTCTGTTAATACATTAACAGTGTCTGTTAATACATTAACAGTGTCTGTTAATACATTAACAGTGTCTGTTAATACATTAACAGTGTCTGATAACACGTTAACAGTGTCTGTTAATACATTAACAGTGTCTGTTAATACATTAACAGTGTCTGTTAATACATTAACAGTGTCTGTTAATACATTAACAGTGTCTGTTAATACATTAACAGTGTCTGTTAATACATTAACAGTGTCTGTTAATACATTAACAGTGTCTGTTAATACATTAACAGTGTCTGTTAATACATTAACAGTGTCTGTTAATACATTAACAGTGTCTGTTAATACATTAACAGTGTCTGTTAATACAGTCACTGTTAATACATTAAAAGTCACTGTTAATACATTAACAGTCACTGTTAATACATTAACAGTCACTGTTAATACATTAACAGTTACTGTTAATACATTAACAGTCACTGTTAATACATTAACAGTTACTGTTAATACATTAACAGTCACTGTTAATACATTAACAGTCACTGTTAATACATTAACAGCCTCTGTTAATGAATTTTAAACCTCTGTTAATGTATTTTCACCCTCTGTTAATTTATCAAAAGCTTTTGTGAATGTATTATCTTCCTCAGTTAATGTATCAACATCCTCGGTTAATGTAATGCAATAACAGCGTCGTTTATCTAATAACAGCCTCTGTTAACATAGCCCCTGTTAATGTATTAACAGCCCCTGTTAACTACTAACTGCCTCTGTTAATGTATTAGCATTCTGCGTTAATTCTGACTTTTTCTTGATAGGTGTTGTCCCTGTTTTCTATAAATATTGTTAATGACAAATTTTCAAAATCATTTCATTCACGAATTCCAAGTGATTAAGTGTTAATTAGCACTCTCGAAATGTTTACTGTTTTGTTTTGCGTGTTTTGGGTTGTTAGATATATAACACAGAATTTCATTCATTCATTGATTTCATTTAGCCATCTGTCGATTAGATTCTACGTTATTGTCATTGCTCCATTAGCGGAGACATTAATTATTTAATTAGATACCATGTTGTTGTTTTTGTTGTATATTTTGTTGTTTTGACCACAACACTTCCCCCACTTTTCTTCATTGCTATACTAATAACATAGTCATGTCTAAAATATGTTATTAACGTAAATTATGATATTGTTATTAATCAAATTTTCCACATACATGCACACACACAATTGCATCCAAGTTTATTGCATTAAGTTTACATAAAAATAAATCTGTTTAATTTTTATATAATTATCACATCTTTATGTGTGAATATTTTGAAGTTAAACACAATAGTCGTCGCTGTGTTATCGTTAATTGTAATCTTGCCGTTGTAGGTGGTGGGTGGGGTTTTTGTTTTTATGACCACACTGTTGTAATCCAACCACACAACCGGCTATTGTTTATGTAGAAATATATATGTATGTATATGTATGACATTTCTATGTATTTTAAAACAATGGCAAGTAAACTCAGAATATACAACAATATATTTAAGATGATGCATTTGATTTGTTCAACCACGTGGACCGGAGAGTGAGTAATGGATTGAAAAGTTTTAAGAATATTTTTCAAATATAAACGATCAGTTGCACAATGTGGTCAATACAGTGTAGTTGTCTTACAGTTGTATTGGTCCGATATATTTCTAGGTTTCTGTTTTCGTATTTGTTCTTCACTTCCATATAATTTTATGTTATTTTCAAAACTTGTTCAAAGAACTTGAAATTTATGATCGTTTACATACACCTTAATGTCGCGATACCAATATTTATATCACGCATTTTGTTCAAAACAACTTTAAAAACTATGACGAGATACACTTGACATTTATTAACAAGATGATGTTGACATTGAATGCCTAACCAATCGAATGATTGATAATATCTTCTAGCATCAAACCTCCTCCTCCGAAAAAATACAACTTGAACAACATACCCCCCCCCCCCCACACGTTCCCCCTTATTACAACAAAATGCACTTCAAAACATTGTTAGAATTGTTATTTGCCAACACTTTACACTGTGACCTTTTCGAAACACGAAAATTTTGTTCTATATTGGAAAAAATAAAGCTCGTGCAAACAATGCCGCCCGCCTTTACGCCAATATTTACTCAATTTTTGTTTGTTTGATTAACGGTGCAAATATTGAACTGTTATGGAATTAGGCCAATAATTCCAAAAATATTGTACAAACATATGAACAAATAAATGAATGAAATTATTTATTATTATTGTTTTTTTTTTTTTTTCAAACGGTAATGACCGACATAATAACAGTCACATTTATTGGTGGTCGACAAAGGTCATATTTATTGCATTTAGAATGGAATTGTTTGTTATAAATGGCTATGAAAGGAAAGGTCTGAATGAAGTAATTTGTTAAATGAAAAACAATTATTGGAAATATTTTTTTTCGATTTTTTGGCTGTAACCCTTGGAGATAACAAAATTATGATATGAAAAACATTTTTTTTTTAATTTCTCGTTGGAGTTGAACTGAATGATCAAAGATTTTTTTACAAATGAAAAAGGAAAGCCGAAGAGATCCCCTTACAATTCCCAAATAATGTTACAGAGGCTGTGAATGCATTAACAGAGGCTGTTAATTCATTAACAGAGGCTGTTAATTCATTAACATTAACAGCGGCTGTTAATACATTAACAGCGGCTGTTAATACATTACCAATTCTTAACAGTTTCAGTTAAAACCTGAACAACTTCTGTTGATACCAGCTTCTGTTGAAACATTAATAGAATCCGTTTAAACATTAACAGCCTCTGTTAATACATTAACCGCCTCTGTTAATACATTAACAGCCTCTGTTAATACATTAACCGCCTCTGTTAATACATTAACAGCCTCTGTTAATACATTAACAGCCTCTGTTAATACATTAACAGCCTCTGTTAATACATTAACAGCCTCTGTCAATACATTAACAGCCTCTCTTAATACATTAACAGCCTCTATTAATACATTAACAGCCTCTGTTAATACATTAACAGCCTCTGTTAATACATTAATAGCCTCTATTAATACATTAACAGCCTCTGTTTATACATTAACAGCCTCTATTAATACATTAACAGCCTCTGTTAATATATTAACAGCCTCTGTTTATACATTAACAGCATCTGTTAATACATTAACAGCCTCTGTTAATACATTAACAGCCTCTGTTAATACATTAACAGCATCTGTTAATACATTCACAGCCTCTGTTAATACATTAACAGCCTCTGTTAATACATTAACAGCCTCTGTTAATACATTAACGGCCTCTGTTAATACATTAACAGCCTCTGTTAATACATTAACAGCCTCTGTTGTTAAATTAACAGCCTCTGTAACTATTAACAGTATCTGTATACATTAACAGCCTCTTTTAATACATTAACAATCTCTGTTAACACATTAACAGCCCCTGTTAATAAATTAACAACCTCTGTGAGTACATTAACAGCCCCTGTTAATATAATATACTCTGTTAATAAATTAAGAGCCTCTGTAACTATTAACAGCATCTGTTAATACATTAACAGCAATCTATTAATACATTAACAGAATCTGTTAATACATTAACAGCCTCTGCTAATACATTAACAGCCTCTACTAATACATTAACAGCCTCTGCTAATACATTAACAGCCTCTGTTAATACTTTAACAGCCCTGTGACTATTAGCAGCATCTGTTAATACATTAACAGCCTCTGTTAATATAATAATAGACTCTTAATAAATGAAGAGCCTGCGTAACTATTAACAGCCTCTGTAATTACATAAACAGCCTCTGTTAATACATTAGCAGCGTCTTCAGTTAATATATTAAAAGCTTCTGTTAAACAACCTCTTGTAACAGTATTTGTTGATACATTGATAGTCTCTGTTAATACATTAACAGTAGGTTAGGTTAGCCTCTGTTAATATAATATACTCTGCTAATAAATTAAGAGCCTATGTAACTATTAACAGCCTCTGTAATTACATTAACAGCCTCTGTTAATACAATAACAGCCTCTGTAATTACATTAACAAAGTCTGTAAATACATTAACAGCATTGGTTAATAAATTAACAACCTCTGTTTATACATTAACAGCCTCTGTTAATACATTAACAGCCTCTGCTAATACATTAACAGCCTCTGCTAATACATTAACAGCCTCTGTAACTATTAACAGTATCTGTTAATACATTAACAGCCTCTGTTAATAAATTAACAGCTTATGTTAATACATTAACAGCCTCTGTTAATACATTAACAGCCTCTGTTGTTAATTTAACAGCCTCTGTATCTATTAACAGTATCTGTTAATACATTAACAGCATCTGTTAATACATTAACAACCTCTGTTAACACATTAACAGCCCCTGTTAGTAAATTAACAACCTCTGTGAATACATTAACAGCCCCTGTTAATAAATTATCAGCCCCTGTTAATAAATTATCAGCCTCTGTTAATATAATAATATACTCTGTTAATAAATTAAGAGCCTCTGTAACTATTAACAGCCTCTGCTGATACATTAACAGCCTCTGTTAATACATTAACAGCCTCTGCTAATACATTAACAGCCTCTGTTAATACATTAACAGCCTCTGTTAATACATTAACAGCCTCCGTTAATACATTAACAGCCTCTGTTAATACATTAACAGCATCTGTTAATACATTCACAGCCTCTGTTAATACATTAACAGCCTCTGTTAATACATTAACAGCCTCTGTTAATACATTAACGGCCTCTGTTAATACATTAACAGCCTCTGTTAATACATTAACAGCCTCTGTTGTTAAATTAACAGCCTCTGTAACTATTAACAGTATCTGTATACATTAACAGCCTCTTTTAATACATTAACAATCTCTGTTAACACATTAACAGCCCCTGTTAATAAATTAACAACCTCTGTGAGTACATTAACAGCCCCTGTTAATATAATATACTCTGTTAATAAATTAAGAGCCTCTGTAACTATTAACAGCATCTGTTAATACATTAACAGCAATCTATTAATACATTAACAGAATCTGTTAATACATTAACAGCCTCTGCTAATACATTAACAGCCTCTACTAATACATTAACAGCCTCTGCTAATACATTAACAGCCTCTGTTAATACTTTAACAGCCCTGTGACTATTAGCAGCATCTGTTAATACATTAACAGCCTCTGTTAATATAATAATAGACTCTTAATAAATGAAGAGCCTGCGTAACTATTAACAGCCTCTGTAATTACATAAACAGCCTCTGTTAATACATTAGCAGCGTCTTCAGTTAATATATTAAAAGCTTCTGTTAAACAACCTCTTGTAACAGTATTTGTTGATACATTGATAGTCTCTGTTAATACATTAACAGTAGGTTAGGTTAGCCTCTGTTAATATAATATACTCTGCTAATAAATTAAGAGCCTATGTAACTATTAACAGCCTCTGTAATTACATTAACAGCCTCTGTTAATACAATAACAGCCTCTGTAATTACATTAACAAAGTCTGTAAATACATTAACAGCATTGGTTAATAAATTAACAACCTCTGTTTATACATTAACAGCCTCTGTTAATACATTAACAGCCTCTGCTAATACATTAACAGCCTCTGCTAATACATTAACAGCCTCTGTAACTATTAACAGTATCTGTTAATACATTAACAGCCTCTGTTAATAAATTAACAGCTTATGTTAATACATTAACAGCCTCTGTTAATACATTAACAGCCTCTGTTGTTAATTTAACAGCCTCTGTATCTATTAACAGTATCTGTTAATACATTAACAGCATCTGTTAATACATTAACAACCTCTGTTAACACATTAACAGCCCCTGTTAGTAAATTAACAACCTCTGTGAATACATTAACAGCCCCTGTTAATAAATTATCAGCCCCTGTTAATAAATTATCAGCCTCTGTTAATATAATAATATACTCTGTTAATAAATTAAGAGCCTCTGTAACTATTAACAGCCTCTGCTGATACATTAACAGCCTCTGTTAATACATTAACAGCCTCTGCTAATACATTAACAGCCTCTGTTAATACATTAACAGCCTCTGTTAATACATTAACAGCCTCCGTTAATACATTAACAGCCTCTGTTAATACATTAACATCCTCTGTTAATACATTAACAGCCTCAGTTAATACATTAACAGCCTCAGTTAATACATTAACAGCCTCTGTTAATACATTAACAGCCTCTGTTAATAAATTAACAGCCTCTGTTAATACATTAACAGCCTCTGTTGTTAAATTAACAGCCTCTGTAACTATTAACAATATCTGTTAACACATTAACAGCCCCTATTAATACATTAACAGCCTCTGTTAATACATTAACAGCCCCTGTTAATAAATTAAGAACCTCTGTTACTACATTAACAGCCTCTGTTAATACATAACAGCCTCTGTTAATACATTAACAGCCTTTGTTAATATAATATACTCTGTTAATAATTTAAGAGCCTCTGTAACTATTAACAGCCTCTGTAATTACATTAACAGCCTCTGTTAATACATTAGCGGCGTCTTCTGTTAATATATTAATAGCTTCTGTTAAGCAACCACTTTTAACAGTATTTGTTGATACATTGATAGTATCTGTTAATACATTAACAGTATCAGTTAATACAATAAATAAATTAATAGCATCTGCTTATACGTACATAAGTAGTCTCTATTAATATATTATTGGCCTTCGTTAGTACTGTAACAGTCTCTGTTAGTGAATCATCATCATGCTCTTTTGAAACATTTCAGCCTCTGATAATAATTTGAAACATTTCAGCCACTGTTAATGCATTCACAGCTTCTGTAAATTATTCATAGCTTCTGTAAATTATTCATAGCTTCTCTTCATATATTAATAGACTATGTTAATACTTTAAGATTTTCCGTTAGCAAAATTAAATGAATTAAAAATATTAACATCCTCTGTTAATAAATCACATAATAGAAGAGTCTTACCTGTGAATACGTGCATCTTCAATCTACCTTCCAGTTTAGTTGAAAATTCCAGTGTTCGTCTCCATATTTAGAAAAAAATCATATTTCCAGACAATAAATGTGTCAATATCATTTTGAAAATGTCATTCAACGCCCATTCACACATTCACTGAAACGTTTATTTTTCATAGAAAAAAAGCAAAAACATTCCAAAATAAAGAAAATATTATTTCTTTTCTATTCAAATCTTCCAATTTGCAATAACAATAACAAAAGTCATTAGCATCTCGACATCATCATCGTCTCCATGCCATGTCATTATTTATTTAGATTGGAAATCAATGCGTTTATGAAGACGTCCCATGGTCTGTCTGGGACACACCGCCTTGTGGCACAAATATTGTCATTGATTTTTGCAATGAGAATAAATGTATGACGCTTTATGGTGGATATAGATTTCAATTGATGCCCTACAACACGCATGTGGGAGGACAACAGTTTCTAGTAACTATAAGGTGGTCTATGTGAATTAATTATGAAAGAGGCTTCTTTTCTCTACGCAATATAATTATTATTATTACTTTTTTTTCAAAAATGTTAAGAAAAAATGCATTAAAATTTAAAATTCGATAAAAATAAACTTTTAAATCTGTATGGATAAATTAAAAATAGTTCATTTATTAATTCAGTTATCAAATTAGCCCCAATATAATAATAAAACGGTCTACAATCAACGATCTACAATGTTAATAGTTTACAACTGTGTATTTTTCAATTTTTCACAACATTATCATAATCTGAATCCAACTTAGTTGTATGTAGGGTATAGAAATAAACAATTTCACACCTGAATAATTCGGTTTTCGAAATAAAACGACTTCTTCAACGATTTCTATTGTATGTCATTATTTATGGGGACATGATCTTGAATGTGATAATGAAAAAAATATATAAAATAGATATCAATGAAAGAACGGAATTATGGCATATCAAAATGAAATTGAATTGAAATAGTACTGCAGTGGGCTGTCAATATCAATCACGCTTTATTTAGTCACCATTAGAATGTTTCTACGAGAAAACTAAGATGTCACGCTCTTTAAAATGGTTCAATAACCACAAATTGCTGGAATAAATCATGTTCTGTAAATTAATTAAATATATATATATCAGTTGAATTTATTTATTCATTATATTGGATATAGTTTCAATTTGCAAAAACAAAATTAAAAGAAAAAAAAAACTGTTTATATTATGCCAACAGGTGAGCTCTTAAACACTTTAAATCCTTTGACATTTTAAAACTAAATAAAAGACGTCATATATTCTTGTTATCTTCAATGTGACAAGTTTTTTTTTTTTTGTCCGACGTCATAACACTTTTATGTTATCTTCTCAATCCCACCCCTAACTATCCTTACTACATATCATTAGAAATATACTTTTTTATCATTTGTCAAAATCACTCTTCTTAGCGGGTTGTTGTTGCATGATATTGACATACTTCGATTGCCATTGCTGTTATATCTTCATCTTCGTCAATTGTTATGATACCACTAATCCGTCCATGGAATGTGACAGATATGTATGAAAATATGAAAGGAGGTTGGTGGGTGGACGAGGAATGAAAATGACTTTTATACGGCTTAGGTAATGTGGGACATAGCAAAGCTGCAAGTCTTCACGGATAACATGAATATATTAACATGACGACAAATGTATTAACAGAGGCTATTGATGTGATGACAAAGTTATGATGCAGCTGTTAAAGTGTTGACTGAGATTGTTAGTATATAATAAAGGCTGTCGATATATTAACAGAGGCTGTTAATGCATTGACAGATGCTGTTAATATATTAACAGAGGCTGTTAGTGTATTAACAGAAGCCCTTAATGCAATAACATAGACTGCTAATCCATACATAAGGGTAGCTGTTATTGTTTAAACAGGCTATAAATTTATTAGTAGAGGCTGTTAATGTATTAAAAGAGACTTTTAATAAATTAACACAGCCTCTGTTAATTTGCTGCTAATACATTAACAGACACAGTTAACGTATTAAATGAAACTGTTAATAAATTAACAGGGGCTGTTAATGGTGCTACTACATTAACAAAGACTGTTAATGTATTAAATAAAAGAGACTGTTAATAAATTAACAGAGGATGTTAATGCTGTTAATACATTAACAGAGACTGTTAATGTATGAAAAGAGACTGTCAATAAATTAACAGAGGCTGTTAATGCTGCTAATACATTAACAGAGACTGTTAATGCTGCTAATACATTAACAAAGACTGTTAATGTATGAACAGAGGCTGTTAACGCTGCTAATATATTAACAGAGACTGTTAATGAATTAATAGAGGCGGTTAATAAATTAACAGATGCTGTTAATGCTGCTAATACATTGACAGAGACTGTTAATGTATGTAAAGAGACTGTTTATAAATTAACAGAAACTGTTTACGCTGCTAATACATTAACAAAGACTGTTAATGTATTAACAGAGGCTGTTAATGCTGCTAATATATTAACAGAGACTGCTAATGAATTAATTGAGGCGGTTAATAAATTAACAGAGGCTGGTAATGCTACTAATACATTAACAGAGACTGTTAATGTATTAAAAGAGACTGTTAATAAATTAACAGAGGATGTTAATGCTGCTAATATATTAACAGAGACTGTTAATGTATTAAAAGAGACTGTTAAGAAATTAACAGAGGCTGCTAATGCTGCTAATACAGTATCAAAAACTGTTAATGTATTAAAAGAGACTGTTAATAAATTAACAGAGGATGTTAATGCTGCTAATATATTAACAGAGACTGTTAATGTATTAAAAGAGACTGTTAAGAAATTAACAGAGGCTGCTAATGTTGCTAATACATGTCTCTGTTAATGTATTAGCAACATTAGCAGCCTCTGTTAATTTCTTAACAGTCTCTTTTAATACATTAACAGTCTCTGTTAATATATTAGCAGCATTAACATCCTCTGTTAATTTATTAACAGTCTGTTAATAAATTAACAGGGGCTGTTAATGCTGTTAATACATTAACGGAGACTGTTAATGTATCAAAAGAGACTGTTAATAAATTACAAATGCTGTTGATGCTGTTAATACATTAACAGAGACTGTTAATGTATTAAAAGATACTGCTAATAAATTAACAGAGGCAGTCTGTTAACAGAGACTTTTAATGTATTAAAAAAGAATGTTAATAAATTAGCAGAGGCTGTTGATGCTGCTAATACATTTACAGAGACTGTTAATGTATTAAAGGAGACTGTTAATAAATAATAATAATACATTAACAGAGACTGTTAATTTATTAAAAGAGACTGTTAATAAATTAACAGAGACTGTGTATGCTGCTAATACATTAACAAAGACTGCTAATGTATTGAAAGACACTGTTAATAAATTAACAGAGACTGTTAATGCTGCTAATACATTAACAGAGACTGTTAATGTATTAAAAGAGACTGTTAATAAATTAATAGAGGCTGTAAATGCTGCTAATACATTAACAGAGACTGTTAATAAATTAACAGAGACTGTTAATAAATTAACAGAGGCTGCTACTGCTGCTAATACATTAACAGAGACTGTTAATGTATTAAAAGAGACTGTTAAGAAATTAACGGATAGCTGATGGCCTATGCTGCTAATGCTATTCTCCCAATTTATCTTATATTAAATATAAGATAAATTCTATAAATAAATAAATAAATAAATAAATAAATAAATAATAAATTAACGGAGGCTGTTAATGCTGCTAATACATTAACAGAGACTGTTAATGTATTAAAAGAGACTGTTAATAAATTAACAGAGGCTATTAATGCTGCTAATACATTAACAGAGACTGTTAATGTATCAAAAGAGTCTGTTAATAAATTAACAAATGCTGTTGATGCTGTTAATACATTAACAGAGACTGTTAATAAATTAACAGAGGCTGCTACTGCTGCTAATACATTAACAGAGACTGTTAATGTATTAAAAGAGACTGTTAAGAAATTAACGGATGCTGTTAATGCTGCTAATACATTAACAGAGACTGTTAATGTATTAAAAGAGACTGTTAATAAATTAACGGAGGCTGTTAATGCTGCTAATACATTAACAGAGACTGTTAATGTATTAAAAGAGACCGTTAATAAATTAACAGAGACTGTGTATGCTGCTAATACATTAACAAAGACTGCTAATGTATTGAAAGACACTGTTAATAAATTAACAGAGGCTGTTAATGCTGCTAATACATTAACAGAAACTGTTAATGTATTAAAAGAGACTGTTAATATATTAACAGAGGCTGTAAATGCTCCTAATACATTAACAGAGACTGTTAATAAATTAACAGAGGCTGCTACTGCTGCTAATACATTAACAGAGACTGGTAATGTATTAAAAGAGACTGTTAATAAATTAACGGAGGCTGTTAATGCTGCTAATACATTAACAGAGACTGTTAATGTATTAAAAGAGACTGTTAATAAATTAACAGAGGCTGTTAATGCTGCTAATACATTAACAGAGACTGTTAATGTATTAAAATAGACTGTTAATAAATAAACGGAGGCTGTTAATGCTACTAATACATTAACAGAGACTGTTAATGTATAAAATGAGACTGTTAATAAATTAACGGAGGCTGTTAATGCTGCTAATACATTAACAGAGACTGTTTTTGTATTAAAAGAGACTGTTAATAAATTAACAGAGGCTGTTAATGCTGCTAATACATTAACAGATACTGTTAATGAATTAATAGAGGCTGTTAATATCCCAGCAAAATAAATTGGAAGTAGTGCAATGTAGACTACTTCTTTCACGGCATGTTTTTATGCAGTTCAAACGGAGTCGTGAAAAAGGCACTCCATTCCTCACATTTTAACCGCATTTGGATGCAATCCAAAGAATCACATCCATTTGTCCATTTTAACAACATCCGGAGGCAGTTCAACGGAGTCGTGAAAAAGGCACTCCAATTCCTCACAATTTAACAGCATCCGGATGCAGTGCAAACGGAGTCCTGAAAAAGGCACTCCATTCACTACATTTTATTAGCAGTTGTTAGAGATCCCTACATGTACATAAATCAGTTTGTACATCTCTACATTTCCAAAAAGAGATAATCGTGTTAACATTTCCAAACATTTGTTAATTCAAACTAAATAATATTTAATTTGTGAACATTTTTCCGGTAACTCACGAGAAGAAAATTTCCCAATGGAGTGCTGTTGGAGTACATGACGAAATCTTAACTAGTGATTTAGCAGATGAAGCAAAAGCAATTTAGCTTGGATTTAATGAAGAGCGGAGGAAACACACATGTTTGCGATTGAATTCAATAGAGAATTTTCATAATTTGTGTGAATTTACGTAATAAAGTTATTAATATGTTTGTTTTACACAAATAATAAATGCATTTGATTTTGTTATTCAAAACACGTGCTCTGGACTGCCTCCTATTCTACCCCAAAGGGTCAGTTAAAATGCAATGCCAAAGGGTCAGTTAAAATGCAGTGCCAAAGGTTCAGTTAAAATGCAATGCCAAAGGGTCAGTTAAAATGCAGTGCAATGGAGTGCCTCTTTCAGTAGTCACGCTCTTGTAAAAATCATGAGTGAAAATGCATAATTTGATGCACTTCCAGATCACTTGTACATATCATTTAACTGCCTCTTTGGAGGCAAACTTTTTGCTGGGATGTTAAAAGCGACCGTTTAAGTATTAACAGAGGCTGTTAATGTATTACTAGAAACCCTTAATGTATTTACAGAGTATGTTAATATATTAAGAGATTCTGTCTATATATTAATAGAGACTGTTAATCTGTTAATAGAACTGCTAATATATTAACAGACACTGTATTGGTAGAGACTGTTATTGTATTAAGAGAAACTGTTAATGTTTCAACAGGACTGTTAATGTTTAAACAGGCACTGTTAATGTGTTAACAGAAGGCGTTAATGTATTAACAGAGGCTGTTAATGTATTAACAGAGGCTGTTAATGTATTAACAGAGGCTGTTAATGTATTAACAGAGGCTGTTAATGTATTAAAAGACGAAGTAAACAGACGCTGTTAATGTATTAACAGATACTAATAATGTATTAACAAATACTGTTAATGTGTTAACAAATACTGTTAATGTATTAACAGATACTGTTAATATATTAACAGTAACAGAGAGGTTATGTATTAACAGACACTGTTAAAATATTAACATAAGTCCTTAATGTTATTACGACAACTGTATGTATATTAACTGAGACTGCTAATGTATTTACAGAAACTGTTAATGTTTTAACAGAAGCTGTTAAGGTTTTAACAAAGGCGGTTAATATATTAACGAAGTTTGAAATATTACAACAGATACTATTAGTATAAACAGAGGATGTCAATGTATAACAGAGGTTGTTAATGTAGTACATCTCCCCATAGAGGACATGGCTACTTCTTCTGTTAAGATACCAGTTAGGTTATTGACGAACATGTCATTTTGCTATGCTTCAGAAATGAAAAATGAATTCTTAATAATTCTTCGAATTGTTCCCCATCATTAAGATTCTCATAAATAAATATATGTATTTCTATATCTAAGAAACTTATTATCCTGACATTTAGAATATTTACATACAAATACATTTGGTTGCCGTGAAACCCAAGAAGTTTATGACGCAAATCATCAAACCGAAGTGTCATTGGCCGCAATATAATTAACTACTATATTGTTGCCATCACTTTTTTATACCGTTTCTATTGACAATTTCATTAACAGTAAATAATTCTCTTTTCTCTCTCTCTCTCCCTTTCTTGTCTTCTTCTCTATATAGGTGGTTCACTGTGGGCTTGTGGTTTAACTGGCATTTTTGGTGGTCCTGAAGATACACCCCGTTTCTTGGATATTTTCATATTTGCCTCTTTAATCTCGGCTGTGGATCCTGTTGCTGTATTGGCCGTATTCGAAGAAATCCATGTCAATGAAATTCTTTATATTGTCGTATTTGGTGAATCGCTACTCAATGATGCTGTGACGGTAAGTAATTGGCGGCTGATGCTGCTGTTGTTGTCATTATTGTTGTTACGCATTGTGTGCGTGTCTGGATTTAATAGTTTATTGAGTATTTTTACGAGTGGCATACGAATTGTGATTTGAATTACCATGAGTCAATCTCCATATCGTTTTATGTCATCTTTAGGATTGGTATATTGATGCTTTAGTGCTGCTGCTGCTTTAGTGATGCTTTAGGCTTGACAATTGAAGAATGAGGTTATGGTTATGAGAAATGTTGGCATTTAGAGGATACTTTAAAAGGACATATGCGATATAAATTTCGGCAGATAATGACAAATGACATTTTCACATTAATGAAAGTTTGTAAATAGTTGCAATGTGGTTGCCGTATTATAAGATACTGTTAATGTGTTTCATCCGGGACACATATTAACAATAAGAAGTTGTGTAATAAATATTATTAGAACCACGTCAAATAAATTATTAACTGATATATTATAGATAACATAATGCATGTGAATTATATTAAAAGGGTATTATTAAAAACAATCACAACCGATTTTGTTCACATATCAAAAAAAGAATGCTAATATGTTAACAGAATTTAGCATCTGATATATCAAAATGGTTTGCATGTAATATTATTATATATTATTAACAAGTATTGTCAACATGTTAATAGAATCTGCGAAAAGTGTAACAGCCACTGTTATAAAAAATCTTTTGACTTTATTAAATCAAAATTATTACTTAAATATTAAGGAACTACCCCTTGACATTTCCTAAGCTTTATTCCCCTCCTGCACATACAATATTGTGTCCGTGCGTGTGACATATTAACATGCAACCAAGCATTTAGAAAAAATGTCAACTAACCTTGAAATGAAATTCTTAACTCACAAAAACAACAGCACTGAATGCTCATTTCAAAATATGTACGTAGACATAAAGTGGATTCTTGACACGAAAATGTGAAACGGAGATGTTCATCATCAGATATGCGTAAAGTGGACAGAAAAACACAACCGAATAACCAAACATGCACACACACACACAATAAAAACATCAGTAGCATTATTGCTGGGAGGGCGGCGTTTATAACATCTACCTGTAATGTCAAATTGCCATAAGAGCTCCGAACACGTGCAAAACTACTAAAATGTGAAAATGTCATTACGAAAAAAGAAAGAAATCGTGGCCATCATTCTATGTCATCTACACTTGACAAGCAAACACTGTTGGTACTCCAATTCACTTTAAACGAAATCAATTGCAATTTAAGAATTTTCTTAACAGATGCATTGGAAACAATAAAAAGATTGTAGTTATGTTAGCAGAAAGCATAGAAAATTTAAGTGAATATCCAGAGATACTATAAACTATAACGGAGGTGATTATTGCAATTACAGAGACTGTCCATACATAACAGAGGCTGTTAAAAATTAAAACTTGTTGTTAATATATTAAGAGTGGCTTTTAATAAATTAACAGTGGTTGTTAATAAATTAGAAGTAGCTGCTAATACATTAACAGAGACTGTTATGCTATAACAGAGACTATTAAACGTTAACAGCGGCTGTTAATACATTAACGGTAGCTGTTAATATATTAGCAGTGACTGTTAATACATTAACAGTGGCTATTAATACATTAACAGTGACTGTTAATACATTAACTGTGGCTGTTAATACATTAAGTTAACAGTTGCTGTTAATAAATTAACAGTAGCTGTTAATACATTAACAGTAGCTGTTAATAAATTAACAGTAGCTGTTAATACATTAACAACAGCTGTTAATACATTAACAACAGCTGCTAATACATTAACAGTAGCTGGTAATACATTAACAGTAGTTGTTAATACATTTACAGTAGCTGGTAATACATTAACAGTATCTGGTAATACATTAACAGTAGCTGTTAATACATTAACAGTTGCTGTTAATAAATTAACAGTAGCTGTTAATAAATTAACAGTAGCTGTTAATACATTAACAGTAGCTGGTAATACATTAACAGTAGCTGTTAATACATTAACAGTTGCAGTTAATACATTAACAGTTTCTGTTAATACATTAACAGTTACTGTAAATGTATTAACAGACATTTACAGTAGCTGTTAATACATTAACAGTAGCTGTTAATACATTAACAGTAGCTGCTAATACATTAACAGTAGCTGTTAATACATTAACAGTAGCTGTTAATACATTAACAGTAGCTGTTAATACATTAACAGTAGATGGTAATAAATTAACAGTAGCTGTTAATACATTAACAGTAGCTGTTAATAAATTAACAGTAGCTGTTAATACATTAACAGTAGCTGTTAATACATTAACAGTTGCTGTTAATAAATTAACAGTAGCTGTTAATACATTAACAGTAGCTGTTAATACATTAACAGTTGCTGTTAATAAATTAACAGTAGCTGTTAATACATAAACAGTAGCTGTTAATACATTAACAGTAGCTGTTAATACATTAACAGTACCTGTTAATAGGTTAACAGTAGCTGCTAATATATTAACAGTAACTGTTATACATTAACAGTAGCTGTTAATACATTAACAGTTGCTGTTAATAAATTAACAGTAGCTGTTAATACATTAACAGTAGCTGGTTAGCTGGTAATAAATTAACAGTAGCTGTTAATACATTAACAACAGCTGTTAATACATTAACAACAGCTGCTAATACATTAACAGTAGCTGGTAATACATTAACAGTATCTGGTAATACCTTAACAGTAGCTGGTAATACATTAACAGTAGTTGTTAATACATTTACAGTAGCTGGTAATACATTAACAGTAGCTGGTAATACATTAACAGTAGCTGGTAATACATTAACAGTAGTTGTTAATACATTTACAGTAGCTGGTAATACATTAACAGTAGCTGTTAATACATTAACAGTAGCTGTTAATACATTAACAGTAGCTGTTAATACATTAACAGTTGCAGTTAATACATTAACAGTTTCTGTTAATACATTAACAGTAGCTGTTAATACATTAACAGTAGCTGTTAATACATTAACAGTAGCTGTTAATACATTAACAGTAGCTGTTAATACATTAACAGTAGCTGTTAATACATTAACAGTAGCTGTTAATACGTTAACAGTAGCTGTTAATACATTAACAGTAGCTGTTAATACATCAACAGTAGCTGTTAATACATCAACAGTAGATGTTAATATGTTAACAGTAGTTGTTAATACATTAACAGTAGCTGTTAATACATTAACATTAGCTGTTAATACATTAACAGTAGCTGTTAATACATTAACAGAAGCTGTTAATACATTAACAGTAGCTGCTAATACGACAACAGTAGCTGTTAATACATTAACAGTAGTTGTTAATACATTTACAGTAGCTGTTAATACATTAACAGTGGCTGTTAATACATTAAAGTAGCTGTTAATACATTAACAGTAGCTGTTAATACCTTAACAGTAACTGTTAATACATTAACAGTAGCTGTAAATACCTTAAGTGTAGCTGCTAATACATTAAGTTAACAGTGTCCGGTAATAAATTAACAGTAGCTGTTTATAAATTAACAGTAGCTGTTAATACACTAACAGTAGCTGTTAATACATTAACGGTAGCTGTTAATACATTAACAGTAGCTGTTAATACATTAACAGTAGTTGTTAATACATTAACAGTAGCCGTCAATACATTAACAGTAGCTGTTGATACATTAACAGTAGCTGTTAGTACATTAACAGTAGCTGTTAATACATTAACAGTAGCTGTTAATACATTAACAGTAGCTGTTAAAACATTAACAGTAGCCGTTAATACATTAACAGTAGCCGTCAATACATTAACAGTAGCTGTTAATACATTAACAGTAGCTGTTGATACATTAACAGTAGCCGTTAATACATTAACATTAGCTGTTAATACATTAACATTAGCTGTTAATACATTAACATTAGCTGTTAATACATTAACAGTAGCTGTTAATACATTAACAGTAGCTGTTAATACATTAACAGTATCTGTTAATACATTAACAGTAGCTGTTGATACATTAACAGTAGCTGTTAATACATTAAACTGTATCTTTTAATACATTAACAGTATCTGTTAATACATTAACAGTATCTGTTAATACATTAACAGTAGCTGTTAATACGTTAACAGTAGCTGTTAATACATTAACAGTAGCTGTTAATACATTAACAGTAGCTGTTAATACATTGACAGTAGCTGTTAATACACTAACAGTAGCTGTTCATACATTCACAGTAGCTGTTAATACATTAACATTAGCTGTTAATACACAAACAGTAGCTGTTAATACATGAACAGTACCTGTTTATACATTAACAGTAGCTGTTAATACATTTTCAGTAGCTGTTAATACATTAACAGTAGCCGTTCTACATTAACAGTAGCTGTTAATACATTAACAGTAGATGTTAATACATTAACAGAAGCTGTTAATACATTAACCGCAGCTGTTAATACATTAACTGTAGCTAGTAATACATTAACACTAGCTGTTAATACAATAACATTAGCTGTTAATACATCAACAGTGACTGTTAATACATTAATAATGTCTGTTACTACTTGAACAGCTGTTAATACAATAACAGAGGCTGTTAAAACATTAACAGTGGCTGTTAATACGTTAATACATTAATAGTGGCTATTAATAAATTAACAATGGCTGTTAAGGCACTAACAGTGTTTGTTAAAACATTAACATTGTCTGTTAATACGCTAATGTAACAGCCCCTGATAATATATAAACAGCGTATGATAATGCAGTAACAGCGTCTGTTAATACATTAACAGTGGCTATTAAGACATTAACAGTGGCTGTTAAGACATTAACAGTGGCTGTTTACACGTTAATAGTGGCTGTTAATACATTAATAATCACTGTTAATACATTAGCAGTCAGTGTTAAATCATTAACAGTGTCTCTTAATATACTAACAGTGCATGTTAATACTTTAAAAGTTTAGGTTAATGCACTAACAACATCTGTTAATATTTAACAGTCTCGGCGAATACATTAAAATTTTATACATTAACAGGGTAGGTTAATACATTAACAGTATCTGTTTATATATCAGCAGTGTCTGTTTATATATTAACAGCGTATGTTAAAATATTAACAGTATCAGTTAAAACTCTTAACAATGAATTTTGTAATATTTTTTTCCTGTTCACAGTAATTTAACATTTCCTGCAACTTAACTTTTTTAACATTTATTACATTTCTCTCCCTCATTGCATTTAGGTTGTAATGTATCACATGATGGAAGTTTACAATCACATTGGTATTTCCGAAATAATTGCCCAAGATGTGGTTAATGGTGTGGGTTCGTTCTTTGTTGTGGCCGTTGGTGGCACTGTTATAGGTAAGTGATAATATCTTTATTTAACTTTCCTATAAGATTAACATTTCTTCTTTTCCTAGGTATAATTTGGGGCTTCCTTACCGGTTTGGTGACTCGATTCACGGATCATGTTCGTGTTATTGAACCGATTTTCATTTTCGTCATGGCTTATCTGGCGTACCTAAATGCCGAAATATTCCATATGAGTGGTATTTTAGCGTAAGTCTTAACATTGCTATGTTATTTTTTTCTCCAGTCGGTATGTTATCTGTGTGTTTCTTTGTCCCGTCTTTACAGCATTACCTTCTGTGGCATTACCATGAAAAATTATGTCGAATCAAATATATCACAAAAATCCCATACTACCGTCAAATATGCATTGAAAATGTTATCAAGTTCCTCTGAAACTATCATCTTTATGTTTTTGGGCGTTGCCACTGTCAATAATAGTCATGTTTGGAATACATGGTTTGTCATATTGACAATTGTTTTCTGTTCCGTATTTAGAGTTATAGGTAAGTAGTAACATAGCACAGATATAGAGAGAGTTATGGTAGAGTTGGAGAGAATGAGTGGTGGAATGTTAATAATGTTTTTTTTTTTCTTCTTTTATTCCTTCCAGGCGTTATCATCCTATCGGCAATGGCTAATCGTTTTCGTTTACACAAACTCTCCCGTGTCGATCAATTCGTTATGTCATATGGTGGTTTACGTGGTGCCGTCGCATTCGCCCTCGTCTTATTAATCGATGAAACAATAGTGCCTCAAAAGAATATGTTTGTAACCACTACAATAGCTGTGATATACTTTACCGTGTTCGTGCAGGGCATCACCATAAAACCTCTGGTCAAAATTCTAAATGTTAAACGAGCCAATAAACGTAAACCCACCATGAATGAGCGTATCCATGAAAGGGTGAGTTTAAAGAGTAACTTTTGTTTTTCAAATAATAAAAATGTTAATCATGTTTTTATGATTTTAGTTTATGGATCATTTAATGGCTGGCATTGAGGATATTGTGGGTAAAACTGGCAACTATAATGTGCGTGATAAATTCAAGCGTTTCGATAATCGTTTCATTCGTCCACTATTGTTGAGAGATCTTAAGGTAAGGCAAAATAAGCAAAAACCTCCGCAATATGCCTTTAAGGGAAAGGTAGGCGTACATGTTGTGTCACACATCATACGCCATGTGGTATTCCGAAGTAGGAGAATGGCAATTTTCTAATAATTCCTTTTCCTCTTCTCCTTCCAGGGTGCTGAACCAAAAATCATTGAAACCTATTCCAAATTGACAATGCGTGATGCCATTGAAGTTATGCGCCGTAACCCCTCAACGATTGGTCAAATAACTGGCACCGAATCTATGAGTGCCTTATTTAGAAATTATACCAATAATTGCATTGGTGGAAGGTGGGCACCACCAACTATATATACAACCTGGTAAACGAATTTTAGTCCATCATCTAAATTCCAAAAAAAAAAAAAAAAAAAAAACATGAAAATTTGTTTGTGTAATGTTGTAATGCTGTTTTCCTTTTTCGAATTTCGTGTTCGTATCTTTGGGCAAATCGTACTTAAATCAGCTGTATAATGTCGGCACCCTGTATTCCTTATGAAAAACCAACACACAACAAAAACCAAAATAGCCAGCATTTTGTGCATGTGATGGCAAATAGATTTCTCTTTGTTTGTTTCTTTTCATTCTTCTTTCCTTTTTATGTTAAAGTTGAAATTTATTAATTATAAAATTGAAATATTTTGAAACGAGTGTAATTCGTAACTTAGCATGCCCTCCTAGAGCCTGTGTCTTTTTCAATAACATTTCCCCCCTACTAACTACTCAAAATTAGTTTTTATATGCAAATCAAGTCACATTTGAAGAAACGTTGATCAACATTAACAGAACATTAAAATGTTACATTAACAGTGGCTGTTAATAAGGACTTTTGTAGTGACAGTGGCAGTGTCTGTTAACAGTCTGTTAACAGGGGCTATAAAACACAAAACAATGACCTTTAAATAAATAAACAGAAACTGTTAATACATTAACAGTGGCTGTTAATACATTAACAGTGCCTGTTAATACATTTACAATGGCTGTTAATACATTATCAGTCGCTGTTAATACATTAACAGTGGCTATTAATACATTAACAGTGGCTGTTAATACATTAACAGTAGCTGTTAATACAATAACAGTGGCTGTTAATACATCAACAGTGGCTGTTAATACATTAGCAGTGACTGTTAATACATTAACAGTGGCTGTTAATACATTAACAGTGGCTGTTAATACATTAACAGAGGCTGATAATACATTAACAGTGGCTGTTAATACTTTAACAGTATCTGTTAATTCATAAACAGTGGCTGTTAATACGTTAACAGTATCTGGTAATATATTAACAGTATTTGTTATTATCTTAACATTGTTTGTTAATACTTTAGGAGAGCCTGTTAATACATTGACTGCATCTGTCAATACATTAACAGTACCTCTTAATACATTATTTTTATTTTATTTATTAATTATTTTATTTTATTAACAATTAACGGTCTTCGTTAAAAAATTAACAGTGTCTGTCAATACATTAGCATTGTCTGTGAATGCATTAACAGTGTATGTTAATATTTTTAATTTTTCAAAATAGTCTGGCTTAATCCCTTATGTTGTTTTAATATTTAAAACAACAAGTTTATTAGTGGAGAAGGTTTGGCATTGTTCGCCAAGGGGTAAGGCAAGGAAGACTAGTTTCGATAAACGCCACCAATGTTCTATGTGTATGTTAATATATTAACAGAATCTGGTACATAATTACCAGAATTTGTTAATACATTAGCAGTGTCTGTTGATTGCCTGTTAAATTAGTAACAGTGTCTGTTAATGTATTAATAGTGTAAATTTATTAGCAGTGTATATTAACCTATGAGTAGAGTCTGTTAGTAATTTCACATTTCCTCCCAAATGAATGTGCAATGTATGTGAATTGGTCGAAATAATCCCTGTTAATGCTTCCGTAATTTTTCAGACGTATCGGACATCCGACATTCGGTTTTCTGTGCACTTACTTAGATGGCCTCATATTCTAAACATAGCATTTCGTTCCAGAAACCGAACTGAGAATAGACTTTTAAATGCGCGGGTCTTCTAATTTACTTCTGCGATATTATGGGATATCATCTTCAGCTTGGTCTTGCCAGCGAAATTTTAACCTTCCATAGTAGCCATCTTTATTCATCTTGTTAATATAACTTAGCCAAGGCAAGTGTTGTAGCTTGTTAAGTTTTACTATATCGATGTATGGCGTCTGGCACAACTCGTGATCCACACGACACCGGTAATTCACCGTTAAACGATATTGGTTCATACATCTTTCGAAGATGTTTTCTCGCAGGTCCGTCCTGCCAGATGTTACGAGTTTCTCTACGTATTATTGAGTTTGTCGAGGAAGAAGCAAAGCGTTTGCTTGACACACTCCTCGATCTGAAGGTCAGGGGACTGGGTACCTCTTTTTGCTAGTTTATGATTTCTTCTTCCTTTTTTTTCCTGTTCTTTCTTTAGGCTTTAGGCTAAAGAGAGTATATACATTTTGATAAGACAAAAATGTGCCTCATCGAAAACCCATGTCCGCACGTCTGTCTAACTGGCTGGAGCGCACGATAACTCACAAACGATTGAACCGATTCGGTCTAAAATTTGGTCGTCTTAATACATTGTCCAAACTTAGATCTAACTCGAAGATGGATCACATTGGCCCACTCCCTTGTATACTACCCTCCAATAGGTCAACATTTTTGGCTAAAAACGTGAGCACTATAACTACCGAAACCCCTACGGCCATCATGTGTAGCTGCTGGAACCCACAACAACTTTCGAACTGGATACTGCGTTGGTCCAAACTTTGCATATCGTAATATTTCTGCGAATCTCAGAGAAAAGTTCGAGAGGGTGCTTGTCGGTTCATACCTTCCGTTACCTCCCCCATAAATGTTCAAAAATATTCGGTAAAATGGTACTTTAGAGCTCGTGATATTTTGTCCAAACTTAGTTTGAGTTCGAAAATGGGTCATATCGATACACTCCTTAGGTTGGGTACCTGGCTCACAAAACTAAGGTCAGTTCGAGGATTATTTCGACATTTTTACCGAACCTACTCTTTGTAGTTCTATTTACAGCTACATTATGTTTTTTGTGGAAAAGTCCATGCTTCCTGACAAAAGTTCTAAATTATACGGTGACCGACAACAATGACTGGTTGGTGCGATATCTATAGAAATAAATGACCTCAAATTAAGATCAACTTCCAAAGTGGATTATGTCGTTATACATTTCTCTATTTTATTGACTTGTCTGAAGAGAATTTTAAACAGAACAAGTAAAAAAGTATCAGTCGGCTTTGCCAACAGAGATATACCCTCAGCCTGTGTACATTGAAACAATTTTTTCCCAAAAAACGTATGTATTTAGGGGGTTTTACCCCCTGTTTATGTATTTCGAAACGAAAATGTGTGCGCATGAAACACACCCAAACTTTAGTTTTGGGAATATTATTTCCTTTGCTTTTGCTTCAAACCAAAAAACAAATTTGAAAAACATGCCCAAATTTAGTAGTTTTTCTTACGCATTCATTTTCTTATCGACATACATAAACAGGCCCTTAAAAATTTTTGGCCTTTGAACCGACAAAAATGTTGATTAGGATTGAAGATCAAAAGTTTTGCGGAGGAGATACTAAAATTAATGGATCGACATTGACCATTATGGAAGTGGATCTCAAGCCACTACATATGGTGCCAAAGGGGGTTTTTACACCCTTCGGGCTGTTTTCTCAAGAAGTATGGACTTGCCCCTGAAACAACTTTTACCATCGTAATTGAGGCAGAGAATGTAAGTTGCTTCCATAAAAATCAAAGCGATTCGATATCAGGTCTTCAAGTGAACTTATCCGAAATTTTGTGTGGGAGGTACCGGATGTAGTGGACAAATATAGTCCATATTTAAACCTGATCTATATCTGGTAGATATATTAGAATGTGTAAAGTATGGACCAATTCGGCCACTCCCTCCAAGAGTTACCGTACGAACAATTTTTCCGAACATTTTGGAACTTTTGTTGGGGGAGATTCCTGAAGGAGTGGACCGATATGGCTTATCTTCGAACTTAAGCTATGTTTGGACAATATATTACTGAGGCCAAATTTTGGACCGAATCGGCAGATCCTAGAGTTATCTTGTGCTCGAACCACCTCACACGGTGTCATAGGGGCTTTTTTTCAACTTTCATGCTATTTTCTCAGGAAGTATGGACTTGCCGCTAATGAAACTTGTACCGTCGTATGGGGGCAGTGAATACAAGTTGCTAAAACGAAAATCAAAGCGATTCGAGAGATGGCCCTAAACTGAACTTTTCCGAAATTTTGTGTGGGAGGTACCCGAAGGAGTGGACCGATTGAGTCCATATTGAAACCTTATCTAAGTCCGGTACAAATTTTACGATGTCCAAAGTATGGACCAAGTCGGTTACTCCCTTCAAGAGTTATCGTGCGCACACATTTTCCGAACATTTTCGAACTTTTGTGTGGGAGGTGCCGGAAGGAGTGGACCGATAAAGCCCATCTTCGAACTTAAACTAAGTTTGGGCAAAATATTACGAAAGCCGAAGTTTGAACCGAATCGGTTCATCCCTTCGAAAGTTATCGTGCGCTCCAGCCAGACAGACAGACGGACGGACGGACATTGCTCAATCGACTCCAAATTGTCTGAAACAAATTTCGTTCAAACATACTTGCGGTCTAAAACCATTATTTCGATGAGGCACATTTTGGCAGTATGAAAGTGTATATACCCTCGTTAGCATAAATGCTGAGGGTATATAAATTGTACACACCAACAAATTTTGTACCTATTATTGAAATATTTGTTGCATAAGAAAATATGTATAATGCATAAATTTTGCATATGTCATATGTTTCGATTGCAATTTAATCAGAAGCCAAAAATATGCCCAGTCCCAAAATTTTGTCTAGTCACATAAGGACCAATTTTTGCTGGGTCTTTGGACTCCTGTAGGATTTCTTAAATTCCGAATCAACCCGTTCACTAATTTCAGCTACTGTCTTAGCAGTCACTGTTAATATTCATATTTGTACATCCTATCCATCACAGTCGTCTATACATTAAAAGTAAAAGTTTATGTTATGGTTAAAAACGAGTTCAGTCTTCAGAAACACCTTTCTCTAACGTATTTTAAAATTATCATTTTTGTTTTACATTTCTCTGGACTTACTTTTTTGTCTATTATAACTAAACAACTCTCCCTAGGATGCCCAAAAGAATCCCAAATAATTGTATGTACTTTGTTTTTTTTTTTTTTTTATTTTTATTAAACCTTTAATTTTCCTTCACTTTAATTTTAGAAAATATAAATGTAATGTCTTGCCAACCAACAAAACCAAAACGAATACTAACCTAAAAATATTTGAACAATTAACAAACAAATATAAATGTCAATTACTAAACACCTTGAATTAGACGAAAACTAAAAAAAAAAAACAAATGCACTGAATATGCTGAAATTCGTTTACTTTTTCTATTTAGAATTTAGTTCTTTTTTTCTTACGTTTTATTCTCCTAGCTTACTTTTAAAATTAATATGTATAAGTATATTTAGATATAAGTAACTATTGGATGTATGAATGTTTGTATATATACGGATTCTAAAATGCAACTATGAAAAATGGAAAAATTAAAGAAAAAAATTAAACAATTTGAACAAATGGTCCAGATAATCTAAAGAATTTCGAATTTTTCACTAATGACAATCTTTTTTTACAAGTTTTTTTTTTAATTTTTTTTCATATTAAACTGATTTTTCTGCACAATCTTTGACAACTTTTTAACCTTAAATTGTATACGAAGCAAGTTTCTATTGTAATATCGAAATAAGCATTAGCTATATATTAAAAAAAAATCACCAAAATATCTTTATATATTTTTAACACCATTTCTTAAAGGTTAAGACGTCATGTCATTACAATTTTTTTAAACAACTATAGTTGCATTTTAGACTCTTGTTCAAAATTATAAATTACCACTGAGTATTGTTATTAACCAAAAGAAAATTGTAAAAAATGCTACTACATGGTTAAATGTTATATTGTTAAATAGAGGAAGAGAGGATGTAGAATTTTAAATATTGAATTAAGTGAAATCCTGTTCTTCCTCTCTCACTGTAGTATATTCGTTATATATCTGACTATTTATTAATATATGTTCCCTTTCTTTTTTTTTGAACCCTTTATTCTACCAACCTTTTAGCCCCAGTCTTACCAATTTAGACAATACCTGTTCACGCAACTTGGACATGCATGAATTGGATTATAATCCATCGAAAAAGGACTTAACCGATGCTAAAATTCATCACTTATTGGCTGAAGAATTGAAACCATACAGAAGGGTACGTAGTGGCAATTTTTTGAGTACTTTTAATTGAAAATTTTTTTAAAATAAGTAACAATATTAAATCATTTGATTTGACATGCATAGTTATGTTATGTGTTGCCAATATACACACATACACATTAATAAAAGCTGAGATGTAAAATGGAGCACTAACCAACATTAACCGTGTTTGATAGTTAACACTGACAGCTTTTACATATTGATAAGTCAATAGTGTGTGTTAATACGTTAACAGTGTATGTTAATACGTTAACAGTGTATGTTAATACGTTAACAGTGTATGTTAATACATTTACAGTCTCGTTTATACATTAACAGTCTCTGTTAATATATTAACAGCTACTGGTATATATTAACGATGTCTGTTAAGACATAACATTGTCTGTTAAGACATCACAGTGTATGTTAAGACATTAACAGTGTCTGTTAATACATGAACAGTGCGTCTTATAATACATTGGCCGTGTCTGTTTATACATTAACAGTCTCTGGTAATGCGTTAACAGTCTCTGTTAATACTATAAAGGTGTCTGTTTATACATTAACAGTGTCTGTTAGTACATTAACACTGTCTGTTGATATATTAACAGGGTCTGTTAATATATTAACAGTGCCTGTTAATACATTAACAGTGCCTATTAATACATTAACAGTGCCTATTAATACATTAACAGTGCCTGTTAATACACGAAAAGTGCCTGTTAAAACATTAAAAGTGCATGTTAACACATTAACATTGCCTGTTAATACATTAACAGTGCCGGTTATTACATTAACAGTACCTGTTAATACATTAACAGTGTCTGTAAATACATTAACAGTGCCTGTTAATACATTAGCAGTGTCTGTTAACGCATTAACAGTGTCTGTTAATACATTAGCAGTGTCTGTTAATACATTAACAGTGTCTGTTAATACATTAAAAGTGCCTGTTAATACATTAATAGTGTCGGTTAATATATTAACAGTGTCTGTCAATACATTAACAGTGTCTATTAATACATTAACAGTGTCTGTTAATACATTAATAGTGTCTGTTAATACATTAACAGTGTCTGTTAATACATTAACAGTGTCTGCTAATACATACAGTGTCTTTTAATACATTATCAGTGTCTGTTAATACATTAATAGTGTATTTTAATACATTAACAGTACCTGTTAATACATTAACAGTCTCTGGTAATTCGTTAACAGTGTCTGTTAATGTGTTAACAGTGTCTGGTAATGCATTAACTGTGTCTGTTAATACATTAACTGTGTCTGGTAATACATTAAAAGTGCCTGTTAATACATTAACAGTGCCTGTTAATACATTAACAGTGCCTGTTAACACATTAACAGCGCCTGTTAATACATTAACAGTGCCTGTTAACACATTAACAGTGCCTGTTAATACATTAACAGTGCCTGTTAATACATTAACAGTGCCTGTTAATACATTAACAGTGTCTGTTAATACATTAACAGTGTCTGTTAATACATTAATAGTGTCTGCTAATACATTAACAGTGTCTGTTAATACATTAGCAGTGTCTGTTAATACATTAAGAGTGTCTGTTAATACATTAACCTTGTCTGTTAATGCATTAAAGGTGTCTGTTAATACATTAAAGGTGTCTTTTATTACATTAACAGTGCCTGTTAATACTTTAACAGTGCCGGTTAATACATTAACATTACCTGTTAATACATTAACATTACCTGTTAATACATTAACAGTACCTGTTAATACATTAACAGTGTCTGCTAATACATTAACAGTGTCTGTTAATACATTAGCAGTGTCTGTTAATACATTAACAGTGTCTGTTAATACATTAATAGTGCCTGTTAATACATTAATAGTGTCGGTTAATATATTAACAGTGCCTGTTAATACATTAACAGTGCCTATTAATACATTAACAGTGCCTGTTAATACATGAAAAGTGCCTGTTAGAACATTAAAAGTGCATGTTAACACATTAACATTGCCTGTTAATACATTAATAGTGTCGGTTAATATATTAACAGTGTCTGTCAATACATTAACAGTGTCTATTAATACATTAACAGTGTCTGTTAATACATTAACAGCGTCTGCTAATATTGTTAACAGTGTCTGTTAATACATTAGCAGTACCTGTTAATACATTAACAGTGCCTGTTCATACATTAACAGTTCCAGGTAATTCGTTAACATTGTCTGTTAATGTGTTAACAGTGTCTGGTAATGCATTAACTGTATGTTAATATATTAACAGTGCCTGTTAATACATTAACAGTGCCTGTTAATACATTAACAGTGCCTGTTAATACATTAACAGTGCCTGTTAATACATTAACAGTGCCTGTTAATACATTAACAGTGCCTGTTAATACATTAACAGTGCCTGTTAATACATTAACAGTGCCTGTTAATACATTAACAGTGCCTGTTAATACATTAACAGTGCCTGTTAATACATTAACAGTGTCTGTTAATACATTAACAGTGCCTGTTAATACATTAACAGTGTCTGTTAATACATTAACAGTGTCTGTTAATGCATTAATAGTGTTTTTTAATACATTAACAGTGCCTGTTAATACATTAACAGTCTCTGGTAATTCGTTAACAGTGTCTGGTAATGCATTAACTGTGTCTTTTAATACATTAACAGTGCCTGTTAATACATTAACAGTGCCTGTTAATACATTAACAGCACCTGTTAATACATTAACAGCACCTGTTAATACATTAATAGTGCCTGTCAATACAATAACAGTCTCTGGTAATGCGTTAACAGTGTCTGTTAATGTATTAACTGGCACTGTTAATTTTAATACATTAACAGTGTCTGTTAATACATTAACAGTGTCTGTTAATACATTAAGAGTGTCTGTTAATAAATTAACAGTGTCTGTTAATACATTAACAGTGTCTGTTAATACATTAACAGTGTCTGTTAATACATTAACAGTGTCTGTTAATACATTAACAGTGTCTGTTAATACATTAACAATGTCCGTTAATACATTAACAGTGTCCGTTAATACATTAACAGTGTCCGTTAATACATTAACAGTCTCTGTTAATACATTAACAGTCTCTGTACATAATTTAACAGTATTTGTTCACACATTAATAGTCTCTGCTAAAATATTAGCAGTAGTCTCTGTTAATGTATTAACAGTCTCTGTTTAGACATTAACAGTCTATGTTAATACATTAACAGACTCTGTTAATAAATTTACAGTCTCTATTAATATATTAACTGTATCTGTTAACATTAACAGTCTTTGTTAATCCATTAACAGACTCTGTTAAGATATTAAAAGTCTCTGTAAGGTAATAGCAGTCTCTCTAAGACATTAAAAGTCTGTGTTAAGACATTAATAGTTTCTGTTAATGCACAAACAGTGTCTATAATACACAAACGGACAGTGAGGTTACTGCTAATAAATTAACATACACTTGGATGAACATTTTTTATCTCAGCTCTTATTATATACAAAACATGCAGTTGAAGAATGTTTAATATTTTATGTGTATTAATTATTCCATAAATTTTTTATATTTAAAACAATTATTATAATATACTTTTTAATATATATATTTACTTAATACACCCTTAGTTCTATGACGCTCAAGCCAACCACCACTCACTCACTATTTAAACACTTTTCAGACTCTAATTTAGTAAAAAATAATAACACATATACACCCAACTATACACTCTTACAGATACTTTTAGTTTTAAGTTTAAGTTACTATTTAAAAATATATATTATTGCTCTTAACATTTTAATTTGCTAAATATTAAAAAAAAAAAACATTTTTATAACTCTATTTTCTTTTTTTGTGAAAAATATTATTAAAATTAATAATTTTTTCTTTTTTCTCTTTATATTCCCCCCTCGACCTTCCCACATCGACAAAAAATCGAAATCGAATCCTATTATTCATTTTAATTATTTTCAATTCATCACCAAACATTTTTTTGGTTGACTTATTTTTTGGAAACCACGTCTCAACCCTTCAACCCCCTTCATCATATAAAAACTGCTTTATAAATGTTTCTTTATGATTTAAATCGAAAATCAAAAATTGTACAAAATTCGAATTTTTTCGATATCAACTCCAGGCCTCCATACAAATGGTACGAACTAAAAATACGAAAAAAAAGTTTTAATGTTTATTTTTTATTTTTGTAATTTGTAATCACAATTGGTTGTTAATGTTCTATAATTCTGCTCTTTGTATTTTATTTTAATTTTTGGAGATTTTTATTATTTTTTTATTTTAAGTTCCTTTGTATTTTTTTTTAATTTTACGCATTTTTTTCTTCAAAACCTTTTGATGTTTAGTGCACAAATTCTGTGGTCTTCTCTACTTATTCTTCTTCTACTGCATCTTGTCTAATAATAATTGTCTGCAAATGCTACTAACATGTTTCTCAATATTTTTTTAATATTGTCCCAAATGATTCAGATTTCTTCTAGTAAAGGGGTATTTCCTGAGAATCAATTTCAAACAATATGCAAACATATTACACCAACTGAAGATGTATCTGCTGGGAGATAAGAAATACTATTTATATACCACCAAATAGAAGACTGCAAGAAAGAACAATTTGAAGACTTTAAGGAGCGACTCTTTATACGCCAACAGAAGAAAGATTTTGAAGACGGTCGACTAACAGTATGACGTTTTTGTAGGCTGCTAGAAAATGGTTCTAATACACTTATAGAAAGAAGTCTTTATAGCCTAAAAATGGGGAAGTCATTATAGACGAGCAGAAGGGATAACACATAAGAAATCGAAGACCCTGAAACAGGGAGTTCTCCGAAAAAGTTTACCCTTTCTACCTTACCTAAAGTCCATACCCTCCAGCCTGCATGGAGATAGTTATGTGTGCAGATGTTTGTACGAGCTTGACGTCGTGTCTTATTGTGATGGCATATGTGATAGATTAGATATATACATAGCTGCCTAAGGGAACCACCGTGGTGTAGTGGTAAGCACGTCCGCCTTGCACTCCGAAGGTCTGCGGTTTAGTCCCTGACCAGAGCATTAATATTTTCGATGTGGGCAAATCCACTCAGCGTAATCTAGGCGACACTTTCCGAGCATTTGAGCCATGCAAAATTTCTCTATACAAGTGGTGTTTTAAGACAAACCGTTCGGACACGGCGATAAAAAGTAGGTCCTATCATTGAGCCAATATGAATCGGGGAGCACTCATTGATCTGAGAGAGGTTTCCCTCTTCCCTTTGAGGGTGTTGTGGGAACTTATATATGTATGTAATGTAGCTACCTTAGCACAGCTCTTCCATTTGAGAAATATGAAAATATACGCCTAATGCCATGCTCATCGCCACCTGGACGACTGAAATGAGGCTCCCTCTGAACATGTTGGTCAATGGTGTCCTGATTTCGACCACTATCTACCCCAAGATATTGGTTGCATGTTTAAGTGGTACGCGCAACTCGCGGCCAGGTCAGTAGTAAGAACAAAGTCCACAGGTACCTGCTTGGCAGCACTGTCAAAAAACCTTCTTGACCTCTTTTAGAGAAATAGGCCGGCGCAACTTAGGTATGCAAATGTTAGCGCTACACAGTGGAAGAATATTCAAACATGCCAGAATGCGGTTGTGCCTCATGCCTCATGACATCAGTGGATCATCTTCATGAGTATATGGAGATTTTACCGGTGCATCAGAACAACGAGCTGTTGTAGATGCAATTCCTGCTTGGCTGTTACCGCTGTGAGCATCCCATTCCGGATCTATTGAACAGACACCCCCCTGGCACGTCAAGTGAAATATACATGATCTAGAGATAGAGGTCAAAAGGTACAAGCGAGAACCTCTAGATCAACGAGCCAATCAGGCAGGTTTGAATAGCATTCACACTGCCAGGTCAAAGGTACAGTGTGAATGCCGTACCCGTAGACCACCCCCATTCATTGCAGGAGATGAACGCCAGCTGCCAAGGCAAACACAAGTAGTTTTAGCCATGTTAGTTTTAGCCAAGTTAGTAAAGTTAAAATCCGGGGGCCACCATGGTGCAATGGTTAGCACGTCCGCCTTGCACTCAGAAGGTCTGCGGTTCGAATCCCAGGCCATCCAACATCAAATTTTCAACGGTGGCAAAATTCCCCCTCAGTAATGCCGGCGACATTTCTTGAATATTTAAGCCATGAAAAACTTCTCTACAAGTGGTGTCGTAAGACTCGCCGTTCGGACTCGGCAATAAAAAGTAGGTCCCATATCATTGAGCCAATATGAATCGGCGTGCACTCACTGATATGAGAGAAGTCTCCCTTGTCCCTTCAGGGATGTTGTGGGAACATATGTATGTAAAATCCGGACATCCTCAATTCATTTTGGGCCCGAATTGATGGGCGAATTTCAACACATTCTGTGTAGGACTTCGCTAGATATCAATTTTTCATATCATTAGGTCATAAAAAGCTCGATTAATTAAATTAATTAAATCTCACAAATAATGGCCTTCGCCCCTAAAAAGGCAAAAACCTAAAAAAACAAGTAAAAAAGTATCAGTCGGCTTTGCCGACAGAGATATACTCTCAGCCTGTGTATATTGAAACAAATTTTTCCCAAAATACGTATGTATTTAGGGGGTTTTAAAAATGTTGGGCGTTTGAACCGACGAAAATGTTGATTGGGATTAAAGATCAAAAGTTTTGCGGAGGAGATACTAAAAGGAATGGATCGACATTGACCGTTATGGAAGTGGATCTCCAGCCACAACATATGGTGCCATAGGGGGTTTTTACACTCTTCGGGCTGTTTGCTCAAGAAGTATGGACTTGCCACTAAAAAAACTTTTGCCATCGTAATTGAAGCAGCGAATGCAAGTTGCTTCAACAAAAATCAAAGTAATTCGATATTAGGTTTTAAAGTGAACTTATCCGAAATTTTGTGTGGGAGGTAACGGAGGGAGTGGACAAATATAGCCCATATTTCAACCTGATCTATATCTGGTAGATATATTAAGACGTGTAAAGTATAGACCACTCCCTTCAAGAGTTACCGTACGAACAATTTTTCCGAACATGTTTGAATTTTTGTGGGGGAGGTACCTGAAGGAATGGACCGATATGAGTTATGCTAAAACTTAAACTATGTTTGGACAAAATATTACTAAGGACATATTTTGGACCGAATCGGCAGATCCGTTCGAGAGTTATCTTTCGCTCCATCCACCTCACACGGCGTCATAGGGGTTTTTTGCAAGTTTCATGCTATTTTCTCAGGAAGTATGGACTTGCCCCTGATGAAACTTGTAACGTCGTATGGAGGGCAGTGAATACAAGTTGCTAAAACAAAAGTCAAAGCGATTCGAGCGATGGCCCTAAACTGAACTTTTCCGAAATTTTGTGTGGGAGGTACCCGAAGGAGTAGACCTATTGAGACCATATTGGAACCTCATATTGCTCTGGTAAAAAGTTTACGCTATACTAAGTATGGACCAAATCGGTCACTTCCTTCAAGAGTTATCGTGCGCACAAACTTTCCGAACATTTTCGAACTTTTGTGGGGGAGGTACCGGAAGGAGTGGACCGATGTAGCTCATCTTCGAACTTAAACTAAGTTTGGGCAAAATATTACGAAAGCCAAAATTTGAACCGAATCGGTTTATCCGTTCGAGAGTTATCGTGCGCTCCAGCCAGCAGGACAGACAGACAGACGGACGGACATGGCTAGATCGACTCCAAATTGTCTGAAACACATTTCGTCCAAACATACTTGGGGTCTAAAACCATTATTTCGATGAGGCACATTTTCATCGTATCAAAGTGTATATACCCTCCTTAGCCTAAAGGCTGAGGGTATAAAAAACCAACAGAAAATAATTTTTATAGAAGGCCCAAAAGGAAGTCTATAGACGACCAGAAAGGATTATTTATGGACTACCAGAAGACAGTCTTTATAGACTACCAGAAGTGAGCCTTTACAAACGACCAGCAGCGAGCCTTTATAGACGACCAGAATGTAGTCATTAAAGGCGACCAGAAGGGCGTCCAACAAAGATTTTTTGTAGAAGATCAGAACAGAGGGAGTCTTTATAGACAATCAGAAGGAAGGGAGTCTTTATAGACGACAAGAAGCGAGTCATTATAGACGACCAGAATGGCGTCTTTATAGACGACCTGTAAGGAGTTTTTATATACCACCAGAAAGAAGTCTTTATGGACGACCAGGGAGTCTTTATAGACGAACAGAAGAGAGTCCTTATTGACTTGAAAGCAGTTTTAATAGATGACCTGAAGGGAGTCTTTATAGACGACCAGAAGTGAGTGTTGATATTCGACTGGAAGGGCGTTTCTTTTAGACGACCAGAAGAGTGTCTTTATAGACTATTAGTAGACGACCAGAAGTAGAGTCTTCACAGAAGGGAACCTTAATATACGATCAGGAAACGTTCTAAAGACGACCTCAAAAGGTTTTATAGACGACCTGAAAATAGTATTTTATACGATAAGTTGGGCGTATATATATAGATGACCAGAAGGGAGTCTTTATTGGCGTATTTATAGACGATCGGATAAGGTTCTAAAGACGACCAGAATGGAGGCTTTATAGACGATCAGAAGGGAGCCTTTATAGACTATCAGTAGACGACCAGAAGGAGAGCTTTTACAGACGAGTGGAAGGAAATCTTAATATACGATAAGGAAACGTTCTAAAGACGATTTCAAAAGGTTATATAAACGACCTGACAATAGTCTCTAATACGATAAAAAGGGCGTATATATAGATGACCAGAAGGGAGTTTTTATAGAGGACAAGAAGGGAGTCTTTATTGGCTTACTTATATACGATCAGATATGGTTTTAAGGACGACCAGAATGGAGTCTTTATAAACGACTACCAGGGAATCTTTATAGACGAACAGAAGAGAGACCTCACAGACTTTAAAGCTGTTTTATAGACCACCAGAAGTGAGTCTTTATAATCGACTAGAAGGGGTTTTTTTAGACGACCAGAAGAGAGTCTTTATATACTATCAGTAGACGACCAGAAGCAGAGCCTTTACAGACGAGTAGAAGGGAATCTTAATATACGATCAGGAAACGTTCTAAAGACGATTTCAAACGGTTATATAGGCGACCTGAAATTAGTATTTAATACGATAAGAAGGGCGTATATACATATAGATGACCAGAAGGGAGGACAAGAAGGGAGTCTTTGTTTGCGTATTTATAGACGATCAGATAAGGTTCTAAACACGACCAGAATGGAGTCTTTATAGACGATCAGTAGGAGTCTTTATAGACGATCAGAAGGGAGTATTTATAAACGACCAGAAGGGAGTCTTTATATTCGACTAGAAGGGCGACGTTTTTAGACGACCAAAAGAGAGTCTTTATAGACTAGCAGTAGACGGCCAGAAGGAGAGCATTTACAGACGAGTAGAAGGAAATCTTAATATACAAATAGTCTTTAATACGATAAGAAGGGCGTATATATAGATGACCTTAGTTATATGTATAGATGGCTTACTTATAGACGATCAGATATGGTTTTAAAGACGATTAGAATGGAGTCTTCATAGATGATCAGAAGGGAGTCTTTATAAACGACTACCAGGGACTCTTTATAGACGACCATAAGCGAGTCTTTGTAGACGACCAGAACTGAGTCTTTATAGACGATCAGAACGACCGGATGGGAGGCTTTATAGACTAGAAAGCTGTTTTTATTGGTGACCAGAAGGGAGACTTTATAGACGACCGGAAGATAGTCTTAATAGCCGACCAAAAAGGAGTCCTTATAAATGAGCAAATAGGAATCATTATAGATGACTAGAAGGGTGGCTTTTTAGACGACAACACTGGGCAGTTTACATGCACCTCAATGGTTCTTTAAATACTAGCAAAATATAGTCTTCGTAGGCAATATAAGGGAGTCATTAGACGATTCAAATAAAGTATTTGAACTCAATTCTTTTTTTTTTTTGTATTATTTTATTTGCTTTTTATATTTTATTTTCTTTTTTATTTTCACTTTTAAGTTATTTTTACTTTTAATTACATATTTATTTTTATTTAGCATGTCCGTATTATTATTTTATTTGATATTCTTTCATAGCACCGTTTTAAACAGTTGACGTTCCATGTTTTCAGCACAATTTAACCGTTTAACTAAATTTAACTACTACTCAAATGCTAACTTTATTAATTATTAATTTTCTTAAATTGTATACTTCTACTTCTGTCCAATGGTTAAAAGATATTTTTAACTCTGCTTTATTCAGGGATTTTCTTAGATTTGTTTAAAATCATTATATAAATTAGAAAAGTCATAATATTATTTAGAAAAAACAACCAAAGATGGACTAGTTTATAGATATGGGATTACTACAGATAAGATTCTAGCATGTGGTCAATAAGAAAAAGATTTGCTCCCAAACCCTTTTCTAGAGCTTAACGATCTGTGTCATGTCGTTATTGTTCTTATCCCAAAAACCACCAAAGATCCGCCAAGAAATTAATGATCTGTTCCAGAACCTGCAAGAATCTACAAATTTTCTACTACGATAAACATTTTCCCTTTATGATATCGAAAAAATAGTAAAAATTAATAGATTCTTGCATTTCTGTTGTAAAGTAAGATTATGCGCCTGAAAGTATGCTCTTATTTTTATTTTCCGTTTATTGTACTATGGTTGAAGAACAGATGGGATAATTTCTTGAATATGTAGTTCTAAGTGGTTTTACTCCATTATTCAGGAAAATCGATTATCCGTAATGCCTCCGGTCCCGACCATCACGAATAATCGAAGAGCGATTGTAGTTTTTTTGTCAATTTGTCAACAAATAGTGTTACTCTTGTAAAATTTGCTAATCATAAATAAAACCTTTTTAGTTGGCCGAAACGTACAAACATGAATTATATATTGGTTACTTCTACCTGCTTTCGATAGTAAATAGCGACCGTTAAATATTAACGTATTTAAAAGTTTCACTTATAGAAACGCTATAAAATATACTTGAGAGGAGGTGGTTCGATGTGAAGTGTATGTATGTATCACGTGAGAGTAAAAAGAATGGGCTATTCGCCCGAATAGACGACATTCCAACTCACTAGTACCAATGATTTCAATCATTCGGGGTCGAACGTTTTGCTGGTTTTAGACCCCAAGTATGCTTGGACGAAATGTGTTTCAGACAATTTGGAGTTGATTTAGCAATATCCGTCTGTCTGTCTGTCTGGCTGGTGCGCACGATAACTCTCGAAGGGATCAACCGATTCGGTTCAAATTTTGGCTTTCGTAATATTTTGTCCAAACTTAGTTTAAGTTCGAAGATGAGCTACATCGGTCCACTCCTTCCGGTACCTCCCCCACAAAAGTTCCAAAATGTTCGGAAAATTTGTGGGCACGATAACTCTTGAAGGGACTAACCAATTTGATCCATACTTTGCACATCGTGAAATTTCTACAAGACTTAGATGAGGTTCCAATATGGACTCAATCGGCCCACTCCTTCGGATACCTCCCACACAAAATTTCGGATAAGTTCAGTTTAGGACCTGCTCTCGAATCGCTTTGTACGACGGTACAAATTTCATCAGGGGCAAGTTCATACTTTCTGATAAAATGACCGGAAAGGTGCAAAAAGCCCCTATGACACCTTGTGTAGTGGTTGGAGCGCAAGATAACTCTCAAAACATAGTTTAAATTCGAAGATGGGATATATCGGTCCACTCCTTCAGGTACCTCCCCCACAGAACTTCAAAAATGATCGGAAAAATTTTGCGCACGATAATTCTTAAAGGGAGTGGCCGATGTAATCCATACTTTGCACATCCTAATATATCTACCAGATACAGATCAGGTTCGAATATGGACTATATTTGTCTACTCCTTCTGGTACCTCTCCCACAAAATTTGGAATAAGTTCACTTTAAGACCTGCTCTCGAATCACTTTGATTTTTGTTCCAGCGATTTGCATTCGCTACCTCAATTACGACGGTAAAAGTTTTTTCAGGGGCAAGTCCATATTTCTTGGGAAAAACAGCCCGAAATGTGTACAAAAAACCCCTATGTGACCATATGTGGCGGTCGGAGAGCATGATAACTCTCGAAATGTTCAACCGATTTGGTCCAACATTTGGTCTTCGTCATATTATATCCAAACTTAGTTTCATGGGCAATACCGGTCCACAACTTTCGGTACTTCTCCCTAATATTTAAAAAATGTCACTAAAATGCTAGGAAGATATCACTTGAATGGGGCAATCAATTTGGACCAAAATTTGGATCTCCTAATATTTTATCAAAATTTAGTTTAACTTTTAAAATGGCCCATATCGGTCCTTCCTAAGGGTACCTGCCCTACAAAAATTCAACATTTGTGTCTTAGTGCAGTTAATACCTAATCTACATTTTTGTCGGCCAGTTCAAATGTTCAAAAAGGGCCACAAAATTCTGAAGATATCTGTCCGTAGGTGAAAGTTTCACTTCACATTGGCTGAGGGTATATATATCTGTCGGCAAAGCCGACTGAACTTTTTTACTTGTTTTACAAAAAATGTATTTTGTATCCCCAACAAATTATGTATAGGTTTTTTATTAGGTTTATTTAACATTGAAATTCCCTAATTTTTTACTAAAAAGAACTTTGTTGTCGTTTTCTTAAATCTTAATCAAATATTAACTCAATGTCTATTTACACCCAATAACTACAATCGAACACGGTTATGACGAAAGTCCTGACGCTTTTCTGGCAATATCTAACTCAAATCAGTAGGATGGACTTGATAATTTCTCTTTTTGTCTTTAAAGCTGGCAATTTCTGTTTGTAACTTTAATTTAATTTCTAACGGCAACACTCCTAACATTTGCTCATCTCTATAACCGTTTTCGACTGTAAATGTACCTCTGTCTATCTATCAATATCTATTGTATAAATATTTCCGAAAAAAAAAATACAATTTTATTTGGTTTTTAATATCTTATCCTTGTTGTTGCATTTTTTTCTGTTCAAACTATTATTATTGATGTCACTTTTGTTGTTGGATTTTTCGCAAGAAAAACAAAGCAAAATGCAAAAAATGCAATTAAACAAATATCTGTTTTGCAAAAGTTTGTAGTAAACAAAAGAACAATTTTTAATTTTTACAGCACCGCCGTCTTAGTTATAGCCGTCACGCTGTAGATGACAGAGATCTATCGACGCAGGTGAGTAAGCAATTACACATTTAAAAAAAGTTAGAAGAATCATTTCCAATACAACAGCTTACCAGATAATATCGGAGTTAAACATTTTTTTAAAAAAAATTGCCGCCAATGTGGTTATCAATTGTTAGAAATATTTGCGTCTCTTCATGAGTTTTTGAGAAAACTCTGTACCATAAGTAAAGCTGCCAAACTATTGATACAACGTATATCGTTCTGATTGTTGTCGTAAAAAAGTTTACGTCGCCAACATACCATGTTTTTTGAAATATCTGTGGCGGATTATTTACAAAATAATTTATTTGAAGTCTGATGTAATCAAAGCTTTATGACAGCGATCAATACGATAGTCGGACTATTGATAGTTTGCCAGATTTAACCATAAGAACAAAACTAACTTTCCAGCTCGACCATCTAATCTCCATTATTGTAATAAATCATAAAATTTATGCGAAATGCCTTCGCATAATATTTTGTGAAATGCGTCGTAGCAAAAATATATATTTTGTGGCAAAATTACCTTAGCTTAATATCAGCATACATTTTCTGAGTATTTATCAGCCTTGTAAAACTTTTCATGGGACTCTGCGATGAAAAGGATGTTAGTGGGAAATATTTAATTTAAAATTTAAAAATCTGGTAAGCTGTAATCCCTTACCCACATCAACACACACATCTATATACAAAACGGCACCAACACCCAACAGTTTTCTTGGAATGGCCCCACTCCTAATATTTTCTACGGTATATGGATTCCTAACTCCCCCTCTCAATGGAAAATTCTAGCTAAGTATTAGATGTGATGTAGATGTTCCTGCCTAAAATTGTCTTTCCCAAAACATATTACAATTCCACCTGATTTTCTTTACAATATTTTCTTAACCAACACTTCCTTTTCAGGTTAACTATAAAATGCAAATGAATTTCCGACGCATGTTCAATGATCGTAAACATCACAAACGCAGTAAACGCGGTGCTAATAAGGTCAGAATTTGAATTTGAATCCTTTTAAATTTATCCGAAAAATTAATGTTATTCTCTCTCTGTTTCTGTTCACTAGGATGGCGTTAAACAAAATCATGTATCATTCCACGATTTCCAACAAAATGGAACAACGAAACAATTCTCGCACGGTACGAGTAAGAATGAAACAAATTTACGCAAAAAACTAATCAGAAAACATTCTCACAATTCACTTAACAAATATCGTAGATTAGAAATAGGTAAATGGCTTAAAAAAATTCATTAAAATCAAAATCATTTTTCTAAAAAAAAAAACAAAGACACAAAATTGTTAAAAACCAATGCAAAATGTTACCAATTAAGACAACCAAACAATTCTATAAAGTAAACCTTGCAGAATTGCTAGAAGCTAGAATTTAAGAAAGACTTTGACACAAGTTCTTTTAGATAGGATTTTAAGTTTTTCTTGTTGGTTTTTGTTTTTATTATAATTTGTAAGCACATTTTCATGTACTTTTGATTTTTTGAAAAAGAATTTATGTAAGTGATATGGTAACTTTAGATTGCCTATAAAATATCTATTTTGATCGTTTATTAAAAAAAACCTTCTGGTTGTCTATAAAGACTTCCGTCTTGTCGTCCATAAAAAACTCCCTTCTGGTCGTCTAAAGAGACTACCTTCCGTTCCAAAATAAAGACTTCTTTCTATTCCTTAATGAAGTTTCCCTTCGGGCCGTCTATAAAGGCTAACTTCTTCCTTCACACAAGAACTTTTATAAAGTCTTTATTCTTGTCCACAAAAACTCCTTACTGGTCGCTTTTGAAGACTCCCTATAATTCGTTCATAAAATTTCGCTTCGGGTCGTGTATAAATAATCGCTTCTAGTCGCCTATAAACACTCACTTCTAGCTGTATATAACAATTGCCTACAACTCGTCTTAAAATATTCACTTCTGGTCTTTTATAGATTCTTCCTTCTGGTTATCTATTGGGACCCCGTCTATAGCGACTCCCTGGTCATCCTTAGACACTTTTATGACCTTCGATAATTGCATTATGTGTTTGTATTCGTGCACCTTCAGCTCCACTATAAAGATTCCTTTTGTGCCTTAATGAAGTTTCCATTCGGAACGTCTATAAATATTTCCTTTTTCCTTCATACAAAAACTTTTATAAAGTCTTTATTCTTGTTCACAAAAACTCCTTACTGTTCGCTTTTGAAGACTCCCCAGAATTCGTACATAAAAACTCGCTTCGAGTGGTGTATAAAGAGTCGCTTTTAGTCGCCTATAAAGACTCCCTTCTGTTTGTATATAACGACTGCCTACAACTCGTCTAAAAATATTCACTTCTGTTATTTTATAGATTCTTCCCTAGACATCCTTAGACACCCTTATGGCCTTCGATAATGGCATTATGTGTTTGAGTTCGTGTACCTTCAGCTACACTATAAAAATTGCTTTCTGTTCCTTAATGAAGTTTCCATTCGGACCGTCTATAAAGACTTCATTCTTCATTCATACAAAATATTTTATAAAGTCTTTATTCTTGTCCACAAAAACTCCTTACTGGATGCTTTTGAAGACTCCCTATAATTCGTCCACGAAAGCTCGCTTCGAGACTCCCTTCTAGTTGTATATAACGACTGCCTACAACTCGTCTAAAAATATTCCCTTCTAGCCTTTTATAGATTCTTCCTTCTGGTTATATATAGGCACCTCGTCTATAGCGACTCCCTGGTCATCCTTAGACATCCTTATAGCCTTCGATAATCGCACCCTTCTGGCCGTCTATAGATACTTTCTTGTGGTAGGCTATAGGACTCCCCTCTAGTCGTCTATAATAACTGTAAGGACCCCATTCTAAACGTCTATAAAGGTTTCTTTCTGATGCCTAAAAATACACCCTTCTAATTATCCGTAGACTCCCTCCTGGTTGTCGATAATGATACTCTTTTGGTCGTCTATAGAGACTCCCTTCTGATGGTACATACAAATTTGTCGTCCATAAAACACTCCTTCTGGTATTCTGTAAAGACTCCCTTCTGATCGCTTAAAAAACCCTTCAGATCGCTTTCAAAGATTACTACCTTTAGTTCCTCAATAGAGTAGTCGTCCTTTTTCCTTTGTGTCTTTCTGTCAGGAAGCATAAGTCCATGTCATCGTTGTCATCAGAATCACAAGGACTAGCGTCGATGAAAATTTCAAAACAGTCCTCGAAGAACTATTAAACTTCACGTAAGCGAAAATTTTAAACATTTCTAAGGGAGGTACCGCAATGAGTTCTCCGATATAGTCCATCATCAAATTTGATTTATGTTTGAGAGAAATATTACGATGTGCAAACTTTGCACAATTATCGCGCCCACCAGCCATTTTAGTTTGTCACCGTGGTACATTTTTGAGTTTTAGCACCATTATGTCAGGAAACATAGATTTGCCCACAAAAGAGGCATTGTTGTAATCAGAATCACAAGGACTATCTTTTGTACAATTTTCAAAACTATCTTCGAACAGTCTCTAAACTGCACATAAGACAATTTTCACCCAAATCGGATACTCAATTCGTAAGTTAACGGGTTCATCTGTTGTTGTTGTAACAGCATAATTTAGTTTTGTGCTTATTCTGGCTCTGGGTCTATCTCCAGTTCTAGGAATGTGACTGCTTCGATGGGATGTAAGCACAGATCTACTGGAGTGAGTTAAGTAGATTTGGCAAAGCATTTGAAAAGTTGCCTGTCGTCCTCACCCTATAAGAATTTAGACGGCTGCACCATACCGAGTGTAGTTGAGCGAAAACTACTCTGGTTTGTCGTGCCAGCTGACGCTCCTCAGCAGGACCAAGGACAGCATTCAGACGATACTTGTTTATGGCACCTGCGACTGCATCTGTGTGAATGCTATTCAAACCTGCTTGATATGCTTGCTAATCTAGGGATTCTCTGTTAGACGTAAACGTTAGACTTCTCTTTCTAGATCATTAAGATCCCTCCTGACATGTCGGAGTGGATGTTCCTATTTACCATATGGTGATTAGGATGGCACTCACGGTAACAATTGAGAAATTACTGCAACGAGAGCATGCCATTGTGTCGCTGTACTAGAATAATGTTTGCCTCCTCATGTAGATTTTCCACTGAAGACATGCGGAGGTACCCTGTTACAGTTATCAGGGCGGCATTTTGGCAGCATTGAATTTTTTTCCATCGCGTTGCACTTCTATTCGCGGACCACACTGGCACCGCCAAGTGCCTTCGGCTAGGGACTTGACTTCTTCCTACATCTCAGCTTATCGCAGATAGTTGTGACATGCGTGAACATGCTGTCGAATGTGACCCCTAGAATATTGAGGTAGTTAGTGGTCGAAATGCTGCCACCATCGACCATGACACCTCTGCAGTCCATGTGGTGAACAGAGTGGCCGTAGATTTAGTGGCGGATATTCGCATATTCCCAGCGTGGAAAAAGGTGGTAAGGAGTTTAGCCTTTCACAAATGATATCGGAGTAGGTACCTGACGCCGAGGTTGTATAATCATCCCCATACGTTACGATATCAATGCCGTCTGGTGAACTCCCAGTTTCACTATACGGAACATGACTTCTTGATCCTGATTTCCACGTTTGACTCGCGTCCACCCATAAATTGATTATCCAACGTATCAAACTTGATCGGAGGGTTGTCTCCTCGATGTGCTCAAACAGCGTGGAGTGCTTCACCATCACTGCTCTATGACATGACTTGCTCTGGTATAAAACCTTCCGCCAGAAACTTGTCGGTACAGGTCCACGCCTTAGTATAGCACCCATAAAACGGTACCCTCATATTTTCGGTATTTTGAAGGTTGTGGCCTCAATATTCCATCGAAATGGCTGAAATTTGGTATTTGGTCTTCATTTGGGGCATTAAACGTTTCATATGAAATGACATGACTTGCTCTGGTTGAGTCCTCGACTAATATGTGTGGAGATGGCGTGTGCTGTGCTGCTTACGGAACCCATGCTGATGATCGGCAATTGGATAACTATTTCTGACGCTGGGGAGGACTAAAGCCTCAAGGGCCTTTGTTACGGGCGACAAAATCAAAATTGATCTGTACGACCTGACCATTTTTATACCATCCAACATAATATGGAGGGTATAATTAAATTTGTCATTCCGGTTGTAAAACATCGAAATATTTATCGGAGACCCTATAAAGTATATATATTCTTGATCGGGGTAAAATTCTAAAGTCGCCTTCATATAGCTCCCATAGAACGGTATTTTGATGGCCGCAATAATCCACCGAAATGGCTGAAATTTGGTATTTGGTCTTCATTTGGCGTATTAAACGTTCCATATGAAATTTGTCGGTATAGGTCCACGCCTTTATATAGCCCCCATATAACGTACCTCCCGATTTTCGGTGTTTTGAAGGTTGTGGCCTCAATATCCCTCAGAAATGGCTGACATTTAGTATTTAGTCTTCTTAGGGGTAAAAAAACCTTCCCGCAGAAACTTGTCGGTACAGGTCCACGACTTAGTATAGCCACCCATATAACGGTTCCTCCCTATTTCCGGTATTTTGAAGGTTGTGGCCTCAATATTTCACCGAAATGGCTGAAATTTGGTATTTGGCCTTTGTTGGAGGTACAAGCCTTTCTGACTCAAATTCGTCGGTATAGGTCCACGTTCCGATATAGCCCCTTAGAACGGTACCTCCCGTTTTTCGTAATTCTGAAGGTTGTGACGCCAATATCCCACCGAAGCACTGAAATTTGTTATTTAGTTTTCCATGAGGTTATAAAATATTCCAGTATAGAATTATCAGCATAGGTCCGCGGGTTCCTATATCCCCCATAGAAGCGTACCTCATGATTTGCGGTATTTGAAGGTTTTGCCGAAATATCGAAAATTTGGTATTTAGTCTTCTTTGAGTCTAAAAATTTCCGTCTGAAATTTGTAAGTATAGGTCGACGTTTTTATATAGCCCCATGGAACGGTAACTCCCGAATTTCGTTATTTTGAAGGTTATACTATGTTTAAATTTACGAAATCCACTCGATTTCAGCTGTCAATTCCATTGCACAAACGTCAAATGAAATCGAATCGATTTCAGATGAGTTTTCATTTGACGTATACGCAAAGGAATTGACAGTTGAAATCTAGTGGATTTAGTAAATGTAAAGTATTAGCCACATTAGCCCTGGTCCTTTACGTGCAAGAATCTTCAAGTTTTACCACTTTTTACTCGAAAAGCGTTCCTTTACTTCAGACACCATACAATTCATATGGGAGCAGTTTAAAACTTTTACTACATTTGCCGGTTTTACCATTTTCAAAAGTAAAGGAACAGACCAATTGTTTTACCGATCTTGCTGAAATTTGGTATTTTGGGCCTGTTTATGTATGGCGATCGTTTATAAACGCCTCCTTCTTTTCATCTTTAAAGACTCCTTTCTGGTCGTCGAAAAATATTTCATTCTCTCTCTGGTCATCTATAAAGACTATCTTACCTCTAAAAACGACCTCAGAGCGGTCGGCTCACTCTTTGGAAATGTGCTCATGAAGGTTTCTACATTGCTTCTAAAGTTTACCATATTAGTTACAAAACTTATAACCCTTACAAGATTTACCTATTTTTGATTTATAATTTCTCACATTTTTTTGTTTTATCATTTTTTTCATAATTTCTTACATTTTATTTTTTGTTCCATGTACATAAAAACATATTTCCATACAAAAAAGTGATAAATTCATTTTCATTAAAAAAATGTTTTATTTTAGTTATTACAAAATTATAAAACAAAAAAAATATATATTGGATTTCAAATTAGTTTACATCAAACCCTAATCATACATTTCATTCTTCTTTGTTCTCTCTCTCTTTCTTCTAATCCTCCCAATACACAACTACATCGAACATATTTTGCTTTAATCTGATTGGAAAACAATTTGGAACAACGATATTTGTATAAAATTTACTTCCACAAAAATGTTAATAAAATCAACACTAACCCGTCACTGCTAAACAAACAACACATACAAACCAACAAACACATCCACATCAAAATTCATCAACATCACCTTACTTTATTAACTCTGTGTTTATTAAAAAAATAATAATTTTAATAACCCATAAAGATAATTATATTAATGAAGTTCTTAATGAATCAGCAGAGGAAAATCCCAACAATAAACTAACCGAGGTGACGGTAGTTGGTGAAAATGATGACTGGGAAGATGGCCTAACCTTTACAGCGAAATCATCACGTAAGTATTAAGTGTCCTTTTTTGTGGGTGTTTTTTTAAGTAAATATATTCTCCATTTAAAGTAAGAAACTCACAAAAAAGTTTAGTTTTTCAACTATTTTTGTTGTTTTTGTTGTTACTTTCTCTGTTTTGTTTGAAGTTTTGTTAATTTTATGTTCTTATCTTTGTGTTATTGTCCCCAACAGGCAAAAGTATTTAAATTATAATATTTTTAAGTATTTTCCAGAATTTCCAAATCGTATTGTTTTTTATATACAACAAAAAATCCTTCTTTGTCTTCTATCATATGTCACTCTCTTTCTCTCTATGTCTCTTTATATTGATGTCTAATAATTTTGATAAACAATTAAATTAAATATCCAAAATAAATACCAAAATTTCCTTGTATCCTTTGAGCTTAATAACCAATAAATATAACTCCCACACCAATTGTGTTTGTCCCTCTACCTAAAAAAGAGACCCCTTTGACCTTTACCACACTTTTGTTTATAATTATCCCGTATTAACGATATTTGATTTGTGTAATTTATTTGTTTATATTACAATTTATGTTGTATTTTCAATTATTATACAAGGTGATCTAAAATTGAGCGGTAATATTTAGAATTGAAATTTCAATTTTTTAAATACACATTTAATTATTTTATTAATTTAATAATTTTCGTTCGCCTTGTATAATTTATTTATGTATCTAATTTTTTTATAAAGCAAACAAAAATGCCATAGTTTTATTTTGTTCCCTATAGGTTATCTTTGTTGGTGTTTAGATTTTGAAAGGGACTTTTTTAATAGAGAGTTTACACACTGAGCGCAGTTGAGAGGTTGCTAGATATGATTGTAAAACCCTTAATTTTGAGTCGAAATAATGCAGAATTGAACTTTGTTAAATATTTACACTAATAGTCGGATATTTAATAATTCGATTGTAGTTCTTATAATCCAGCATTGGTAAGAGTGATACTCCTTTAATATTTGTTTTCTAAAATCTTAGGAAATTAATTAAATATATTTTCAATACATTTCAAATAAATATCCTGAAAATAGGATTTAAGGGGTTACCCCCACTTGACGCTTCCGAAAAACCGGTTGCCACAGCTTAAAACCACATTTGAGGCAGTCATCTGTACTTCAGGTTTCAGGAGGTTGATATAGATATTTAAGTACTTGAAGATACCAGAATGGAGTTGAGATAATACTGATCTGGTCTCCCTAGGTGGAGTCCTGTTATTGTTGTTAGTTTTTTGCTTAATCTGGCTCTAGGCCAATCTCCAGTTCTAGGAATGTAAGCAGAAACATTCCTAGAACTGGAGATAGACCCAGAGCCAGATAACCACAAAGCTACTAAAGTTTTTTGAGTAGGTTTCACAGAGCAGTTGAAAAGGTGCAGTGTGTCGTGCGGGACTGTGCCGCATGCTGGGCAGTCCACCATATAATGATTAGGATCGCTCTAACGGTAACATACGAGAAAATTCTGCAACGAAAGCATGCCATTGTATTGCTATACTAGAAGAATCTTTGTCCCATCATGCTGATGGTCCACTGGAGACATGAGAAGGTACTCTGTTGCAATTCTCAGGGTGACATTCTGAAAAGTTTGAATATTTTTTCATCGCATTGCACTTATATGGTGCCGCATAGCTCACCACAAACTGACCTATCGCGTTATATGTGGTCAACAAGGTTTCTTTATCTACACCCCAAGTGCTGCCGGCTAGGGACTTGAGAACCTTGTTCCTACAGAAAGTTGTCGATATAGGATACTTCTACCTTCTATAAAATTATCGTGTTTTTAGTTGAGTTCTCTCGCCCACGAAGTGAAAAGCAGCAACGAGGATTTTGAAGAAGATAGGTGGAAATTTTGTACCCGAATTAATGATGAGTTGACCATCTGGGGGCTTTTCGCAAGATACATTTTAAAGTAGAGGTGTTCTGTTTCCCTTGGGGGAGGTCATCTATTAAAGATCATCATATATTTTCTGTCGACTATAAAACCCCTTTAAAGGTTTGTTGTTGTCTTTAGAATACTTAAAGAGGTCTTTTGTGGTGTTTAGAAGATCTCAAGAGGTTTTTTTAGTGCCTTTAGGGGATCTCAAGAGGTCTTGTGTTGTTTATAAAAGATCTCAAATGGACTTATGTTGCTTTAGAAGATCTTAAAACATCTTCTGTTGTCCATGGATTCCATTAGAAGTGTTATGTCGACTATAGAAGAGCTATAGAGGTCTTCTGTTGCCTTTACAAGTCTCACTAGGTCTTCTGTTGTCTATGGAATACCACTAGAAGTCTCCTGCTGTCTTTAGAAGACCACTAGAGGTCTTTTGCTGTCTTTAGAATTTCTCAAGAGGTCTTCTGTTGTTTTTAGATGACTTCAAGAGGTTTCCTGTTGTCTATGGAAGACCACTAGCAGTAGTAGTATTATGTCGACTACAAAATACCTTTAGAAGTCTTCTGTTGCCTTCTGAAGACCTTAAGAGGTCTTCTCTTACCTTTGGAAGACCTCAAGAGGCCTTTTCCTGCCTTTAGAAAATCTCAAGACGTCTTCTCTTGCCATTAATGGATCTCTGTTCTGTTGCCTTTAGACGATTTTAGGAAGCCTTTTGCTGTCAATGGTAGACCACCAGAGGTCTTCTCTCGACAGTAGAAGACCGTTAGAGGACTTTGTTGCCCTTAAAAGACGTCAAGAGGCCTTCTGTTGCCTATAGAACACCTAAAGAGGCCTTCTTTTTTATAGAACACCTCAAATTACCTTCTATTGTCCTTAAAATACCTCAGCAGGTCTTCTGCTGTCTATGGAACGCAGCTAGAGCTGTCGACTAAAGAATGCCTTTTGAAGTATTCTGTCGCATTTAGAAGACCTCAAGTGGTCTTCGGTTGCCTTAAGAAGACATCAAGAGTCCTTCCGTTTTCCATTGATGGCCTTAAGGAATCTTATGTTGTCTATAGAAAGTCTCTAGAGGACTTATGTTGCCTTTTGAAGACCGCAGGAGGTATTCTGTTGTCTAAAGATGACTTCAAGAGGTACTCTGTAGTTTATAGAAAACTTCCAGAAATATTCTGTTTTCTACGTAAGACGTCAAGAGGTCTTCTGTTGCCTATGGAAAACCGCTAGAGGTCTTCTTCGACTAGAATACCTTAAGAGGCCTTCTGTTGCCTAAAGAAGCCTCTGCTGTTTTAAGAAGTTATCAATAGGTCTTCCATTGCCTTAAGAAGACCTCAAGAGGTCTACTGTTGTCTGTAGAAGGCATCTAAAGGACATCTGTTGAAGACTTCAGTAGTGCTTCTGTTGCCTTTTGAAGACCTCAAGAGGTCTACTATTGCCTAAAGATGACTTCAAGAGTTGTCTATATATTGCCCACGAAGTGAAAAGCAGCAACGCTGACTTTGAAGGAGATAGGTGGAAATTGTGTACCCGAATAAATGACGAGTTGACCATTTGTTGAAGGACTAGGGGCTTTTTGCAAGATACATATTAAAGTAGAGGTCTTCTGTTTCCCTTACGGGAGGTCATCTATGGAAGACCATCAGATGTTTTCACTCGACTATAGAACCCCTTTAAAGGTCTTTTGTTGTCCTTGGAATATTTAAAGAGGTCTTTTGTGGTGTTTAGAAGACCTCAAGAGGTTTTTTGTGGTGTTTAGAAGACCTCAAGAGGTCTTTTCGTGCCTTTAGGGGATCTCAAGAGGTCTTGTGTTGTTTATAAAAGACCTCAAATGGACTTATGTTGCCTTCAGAAGATCTTAAAACGTTTTCTGTTGTCCATGGTTTCCATTAGAAGTGTTGTGTCGACTATAGAAGAGCTATAGAGATCTTCTGTTGCCTTTACAAGTCTCACTAGGTCTTCTGTTGTCTCCTACTGTCTTTAGAATACCACTAGAGGTCTTTTGCTGTCTTTAGAATTTCTCAAGAGGTCTTCTGTTGATTTTAGATGACTTCAAGAGGTTTCCTGTTGTCTATGGAAGACCACTGGCTGTAGGAGTATTATGTCGACTACAGAATACCTTTAGAAGTCTTCTGTTGCGTTCTGAGACCTTAAGAGGCCTTCTCTTACCTTTAGAAGAACTCAAGAGGTCTTTTCGTGCCTTTAAACAATCTCAAGAGGTCTTCTCTTGCCATTAAGGGATCTCTGTTCTGTTGCCTTTAGAAGATTTTAGGGAGCCTTTTGCTATCAATGGTAGACCACCAGAGGTCTTCTCCCGACTTTAGAAGACCGTTAGAGGACTTCTGTTGCCCTTTAAAGACGTCAAGAGGCCTTCTGTTGCGTATAGAACACCTCAGGAGGTCTTCTTTTTTATAGAATACCTCAAATGACCTTCTGTTGTCCTTAAAAGACCTTAGGAGTTCTTTTGTTGTCTATGGAACGAAGCTAGAGCTGTCGACTATAGAAGGCCTTTTGAAGTCTTCTGTCGCTTTTAGAAGACCTCTAGTCCTCTAGAGGACTTCTGTTTTTTCTTATGTTGTCTATAGAAGGCCTCTAGAAGACTTTTGTTTCCTTTTGAAGACCGCAAAAGATCTTCTGTTGTTTATAAAAGACTTTCAGAGATATTCTGTTGTCTATGGAAGACCACAAGAGGTCCTGTATTGCTTATGGAATACCGCTAGAGGTCTTCTTCGACTATAGAAGACCTTAAGAGACTTTTTGTTGCCTAAAGAAGACCTTAAGAAGCCTCTGCTGCTTTAAGAAGTTATCAATAGGTCTTCCGTTGCCTTAAGAAGTCCTCATGAGGTCTATTTTTTCTATAGAAGGCATCTAAAGGACATATGTTGTCTTTCGAAGACTTCAGTAGTGCTTCTGTTGCCTTTTGAGGTCTCAAATGGTCTACTGTTGCCTAAAGAAGACTTCAAGAATTGTCTATAGAAGTCCTTTAGAGGACTTCTGTTTTTTTCTCTCTCAGGGTATCTTATGTAGTCTATAGAAGGCCTCTAGAAGAATTATGTTGCCTTCTGAAGACCGCAAGAGGTTTTCTGCTGTCTAGAGGTGACTTCAAGAGGTACTCTGTTGTTTATAAAAGACTTCCAGAGATATTCTGTTGTCCACGGAAGACCTCAAGAGGTCTACTGTTGCCTAAAGATGAATTAAAGAGTTGTCTATTGAAGTCCTTTAGAAGACTTTTTTTCTCAGGGGATGTTATGTAGTCTATAGAAGGTCTCTAGAAGACTTATGTTGCCTTTTGAAGAACGCAGGAGGTATTCTGTTCTCTAAAGATGACTTCAAGAGGTACTCTGTTGTTTATAGAAGATATTCTGTTGTCTATGGAAGACCTCAAGAGGTCTTATATTGCCTATGGAATACCGCTAGAGGTCCTCTACGACTATAGCAGATCTTAAGAGGCCTTCTTTTGCCTAAAGAAGACCTTAATAAGCCACTGCTGCTTTAAGAAGTTATCAATAGGTCTTCCGTTGCCTTAAGAAGTCCTCATGAGGTCTATTTTTTCTATAGAAGGCATCTAAAGGAGATCTGTTGTATTTTTAAGACTTTAGTAGTGCTTCTGTTGCCTTTTGAAGGCCTCAAGAGGTCTACTGTTGCCTAAAGAAGACTTCAAGAATTGTCTATAGAAGTCCTTTAGAGGACTTCTGTTTTTTTCTCAGGGGATCTTATGTTGTCTATAGAAGGCCTCTAGAGGACTTATATTGCCTTTTGAAGACCGCAGGGGGTATTCTGTTGTCTAAAGATGACTTCAAGAAGTACTCTGTTGTTTATAGAAGACTTCTAGAGATATTCTGCTGCCTATGGAAAACCGCTAGAGGTCTTCTTCGACTATAGAATACATTAAGAGGCCTTCTGCTGCATAAAGAAGACTTTAAGACGCCTTTGCTGTTTTAAGAAGTTATTAATAAGTCTTCTGTTGCCTTAAGAATACCTCAAGAGGTCTATTTTTGTCTATAGAAGACATCTGTCTTCTGCTGTTTTTGGAAGGCAGCTAGAGCTGTCGACTATAGAAGACCTTTGAAGTCTTCTGTCGCCTTTAGAAGACCTGAAGAGGTCTTCTGTTGCCTTAAGAAGACATCAAGAGTCCTTCCGTTTTCCATTGATGGCCACAAGTTATCTACTGTTGCCTAAAGATGACTTCAAGAGTTGTGTATTGAAGTCCTTTAGAGGACTTCTGTTTTTTTCTCAGATGACCTTATGTTATCTATAGAAGGCCTCCTTTAGAGGACTTCTGTTTTTTTTTTCTCAGATGACCTTATGTTATCTATAGAAGGCCTCTAGATTACTTATATTGCCTTTTGAAGACCGCAGGAGGTCTTATGTTGTCGAAAGATGACTTCAAGAGGTACTCTGTTGTTTACAGAAGACTTCCAGAGATATTTTGTTGTCTACGGAAGACCTTAAGTGGTCTACTGTTTCCTAAAAATGACTTCAAAAGGTACTCTGTTGTCTACGGAAGATCTCTGAAGAGGTCTTCTATTACCTCTTTTGCCTTAAGAAGATCTTAAGAGGTCTTCCGTTTTCCAGGCCTTCAGAAGATATAACGAGTTTTTTCTTGTAGAGGACTTATGTTGTCTTTTAAAGACCTTTAGAGTGCTTCTATCGCCTTTTGAAGTCTACTGTTGCCTAAAGACTTCAAGAGGTACCTCAAGACCTCAAGATATTTTCTTGTCTATCTTAAGGGGTCTTCTATTACCTCTTTTGTCTTAAGAAGATCTTAAGAGGTCTTCCGTTTTCCATAGAAGAAACCGATTATAGAAGATAATTAGGGGTTTTCCGTTTTCCATAGAAGAGAGGTCTTCTGTTGTCTACAGAAGACTTGTAGTGGTCTACTGTTGCCTTTAGAAGACCTCAAGAGGTTGTCTGTAGACATCAGAGAGTTGTTTTTAGCATCGAGCTATTATTCTGTAGCATCGAGCTATTATTCTGTAGTCAATAGAATACCTCAAATGCTCTGCTGTTGTTTTTGGAGGACTTTAAAAGGGTTTCTGTTTGTGGTAGAAAGAATTCAAAGGAACTCTTGTGGTCTTCAGAAGACCTCAAGAGGTTATCTACAGACCTCAAGTGTTCTTCTGTTGTCTATAGAGGGTCTCACGATATCTTCTGTTGCCTGTAGAAGACATCAAGAGTTCTTTGAGTGGCATTCTTTTCTTAATGTAAGAGATCTTCTCTAGTAGACCGCAAGGTATATTCTGTTGTCGATAGATGAACTCAAGACACCTTTTGCCTTTAGAATATCTCATTGGTCTTCTCATGCCTATAAAACACCCAAGAGGTCTTCTGTTGTTTTCAGAAAATCTCAAATGTCTTCTATTGTCTATAGTAGACCTCAGGAGATTTTATAGTGCTTCATATAACTGATGTGTTATGTATTTTATATTCCATACCAGTAATGTACAGTTTAAACATGCGCACACAGTCCACTGTAGAAAAAAATGTTGCTAAAAAAATAATGTTTCGTCTCGTAAAGTGTAGCATCCTCAAGTTAAGCGGGAAACGTCCTTAAAATACATCTAAATACCGTTTCTATAAATTCTATGTTTTCATATATTTTATGTATTATTTTTGGAGACATGGTCCTTCGACTTATGTGCAACACTTTAGATGTTGACCAGAGTTCAAAAATGCTCCTCAACTGTGCTCATTATCTAGATACAAATGTTAAAATAGATGTTTCATTTTTTAATTTTTATAATGCGCAGTTCTTTTATGGCGTAAAAGATTCACAGAACGGTTATTACAGAAATCGCTAAAAAACTATCATTTTCATTACTCTGCTTTCGTTAACAATTTATGTTATGTTAACAATTTAAAAATATAAAAAAATGTTAACAACAAATTATATTTGTAATAACTTCAAAACTATTTCTTGTTTTTCTTTTGTTTGTTTGTATTCTTCTATTTAAAAAATGAAAAAAAAAACTGTAAAAAAAACTTACTTACGCCTTGCTAATCCTGTGCCATAACTTTGAAATAATTTCTATAAATATCTATGTAAACAACAACAATTATTGTATAAAATCTAAACAACGAAATACTTGGATTACGATATGAAAAAAACAAACGATTAAAAAACTACAATGTAACACTACTCTACAAAAATATGTGCTCACCTTTAAACACTTACAAACAAAACAATACTACAACACCCACAACCAATACAACAACACTCTACAACAACAACCACAAAATCTGTATATGTAACTGCCATCATCTTGACAGCGGATTCTGATCGTGCCAATAATAATTCATTAATTGCTCACATACAAAATTTACCCGGTTTTGATGCTTCCAAAGCTCGCATTGTTCAGCATTATGCCACACCGTCGTCATCGTCAGGTGCACGAGAACAACAACCTACATACAGTGGCAGCGAGAGTCCTGAAAAACTACTTTCACCTGATCCTCCGATTGGCCCAACAGCGGCCGAATTAATATTACCCTGGCGCAGGGATCGTTCCTATCAGAGCATTGGTAATTGATGGCCGTCGTTAAATATGTAGCTCCCAAACAAAAAAAAAAAAACCGTATCGCTGCTCTCTATATATCTCTCTCATTACTCTCTGTTGTCTTTGAATATAATTGCATATATTTTTTCTCGTTGTAAAAGAAGTTGTTATAACAAAGAACGGAGTTCATTAATTCATTTTCGAGAACAGAACGAAATAACAGAAACATTTTTTATATATAACATTAAGTAACTATTTTCATAATTGGCAATTTTTGATTAATGTGTTTTTTTGTAAAAGACAAAACTTTTTTTCGATTTCCTTTGTAGTGATGTTTTGTTATAACGCACTGGTTAAAATACCATTTACAGCTTTCTATGTACAGATTTGGTTTTTTTATTCTTACTTTTTTTATAAAATTATTTAAGTTTTTAATGGTTGGCATTCAAATAGTTTTATGGATTTAAAAATTAAATGTACAATAAGTGATGACAAGGTATTTCAAGGAAAACCTGTTGTCATGTTGTGTTCTATTGTCAATGGAAGACGTCTAGATGTCTTCTGTTGTCTTTAGAAGATTTCAGAAAGTCTGTAATAGCCTTTAGAAGACGTCACTATGTTTACCATTGCCTATAACTTACCTCAAGAGGTCTTCTGTTGCCTACAGAAGACATTAATATGAAGTATAAAGGAGGTACCTCTAGAGGTCTTCTCTTATTATTAGAATATCTGCAAAAGCCCTTTATTGCCTATACAATATCTCAAGAGGCCTTCAGTTGCTATTAAAAAAATTCAAAGTTCTTCTGCCGCCTTTATAATATATATGAAAAAAAGCATTATTTTGTCTATAGAAGACTTCAAGAGGTGTTGTATTGCCTATTTAAGATCTCTAGAGTCATTCTATTGTAAATGGAAGAGCTCTATAGATCTTTTGTTGTTTACAAGAACCCAATAGGTATTATGTTGCCTATAGAACACCTCAGGCGGCCGTCTGTTGTCTATGAAAGCCTCCAATATATCCTATGTTTTCCCATAGAAGACTTCAACAGACCTTCTGTTGTCAGTAGAATATCTCAAGCAGGCATCTTTTGTCTCTAGAAGACCTCAGGATGCCTTCTGTTATCTTTAAAATGATCCAAGAAATCTTCTATGACCTTAAGAAGGTCTCAATAGCTCTTCTGTTGTCTTAAGGGATTATCCTTAGTTGTGCAGACAAAAAATCATTTTTCATGATTTGTTTCCAAAAATACTACCAATAATTTTAAGTAGACCTTTTTTCTACCTGAAATAGCACATCTTAAACTTCGGGAATTTTTGATGTTGATAAATATTGCATAGTTTTGTGGAACCCTTTTTTTGTAGAAGCGTTTTGCGGTGACAACGATAGCTCATAAACGGATGGACCGATCTAATCGTGTTTTTTAGCGTCACCAGAGCTCCGAAATACTCCCTCGAGTTTCACTCGGGTGGACCTCCGACCACCCTTTCCGAACTTAGGAACAACCACCTCTGGACCTCCGACCATCCTCTCCGAAATTCGCAACACTCTGGACCTCCGGCCACCCTCCTCCGAACGTCGGAACAATCTACTCTGGACCTCCGACCAACCTCCTCCGAACTTCGGAACAACCTCCTCTGGACCTCCGAACAACTTGCTCTTTCCATATTCATTCCATAGGAACATCAAAACCTGTTCGCTACTACACACGCAAGAACACACAAACAGCAAAAAAATATTTTTTTACTTGATTTTACTCTTCGAGCAAACTCGTACTTTATTTCGAGTATTTTCACTCGCACTCTTGTTTTTAAACCAAGAGTATTCGCGAGTGCTGCCAAATAAAATAAAAGAGTGGAGAGTAAACTTATTGTAAAACTCGTACTCTTCGAGTACTCCCACTCGCTGGTATTTTTCACTCACGATTAAAAACGAGCAAATCGGAGCTCTGGTTGTCACCGACTTTAAAAATGCCATTTCGAGAAACACTCGTTTAAAGTTTCTATGCTACATACAAATTACAATAAACTGTTCCCTTCCAATGCTCATATCTCAGCCAATTTTGCTGCGATCAACTTGAAATTTTCTGCGGCATACTTTATACTACCTGTATTTCAAAATATGCCAATAATTTTTTGAAAGTGACAAGTAAAGTAAAAAAACCTCTAAAGATCTTTTGTTCTCCATAGAATACTTCAAGAGGCCTTCTGCTGTCTTTAGAAAATCTTTAAAGACCTTTTGTTCTCTATAGAAGACCTCAGGATGTTTTCTGCTGCCTTTAAACGACTTCTGGATGTCTTTAAAGTACTTCAAAAGTCTTATTTATCTTTAGAAGAAAAGGTGTCCTGTTGTCTAAAAATGAGTTTCTGCTGCTTATGTAAGACCTTTAGAAGTACTCTGTGGTCCATGGAAGACCTCCAGAGGTCTTCTGTTGTGAAGAACACCGCAATAGGTCTTCTAACATCTATGGAATACTATATTAAATACTCTTTGGTCTATAGAAGACCTCAAATGGCCTTCTATTGTCTTTAAAAGACTTCAAGAGGTCTTCTGTTGCCTACAGAAGACCTCAAGAAGTATTCTGTTGTCTTAAGAAGACCTGAAGTGGTCTTCTGTTTTATGTAAAAGACCTAAAAAGGTCTTATGTTGTCTATTCAAGACCTCAAGAGATCTTCGATTACCTCAAGAAGCCTTCTGCTGTCTGTAAAAAACCACAAGAAATTTTCTGTTGTTTAAAGAAGACCTCAAGAGGCCTTCTATAGTCATTAGAAAATCTCTAAATATAGTTTGTGCTCTGTAGAATACCTCAAGATGTATTCTGATGCCTTAAGAAGACTTCTGGATGCCTTTTCTTGTCTTTAATATACTTCCAAGGTCTCCTATTGCCTGTAGAGATGTCAAAAGATATTTTGCTGTCTATAGAAGGCGTCACAAGGTCTTCTGTGCTTATGTAGGACCTCTAGAGGATCCTGCTGCTTATGTAAGACCTTTCTGTTGTCTATGGGAGACTCCAATAATTCTTTTGTCTATAACTGATCTCAAATGGGCTCCTATCGTCTTTAGAAGACTTCAAGATATCTTCTCTTGTCTACAGAAGAGGTATTCTAATGTCTCACGAAGACCTGAAGTGGTTTTCTAATTTCTATAGAAGACCTGAAGTGGTCTTCTGTATTTTATAGACCTCAAGTGACCTTCTGGTGTCTTAAGACCTTAAGAGGTCTTCTGTTGTCTATAGAAGACCCAAATAGGTATTCTGTTGTATATAGAAGACCCTAGGAGGAATTACATTGCTGTCTGTATAAGATCCCAAAAGGTCTTGAAGACCCCAAGAGGTATTCTGTTTTATATAGAAGACCATAACAGGTATTCTGTTGTGTATGGAATACCCAATAAATCTTATATCGTCTTTAGAAGAGTTTAAGAGGTCTTTTGCTTCCTCTAAAAGGCCTCAATAGGTATTCCGATGTCATAGTAAGATCAAGATGCCATCTGGTGTTTTAAGAAAACCTCAAGAGGTCTTCTGTTGTCTATAGAAGACCCAAAGAGGTATTCTGTTGTCTATAGAAGACCCAAAGTGGTATTTTGTTGAATATAGAAGACCTCAATAGGTCTTCTGTGGTCTATGAAATATCCCAATAAATCTTCTATCGTCTTTAGAAGGCCTCAAGGGGCATTCTGTTTCCTCTAAAATACCTCAATAGGTATTTTGATGCCTTAGGAACATCTTCTTTTGTCTATAGAAGACCTCAAGATGCCTTCTGGTGTCTTAAGAAGACCTCAAGACGTCTTCTATTAGACGTATTCTGTTGTCTATTAAACCCCTAAAAATCTTCAATTGTCTTTAGAAGACTTGAAGGGGTTTTCTGTTTCTCTAAAAGTTGTATTAGGAAGATCTGCAGTGATATTCTTTTGTCTATAGAAGGCCTTAAGATGTCTTCTGGTGGTGAAGATGTCAACAGGTTTTACATTGTCTTTAGAAGACCTCCAGAGGTCTTCGGTTGTCTTCAGAAGACACCTAAAGGCATTCCTCTAGATATCGTCAGTTATGTAGAAGAAAGAAAATGTCTCAGTAGGTATTATGTTATCTTATTAACACATGTTTTGGTCATCTGTTGTCTTTAGAAGACCTCAATAGGTATTCTGTTGTCTATAGAAGATCCCAAGAAGTCTTTTCTTGCTCCAAGACCCCAAGAGGTCTTCTGCTGTCTTTGAAGGCCTCTATAGGTATTATGTTGCCCATTGAAGACCTCTAGAGGTCTTTTGTTGTTTAGAAGACCCTACGAGGTATGCTGGTGTTGTAACAGTATTTGATCTGTTTGGTAGCATTATTTAATCTAGGTAGGTTTGGCAGGACAGTTGAAATGTGCCCTATAGGATCCTTGCTCTATACGAATTCGGACCGCTGCACCATCCCAAGCGCAGTTGAGCCAAAACTAATCTGGTTTGTAGTGGCAGCTGAGACTCCTCAGCTGCTATATAAGGGGGGATGTTCTCCGAAGACCGCATTCACGGTAGTTGTTTATGGCATCTGGGACTGCATCCGTGTGAATGCCACATATTCTCCCTTGTAACGTTGGACCTCTCTAGATCATGAAGATCTCTTCTGAGATGCCTTGATGGGGGCTGTTCTCTATGGCCGATTTGACCGAACCTTAGCACACCGTAAAGTATGTTCCAAACGAACTTAAAGTTTCAAGAAGGTCTATACCGGACAACTACTTTAGGTACCAACCTCACAAACGTTCCAATTTCTCACTTTAGTTCAGTTTAAGGGTTGTTCGCTTATTGGCACCATAACTGTCGAAAGGAATGTCTGCAAAAATTAGATCTGGTTCCTCCGTAAATGTTGATCACTTTTTTGCTTCATTCCAGTGTAGGTACACTTCTCCAATCGTGTTGAAATTTTTTAGCGGGTACTCATTATCATATCATTTTTTGATAGTAAAAGCCAATACATTTTCGCTAACCCTGCGTTTACAAATGCCAGTATTGGCAAGACAATAGCAAAAATACAAACTTTTTTCACAAATACATTTAAAAATTTTTAAATATGTTTAGAGAAAAGTATGAATATATTGGTGAAAATGGTTTGTAACTTTGCTATTGTCTTGCCAATACTGTCTGTGTGTAAACGCCTAGTTAGGGCCCGATGACTAGACAGGACCGTCACGCAATTCCGATTTTATTGATTGGTCGGAATGGGTAAACAACTTGTTCAAACTCTTTAGAGTACTAATATACAAAGTATATTTCAATTAACAAGTTCGACACTCCGTTTGAACTCCGCGATTAAATGAAGTATCGTATCAGTGTTATAAGAAAAGTCTCAACCTTGTCCTTTTTAGGATGTTTGTGAAAGAAGAAAATTCGTTTTTTGTCTTGAAAATGGACCAAGGTGTTCGAATGTATACCGACCATTCAAAGGCTATGCACGGTGCGCCTTAACTAAATTTAAATGGAAGGAGCTTACACCTGGGAAGTTTTTTGAAACTACAATGTTCATAGATGAGAAAAATCAAAAAACCAAAAAAATAGCCGGAGGGATTTTTAAATAAATGGCGATCAAAGTTCGCATTTTTAGGGGGTTTTTTTTATCGAAATGAGACTAAAGAAAATGTTGTAGCAGTGAAAATTCTCTACGAGATTAACGTTCAAGATATTGGAAGGTCCTTCCATTTAAATTTAGTTAAGGCGCACCGTGTATGTTTTATTTGTTTTGAAGATATTAGTTCTGTTCCTTTACATGCAAGAATCGTCAAGCTTTACCACTTTTTATACGAAAAATGTTTCTTTACTTTAGAAATTCACTTTGATAGGGGAGTTGTTCACTACTTTTACTACTTTAGCTACTTTTACCACATTCAAAAGTAAAGGAACATACCCATTATTTACCATTTTCTGTTATGTTATGGGGTTGTATAAGTGTTATTAATACGAATGAACCAGGTGGCGTATTATGAATACGTTCTTTATACGCCTTTTATCACTTTCGTTAATGGTTTTCTTTTTTAAAATGCCAACCATTTTGTTTAATTTGTTTGTTAATTTTTTCTTTGTAATAATTAATGTATATATTTTAACAAAAACTAATAATAAATTATATATTATTTTACCAAAGAAAATGTGTTAAATGCAATGCAATTTCAAGAACATGAAAAAATTGCCAAATTATTAAAAAAACTGAATTTAAATCATTTCATAATTATGTTGATATTTTAGATTTAGATTTACCAATTATCCATAAAAAAATTAAAGCAACCAAAAATACCCATGTGATAGCAAACTGCGTGCCCATTTACTGATAGTAGTTGAACTCTTGCCATCCCATATACCGTCTCATCCAATAGTAGAGAGTGCTTTGAAAATGCTTTGAAAAGCAATTGTTATATATCACATTCTTCTGTATCATTATTATTCTTATTTTTAATGGTCATTTTAATAATGTTTTTTTATTTATTTTTTAGTTTTTAAGTCAATGAGGTTCCAATGAAAAAAGAAGCATGGCATTTTTGTGCATGATTTTTGTTATAACATATTTTTTGTTATATTTTTTTATTTAATTGTTTTAAGTTTATTGGTATGTCTTAGGCACAACATTTTATCATTTTTTCTTTTTTGGGATTATATCATTGTGGTTGTAAATATCATTTTTTTCTAATGTGCCATCTTAATAAAAAATTGTAAATACACGAAATACTTTTTATAATAAAAGATACAACTTTTTACAAAATATAATTGTGACGTAAAAGTAACAAAAAATATGGAACGCTGGGTACAAACTAATATCAATTTAAGACCCAATGGAATGCATGCATTGCATTTCCCAGGTTTTAATATTTGATTTTGAGTTCACCTGAGTTCCTACTTGTTGTTGTTGTATAATTAAATTGAAATATTAATGTTAAATTTTTTTGATATGATTGTAGAGATTTCATCTGTTTTTTTTATTTACACACCACATTTATATAACCTCAAAAACACTTTTGTGTTCATAATAGTTATGCTAAAGACCCGCCCGACCCCCCTCTATCACTTACCATAATTCCTTGCATGACCACTTCCCTGAATTACTCTTTCTGTTTAAGTTTTTTTTTTATTTCTCTTTCGATTTCTCACTTTCTTTCCGTTTCTAGACACATTTTTGTTTTGTTATGTTTTCCGAAACGAAAGAAGAAAAATGTTATGTTTATGTTTAGCTTTTGTGTTGTTTGCATAAATGCTTTTTGCCTCAATAACAAATCAATTTTACAAAAACAAAACGAGTTTTTAAAACTAATTCCGCTGTTTTTTTATTTCATTTTCTTCCACTTTTATTTCCCACCCCTTTGATGTCTACACAGTAGCAGAGCATGCCATACCCGAAGAAGATCGTAATCTATCCCGTGACTCAGATGGTGAAAGACGTGTGGCCACACCCACAGCCACAGAATCCCAGCTGCCATGGAAACGTCAAGGTGATGAAGTTTCCGATGCTGTACAACAAAATGAATTCCCCGCCTGGGCATCGAATAAAGAATATTTGGCCTATAATTCACCAAGTGCTACATTCTTAGGTAAAGTATAAATTTATTTTTGTTAATTATTTGTTATCATAAAAACATTATTGTTATACACTTTAGTATTTTCTAGTCTTAGAAAGAAAGTTTTTGCATAAAGTTGCAATGCAATTCATTGTAGTTAGAAATATCAACAATTTCATTTGAAAGAATTTCAATCAATAATTTTCATATCGAACCAAACAAAGAACACAAATTCGCTTCATGGCTACCTTGTGGCACAGTGTTTTGTGGAACGTATATCACCCTTAACTAACACACGACGCTACGTAGAAAAATATTCACCTTCCTATCACAACAGCGCTCTTTGAATGTCCGGTTTATCCAAATACGTTATGACAGAAAACCCTTTATAGTCCAGTTAAAATAGACATGCGTATAATGGGGAAATAACAAAAATTTCCACAAAGCTGACTTTTTGTGGAAAGATAGGGTTTGTCATTAGAAGTAACGTCCTAAAAGTCTCCAGTGATCCCATGTGTGCAAACGAAGTTATCCAGGGTTAAAGATCATTTTTTGGAGGCCTTATTCAGTCTTTTGAATTTTTCTCAAAAACGGTAAGACCTATCAGAAATCGACTAAAGTAAAAGTTGTAGACTTAAAAAGTGTCTACTAGAATGATCTTTATGATTTTTCGGTAGGAGTCACCATTCTTGAGATATCGTGATATAAGTGTCAAATTACACATGTGAAGAAGTAATCCGCGTAAGAACATCATGAGGTGGAATGGTTAAAATAACAACGCCATGTGTTAGGTATTTCCATAAGCTTTAAAACGATACCCACTTTGCATTAAAGGGATCAGTAGTGCTAGGTCTAAATATGGCCGTTGGGGCAAATGACCGGATATGTCGCTCACGAAAATTATAAATTTCGCTAAGCAGCGCAATAAACCCTACCTTTTGATAACAAATCCCAGAGTTTTCGTTGGGGTCGTTTCCGTTGAACTTTCGATTACACACGTGGTTTAATTGGGCTATTTTTGCATAAAATGACTCTAAACCTGCTCCGATTTTGATGGATTTTTTTAAAGCTAGGTATAATATCGCTCTATAACATATATTTTTTTGGGGACAGACCCGGTTACTCCAGTTATTTCAGCCGGTTCACCAGAATATGTGCGTATTTCCCTTATAAGTGCATACAAAATGATGTGTTTTTTAGAACCGATATTCTCAAGAAAAGTTCCTTCTAGAAAAAAAATATGAAGACCCAAGTCACTTTTTGATCAGACCCACCGTTTCAAGATAAAATCGGGAAAAATAAAAAATCCCTAAATTTTGACCTTTACCCCCCAAATAACTGTTTTTGTCCACTTGGGATCGGTTAGGAAATTGCTTCTAATGGCAAACCCTAGCTCTCTAGCAACAGTTTAGCTTTCAAAGTCTATTTTAACTGGGCTATTTAAAACAAAAAAAAAAAAAAAAAAAACAAGTAAAAAAGTATCAGTGGGCTTTGCCGGCAGAGGTATACCCTCAGCATATGTGAATTGAGACTTTCATCTGCGGAGAGATCGAATGTATTTAGGGTGTTTCCAAATTTTGTGGCCCTGTTTGGACATTTGAACTTGCCGATAAAAATATGGACTAGGATTAAAGTTCAAAATTGCTGCGGAGGAGGTACTTAAAACATGGGTGACCAAGAAGAGAACAGACCAAAATGTGAATGTATTCAAACTATTGGCATCTTATGACTGTGTGTTAGTGTGTTTTAATGCACGCACGCTACAAAACAAAAACAAATCAAAACATTATCTCTCTTTCGTACGCTCTTTCTATGCATTCGGGTCGTATGTATGTAAATTGTCGAAAAACTTCGGCGCAGCCGTGCCAAAGAAGAACACATTGGACTTAAAGGAATGGACCGACATAGTCCATTATGGAAGTGGATCTTATTTTGGGAGTCATATCTGTACGATAGATATCGCGCCCACTAGTCATTTCAGTGGGTCATCGTATAACTTTTGAACCAGTAATTCAGGAACTACGGTACGGTATGTTGTGGATCGGTATTACCTATTTTCAAACTGAAACAAAGGCCAAACTTTGAGTGTTATCGTGCTCTCCAGCCACTACATATGGTGCCATAGGGGTTTGTTACACCTATCGGGCTGTTTTCTCAAGAAGTATGGACTTGCCCTGAAAAAAAATTTTACCGTCGTAATTGAGGCAGCGAATGCAAACTCAAAGCAAATCGAGAGCAGGTCTTAAAGTCAACTTATTCCAAATTTTGCGTGGGAGGTACCCGAAGAAGTGGAAAAATATAGTCCATATTCGAACCTCATCTATATCTGGTACATATATTAGGATGTGCAAAGTATGGACCAAATCAAGTGTTATCGGGCGCACAATTTTCCGAACATTTTTGAACTTTTGTGGGAGAGGTACCTAAAGAAGTGGACCGATATGGCTTATCTTCGAGCTTAAACTAATTTTGGGCAAAATATTACAAAGGCCAAATTTTGCACCGAATCGGTAGATCCGTTCGAGAGTTATTTTGCGCTCCAACTACACACGGTTCCAAAGGTGTTTTTAGCACCTTTCAGGCTATTTTCTCGGGAAGTGTGGACTTGCTCCTGAAGAAACGTGTACTGTTGTATAGGAGACAATGAATGCAAGTTGTTACAACACAAATCAAACCGATACGAGTGCTGGTTCTAAACTGAACTTTTTTTCCGAAATTTTGTATGGGAGGTACCCGAAGGAGTGGACAAATATAGTCCATATTCGAACCTGATGTATATCTGGTAGATATATTATGATGTGCAAAGTATGGACCAAATCGGTAACTCCCTTCAAGAGTTGTCCGGCGTACAATTTTCCGAACATTTTTGAACTTTTGTGGGAGAGGTACCTGAAGGAGTGGACCGATATGGCTTATCTTCGAAAATTCAGTTTGGACAAGATATTACGAAGGCCAAATGTTGGACCGAATCGGCAGATCGAGAGTTATCTTGCGCTTCAACCACTAGGCGCGATGTCATAGGCGTATTTTTTTCGCCCTTTCAGGCTATTTTCTCAGGAAGCATGGACTTGCCCCTGATGAAACTTGTACCATCGCATAGAGGGCAGTGTATACAAGTTGTTACAACAAAAACCAAAGCGATTCGAGAGCAGGTCCTAAACTGAACTCTTCCAAAATTTTGCGTGGGAGGTTCCCGAAGAAGTTGATCGATTGAGTTCATATTTCACGATGCGCAAAGTATGGGCTAAATCGGTTACTCCCTTCAAGAGTTATCGTGCGCACAAATTTTCCGAATATTTTCGAACTTTTGTGGGGGAGGTACCGGAAAGAGTGGACCGATATAACTCATCTTCGAACTTAAAGGTTTGGAAAAAATATTTACGAAAGCCAAAATGTGGACCGAATCGATAACTGCCCAAATTTTCAAAAAAAAAAAAACAGCCTTGAATTAGTTCCGAATATTGACTACATAGGGACACTCTTTCGGGTAGCTCCCACACAAAGTTTGGAAAGAGGGCAGTCGTCTGGGATAGATTTTTAATTTTTTGGCAACATGTTGTGTATGCGACCCTAGACGGTTTTTTTGGTGGCGAATCCAAAAACCCCCTATAGATGTCAGAAGTATTGTATTTGTTTCTTTTCTTTAGGTCCGAGGCTGAGGGCGTATCTCTGTCGGAACACCTGACTATTTTTTTTTTTTTCTTAATTCTTATAAACTGCATTTCGTTCTTAGATTAATACTTAAAACATTTATCGGTTATATACCCTGAGACTAAATTCCATTAAAATACATATCGCTCGTTTACTCAAAGAGTGACACATCTCAAAAAATGGAGTTTCAAGAAAACAGCGTTTTAAGTTTGCGATTGAAATTTGGCTTTTGTCCAAATATTATCTTCAATATACATCCTGTGTATGGTTCCACAAAACACTATTTATTTACAAGCAAATATGCTTCCACTGTTATGAAAAAAGAGACATAAAACGACATTTTCAGCCACAAATTATTCAAAAATATTTACATACAAGTATTCGCATTATTTTCCTCTCCTGAAAAGCAATGCATGAATGAATAAAAGCTTCGATTCGTTTTCAAAATAGTTAGAATGGAAATGTATGTGCGTTGCATTGTTTTTGAAACAATAGATATTAATAGGCTCTAGTTTGCCTTCGTTTTAAGTGTTCGTGTTACCCAATGAAAGATTATTTATTATACATTTGTTGTATACAAGAAATAAAAAAATATGAATTATATTAAATAGCATTTGTTGTCGTATTCAATGTTATTTAAATGTTGAAAAATATATACATAAACAATATTTTTATTATTATGTAAATAGAATAAGTGTTATACTATAAAAAGTATATTGCAATAATAAAATCAATATTAATTAATGATATTAGAAATAGTCCATACATACATAAATACAAATATTTTAATTAAAAACCAAGAGACAAATTTAATATGAATACCTTTGTGACATTCATACACGCAGAAAAATTTATGTTAGAAATAGGTTTGGATCCAAACAAATTTATGTTTGGGACCGGTTGCAAACAAATATATGTTTGGATCCAAACATAATATGTTTTGGTCCAAACAAATATATGTTTGCAACATTTTGTCATATCTCAATTTTATTTGTTTGGGTACCAACATATTTTTTTATGTTAGAACATATTTTTATGGGTGGAGAGAGGATTTTGTTGTTTATACAACAAATCATTGAAATGATTATGTTGAGTCTCTACACTGTGGAGACGCATAACAACTCTAATTGTGATCTCTTTGAAGAAACATGAGATTAAGGCATTTTGGGGAGGATGTGTATCGAAAGCCAATTTATACATTATATGTATATCTCAACAAAAAAAGCCAACCATTACGCATTGGTCAATAAAAAAACACCAACAACAATAATAGGCATCAGCACGGCCTTGTTGACCAATGCGTAATGCAAAAACAACTTTCTTGTTGTTTTTACCCCCGCTTATTGAAGCAACATTCCTATGTTCGTATTCTTTGCGAAGCAAAGACGACATAAAAACAGTGGTGGATATGAAATTCTTTAGTTCGACTCAAATTGTAGGGTAAACAGCTTTAGGGCCATACGGCAAATTTCTCATTTTATTTAATTTGCTAGATGGCTTTATTGACCTGTTTATCGATACAGAGTCGGCGAAAAAGGGAACTGATGAAGTTGTTTGGTGACAACTGAAACTATAGTATTCCCTACCCTTCGCCCGCAACTAATCAATTTCATATCCACTTTAAAATATTTTGTTGTTATTCAAACAATTGAATTACAACAATTCTGCAGTCCAACAATAAAAAACGCCAACATAAAACATTTTCAATAAACGTTGTTCAACATATGTGTTAAAGGGAACTCCCAAAAAATGCAGTGAGTAGCTGGAGACATGATCATAACGCTTTAACTTAAAAACAAAACGCAAAATCATGTTATACAACCTCTCAATCTTTCTTAAATTGTCCTGGCAAGTGCCAGAAACTATCTCAATACAATATGACACACGAGACATAAGCAAAGCAAATGCAAGACGTTTCCGAATAAATTGCGGCAAATACAAATTGCTACAGTACAACTTGCGCAAGGTGGATACTACACCAGAATAAAGAAAATGAATATGGTTGGAAAAGTTAAGTCTATCATCAAGTATACAGCCTAAACACTTCATTTCATCCACAAGTTCTATATTAGATCCGTTCAAGCATACATAAATATCTGGAGATGCACTTCTCATAGGCTTAAATAGCATAGACTTCGATGTTCCTACATTAACTGTGAAATTATTCGAGGCCAGCCAACGGCTTATAGACTCTAATGTGTAATTAATATCAGATTCTAAGTCAGTAATAACGTTGTTTCTAAAAAACAAGTGCATGTCATCCGCATAAAAAAGGGAAAAAAGTTATCAGTAGTTATACAATTAGGTATATCATTAATATACATTATAAAAAGAAGTGGTCCCAAGACAGATCCTTGGGGAACACCACTGCTAATCAGCCTCTCACTGTAATAAACACCATTATAGTGAACAAACTGCGAACGTTCGGAAATATAGGAGTAAATTAATTTACACGCAGAACTACTAAAATGAAAATTATCTTTCAATTTCTTAATCAAAAGTTGGTAATCTACCCTATCGAAAGCTTTCGATAGATCAAGAGCTACCAAAACACCAAAACTACCAGCATCAACAGCCTCCCTAATTGTGTCAGTAATATGAAGTAAATGGGCAGTGGTACTATTTGTATATGTTATTCGATAGTAAACATATTGAAACCAAGGAAAACAAAAAATTAGATCAAAATATTGAAAGGTGTGGGCGTGGTAATGTTTCCCAACATTAAAAATATATAAAAAACGTGTGGAAAAAATTTGGGGAGAAGGAGTTCCAAAAAAAATTGTTTTTGGGTCGCCCCCTAATATACGTACATATGTGCCACCATCTTATGAACTGTAGTACCCATGGTTAATTGTTTATTCCGAATACTGTGTTTGTGTCTACCATTAACAAATAATTTTTTGTTATTACATACCTCTGTAACAATGAGAAAATGGGGGAAATCACCAAGATCCTATGGGAAACCCATTTGACCCCATTTTTATAACTAAAGCATATACTACACTGTACAACACAAAAAATAATTACAGATAAAATCGGGCAGACTATGAAAGAAGACCGAAAAATGGTAGACACGTGTATCGGAATTTAGAAAGTTTACGTCGGCACGTTACCTAAATAAGGGGTCCAATATTTCGCTTTGTGAACTGTTTTGAAAATATTCGGAGTAAGATTCCTCGTAATCCTTGCAGTTTATGTATATAGTGTCTATGGCAACATTGCTGAGAATGCTGTGCGGAACATTTTTGTGGAATATGTTAACCCTCTAACGTCTCACTAAAGGGGTCTTTTTGGTCCTTTTTTAATAAAGTTCATATATTTCACAAAAATGTCCACCATAAGATTTTACTTTAGGTCTCAGAATACAACAAAACTGAAGAATCTACACTAAGGGTAGAAAATGTGGAAAAATAAAAACTAATTTTAGGGTTAAAGACACACTTTTTTCGAATTGGCTGCAGATTGTGTAACGAAACACCATTTTAGAAAGAAAGTGTCAAAGACGAAAACATTCTACATCAAATTTTAATATAATATAATAAAATATATTATTAATATAAAATAATATATGTATATATTTAATATAAAATATTAGTATAAAATAATATTTACTTGTTAAATATCGGAATCAATTCTAGCATTTTTTGCTTGAAATTATTTTGCACTTTTTTGAATTGGCGCATGAAAGTAACATGAACTTTATGCTAGACATATGGTTTCAAGGAATGTAATATTCTACGTCAAATTTCATTATAAATCTCAGAATAAACTATATATGTAGTCGTAACGGATTTTAAGAAAATATTTTTTCGATATTTGTGGGAGAACATCCAAAATATTTAGAAAAAATACGAAATTCACCCTTAATAAATGATGTTGGCTATATACCCGAATTGGAGCAAGTTTTTTCATGGTAGTTGTAAACGTTTACAGATTACTTTTATTTAGAAACTTAGATTAAAATTTAGTGCGGAACGCTATTTTCTTTGACGTTCACCTAAAAAACTACGTTTTATGGGAGCTTTTGGTTTAAATCTGAAACATTTAAAATTTACAAAAAAGTAAACCAACATAAAAATTCTTATTTTTATACCCCAGTTATTGCTGTAATTTTCTTAAAATCCATTACGTCTACATATCGTCACCATAAATGCCCGAAGACGTAACCGACATGAAAATCGAAATTCGTTTTTTGACGTAATCTGATACATAAAGCTAAAATACATGCTCTGGCAAAATTTCAAGCTTCTACGTTCAAAAACAATGATGCTATTCAAGAAATGGCATTTCGGAAAATGGGATAATATTGCAGATTTTGTTGTAATGGAGGTTCTCAAAACTAAGCACTTCAGCGGTTTTGGTTTCACTACTAATTCCCCTTCGTGTATGATCGATAATATCCCATATACTCGCCTTCATAAGATTAATATTCCAAAAAACAGTTTTTAATTTTATAACGTTTTTTGCTTCTCCTGTAAAGTTTTGGTTTTGTGGGTTACGTCTTCGGGCATTTATGGTGACGATATATAGTTTATTCTTAGATTTATTTTGAAATTTGACGTAGAATATTTCATTCCTTGACACCATATGACTTTCATGCGTCAACACTAAAGTTCGGGTTTTTACTAAAATTGATTCCGATATTTAACAAGTAAATATTATATATACAGATTTCGTGTCTTCGGTAACTTATATTAAAATTTGATGTAGAATGTTTTCGTCTTTGACACTTTCTTTCTAAAATGGTGTTTTGTTAGACAATCTGGAGCCGGTTCGGAAAAAGTGCGTCTTTAACCCAAAAATAAGTTTTTATTTTTCCACATTTTTTACCCTTAGTTTATATTTTTCAGTTTTGGTGTATTCTGAGACATATAGTAAAATCATTTTTGTGGAATATATGAACCCTCTGCGACCCACCCTTAAAGAAGATTTAAAAACTTTATTAGAGGGTTAACATATTCCACAAAAATGTTCCGCACAACATTCTCAGTAATATTGTCAAAGACACTATACACCTAAAATGCAAGGGTTACGAGGAATCTTACCAAAGACATAAATACAACTAAGACATGACAAAATGCATGCAACAAAAAAATGTTTACGAAACTTTGTATAGAAACATTACCCTTAACGGGTTGCAGTTAATTCAAAATCGCAACCAAGGAGGAACATTTCATGTAATGGTATCAGAAACGAAATTTATGAATTCAAGGATCTATTCAAGAATAATTCTATGTCAATTGGATCGGTAAATTCGGCTAAATACGTAAAAATGTATAAAAGAAAAAAATGTTATATCACCATATCGTGATATAACATTATGTTAAATTCAAAAGCCATTCACTGAAGAATGATAGCAAAAAAAATGTCTTATCTTGTTGTATTTATGTCTTTGATCTTACTACGAATATTTCCAAAATAGATTACAAAGCGAAATATTGGACCCCCTATTTAGGTTACCTCCCGACGTAAACTTTCAAAATCCCGATACACGTGTCTACTATTTTACGGTCCTCTCTCATAATCTACACGGGGTTTCATGAAATTTTTAAAAAAATTTTAATTTTGTTGTACTGTGTTATTATCTACACAACGTAGAATGTGCAATAAAGGGTTTGTAGGGCATATGGAGAAGACGAAAAAACATTGGAACTTTTTTCCGTCACTCCCAAAAAATCGGAATATACCAGATTTAAATCAGATCAGTGTGCATGTATTAAAAGAAGTTACGGAATTTTGTTAAAGTGCTGAATTCCCAAGCTAGAAGTATGTCAAGCCTCTTTCTTGAAGGAAAACAGCTAATCTGGCTTAAGTGTATGTGTCCACAAGATGTGGCGATGTATTTTTTGACATACATACACATTTACGTCACAAAGGTTTTCATTGACAAAAGTTGAACAAAAATAAAAAAATTTAAAAAAAATCGTATTTAAGCAGAAAAAAAATATTGAAACAACAATAACGTTTTTAATTAAAATAACATTATAAATTAATAAATATAATATGTATGTACGACTCAGTTATTTGCAATGTGTTTATTTTAATTATCAAATGTTTCTTTTATTCTTGTTTCGTTCAATCGTTTGTTTTACATGCGCGTTTCAATATCAAACAAATCCAACAAATATTTTTTTCTATTTACGTTAATTTTTATCAACATTTTTTTACAACTACAACTTTTTTCTCTCTTTCTACTTCTTTCTCTTTACGCCTGTCTGTCTAAATGACTGTGTTTCTAATCGAATCAAATATAAACTCCTAAAAACACTATTTTGGAAACGTCCTAAATTGAAATTAAAAAAAAAAAACTCTAAATGCTATGATATGATGATGTGAATGTAATTGTTTGAAATAACAATCATGGCCTCTTATTCATCAACGCTATTGCCATATTTTGTGTCATTTTTTTAAATGTCCTCCTTTTAAAAATGTCAACAACATCATACCATGTGCACGCCTATTTGGAAACTGAATTGCATACGAAATTTCAAAATGCCGATAACAACAAACAAACACCCATTACCCTTTCGATTTCCTTGCACAACAAATCCACACATCCACCCACCCACCGTACACCACCCAACCTCTCACACAATCGCAACCAAAACAAACTCAGGTGGTATAAACAAACCTAAACAGCCCAAGTCCGTCATAGGTCTGTTCCGTCGTGAAAGTTCCGGTTCCCGTGGTGGCGTTGGTGGCAGTATTATTACCGTCGATGGCACAGATGGTGGCTCCTCGGCAAGGGGTTCTGATCCCGCTTTGGCGGCAGCTCTCAGCCAAATGGTTGTGCCTTCTTCAACAATACCCTACAATCCACGTTTGGACAAACGGTCGCAGTCGATTTCATCGGGTTCCGGGTCGGCGGGTATTGGTGACTCGGGTCATTCGGGTCCCTTCCCCGTTACGGCCAGCCATCGTCGTAATGTACGACGTGGTTCAATGCTAGAATTAACCGGGTAAGTCTCAACAAATAATTGAATTTTGTTTCTTTTTCTGTCGTTTTATTTTCATTTATTATATTTTTTGTATAAATTATTTTGCCAGTGAAAATATTTTTGTTTGTCTTTCTTTTATATATATTCTTTATAAATAATTATTATCTGCATGGTTTGGTTTGTCCAGCATTGTACACTATTTTCTTCTTTTTTAATTAACAAAATAATTAATTTCTTACTTGGGCTTAAAGGAGCATTTCCAAATTAATTAACCTTCCACGATAATGATTTAAATTTAAATTAACTGTAGTTCTAAAAAGCTATTTAACATTACTCACATTTTAAATATTCCACTAAGTCATTAATGCTAACCTAAAAGCCATTTTGTAAAATACTCAACAATATCCCTTTTTAACACTAACAACAAATTATCATAGTTTATTTTGTTTTGTTGCTTTGGAGCTTTATTTTTAACAAAAACATATATAATTTAATGAATAACCAACCACCAACCTCTGTTTTTTGGATAATTAACAAAAATTAATAATTTCTGAAATTTTTAAAAATTAAAAATTTAATATAGATTTAACTAATTTATTATTTTTGGTATAATGGAAATATATTTTAAGTTTAAATTTAAGATTATTTTTGTCCCACTTGTCTAAAGTTGAATTTGTCTCTAATACAAAGTGTCCCTGGATAACCATAATTCACTGTATTCAATTCATCTTGCATTTGTCCTATGTGAAGTTTATTTGAGAATATTACCAATTTGATATGAAAATATGAAAAAAGGCTTCAGGATTGAAGAAAATTAATAATGTTATAAAATATAGTCCATGTTTATTCTATAGTTATACGTAATTTTAATAGAATTAGTGACGAATTTAAATTTAACACAAAATCCATGATTTATACGTTTCCCACAAAAAACAACAACAATAAAATATTTTTATATCCTCCACCATAGGATGGGGGTATATTAAGTTAGTCATTCCGTTTATAACTACTCGTAATAATCATTGTAGACCCCACAAACTATATATGTTCTTGATCAGCGTGCAATTCTTCATCGATATAGCCATGTCCGTCCGTCTGTCCGTCTGTGGAAATCACTCTAGCTTCCGAACGGATTAAAGTACTCGTAGGTGGATGAAATTTTGGTGAAATCTATTATATATGTAGGACTTTTGCTATTGAAAGCGGGTTATGTAGGTCCACGTTTTCGTATAGCTCCCATACAAAGTGACGCGTGACGCGTCGTCGTTTTAAGAAAATTTTAGGATATTTGTCCCACTTGACCATCGAATTGGTTCTAGTTCGGAACAGCCGCAAAATCAGTACTTGGATACCAGAGACCTTCACCAAGGAATCCATGGTATGACCAGGAGTGTCGTGCTGCTACCGAAGAGAAAAATGCGGCATATAGGGCTACTTTACAATCAGTAGCAACGCGTAGCGCACGAGAGAGGTATCGGGAGAAAAGGAGAGAGGAGAAACGTCTTTTCCGCAGGAAAAAGAGAGAGATGGAAAAGCGGGAGTGTGAACAAATCGAGATGTACAGGAGACAGAATGAAGTCCGAAAATTCTACCAAAGAGTGAAACATCAAACTGATGGCTTTGGAACTGGCACATCCTCCTGTAGAGACCAGCAAGGTAATGTGGTAACTGATACAGATAGTGTGCTAAGGATATGGAAAGAGCATTTTTCCAAACTGTTGGTATCCAATAGTAGCGGAGTCGACGAAGATACCACAGATCCAATCCAAGAAGACGGTATTGAATGTATACCACCCGACCAAGATGAGGTAAAGACAGCAATAAACCGGCTGAAGAATAATAAGGCAGCAGGAGCTGATGGCCAACCAGCCGAGCTGTTTAAAACCGGAGGCAACACGCTGATAAGGTGTATACATCAGCTAGTTAGCTCCATCTGGCAGGAAGAGCGCGTACCCGACGATTGGAACCTGAGCATTCTGTGTCCCGTCCATAAGAAAGGAAATAAGACTTTATGCTCCAACTACAGGGGCATAAGTCTTCTCCCTATCGCATACAAGATAGTGTCAGGGATATTGTGCGAACGACTAAAGCCCATGGTCAACAAAATAATTGGACCATACCAATGCGGCTTTTGACCTGGCAAGTCCACCATTGACCAGATATTTACCCAGCGCCAAATCCTGGAGAAGACCCAAGAGATGCAGATCGACACCTACCACCTTTTTGTCGATTATAAAGCAGCCTTCGACAGCCCCCTACGTTCAAAGGTATTCCAAGCAATGTCTGAATTTGGTATCGCCGCAAAGCTCATTCGGCTTTGTAAAATGACTCTAACTGACACAAGATCTTCAGTTAAAATAGGAAAGAACCTTTCCGAGGAGTTTTGTACCAAAAGAGGTTTCAGGCAAGGAGACAGCCTTTCGTGTGACCTTTTCAACATCCTGCTAGAAAAGGTTATACGAGGGGCAAACGTCAAAAGAAGTGGCACAATCTACACCAATAGCCACATGTTACTTGCTTATGCTGATGTAACCGTACCTTTATGAAGGTCGAAGAAGAATCTGCTAAAGTGGGAACGGCGAGAAGACCAAGTTGATGGTGTCGACGCGCAATGCGTCCATTGAGATCGGACCGACTGTGGAAGTTGGTTAATATAATATTGAGGTAGTAAAAGACTTCGTCTACCTCGGCACCTCCGTAAACACAACAAACGACATCAGTTGTGAAATAAAAAGAAGAATTGTATTGGCCAACAGATGCTATTTTGGTTTAAGTAAGCAGTTTAAAAACAAAGCCACAACTCGTCAAACAAAAATAACGATCTACAAAACACTAATACTACCCGTGCTGATGTATGGATCCGAAGCCTGGGTACTTGCGCAAGCAGACATGGCAGTGCTTGGTGTGTTTGAGAGAAAAATTCTTCGAAAGATCTACGGACCAATCTGCGTTGACGGTGAATATCGACGTCGCATGAACCACGAACTGTATCTGCTGTACAACAACATCAATATTCTTAAACGTATCGAGATGCAGCGATTGCGTTGGCTAGGCCATATCATAAGAATGAGCGATGATGACCCCGCTAAAAAGGTGTTTAAACACGGACCGCTTGGCGGTGCACGCAGAATTGGCAGGCCAAGGAATAGATGGCGCAAACAAGTGGATGATGAGATAAAAAGGCGCGGTATTCCAGAAAGCGAAGCAACAAATAGAGAGAATTGGAGATCTTTTCTTAGTTCGACCTATAGAACAAATGTTCTGTAATGGGTCAGCTAAGTAATTAAGTAAGGCCTCAATATTCCACCGAAATGGCTGAAATTTTGTGGTTAGTCTTCATTTGGGGTACAAAACATTCCATATGAAATTTGTCGGTATAGGTCTACGTCTTCATATAGCCCCCATAGAACGGTACCTCCCGATTTTCCGTATTTTGAAGGTTGTGGCCTTAATATTCCACAGAAATGGCTGAAATTTGGTGGTTAGTCTTCACTTGGGGTATAAAACATTCCATATAGAATTTGTCGGTATAGGTCACACGCCCTCATATAGTCCGCATAGGACGATATCTCCCAATTTTCGGTATTTTTGAAGGTTTTACCTATACTATACTACCAGTTTTGAAGGGTTTCATATAGAAAGGCACCGCCCGATTTTCGGTATTTTGAAGGTTTTAGCCTCATTATTCCACCGAAGCGGCTGAAATTTGGTATTTAGTCTTTTTCCGGGCTACAAAAATTTCCCTCAGAAATTTGTCGGTATACGTGCATGTTTTGGGGGGTACCCGCATAGAACGGTATATCCCAATTTTCGGTATATTTAAGGTACTTAGTCTTCGTTGAGGGTATAAAACTTTCTACCTGAAGTTTGTCGGTATAGGTCCATGTCTTCATATAGCCTCATAGAACGGTACCTCCCGATTTTCTACATATAGCTCGTTTTCCACCAAAATAGCTGACATTTGATATTAAGTTTTTGATGGAGGTATGAAACATTCCAGCTGAAATGTGCCGGTATAGGTCGACGTCCACAAATATCCCCATAGGACCGTACCTTCCGATTTACGGTATTTTGAAAGTTGTGGCCTCAATATACCACCGAATTTAGCATTTAATTTGCCAAAATATTGCTGAAGAGAAGTACCATCATAATCCCTTTTCTTCGAATAATCCCATAGGAGTGTACTTTCCGATTTTCGATATTTTAAGGTTGTGTCATCAATATTCCATCGAAACGGATGAAATTTAATATTTAATCTCCGTTGGTGGTATAAAACTTCCCACCTGAAAATTTCCGGTATTGTTCCATGTTTTTATACCCCCCATAGAAAGATCCCTCCCAATTTTCGGTATTTTGAAAGTTTTAGCCACAATATTCAATGGGAATAACTGAAATTTGGTATTTAGTCTTCGCTGGGGTTACGAAACTTTCCTCCAGAAATTTATCGGTACAAGTTAACGTTTTATACAGCCTCCATAGAACGGCGCTCCCGAGGTTGTTAACTATCCAAATCCAGAATATCCAGGTTTAGATCTAGTCGGTTTTGGCCAATTTTATGTATTTCGCTCAATTCGGAAAATTGTAAATATTGGTCCATGTTTTGGAAAGAACAAAAATGTCGCCCCATATAAGGGAGTATTATCAGTTGAGATGTAGGGAATATATATATTTTTTTAATTTTAACCCTCATGCGGTTTATCAAAGTGGTCTTACTTACTTAGCTGGCCCGTTACAGAACATTTGTTCCATATACCGAACTACGAAAAGATCTCCAATTCTCTCTGTTTAGAGCTTCGCTTTTTGGAATACCGCGCCTTGTCATCTCTTCATTCACTTGTTTGCGCCATCTATTCTTCAGCCTGCCAATTCGAATTTATACGCCTTTTTAGCGGGTTCATCATCGCTCATTCTTATTATATGGCCTGCATCTCGATACAGCTCGTGGTTCATGCGACGTCGATATTCACCTTCAACGCAGATTGGTCCGTAGATCTTTCGAAGAATTTTCCTCTCAAACACACCAAGCACTGCCTTATCTGCTTGCGCAAGTACCCATGCTTCGGAGCCATACATTAGCACGGGCAGTATCAGCGTTTTGTATAGTGTTATTTTTGTTTGACGAGATGTGGCTTTGCTTTTAAACTGCTTACTTAAACCAAAGTAGTATCTGTTGCCCAACACAATTCTTCTTTTTATTTCACAACTGATGTCGTTTGTTGCGTTTACGGAGGTGCCGAGGTACACGAAGTCTTTTACTACCTTAAAATTATAGGAACCAACTTCCACAGTTGGTCTGAGCTCAATGCACGCATTGCGCGTCGACACCATCAGCTTGGTCTTCTAGCCGTTTACCGCCAGACCTACTTTAGCAGATTCTCCTTCGACCTTCATAAAGGTATCGGTTACTTCCTTTACTGATCGTCCCATGATGTCTATATCATCAGCATAAGCAAGTAACATGTGGCTATTGATGTAGATTGTGCCACTTCTTTTGACGTTTACCTCTCGTATAACCTTTTCTAGCAGGATGTTGAAAAGATCACACGAAAGGCTGTCTCCTTGCCTGAAACCTCTTTTGGTACAAAATTCTTCGGAGAGGTTCTTTCCTATTTTAACTGAAGATCTTGTGTCAGTTAGAGTCATTTTACAAAGCCGAATGAGCTTTGCGGTTATACCAAATTCAGACATGGCTTGGAATACATTTGAACTTAGTGGGCTGTCGAAGGTTGCTTTATGATCGACAAAAAGATGGTAGGTGTCGATCTACATCTCTTGGGTCTTCTCCAGGATTTACCGCAGGGTAAATATCTGGTCAATGGTGGACTTGCCAGGTCTACAGCCGCGTTGGTATGGTCCAATTATTTCGTTGACCATGAGCTTTAGTCGTTCGCACAATATCCCTGACACTATCTTGTAGGCGATATGGAGAAGACTTATGCCCCTATAGTTGGAGCATAACGTCTTATCTCCTTTCTTATGGACGGGACACAGGATGCTTAGGTTCCAATCGGCGGGTACGCATTCTTCCTGTCAGATGGGGCTAACTAGCTGATGCATACACCTTATCAGCGTGTCGCCTCCGCTTTTAAACAGCTCGGCTGGGAGGCCATCTGATCCTACTGTCTTATTATTCTTCAGCCGGTTTATTCCTTTTTTTACCTCATCTTGGCCGGGTAGTACACATTCAATACCATCTTCTGGGATTGGATCTGTGGTATCGTCGTGGACTTCGCTACTATTGGATACCAGCAGATTGGAAAAATGCACCTTCCATATCCTGAGCACGCTATCTGTATTTGTTACCAGATTACCTTGCTGGTCTCTACAGGAAGATGTGCCCGTACCAAAGCCATCTGTTTGATGTTTCACTCTTTGGTAGAATTTTCGGACATCATTCTGTCTTCTGTACATCTCGATTTTTTAACACTCCCGCTTTTCCATCGCTCTCTTTTTCCTGCGGAAAAGACGTTTCTCCTCTCTCCTTTTCTCCCGATATCTCTCTCGTGCGCTACGCGTTGCTACTGATTGTAAAGTATCCCTATATGCCGCATTTTTCTCTTCGGTAGCAGCACAACACTCCTGGTCATACCATGGATTCCTTGGTGGAGGTCTCTGGTATCCAAGTATGGATTTTGCGGCTGTTTGCATGGAATGGGCAATATTTTGCCATTGTGTTGTTATGTTATCGAAACAAGGAGTGCTCTCATAGGGCAATTGGGCTAGTTGAGTGGAATCTGCTGTGGCTATCTGTTGTGTTTGCAGCCTATCGATGTCCAACTTCCGCGTTGTGTCTGTTCGTGATTTATTTGCAACGTTTAGACGGGTACGTACCTTTGCTGCAGCAAGGTAGTGGTCTGAATCAATGTTTGCGCCTCGGAACGATCGTACATCCAACACTCTGGATGAATGTCTTCCATCTATCACGACATGATCAATTGGATTACTTGTTCTTTGATCTGGAGACAGCCAGGTGCCCTTATGAATATCGAGATGATTAAACTGGTACTGCTAACTACCATGTTTTTTGCAGCTGCAAAGTCTATCAGCCTCATACCATTGTCAGATGTTTCACTGTGGAGACTGAATTTACCGACTGTTGGGCAAAAGATATTCTCCTTTCCAATTTCGCCTAGAATAATTTTAATGTCATGGGCAGGGCAACGGTCATCACGGTACTCTTGAATCAAATTTAAATGGAAGGTGCTTACACCTGGGAAGTTTTTGCGGATTCTGAAACTACAATGTTCATAGATGAGAAAAATCAAAAAACAAAAAAAAAAAAAAATCGCCGGAGCGCTTTTTAAATAAATCGCGATTTAAGTAGACATTTTTAGGGGTTGTTTAGGTTTTCACAATTTTGTTTAGAAACCGCAATTCCTATCAAAATGAGTCTGAAGAAAATGTTGTAGCTATCAAAATTCTCTACAAGATTGTTCTTTACGGTCTTTTCGTAGGTTTTACCATTTTTGAGATATTGAAGTTCAAATCGCCCCCTTATAAAACAATGTCATGAAGGGTGCGCCTTAACTAAGTTTTAATGAAAACCGCTTACTCAGGGCAAGTTTTTGTGAATTCTGAAACAGCAATGTTCATAGGTGAGCAAAATTCCAAAATCAAGAAAAAATCGCTGTAGGAATTTTTAAATAAATCGCGGTCAAAATTCACATTTTTAGGTGTTTTTTAGGTTTTCACGATTTTGCTTGGAAACCGCAAGTCCAATCGAAATGGAGCTGAAGAAAATTTTGTAGCTGTGAAAATTCTCTACAGGAGTGACGTTTGTGATTTGTTCTCAGGCTGTACCATTTTTGAGATAAAGAAGCTCAGTTTACATTTTTAGGTTTTTTTGTTAGGGTTTCGCGATTTTGCTTGAATACGGCAAGTCTTATCGGCTGAGAAAATCTTATAGCTGTGAAAATTCTCTACCAGACTGGCGTATGTAATTTTTCCTAGGTTGTACCATTTTTTTAGATATATAAGTTTAAGTTGGAAAATTGCAGTCATGACATTGTTTTATAAGGAGACGATACAGAATTGAATTGAATTTGAATTGTGCCAATTTCAACTTCTATATCTCAAAAGTTGTAAAACCTACGAAAATATCTTTAAGGTCAATCTTGTAGAGAATTTTGATAGCTACAACATTTTCATATTCATCATATTCCTATTTTTCATATTCCAAAACAACCCCTAAAAATGTCAACATGAATCGCGATTTATTTAAAAAGCGCTCCGGCGATTTTTTTTTTGTTTTTTGATTTTTCTCATCTATGAACATTGTGGTTTCAGAATCCGCAAAAACTTCCCTGGTGTAAGCACCTTCCATTTAAATATGATTCAAGAGCACCGTGTCATATGTTTCTTCTAAGCGCTCGTAAAATATATCTTTGATCTGTTCGTCCTTTTATTCAGTGGGAGCATGAGCGCAAATAAAGCTGATGTTGAAGAATTTAGCTTTTATTCGAATTGCAGCAAGTCTTTCATTCACTGGTGTGAAGCTGGATACCAGATGTTTTAGTCTCCGACTAACTACGAATCCGCAACCAAACTCATGCTTTACGTCATGGCAGCTATAATACAGTGCGTCACCTTTAGATGTTGTTGTGACGCCTTTCCCAATCCATCGTATTTCCTGTATGACAGTAATATCGGCCTTGTATTTTTCAAGTACGTCTGCCAATGCGAAGACTTTACCTTCTCTATAAAGAGTGCGTACCATCCAGGTGAAGATTCGCAGATCATGGTCCTTAAAACGTTTGCGGGGTTCGTCAACTTTAGAGGGGTTTGTTTTTCTTTTCTTTCGTTTTTTCATAGTAGGCTGTTTTTTCGAGGGGAGGGTTACTAATCCGACGCCCAAACCCATGTTTTTAACGTTCTTATGGGTGAACGCGCGGCACATGTTAGCTCACTACCATTAACAGGTGTTAAAGGCAGTTCCCCAGGTGACACCACGTGGAGGTCAGTGTCCACTTGAGATGAAAGAGGGACCAAGATAAATCCTGGACTTTGCCATGTTAAAACCGGTCAGGACCGTTTCTTGGTATCTTCCATCCCCTACGTCACAAAATTTATTGCGACAAACAATATTCTAACGGTTTTCGCTTCGCTTTCTAATAATGATTTCTAGCTATTCATGAGTATCAAATTGGTAATATTTACTCATATATTTATTAAGTGTATTATTTGTGATAACACATTATCAATGCATTTACAATTCACTACAATATTATCATGTCCCTAATATATATATTTTATATAATTATATCATAAAAATCATTAATATTCACAAAATCGCCTCATGTGTTGTGCCCATTCATGCGTATAAGTAATATAAATATAAATGCAACGTGGCGTATAAGTGTTTTCGATTTAATTATCATGTGATGTTATTGATCATACGCCATGCTTCTATAATAGAATTTCCACTTACTCTTATCAACAATTTAAAGGCTTTATGTAATGAAACAAAGTACACTATACTACACCGCGAAACAATTCGCAGATTTCCTTACTTAAGGTTTGTTTTCGTTTTCTTCTATAACTTTTTTTCTGCGCTCCTGTTTGATACACCTTTCCTTTGATACTTATTTTTTTACGAACAAAATGCAACACAAATCTTAGAATGATTTAAAAATATTTTTTCTTTTTTTTCTAAACTTTCCTATTTTATAATTTATTCTTTATCAAAATAAACTCCAGACTCCTTTTGATAAATGTTGTTGTGTTTGGTGTTAATCAATTTGTTTACTTTCTCTCTTCTTTTTTCCTTGTGTTATTTTTTCTTCAACAATAATTGGCTAAATGCCAAAAAATTTATTTATTTTTGTGATATTTTTTTTTTTTACAAATTACTGACATGTGGTTTACCAACGTGTGTGTGTGTCTGTGTTGCCCCTCTCAAAACTGTTTTTCTCCCTGCAACAACAAATGTTTTTTTTAACTCTTGCAACACTTCTCAAATTTCTAATCACTTGAATTTGCATATGCGTTTTGTGTTTGCTGCATATCTTCTTCGTATGCCTTGCAGACTTTTGGTTACCGGACGTCGACCCAGTAAAATAATAAATATTAGTCCTTTGCTCTTAGGAAAATTTGATAAATCTTCTAAAGATTCATCGCCCACAACAACAACAACAACAACAACGGTTACCACACCAACAAATATTATAGATAATCATGATTATGATTACAACAACACAATTGTGCTAGGGACGATGACGACGACAACAACAAGGACAACAACTTCAACTCCAACTTATTGCACAACTATGACAACAACAACCACAACTACAAATGATACTTCCTCGACTTCATCTACAGCAACTACCGCCACACCAACAACACGTAGCCCTCCCTATCTTCTCTGCAGTCCAGTTAAGGAAGTTTGAGAGATTAATTAAGGGGACGACACCCTTTCCTACATCACAAACACATTCACACACACTCAACCACATATATAGGAATAGTACTTACAGAGTAATAGAGGAAGATGACGGTAAACTATATTTTAGGAGCCGGGAAGAATAACAAATTTCAAAAAATATTTTTCGATAAGAGTTTTAACATTTTTTCTTAAAACGTTTTATAGAGAATATAAAGGTAACAAATGCTTGTATATTTTTTCTGTAATGCAAAAAAGGAGAAGAAGAAGAAAGTTACGTTAGTATATTTTTCTAATAAGCAAATAAAAACCGCCACCACCACCACTACAAACTACTTTAAAAACCTCATAACCTCAATCAAAAATGCAACTAAAATTGTGAACATATTTTCATACAAAGTCTCTTTTTAGAGAAATTATATAATACATACATATTTCATCATATATGTATATAGAATAAAATAATTTACATATACACACATACCCATGGAATAAAAAGTCATATTTAATGGAAACTTTTATGGAATATTGACATTGTGGAACATTTTTTGAGATGTCTGCCTTGGACTCGTATTGTCCTGAGTTCGATATATTTATAATCTCAGCATTTAACGAGGGTGTGTATATTAGGCCGGGGCGATTTGTATGGTGGGAAAAAACCTTAATGGGCACTTTGCGTTTCTGATTCCTGGGATTGAACTGTTTAAAATAAGTCCACTAGAACATAGGTCTACGGTGAAAATCGAGCCTCCCGATTTTGACTTTAAGTTTTTTATTCAAGTTTTTTTTTACATTTTGGCATATAATTTGGCATTTTTTCGATCTAACCCAAAGACAGATATGCCCGTTTAAATTTAAAAATCTAAGAAACCCAGATTTTCACTACTTTTACCGTTATAAAAAATAAAACGAAGTTACCCAAACGAACTAAAGGCATTTTCGTTCTCCATGGATCCCAACACGATAGATTTTTGCATCAGAACGCTTGAATTTTTTTCTGGTCAACTTTTGTACTACAGTGCCATTTATTGACATTTTCCTTAAAGTTTGCACCTTCTCAAGGCCAAAACCGCCTGAAGAGGCATTCCAATGCTTTTGCGATGTATTAGAGAGTTCTTAATTAATGTCTTGGCTATAATTTTTGTCTTTGTGTTGCTTCGAAAATCTCAATGGGTTGGCCGTTATATGCCAAAGTATCAAAAAAAAAAAAAAAAAAAAAACTTGGATAAAAAACTTAAAGTCAAAATCGGAAGGCTCGATTTTCACCGTAGACCTATGGTCTAGTGGACTGTTTTGATCAGTTCAGTCCCAGGAATCAGAAACCCGAAGGGCCCATTAAGGTTTTTAAATCGCCCCGGCCTAATGTATATACACTTTCATACGAGCCAAATGTGTGTATGTTTGGACGAAATCTGTTTCAGACAATTTGTAGCCATCCGTCCTGTCTGGCTGGCTGGAGCTCACGATAACTCCCGAACGGATCAACCGATTCGGTCCAAAATTTTGTCCGTTTGGTGGCTCCCCGTCTACGTCTGTCTACGTGCCTACCTCCCCCACAGAAGTTCGAAAATGTTCGGAAAATTTGTGCGCACGATAACCCTTGAAGGGAGTAAACGATTTGGTCCATACTTTGATGAGGTTCCAATATGGATTCAATGGGTCCACTCCTTCGGGTACCTCCCACACAAATTTTCGAAAAAGTTCAGTTTAGGACCAGCACTCAAATCGCTCTGATTTTTGTTCTGACAACTTGCATTCCTTGTCCCCTATACGACGGTACAAGTTTCCTCAGGAGCAAATCCCTACTTCCTAAGAAAATAGCCTGAAAGGTGCTAAAACCCCTGACACGGTGTATAGTTGTTGGAGCGCAAGATAACTCTCGAATGGATCTATCGGTTCGGTACAACATTTGGCCATCGTAATATTTTTTTTCAAACTTAGTTTATGTTCGAAGATAAGCCATATCGGTCCACTTCTTTAGGTACCTCTCCCACAAAAGTTTAAAAATGTTCGGAAAATTGTGCGCACGACAGCTCTTGAAGGGAGTGACCGATTTGGTCCTTATTTTAAACACCCTAATATATCTACCAGATATAGATCAGGTTCGAATATGGACTATATTTGTCCACTCCTTCGGCTAAATCCCACACAAAATTTTGGAAAAGTTCAGTTTAGGACCTGAACTCGAATCGCTTTGATTTTTGTTGTAACAACTTGCATTCACTGTGCCCTATATGACGGTACAAGTTCCATCAGGAGCAAGTCCATACTTCCTGAGAAAATAGTCTGAAAGGTGAAAAATACCCCTATGACACCGTGTGTAGTGGTTGGAGCGAAAGATAACTCTCGACGGATTTGCCGATTCGGTCCAAAATTTGGCCGTCGTAATATTTTGTCCAAACTTAGTTTAAGATCGAAAATAAGCCATATCGGTCCACTTCTTTAGGTACCTCTCCCACAAAAGTTTAAAAATGTTCGGAAAATTATGCGCACGACAGCTCTTGAAGGGAGTGACCGATTTGGTCGTTATTTTAAACACCCTAATATATCTACCAGATGTAGATCAGGTTCGAATGTGGACTATATTTGTCCAATCCTTTGGGTACCTCCTATACAAAATTTCGATAAAGTTCACTTTAAGACCTGCTCTCGAATCGCTTTGATTTTTGTTGTAACAACTTGCATTCACTGAGCCCTATATGGCGGCGCAAGTTTCATTAGGAGCAAGTCCAAACTTCCTGAGAAAATAGTCTGAAAGGTGCAAAAAAAAAAACCCCTATGACACCGTGTGTAGACGTTGGAGCGAAAGATAACTCTCGACGGATCTGCCGATTCGGGCCAAAATTTGGCCTTCGTAATGTTTTGTTCAAACTTAGTTTAAGCTCGAAGCTAAGCCATTTCGGTCCACACCTTCAGGTACCTCCCTCACAAAAGTTCGAAAATGTTCGGAAAAATTGTGCGCTCGATAACACTTGATATGAGAGACCGCTTTAGTCCATACTTTACACATTCAAATTATCGAGTTCGAATATATTTATCCACTTCTTCGGGTACCTCCCACACAAAATTTCGGATAAGTTCACTTTAAGACCTGCTCTCGAATCACTTTGATTTTTGTTGAAGCAACTTGCATTCGCTGTCTCCTTTACGACGGTAAACGTTTTTCAGGGGCAAGTCCATACTTCCTGAGAAAACAAGTCCGAAAGGTGTGACACCAGTGGTTAGTGGTTGGAGGATTAGGTCCAATTAGGTCCAAAAATTTGGCCTTCGTCATATTTTGTCCAAACTTATTTTCCGTTCGAAGATGGGCAATACCGGTCCACAACTTCTCGTACATCCCCCCAATATTAAAAAAATACTACTAGATTGGTATGCACGCTATCTTCTGAAGGGGGCAACCAATTTGGTCCAAATTTAATTTAACTTCTAAAATGCCCAATATCGGCACTCTCCTTGTGGAACCTCCCCCCACAAAAGTTCAACAAAAATTGTGCGCTCGATAACACTTGATATGAGAGACCGCTTTAGTCCATACTTTACACATTCAAATTATCGAGTTCGAATATATTTATCCACTTCTTCGGGTACCTCCCACACAAAATTTCGGATAAGTTCACTTTAAGACCTGCTCTCGAATCACTTTGATTTTTGTTGAAGCAACTTGCATTCGCTGTCTCCTTTACGACGGTAAACGTTTTTCAGGGGCAAGTCCATACTTCCTGAGAAAACAAGTCCGAAAGGTGTGACACCAGTGGTTAGTGGTTGGAGGACACGATAACGCTCGAACTGATCAACCGATTAGGTCCAAAAATTTGGCCTTCGTCATATTTTGTCCAAACTTATTTTCCGTTCGAAGATGGGCAATACCGGTCCACAACTTCTCGTACATCCCCCCAATATTAAAAAAATACTACTAGATTGGTATGCACGCTATCTTCTGAAGGGGGCAACCAATTTGGTCCAAATTTAATTTAACTTCTAAAATGCCCAATATCGGCACTCTCCTTGTGGAACCTCCCCCCACAAAAGTTCAACATTTGTGTCTAAGTGCAGTTTAGGGTCTATTCAAAGATCCTTTGGAAATGTATACCGATGCTGTTCGTTGTGGTCCTGTTTACAGAGATATTATGTTTTCCGTGGCCAAGTCCATGGTTCCTGACAAACTTATACGATAACCTACTACACCTTTTTCAGATGTAATTCGAATAATTTTAGTTGTAATTCAAGAACTCCATTTGTAATTCGTAACATTTTATTTGTAATTCTAGAATTCCAATTGTAATTCGAAATTTTGTAATTCGAATTATTCAATTTGTAATTCTAATTATTCCATTTGAAATTCGAATTATTCCATTTTGTAATTCGAATTATTTTAATTGTAATTCGAGAATTCTATTTGTAATTCGTAACATTTCACTTATAATTCGAGAATTCCAATTGTTATTCGAAGTATTCCATTTGTAATTCGAATTATTCCATTTGTAATTCGAAATGTTCCATTTGTAATTCGAATTATTCCATTTGAAATTTGAATTATTCCATATGTAATTCGAATTATTCCATTTGTAATTCAAATTATTCTATTTAAAATTCGAATTATTCCATTTGTAATTCGAATGATTTCATTTGTAATTTCAAATAAAATATTTCGAATTACAAATGGAATAATTCGAATTACAAATGAAAAAATTCGAACTACAAATGGAATAATTCAATTTTCAAATGGAATAATTCGAATTACAAATGGAATAATTCGAATTTCAAAGAGAATAATTTGAATTGCAAATGAAATAATTCGAATTTCAAATGGAATAATTCGAATTTTAAATAGAATAATTCGAATTACAAATGAAATAATTCGAATTTCAAATGGAATAATTCGAATTACAAATGAAATAATTCGATTTCCAAACGGAATACTTCGCATTTCAAATGGAATAATTCGAATTTCAAATGGAATAATTCGAATTACAAATGGAATAATTCAAATTATAAATGGAATAATTCGAATTACAATTGGAATTCTCGATTTAGAAATAAAATGTTACGAATTACAAATAGAATAATCGAATTACAAAGGAAATGTTACGAATTAAAACTGCACAGAAAAAATTTAGCCATTTGATAAAAAAATTCAAAGATTCAATCAAAAATTTATCGATTTTTCGGCGATAAAAAAATTGTCGTATTGACAAAATTCGATAAAATTATTTGATCACAAAGTAAAAATACAACTGATAAAATATTTCACATATTGGCAAAAATATTTTTCAAAATATTCCACATTGTGCTTGATAAAAACAAAATATTTTCTTGATGAAAAAAATTGTTGAATACATTTGTTTTCAATCGATAAAAAAATGTTCATATTTACAATTATTTTTTGTTGTTTTTTGTTAAATACAAACCGAAAAGCCAAATTGGTCGAGAATGGTTCGATATTGATTTTAAATTAGATTAAAACTATTAATAAGCTATTACGGAAAGCGCATATGTCATTTTAACAAATAAAATTAAATAATGCATTACTGAACTTCAATGCATTTGGTGCGGAAACTTTTTTCGCGATAGAGAAAAAATGACACGGTATTTCATAGTAGTTTTTCGTGCTCTACGGGGCTATGCGGTGGTATATTTGATATTTGCAAAAATTGCAAAAAAGTTATAACCCTAATGTTTATTGGTAGCTATTCTAACAACCACTGAATGCTGTTACAAAATTTGGAATATTTTGATACATATGTTTGTCAATATGTGAAATATTTTATCAGTTCAATATAAAAAAATCGATAAATATTTTAGTCAATATGTGAAATATTTTATTAGTTGTATTTTTACTTTGTGATCAAATAATTGTATCGAATTTCGTCAATATAACAATTTGTTTATCTCCGGAAATAAATTTTTTTCTGTGTGCAATGTTTCGGGTTACATGTGGAAAAGGTGTAGTGTAGTGAAATGATATGACTTCCAAAATAAGACCCACTTACATAATTGACTATATTGGTCCATTCCTTCCGCAACACTTTCGTACTTTAATCCTAATCCACATTTTTGTCGGCAAGTTCAAATGTCCGAAAAGGGCCACAAAATTCTGAAAAGATCCTAAATACATTCGATCTGTCTGTAGATAAAAGTTTCAATTCGCACAGGCAAAGCCGACTGATACTTCTTTACTTGTCTAAGACATATTTCCTGTTCTATGTACTTCCCGTTCATAAATGTTCCCTTTCAATATTATCCATATATGTTTTCCTCTTTCATATACCTTCTTATAGAACGATCAAGGTCATTGATATTAACCAACACACATTATATTTCATTTCATCTGCATTCCATTCCAAGTGTGTATAACCCTCAAATGCTCTGTGTTATGTGTCCTTACAATATGTACCTAGTATATAACAACAAATATATAGTGAAGTTTTGATTTCAAATAAACAAAAAAAAAAAAACACAAAACTGTCAACTATAGGCTTACATAAATAAAAAAATAAAAACAAAAATAAAATAAAATCTTTAATCAACTGTTGTGTCTTCAATTGATTTTGACATTCAAATTAACCCCTCACCACCCCCCATTCACAGTGATGTTATTGAAAAAGATGAAGATGACCACAAATCGTATGATGGTGATAATGACGATGATGATGATAATGAAAATGATGATAGCATTAAGGATGCAATTGTCAACGGTGATAGTGATAGTTCTGCATCTACAGTAATAGTAGCTCCAACACCAGAATCCAAAGATAAACAATCTGCACAATCATAATGAGCACACAGACATTATCTTCCTTCTGCAGAATCACAATCACAACCACCAATAATAATTCTCAGTAATATCAACACAACTACTAGCACAATCAGCACCACCACCACAACTACTACTCCTACTACTATTACTACTACTTATATCCACTCGTCTTTCCTAAAAAATTAATAATAATACAATAACAATAATAATCTTAACTAACCCCTAATTTTCTAAAACTATTTAAACTACTTATTATTTTTTACACTTACACAAGTTTACAGGCGTTTTGGAACTGAATTATATATGTTTTCAATGAGATTTTAAAGTGAAACTTATAACATAGTTGGACCATTTTTAAGTAATACCTATTGTGGTATGCATAAATATAGCTTCAGTGATTTTTGAAGAAATTTTATTAGCTTTAATTTCTTAAATAAAACACACCAATATTGAAGCCAAAAAAAATATAGATTAAAAAATATTTTAATTTTTAAGTCAGTTCCAAATGGGACTTGTAAACTTATATTATTTATTAAACATAATTTTTTTCTTAACACATATCTACTCTTTGAATCTTTGTAGTCACATAAACTTATTGAGCTAACAGTTTTTAGTGTATTTATTGTATGTCTATTTTTTAGTTTTTTTTTTAGTTTTTAATATACTAAACTTTGTTTTTCATTATTAATAAATTAATTTTATAATAAAACATGTCGAACTAATTTATATATTTTTTTTTTATTAAAAATGTTTCTTTTTTTAATTTTTGAATGTTTAACCACCACCACTGTTTGTTAAATGCACCTTTTAATTTATTCGTTGTGTGTATTATTTTATTGGGCTTTATTGTAATATTGTTAAACATATATTATATAATATAAATGTGGTTTTTACATGTTTGCACAATTTTTATAAATAACAATAAAAAATAAAATCAAGAAATTAACAAATTAATTCTAACTTATAATAAATTAATAAATCAATTTCTTAGGTAATATTTTTTTAAGACTCTGAATTTTTAACAATATTTTTTCAACGCTCTACAAGAGGCTTGGATTTTTTAGGAATATTTTTTTCAACGCTCTACAAGAGGCATGCATTTCTTAAACAAATTTTTAAAGGCTGTACAATGGTCATAGATTTTTAAAGAATATTTTTCAAGGCTATGCCATAGGTGTGGATTTTTTAAGAACAAATTTACACGGCTCTGCAAGAGGCATGGATATTTTAAGAATACTTTTCCAATGATCTACTATGGGAATGATTCGTAATAGGCGTGATTGTTTAAGAATATTTTTAAGGCTCTTGCAATAGTCGTGGATTTTTTAAAAATATTTTTTCAAGGCTCTGCCATAGCCGTTGATTTTTTAAGAATATTTTTTCAAGGCTCTGCCATAGGCGTGGATTTTTTAAGAATATTTTTTCAACGCTCTGCCATAGCCGTGGATTTTTTAAGAATATTTTTTCAAGGCTCTGCCATAGGCGTGGATTTTTTAAGAATATTTTTTCAAGGCTCTGCCATAGGCGTTTATTTTTTAAGAATATTTTTTCAAGGCTCTGCAATAGGCGTGGATTTTTTAAAAATATTTTTTCAAGGCTCTGCCATAGGCGTGGATTTTTTAAAAAATATTTTTTCAAGGCTCTGCCATAGGCGTGGATTTTTTAAAAATATTTTTTCAAGGCTCTGCCATAGGCGTGGATTTTTTAAAAAATATTTTTTCAAGGCTCTGCCATAGGCGTGGATTTTTTAAAAATATTTTTTCAAGGCTCTGCCATAGGCGTGGATTTTTTAAAAATATTTTTTCAAGGCTCTGCCATAGGCGTGGATTTTTTAAAAATATTTTTTCAAGACTCTGCCTAGGCGTGGATTTTTTAAGAATATTTTGTCAAGGCTCTTCATTAGGCGTGGATTTTTTAAGAATATTTTGTCAAGGCTCTTCATTAGGCGTGGATTTTTTAAGAATATTTTTTCAAGGCTCTGCCATAGGCGTGGATTTTTTAAGAATATTTTTTCAAGGCTCTGCCATAGGCGTGGATTTTTTAAGAATATTTTTTCAAGGCTCAACCATAGGCGTGGATTTTTTAAGAATATTTTTTCTAGGCTCTGCCATAGGCGTGGATTTTTTAAGAATATTTTTCAAGGCTCTGCCATAGGCGTGGATTTTTTAAGAATATTTTTTCAAGGCTCTGCCATAGGCGTGGATTTTTTAAAAATATTTTTTCAAGGCTCTGCCATAGGCGTGGATTTTTAAGAATATTTTTTCAAGGCTTACCATAGGCGTGGATTTTTTAAAAATATTTTTTCAAGGCTCTGCCATAGGCGTGGATTTTTTAAAAATATTTTTTCAAGGCTCTGCCATAGGCGTGGATTTTTTAAAAATATTTTTTCAAGGCTCTGCCATAGGCGTGGATTTTTTAAAACTATTTTTCAAGGCTCTGCCATGGGGTTGGATTTTTTGCGAAAATTTTTTTCAATGGTCTGCCATAGGCGTGGATTTTTTAAGAATATTTTTTCAAGGCTCTGCCATAGGCGTGGATTTTTTAAGAATATTTTTTCAAGGCTCTGCCATAGGCGTGGATTTTTTAAGAATATTTTTTCAAGGCTCTGCCATAGGCGTGGATTTTTTAAGAATATTTTTTCAAGGCTCTGCCATAGGCGTGGATTTTTTAAGAATATTTTTTCAAGGCTCTGCCATATGCGTGGATTTTTTAAGAATATTTTTTCAAGGCTCTGCCATAGGCGTGGATTTTTTAAGAATATTTTTTCAAGGCTCTGCCATAGGCGTGGATTTTTTAAGAATATTTTTCAAGGCTCTGCCATAGGCGTGGATTTTTTAAGAATATTTTTCAAGGCTCTGCCATATGCGTGGATTTTTTAAGAATATTTTTTCAAGGCTCTGCCATAGGCGTGGATTTTTTAAAAATATTTTGCAAGGCTCTGCCATAAGCGTGAATTTGTTAAGAATATTTTTTCAAGGTTCTGCCATAGTCGTGGATTTTTTAAGAATATTTTTTCAAGGTTCTGCCGTAGGCGTGGATTTTTTTAAGAATAATTTTTCAAGGCTCTGTTATTGGCTTGGATTTTTGATGAATATTTTCTCCAATGGGAGTGGATTTTTTATGAATATTTTTTCCAATGGGCGTGGATTTTTTATGAATATTTTCACCAATGGGCGTGGATTTTTTATGAATATTTTCTCCAATGGGCGTTGATTTTTAAGCCTTTTTTTCAGGGCTCTGCCATAGGCGTGGATTTTTTAAGAACATTTTTTCAAAGCTCTGCCATAGGCGTGGATTTTTTAAGAATCATTTTTCAAGGGTCTGCCATAGGCGTGGATTTTTTAAGAATATTTTTTCAAGGCTCTGTCATGGGCGTGGATTTTTTAAGAATATTATTTCAAGGCTCTGCCATAGGCGTGGATTTTTTAAAAATATTTTTTCAAGGCTCTGCCATAGGTGTGAATTTTTTAAAAATATTTTTTTCAAGGCTCTGCCATAGGCGTGGATTTTTAAGAATATTTTCTTAAGGCTCAACCATAGGCGTGGATATTTTAAGAATATTTTTTCAAGGCTCTGCCATAGGCGTGGATTTTTTAAAAATATTTTTTCAAGGCTCTGCCATAGGCGTGGATTTTTTAAAAATATTTTTTCAAGGCTCTGCCATAGGCGTGGATTTTTTAAAAATATTTTTTCAAGGCTCTGCCATAGGCGTGGATTTTTTAAAAATATTTTTTCAAGGCTCTGCCATAGGCGTGGATTTTTTAAAAATATTTTTTCAAGGCTCTGCCATAGGCGTGGATTTTTTAAAAATATTTTTTCAAGGCTCTGCCATAGGCGTGGATTTTTTAAAAATATTTTTTCAAGGCTCTGCCATAGGCGTGGATTTTTTAAAAATATTTTTTCAAGGCTCTGCCATAGGCGTGGATTTTTTAAAAATATTTTTTCAAGGCTCTGCCATAGGCGTGGATTTTTTAAAAATATTTTTTCAAGGCTCTGCCATAGGCGTGGATTTTTTAAAAATATTTTTTCAAGGCTCTGCCATAGGCGTGGATTTTTTAAAAATATTTTTTCAAGGCTCTGCCATAGGCGTGGATTTTTTAAAAATATTTTTTCAAGGCTCTGCCATAGGCGTGGATTTTTTAAAAATATTTTTTCAAGGCTCTGCCATAGGCGTGGATTTTTTAAAAATATTTTTTCAAGGCTCTGCCATAGGCGTGGATTTTTTAAAAATATTTTTTCAAGGCTCTGCCATAGGCGTGGATTTTTTAAGAATATTATTTCAAGGCTCTGCCATAGGCGTGGATTTTTTAAGAATATTTTTCAAGGCTCTGCCATAGGCGTGGATTTTTTAAGAATATTTTTCAATGCTCTGCCATAGGCGTGGATTTTTTAAGAATATTTCTTCAAGGTTCTGCAATAGGCGTGGATTTTTTAAAAATAGTTTTTCAAGGCTCTGCCATAGGCGTGGATTTTTTAAAAATATTTTTTAAAGGCTCTGCCATAGGCGTGGATTTTTTAAAATATTTTTTCAAGGCTCTGCCATAGGCGTGGATTTTTTAAAAATATTTTTTCAAGGCTCTGCCATAGGCGTGGATTTTTTAAAAATATTTTTTCAAGGCTCTGCCATAGGCGTGGATTTTTTAAAAATATTTTTTCAAGGCTCTGCCATAGGCGTGGATTTTTTAAAATATTTTTTCAAGGCTCTGCCATAGGCGTGGATTTTTTAAGAATATTTTTCAAAGCTTTGCAATAGGCGTGGTTTTTTAAGAATATTTTTAAGGCTCTGCCATAGGCGTGGATTTTTTTATGAATATTTTGTCAAGACTCTGCCATATGCGTGGATTTGTTTAAGAATATTTTTTCAAGGCTGTGCCATGGGCGTAGATTTTTTAAGATTATTTTTTAAGGCTCTGCCATAGGCGTGGATTTTTTTATGAATATTTTGTCAAGACTCTGCCATATGCGTGGATTTGTTTAAGAATATTTTTTCAAGGCTGTGCCATGGGCGTAGATTTTTTAAGATTATTTTTTAAGGCTCTGCCATAGGCGTGGATTTTTTTATGAATATTTTGTCAAGACTCTGCCATATGCGTGGATTTGTTTAAGAATATTTTTTCAAGGCTGTGCCATGGGCGTAGATTTTTTAAGATTATTTTTTAAGGCTCTGCCATGGGCGTAGATTTTTTAAGATTATTTTTTAAGGCTCTGCTATAGGCGTGGATTTTTTAAGAATATTTTTTCAAGGCTCTGTTATAGGCGTGGTTTTTTAAGAATATTTTTTCAAGGTTCTGCAATAGGCGTGGATTTTTTAAAAATATTTTTTCAAGGTTCTGCAATAGGCGTGGATATTTTAAAAATATTTTTTCAAGGTTCTGCAATAGGCGTGGATTTTTTAAAAATATTTTTTCAAGGTTCTGCAATAGGCGTGGATTTTTTAAAAATATTTTTTCAAGGTTCTGCAATAGGTGTGGATTTTTTAAAAATATTTTTTCAAGGTTCTGCAATAGGCGTGGATTTTTTAAAAATATTTTTTCAAGGTTCTGCAATAGGTGTGGATTTTTTAAACATATTTTTTCAAGGTTCTGCAATAGGCGTGCATTTTTTAAACATATTTTTTCAAGGTTCTGCAATAGGCGTGGATATTTTAAAAATATTTTTTCAAGGTTCTGCAATAGGCGTGGATTTTTTAAAAATAATTTTTCAAGGTTCTGCAATAGGCGTGGATTTTTTAAAAATATTTTTTCAAGGTTCTGCAATAGGCGTGGATTTTTTAAAAATATTTTTTCAAGGTTCTGCAATAGGTGTGGATTTTTTAAAAATATTTTTTCAAGGTTCTGCAATAGGTGTGGATTTTTTAAAAATATTTTTTCAAGGTTCTGCAATAGGTGTGGATTTTTTAAAAATATTTTTTCAAGGTTCTGCAATAGGCGTGGATTTTTTAAGAATATTTTTTCAAGGCTCTGCCATAGGCGTGGATTTTTTAAAAATATTTTTTCAAGGTTCTGCAATAGGCGTGGATTTTTTAAGAATATTTTTTCAAGGCTCTGCCATAGGCGTGGATTTTTTAAGAATATTTTTCACGGCTCTGCTATAGGCGTGCATTTTTTAAGAATATTTTTTCAAGACTCTGCAATAGGCGTGGATTTTTAAAGAATATTTTTTCAAGGCTCTGCCATAGGCATGACTTTTTGAAGAATATTTTTAAGGCTCTGTAATTTTAGAATATTTTTTTCAAGGCCCTGCCATAGGCGTTGATTTTTTAAGAATATTTTTTCAAGGCTCTGCCATAGGCGTTGATTTTTTAAGAATATTTTTTCAAGGCTCTGCCATAGGCGTGGATTTTTTAAGAATATTTTTTCAAGGCTCTGCCATAGGCTTGAATTTTTTAAGAATATTTTGTCAAGGCTCTGCCATAGGCGTGGATTTTTTAAGAATATTTTTTAAGGCTCTGCCATAGGCGTGGATTTTTTAAGAATATTTTTTAATGCTCTGCCATAGGCGTGGATTTTTTAAGAATATTTTTTAAGGCTCTGCCATAGGCGTGGATTTTTTAAGAATATTTGTTAAGGCTCTGCCATAGGCGTGGATTTTTTAAGAATATTTTTTAAGGCTCTGCCATAGGCGTGCTTTTTTTCAATGATCTGCCATATTTTTTCAAGGTTCTGCCATAGGCTTGAATTTTTTAAGAATATTTTGTCAAGGCTCAGCCATGGGCGTGGATTTTTTAAGAATATTTTTCAAGGCTCTACTATAGGCGTGGATTATTTAAGAATATTTTTTAAGGCTCTGCCATAGGCGTGCTTTTTTTCAATGATCTGCCATATTTTTTCAAGGTTCTGCCATAGGCTTGAATTTTTTAAGAATATTTTGTCAAGGCTCAGCCATGGGCGTGGATTTTTTAAGAATATTTTTCAAGGCTCTACTATAGGCGTGGATTATTTAAGAATATTTTTCAAGGCTCTACTATAGGCGTGGATTTTTTAAGAATATTTTTTCAAGGCCCTGCCATAGTCGTGGATTTTTTAAAAATATTTTTTCAAGGCTTGGATTTTGTAAAAACATTTTTTCAAGGCTTTGCCATAGGCGTTGATTTTTTAAAAATATTTTTTCAAGGCTCTGCCATAGGCGTGGATTTTTTAAAAATATTTTTTCAAGGCTCTGCCATAGGCGTGGATTTTTTAAGAATATTTTTTCAAGGCTCTGCCATAGGCGTTGATTTTTAAGAATATTTTTTTAAGGCTCTGCCATAGGCGTGGATTTTTTAAAAATATTTTTTCAAGGCTCTGCCATAGGCGTGGATTTTTTAAGAATATTTTTTCAAGGCTCTGCCATAGGCGTTGATTTTTAAGAATATTTTTTTAAGGCTCTGCCATAGGCGTGGATTTTTTAACAATATTTTTCAAGGCTCTGCCATAGGCGTGGATTGTTTAAGAATATTTTATTAAGGCTCTGCCATAGGCGTGGATTTTTTAACAATATTTTTCAAGGCTCTGCCATAGGCGTGGATTTTTTAAGAATATTTTTCAAGGCTCTGCCATGGGCGTGGATTTTTTAAGAATATTTTTTCAAGGCCCTGCTATAGGCGTGGATTTTTTAAAAATATTTTTTCAAGGCTTGGATTTTGTAAAAATATTTTTTCAAAGGCTTGGATTTTGTAAAATCATTTTTTCAAGGCTCTGCCATAGGAGTGGATTTTTGAAGACTATTTTTTCAAGGCTCTGCCATAGGAGTGGATTTTTGAAGACTATTTTTTCAAGGATCTGCCCTAGGCGTAGATTTTTTTAAGAATATTTTTTCAAGGCCTTGTCATAGGCGTGGATTTTTTAAAAATATATTTTCAAGGCTCTGCCATAGGCGTGTATATTTAAGAATATTTTTCAAGGCTCTGCCATATGCGTGGATATTTAAGAATATTTTTCAAGGCCTATAGCAGAGCATGGATTTTTTAAGAATATTTTTTCAAGGCTCTGCCATAGGCGTGGATTTTTTAAAAATATTTTTTCAACGCTCTGCCTTGGGCGTTTATTTTTTAAGAATATTTTTCAAGGCTCTGCCATAGGCATGATTTTTTAAGAATATTTTTAAGGCTCTGCCATGAGCGTGGATTAGGCATGGATTTTTTAAGAATATTTTTTCAAGGCTCTGCCATAGGCGTGGATTTTTTAAGAATATTTTCCAATGCTCTGCCATAGGCATGGATTTTTAAAGAATATTTTTTCAAGGCCCTGTCATAGGCGTGGATTTTTAAAAATATTTTTCAAATGTCTGCAATAGCCGTAGATTTTTTAGGAATATTTTTCAAATGTCTGCAATAGCCGTAAATTTTTTAGGAATATTTTTCATGTGTCTGCATAAGCCGTGGAAGAATGTCACTGACAGATTTTTCACCTTTACCTTCCACCTCCCAAAATCTTTACAAAGTAGCACGTATAAAAAAAATAACAACGATGCAGTAGGAAAAAGCGTTCTAAAGCAAGAACATGTCTCTCCGACGAGCTGACAGGCGATCAAAGTACACAAAGTGCGCTCGCTTCAGTAATATAAAACAGTGCCTATTCCGTAGGTTGTATGTTACATTATAGGTTATTGTTGTTGGAATAAAACAAAAAAAAAAAACAATTAATTAAAATATGTTTCCTTCTTTTTTAATTGTGTACATGTGTGAAAGCACTGTGCATCGGTCTTGCTTTATCCATATCAAGACCGGGCTCTGAAGATTTTGACAATTTTACAGCATAATGGTTGCCCTTGTGGATTTGGGTACAGTAGCCATACTTACTATGAAAACTATTATTTAAACTTACTCACCCAAAAAGGTTTCAAAATTTAGTAAAACGTTAAGGAAAGAACTTATGTGGGGTTAAAAAAAATGTTCAGCGACTTAGGAAGGGGTAAAATTACACCTCTTTGTGAACTGCTAGCTTATTAAAACACAACAATTCGTGTAGGTTATGTTAGATATTCCCCTGCGATAAAAGATATAAATTTTTATTTGAAATATTAAACACAAACATTTCTTGATTTTATTTCTTAATATTTTGCACAAAATATATGTTTTGTGTGTTTTATGTTTTTGTATTTTATTTTTAATAAATATGTATTATAAATAAATTAATATTTTAATTAATAATAATAACTTCTTTTATTTTAATTATAACAATATCAATGCAATTTTGTTGTTATCATAAAATTTCCTGCAACAAAGCTCCTAAAATTCTATAACTATTCCTCCCCAACCTTTTAGAGAGACTCAGAAGTGTTTTGTATCCCTCCTGTATAACTCTATATATTAACTTATCTTTCGTACTTACAAATCCAAATAAAAAACTAAAATAATAACACGTGTTTTATTGTTGCAATAACTTCTACTAAAAATCAAACAATCCTCTTTTTTTTGTTTTTTGTTTTTCAAAACTAACCAAACTAAAAAAATTACAGTAATAAAAATAATAATTATAACAATATTAAAAACCAACAACGACAAACATTAAGAAACTCACCACATGTTTCCCGTTTTTGTTTTCTTCCACTTCCAATTTTTTTCTTTTAGTGATGAGACTAACGAAAGTACTGACAAAAAGTAATGAAACGCTTGTCCGAATGTTAAAAAAAAAAAAACATCCAAAATCCCCCCTCTAATATTAACATCGTAAACTAGAATCGCATCAAGTAGTTTGAGAACAGAGAGTAGTTTGAAATAACCAAAAACAAAACTAAAAAATTCCTTCCTTCCTTAACAAAAATAATAACTAACCCATGAAGATAATGATGAGAATTATCATGGTGGTCATTAAGAGATGGCTATTTGACGCCAAGGCTGCCGTTTAAAGTAGAATTCTTGGTGGATATGTAGCCAGGTCGGGGGACCTTTAAATTCATATATTTGGTCCTTAATCTATTTATTCTAGAGATTAAGGTATCCTCGAGAAATGAAAATATGGGGAATTAACACCAGCATGCCATCCTAGTTTTAATACCATCCAATCCACCACAACAACTACTACTACCACTGACTACTTCCATAATGTAACGAATTTACAAAGTAAAGAAACACAACCAACGTCCCTAAACTTATATTCATAATACAAAAAAATGTACTTTTAGTGTATATATTGTATATATAAAAAATATAGAATTAAACATCGCAACTAAATCCAAAATCCAATCCCTAACACAAGCAAAAATTAATAATAATCCCAATAAAAGTCAAATAATTTTTGAATGTAAGTATACCACGGAGTAAATATTTTTTTGTTCGCCTCCCCATATTAAAACTGTATGTTGTTTTGTAGCTGTATTAAAGCCATTTGTATATATTTGTGTGCAATAAGGAAACGAATAATCTTGTAAATTGGCTGTAATTATGTTTACTAAAAAATATTTTATTGGACTAACCAAAATTTAAACATTTTTATTGTAGCAGATATTGGAGTAAAATTAGATATTTTAAAGTGACATGATAAGAGAGTAGTAAGCTAAATTGTTCTACGGAGAGTTTTATTAACGTTGATACCCAAACGACTAAAACCATATTTGGGTTTTTGTTGTGTCAGATCTAGTTTGAATTTTTGGGCCTCATCTAAACATGCGTAAATATTGATTTTTTAGATCAAAGCGGGGCTATATCCCTGAAACTAATTAAAATCTGGTTTTGCCCTTTGCACCAAACTTGTAGATCGGAGCATGAAGAAAATATTTGAAGAAACAACCCACTCGAAAAACTACATTTTTTGCCTGAAAATGTAAAATAATTCAAACAATTCTATAATGTTATCCTCAAACTTCGTCGGTGTCACATAAATGTCGGTGTCACATAAATGTTCCAGCTATAAAATTAATATTCACGGTAATCTTGAAGCAACTTTTAATGGAAGGTGCTTACACCTGGGAAGTTTTTACGGATTCTCAAACTACAATGTTCACTAATGAGAAAAATCGAAAAACAAAAAAAAAAAAAAAAAACGCCGGAGCGCTTTTTATAGCTAAAAGATTCTTTTTAGCCCCATTTCGATAAGACTTATCGTTTTCAAGCAAATCGTGAAAACCTAACAAAAAAGCTAAAAATATTACCTGAACATCTATATATCTCAAAAATGGTAACACCTATGAACAAATCCTAACGGTCATTCCCCTAGAGAATTTTCACAGTTACAACATTTTCTTTAGACCCATTTTGATAGGACTTGTGGTATCCAAGCAAAACGCGAAAACCTAAAATAAACCTAAAAATGTGAATTTTGTTCACCTATGAACATTATATATGTCCTTTATTTATTTATGTAAGTTTTAACGTTAATACAATTATTATATACATAAATAAAACGTTCACGAGGAACATAGGGCATTAACAAAATCTCTCCATCTATCTCTAACTCTTGCTAGCATCTTTATTTGATTCCATGAAAGTTGGGCTGCTTCATATTCTTGCCTCATACAGCGTATCCATGTATTCCGAGGGCGCCCTTGGCTGCGGTACCCTTGGGGATTCCATTCGAGTGACGATCTCGCTATTTCTGATGGGGGTCGTCTAAGCGTATAACCGATCCATGTCCACTTTCTCTTACGTATTTCGATGGATAATGGGCTGCAGTTCGCCATTTGCCATAAGGATTCGTTTGATATCCAGTTGGGCCAGTAAATGTGTAATACTTGTCTGAGGCAGCGGTTCACAAAAGATTGTAACTTTTGTTGAGTTGCTTTTGTAAAGCTCCATGTAGTACATCAGTAAAGTAAGACAGATTTGACGCTGCTGTTGAATATTTTGAGTTTTGTTTTCTTGGATATGGTATTGGATCTCTATGTTTTATATAATTTCATAAAAGCTGACCGCGCCTTATTGATACGATCGTTTATATCTTTCGCTGATATTGTGCATCCAAGGTAATTGAACGACGTAACATCTTCAATACTTGTTCCATTGATTGTCATTGGCCTTGCGATTTCTTAACAGATACGCATTAGTTTAGTCTTTGTGAAATTTATTCGTAATCCGACCTTATTTGCGTTTTCGGATAATTTCATATGTTTTGCTTCCATCGCGGATAAGTTGTGTGTCAATAGACAGATGTCATCAGCGTAATCAATATTACCAAGGAAATTGTTTAAGTTCCATCGTATGCCATCAGGAACTTGTGAGTTAGTTTCTTCTATTACCCACTCCAAGAGTATTATGAATAATGTGTCTCACTCACACTACGCACGATCGTCCCGGCCTAAACCCCGCTTGCTCTTTACGTAGCGTCTCATCAATCGTAGGTTGGATTTTTTGTAGAATTAGAGTAGCCATAATTTTGCCGACGGAGTTCAACAATGTTATACCTCTCCAATTTTTGCATAGTGTTAGATCACCTTTTTTGGGGATAGTGAACATGATATTGCTTCTAATGGCAAACCCTAGCTGTCCACCAAAATTCTGCTTTGTGGGAATTTTTGCTATTCGGAGTCGATTTATCCACGTCAGTCTGTCTATTTGGCTGTTCGGATCGCACAATAACGGATAAACCTATTCGATCCAAAATTTGGCCCCTAGTATTGTATCCAAACTTCGACCAAGTTCGTAGATGGACCATATCGGAGCTACCCCTCAAGTACCTATCCCACAAAAGTTTCGCAAAAATGATGCGCATGGCAACTCTCGAAGGGAGTTGCCGATTTGGTCCATACACTGCATATCGTAATATTTCTACCAGACATAGATCATTTATCTGTCTATTCCTTCCAGGACCTCCGACACAAAATTTTGGAAAAGTGAAGTTTAAGGCCTGCTCTCAAATGGCTTTGGCATTTTTGTAACAATATCGTAATATTTCTAAGAATCTTAGACAAAGTTCAAAGGTGGTGTCTATCGGCCCACACTCTCCGGTATATGTCCCTTTAAACATACCAATTTTTTTTATCCGATTTCGGGTACGAATTTGGAGCGAAATGTCGGAAACAAATTGCCCTTTGCCCAACAACCAACACCGTCACTATGCCGTCTCTTTGTGTATGTACCCAGCAAACCAATCGTACCAACATCTTAACGAAATCGGAACAAAATTCGGACGATACGTCCGATGTCTGATCCGAAATCGTAACGATATCTTAACGAAAGTTGTATGAAGTGGTTGACATAATTTCGGAACGAAATGTCGGAGCGGCATCGTATCGATTTCGATTCGATTTCTTAACGAAATCTGAAGAAAATCCTTGGGAAATTTGGAAAGGAAATTTCTTTCCGACATTAGTTCCGAAATCGGTACAAAATCTGAACTATTTCCGCTCCGACAAATCGTTTAGAAATCGGAACGAAATCTGAACGACGTTGCTTCCGACACGTTTGAACAATTTCGTAAAATCATTCCCGTTTCTAAAGGATTTTTTGGAAGGGAAATAATTCAGATTTTTTACCGATTTCGCTCCGATATCGGAGCGAATGTCGGAAATAAATTTCCCTTCCGAACTTCAGATTTCGTACCAAAATCGATCCGATTTAGCTCCGACATTTCGTTCCGAAACTTCATTCAACTTTCGTTAAGATTTCGTTACGATTTCGGATCCGACATCGGACGTAGCCTCCGAATTTTGTTCCGATTTCGGTACGATGTCAGTACGATTGGTTTGCTGGGTATGTAACAAGTAACACACCAGAAGGGGGTTGGTTTCGTTTTGGTTTGCTGTTGAAAAACAAAGTGCTTGGATATAAAATTCGCATATACAATTTGTAAATATTTTAAATATAAATGCAAATACCAAATGCAAGTGCCAAAGGGCAAACAGAAGGACACGACAATTGAGTTTAGGATAGTGTTCAAATAAAATAATCAAACTATGCTCTCATTACGGTTAAAAATATGCTCCAGAGAGGAAAAAGAACAGCAAAAATAAAAATATATGAAATCGGTCCGAGTAGGATTGAAACCCGCATCCTTAGGTACGCGGAGCAAGTGAAGAACGTTTGAGCTAACTCAGGAGATGGGAGTGGCTTTGCTAATTTTTATCTTCGTACTTTTACTCTTAACATACGAACCAATATACTACTACTATGAAAAAAGACAAATATATGAGAACGAAAACATTTACCAGCAAACAATTTTAAAAAGAATATACTAAGGCTGCAGTTTATAACATCGCAACATTCTAATTTACCACACGCTTTGCGATTTGGTTACGCAACAATTCATGAAGAGGATAGTTCGAATTTAACGATGCAAAATTTTTATATCCTCGGCCTTTAGGGTAATGAGGGTATATACATTTTAATACGACCAAAAATGTGTTTCATCGAAATAACGGTTTTAGACCCCAAGTATGTTTGAACGAAATTGGTTTCCGACAATTTGGAGTCGATTTAGCCATATCTGTCCATCTGTCTGTCTGGTGCGCACAATAACTCTCGAATGGATCAACCGACTCGTTCCAAATTTTGCACTTCGTAATATTTTGGCCAAACTTAGTTTAAGTTCGAATATGGACTATATCGGTCCACTTCTTCGGATACCCCACACAACATTTTTCGGAAAAGTGCAGTTGTTGTAACAACTTGTATTCGCTGCCCTCATTACGACGGTACAAGTTTTTTCAGGGGCAAGTCCATACTTCCTGAGAAAATGGATGCAGCGCACGATAACTCTCCAACATATAAAACAATTCGATCCAAAATTTGGCAGTCGTAATATTTTGTCCAAACTTAAATCAAGTTATAAGATGGACCATATGGATCCACTCCTTTTGGTACCTCCCCCACAAAAGTTCAAAACTTCTCGCTAAAATAGTGCGCACAATAACTCTCGATATCGATATTTCTACGATGCATAGATCTGGGGCTCTATAGAGGAAAAGTGCAGTGTAGGACCTCCTCTCAAATTGTTTTGATTTTTCTTGCAAGCTGTTGTACTCAAAGCCCCTATTACGATAGTACAAGTTTTTTGATTGGCAAGGCCAAACATCCTGCTAAAATGACTCAAAAGCTTTAAAAAAAAACCCTACGGCCAGCAAGTGTAGTGCTTGGTGCGCACGAAAACTCTCGAACCGAATACTGTGTTGCACTTTGCATATCGTAATATTTCTTCGAATATTACACAAAATTCAAATGTGGTGCTTATAGGTCCACTTCTTCCGGTACCTTTCCCACAAAAGTTCAAAAATATTCCCTAAAACGGTACGCGCGATATCTCATAAACGGAGCAACCGATTTGATCAAAACTTTGGATCTCGAAATATTATGTCCAAACTGTTCGAGGATCATTTGGAATTTTTTACCAAAGGTACTCCTAGTGTCCCTGTTTGCGGCGATCATATGTTTTTCGTGGGCAATTCCATGCTTCATGACATAATGGTTCTAAGGTCTAAATTATATGGTGACTAACTGAAATGACTGATGGGGATATCTATGGAGAGGAATGTTTCACCAAATATGACCCACTTCCAAACTGCACTATGTCGGTCCATTCCTTTAGTTACCTCCCCCGCAAAACTTTTGGTCTTTAATCTAAATCCATATTTTTGTCGGCAAGTTAATATGCCCAACATTCTGAAAACCTCCTAAATACAAAAGATTTCTTTTTTTGGGAAAACATTGTGTTTCACTTCACACAGGCTGAAAGTATATCTCTGTCGGCAAAGCCGAATGATACTTGTTTACGTGTATTTTTTTTTAATTTTAAAACAAAGTCTCTCGCTTAAGGACTAGTTTTATGTGCACAATAATCCCACAAAAAAAGATGAAGAAGTTAATTTTTTGATACATCGGTGGCTGTATTAAAGTTTAAATGAAATGATTAGAAAATTGAGTACACCCAAAGCCCGATACATCAAAACATACATTTTGAAACTCCCCAGAAAATTTTAATTTTTTAAGATACTAGGTTGAGGAAGTGAGGCACCGATATGTTACTTTTTAGAAGAAAATGTTTCTGTTTGTAAACGTTTACTTCAAAAAATATCTGCTACATTAAAACAAACCAAAAGTAATTGATGTTCTGTACAAATGAGCTTTAACACTAAATAATGGAATAATGAAAAAATATAATTACTACAAACTAAAACAATAAAACACGTTTATTATAATTTAATAAATTAATAATAGTAATTGTATAGAACTAACCCCCACCCCTAAATAAAAACAAGAATTTAATAAGTCTAACAAAATTGTATTGCTTTTCCAAATTAACAACAAACAAAATGAAAACAATAATAAATGCATGTAATGTAGTTTTTAGTTATTTTAACAAAATAAGTTTAAAAAAAATAAATAAATAAAAAATAACCCCAAATTGCTGGATATTAATAACGAAAGGCCATAAAGCGGTTAAAAACCAAAGAGGTCATATAAGAGACCTCTGCTACTAACTTGTAACGATTTTTAACGAAAGCCAAAAAATCGTTTTACAGTAGTTAGAAAAATAATATATTATTTAGTTGTTTAACACTTATAAAACTAATATGATATTATTGCTTGAATTTACTTAACAAATATTAAATATTATAAATGTATGTATGTATGTATCAATTAATAAACAATTTATTAACATCTGATGCATGTATGTATTTATGCTACGTATTTTAATATTTTTCCTTCTTGTTCTGCTGCTGCTGCTTTTACTTTTAGTTTAAATATACACACATATATTTTTCTCTTTTTTTCTTTCAATAACATATATTATTTTAACACAAAAAACCGATGTCATAAAAATACAGTGGAACCTTCATATAATGGGCAAAAGAAAATCTCAAGTACCTGAATCTTATGAATTTATATTTCCAAACATTGCCTTTTCCTTTTTAACAAACAATAAACCATTTAGTCATTATATAAAGGAGCTACTGTATTTGTTTATTTTTTTATTTCTTCTTTTCTTCAAATCTTTGATAGTTAAATTTACTGATTTCTTCCAAACGCACTCTATGCTTTAACACTTACACACACATACACCTTAAAAACAAAACATAACACAAGCTTAACTCAAATCCTAACCCAAAATTGCTTATTTTGAAAGCTTTTTTTATAAATGCAAACTAATTGGTTATTTATTCGTGTTATAATTAACAGCATGAACATCTACAAGTTGCTGAATATTATCCTAACCTTCGGTTAATATTTAGTAATCAGTATTTGTTTTCTAAATTGTGTATACTAAAATTTAAATGTATTAACAACAACGCTTAAGTTTTTGTTTATTTAGAATATTTCTGGGCAAATACTGCACAACAAGTGTCAATTATTTTCTTTAAAATTTTTTATTACTCAGGTTTGTTAAGAACCCAGCTGTTCCCGACTATAAAAAATATATTACAAAATTTACACATATTTTTAGGCAATCGTTTTTGTGCGATATCATTGTAAATGGAATTTTCTTCTATAAACAATTGTAATTTGTATTGTTCAAATCAGAATTATAGTACAGGATTATTACGAAATGTTACCTAATTCTGTGTTTTTACGGAAAAGTTTAGTAAAAGTGAGCGAAATGAGAAAACAAGGGTTACTAGAAGAATTTTTCTCAGCAACATTTAGCAAGTTTGATCAGCTCTTCTTCAATCATCTGTGATGGTCAGTTGGTCAATGTTTGTTTGATTTTTGTCGAAAAACACTACAAATATTGCGATTCAGTCATTTATTAAATATTTTATTAATATACTAGCAATGTGCCCGCTACTTCGTATGCGCAAAGGATATAAAAAGAAACAAATAAACAATATTTAATATGGAAATGGTGAACACTAAAAATTTCGCTGTACTTATACCAATTTTAATAAACATTTATTTTTAAGTACTGTTCGCAGCTTTTTAGTTTTATTTTCAAAAAAAAATCAGCCATATCTCACCCTTACACAACAACAGCGAGCCACATTGTTTGAGGCTTTTTAATCAAGGACTTTCTGCGGAGGTAAAACAAATAAAGGCAAGACCAATTTTAGTACCATTTAGTATTTTTCATGGCCTTATAGTATGATTTCCAATACCATTTCAGCCATCAGCGACCCTCATACCAAATTTCAGAATTTGTACGCATAAAAAAATGGTAACCAATTTAGTAATTTTCGTACACCAACCCAATTGTAATATTTTACATATAAAACATAAGTGCGAATTTCCGAAACCTCCTCTTAAAATTTTAAAAATTCCTACTGACCCTTTCAGACAATAACAAATTATATAAAATTCAAAGCCATCTCCATATCTTAACCCCACATACCAACAGTGACTTTAAGAACAAATTTTAGAATTCCAGCTCTGTTCCTAGCCCCGATACAACATTTAGACCGCTTTAGTACTTTTCGTAATTTTTGGTACGAATTTCATAAAACACGTTCATATACCAACGTTACACCCCAATAATCACCCTCACACTCCAACAATCACAAATACAAATTCCAGCTCTGTCCCTACACCCAACAACAAATTGAGTACCATATAATAATTTTCGTATACTCATGGTACGTGCATCGACAATCACGTATCTTAACCCTACACTGACGTTAATACAAAATAATAACAGTAATCTTAATTCCAAATATCAGAATTCCAGCTGTATCCGTTCGTCCAACACCAAATTGTACCAAATTAGTACCATTTACTACTCTTCGTACCCAAAGTACGATTTTCCAAAACTGCCTTAACCCTTCACTTTCACAATAATCTTAATTACAAATTTCAGGATTCAAGCTCTATCCGTAACCAAATCCAAATTGTACCAAATTTAGTTCTTTTCGTACCCATAAGTATGAATTTTCAAAACTCAGAACAACAGGCCAACATTAGTCATAATTTCAAATTTCAGAATCCGTACCATTTAGTTAACCCAAATCCAATTTGTACCAAATTTAGGACCATTTAGTACTTTTTGTACCCATAAATACGAATTTCCAATAGAACCTCAATCCTACACTCCAACAGTAATCTTAATTCCATATTTCAGGTTTCCAGCCCTATCCGTTCACACAAGTCCATATTGTACCAAATTTAGTACCATAGTACTTTTCGTACACATAAGTACGAACTTCCAAAACCATTTGTTTATAATAACACCAATTCCCAACCTTGATTCCCATACCAAATTTCAAAATTCTAGCTATATTCGTCCAATATATACAATTGGTACTAAATTTAGTAACTTTTAGTACTTTTCGTACACTTATAGGTCGAATTTCCAAAAACCCTTTGGTACATCTTTCTAACTCTACATCAGTGACCCTCGTTCCAAATTTCAGAATTCTAGCTCTTTCCGTTTGCCGAATAGCAAGGATACCATATTTAGTACGTTTTAGTACCTTTCGTGCCTTATATGACGAATTTCCAAAAAAGCCGCCTTATCTCACCCCTACACATCAACTGAAACCCACAGTCAACATTTCAAAATTTCCAATACGGACCCAATCGATCCACTCCTTCTGGTACCTCCACACAAAATTTCGAAAAAGTTCAGTTTAGGACCTGCTCTCGAATCGCTTTGATTTTTGTTGTAACAACTTGTATTCACTGCCCCCCTTACGATAGTACAAGTTTCATCAGGGGCAAGTCCATACTTCTTGAGAAAATAGCCCAAAAGCTCTAAGAAACTGCTATGGGATCATGTATAGTGGATGGAACGCACGAACGGATAACCCGATTTGGCGGTCCAAAATTTGCCAGTCATAATATTTTGTCCAAACTTAAATCAAGTTATAAGTTGAACCATAGGGTCCACTCCTTTTGGTACCTCCCCCACAAAAGTTCAAAGCTTTTCACTAAAATGGTGCGCACGATAACTCTCACAGGCAGTACCCAATTTGTCCATGCTTTGCACATCGTAATACTTCTACGAGACATACATCAGGTAGGGATTTGGACTGTACATGTCAACTCCTTCGGGTAGCTCCCACACCAAATTTCGGAAATGTGCAGTTTAGGACTTCCTGTCGAATCGTTTTAATTTTTCTTGAACATGTTGCACTGAAGGCCCCTATTACGATGATACAAGTTTTTTGAGTGGCATGTTCATAATGCTTGGGAAAATGACCCAAAATCTGTAAAAAAAAATATTCCTACGGCCAGAATTTGGTGTGGCTGGTGCGCACGACAACTCTCGAACCGAATACTGCGTTGGTCCACACTTTTCATGTCTTAATATTTCTTCGAATATTAGATGAAATTCCAAGGTGATGCTTATAGGAACACTTCTTCCGATACCTCCCACACAAAAGTTCGAAAATATTCGCTAAAATGGTACGCGCGATAAACCTCAAAACGGAGCAACCAATTTGGTCCAAACTATGGATCTCGAAATATTCTGTCCAAACTTAATTTATGTTCAAAAGTGGGCCCTATCGGTCCACTCCTTGGGGTAACTCCCACACAAATGTTCAACATTTTTGCGCGGTTAAGGGTCTGTTCGAAGATCCTTTGGAAATTTTTGCCGAAGGTACTCCCTGTTTACAGCAATATAATGTTTTTCGTGGGCATGTCCATGTTCTCTCTCCAAAAGCTCTAAATTATGTGTTGATCATCTGAAATGACTGGTGGGCCCGAAATCTATCTTCCAAAATAAGACCCACTTCCAAAATGGACTAAGTTTTTTGGGTAAAAATTGTTTCGATTCACACAGGCTGAGGGTATATCTCTGTCGGTGAAGCCGACTGATACTTTTTGACTTGTTGTTTAGTTTTATAACCTCGGCCTTTAGGCTAAAGAAGGTATATACATTGATACGTACAAAATGGTGCCTCATTGAAATAACGGATTTCGTCCAAACATACCTGGTTAGATCCCAAGTATGTTTGGACGAAATCCGTTTAATACAATTTGGAGTTGATTTAGCCATGTATGACCGTCCGTCCGCCCGTCTGTCTCACTGGCTGGTGTTTCACGCGAACGGATCAACCGATTTAGACCATATCGGTCTACTCCTTCAAAAATGTTCGCTAAAATGGTGCGCACGATAATTCTCGAAGGAAATGACCGAATTGGTTATAATCGGTAGATCTGCGTCTCAACCACAGGTTGATAGGTCGGTCTGTGGTATACTATGTGGCGCCAATGTGGTTCGAGAACTTGTCACCAGTGAAACATCTGCATGAGGAGTCGAAGATTCTTCCAGTACGGCAACACAATGGCATGGTCTCATTGCAGTACCTGTCGGCTGTTACCGTGAGAGCCATCCCGATCACTATATGATGGATATAATTGTCCCTCACAGGCATGTCAGGAGGGATCTTCATGATACAAAGAGAGAAAACTCCAACGGGAGAACCACTGGATCAGCATGCATATGAAGCATGATGCATTTGTGCAGGCAGTTCAAAGGTACAGTGTGAATGCCTTACACGGAGACAACCCCTCTATCGCAGCAGAAGAACGCAAGCTACCAAAGCAAACACGAGTGGTTTTACGCCAAATATGAGCTGGAAGATGCAGCCGCCTAAATACTGGGCCCAAATTGTTGGCACAAATGTGCTACATGTAGATTGGGACCGCACAACACCCTGCATGAATGCCCAGCTAAACCCACTCACCTGCCTCAAGATTCTAAATGGACGCATCGTCCAGGTTTCAAAAATTTTCAGGACACAAAGGAACCAGATGCAATTCGTCCGTTTGTCCGGCTGTTTAACATGTTAGTTCTTGATTTGATCCGAACATTTTACTGAAGGTAGTCCTTGTGGTCCTGATTACAATGATATAATTATTTTTCGTTGGTAAGTCATCCAGAGATCATGGCCCGAAAGACCTAAAAACCTGCTGGAACTAATAAAAATGATTGATTGCACGATTACTTACGAGTTAAGTAAACCGATTTGGTAGAAAATATGCAAATATTTTCTCTTCGAAATGTACGTTAAGGTTCAAATTTACGTCTGATCATTCCTCGGAACTCCTTCACAAAAATTAAACATTTTCCCTTATAAGCAGTTTAAGGACTGTTCGATGATCGTTTACAAATTTTCACATAAACTACATAGTTATGAACCCAATTACAACGATGTACTTTTTTTTGGTAGTCAAGTCCATGCTTCCTAGCATAATGACCTGAAAGCTCTAAAAAATCCTTTTGGAACTCCCTCACAAAAATTCAAAATTTTCCTTTATGATCGAGGATCGTTTTAAAATGTTCACCTAAAGCAAATTTTGCGGTACTGATTACAACGACATAAGTCCATGCTGACCTGAAAGCTCTAAAAAATATTACGGTGACCAAATATAATGAGTGGCGGGCACGGCATGACTCCCTAACTTAGATTGTTATGTAGGGTATATAAAGTTTGTTGTTCCGTTTGTAACGCATTAAAATAATCATTACGTAAGCGGATGATTGTACGATCTTAACGTCTACCTTCTCTGTGAAAGGCAGAACTCCTATTTTACTGATTTTACCACCGTTTTCCACGCGAGGAATATGCTAATATCCGTCATTGGGTCTCCGGCCACTCAGTTCACCACACGGAAACTATAGAGATGAGCACAGAGTTGAATGTCCTGGTCGATGGTAGCAGAATTCCGATCACTTACCCCCTGTTTTTGTAATTTTTTTTTTCTTCTCACACGAATTGTCAAATTTTGTAGATCGATTTACTCGCCAAAGCGCAAATGTAGAGCGCTGATTTTTATATGAGGAACTCTTAATAAATATGGAACGCGTCTACGAAAAATTAGGTATGTATGTCATCTGGGGGCAAAGCTATGGATGCCTAAATTATTACGAATATAAACGAACGAACAAAAATTTGTTACAAAAACTGGGGGTAACTACCCCAAGTTTCGGGGGGTAATATTTGACAGTATGTTCACGTCGTCCGCATTGAATTTGAAATAATCAAAAATTTTGGAAAGATGCATCTTCTGTTTGCAGGTAGGTTAAGTTCGATGATAGGCTATATCGGTCCACGTTTTGGTATTTTGACGTTTTTATTCACATTTTCATACCGAATTGGCTATAGTTCGGCATATAGGGTTCCCAGTGGTCAACAAACTTATATTCCAAAAAGTATGGGCATAGGTCCATGTTTTTGTATAGCCTCCATATATCAGTATGTCCCGATTTTCGGTATTTTGATTAATTTAGCTACAATTTTAACCAAACTAACTGTTATTTGACATTTGAGGTTCTCAGTGATTACGAAACTTCACCACCAAAAATCGTCAACATAGGTTCATGTTTTGGTTTAGCTCCCATATAACGGTACCTCCCGATTTTCGGTATTTTCATGATTTTAGCTACAATTTTTAACCGAACTAGCTGTGATTTAACATTTAAGGTTCTTTGTGGCCACGAAACTTCTCCTTAAAAAATCGTCGACATAGGACCATGTTTTGGTACAGACCCCATATAACGGTACCTCCCGCTTTTCGGTATTTTGAGGGTTTCAGCTACAATTTTAAACCGAACTAGCTGTAATTTGTCACTTGAGGTTCTCAGCGGTCACGAACCTTCTCCACCAAAAATCGTCAACATAGGTCTATGTTTTGGTACGGCCCCCATATAAACATACCTCCCGATTTTCGGCATTTTAAGGGTTTCAGCTACAATTTTTAACCAAACTAGCTGTAATTTGACATTTGAGGTTCTCAGTGATCACGAAACTTCTCCGCCAAAAATCATCAACATAGGTCTATGTTTTGGTATAGCCCTCATATAACGGTACCTCCCGATTTTCGGTATTTTGAAGGTTTTAGCTACAATTTTTAACCGAACTAGCTGTTATTTCACATTTGAGGTTCTCAGTGGTCACGAAACTTCTCCACCAAAAATCGTCAATCGCCATGTTTTGGTATAGCCCCCATGTGACGGTACCTCCCGATTTTCGGTATTTTGAGGGTTTCAGCTACAATTTTAAACAGAACTAGCTTTGATTTGATATTCTTAGTAATCATCAAAATAGGCTCATGTTTTGGTATAGCCCCCATATGAAGTTACCTCCCGATTTTCGGTATTTTGAGGGTTTCAGCTACAATTTTAAACCGAACTAGCTGTAATTTGTCACTTGAGGTTCTCAGTGGTCACGAACCTTCTCCACCAAAAATCGTCAACATAGTTCATGTTTTGGTATAGCCCCCACATAACGGCAACTCCCGATTTTCGGTAATTTGAAGATTTTAGCTACAAGTTTTTACTGAACTAGCTGTAATTTGACATTTGAGGTTCTCAGTGGTCACGAACCTTCTCCACCAAAAATCGTCAACATAGTTCATGTTTTGGTATAGCCCCCACATAACGGCAACTCCCGATTTTCGGTAATTTGAAGATTTAAGCTACAAGTTTTTACTGAACTAGCTGTAATTTGACATTTGAGGTTCTCAGTGGTCACGAAACTTCTCATAAAAAACGTCAATATAGGTCCATGTTTTGGTATAGCCCCCATATAACGGTACCTCCCGATGTCCGGTATTTTGAGGATTTTAGCTACAATTTTTAACCGAGCTAGCTGTAATTTGACATTTGAGGTTCTCAGTGGTCACGAAACTTCTCCACCAAAAATCGCCAACATAGGTTCATGTTTTGGTATAGACCCCATTAATCGGTACCTCCCGATGTTCGGTATATTGAGGATTTTAGCTACAATTTTTATCCGAACTAGATGTAAATTGACATTTGGGGTTATCTATGGCAACTGAGCCAAATCGCATGCAGAAATCTTCAAAATATTTTGTAAAATATCATTATACCCTACACCACCTTGTGGTAAAGCGTATTATGTCTTTGTGCATTAGTTTGTAACATGCAAAAGGAAACGAGATAGATCCACAGTTCCTTTTAGGAATATACATAGAATCACTTTCTGAGTCGATTTACGCATGTCCGTCTGTCCATGTATTTTTGTAAATATAGTACAGGTCGCATTTATTGTCCGATTCGCATGAAAATTGCGGAAGATAGTTTTTTTGGTCAAAGGACGAACGCTATTTATTTTGCTAAAAATCGGTTCAGATTTGGATATAGCCCCCATATATAACTTTGCCCGATTTAAGGCATTTGGTGCACGAAACACGCTATATATGTCCGATTTCAATGAAATTTGGAATGTGCGACGGAATTTAGTCTAGAAATAAGTGTGCAAAATTATATCGAAATCGGTTCAGATTTGGATATAGCCCCCATATATATTTTCGCCCGATTTAAGGAATTTGGTGCAGGAAACACGCTATATATGTCCGATTTCAATTAAATTTGGAATGTGTGACGGTATTTGTCCTAGAAATAAGTGTGCCAAATTATATCGAAATCGGTTCAGATTTGGATATAGCTCTCATATATATATTAGGCAGATTTAAGGCATTTGGTGCACGAAACACGCTATATTTGTCCGGTTTCAATGGAATTTGGAATGTGTGACGGTGGTTAGTCTAGAAATAACTGTGACAAATCATATCGAAATCGGTTCAGATTTGGATATAGCTCCCATATATATTTTCGACCAATTTAAGGTATTTGATGTACGAAACACGCAATATATGTCCAATTTTGGTGAAATTTGGACTATGCGACAGAATTTGGTCTACAAATAAATGTGAAAAATTATATCAAAATCTGTTCTGATTTGGAGTTAGCTCCCATATATATTTTACATATTCACAGTGGTGTAGGTTATTATATAGTCGGCCCCGCCCGACTTTGATCCTTTCCTTACTGGTTTTAGATTAGGTTAGATAATTTAAGCATTTGGGGTATTCGTTCGACTACAATTCTTCCACCTAAAATTGTGAAGGAAACTAATTATTCCACTTTAATTAAGACTATTTTATTTTAGACTTTTTACGGACTTTTTACTTGCTTAGTTTTTATTTCACTTACAAAACACAGCGAATTCTTCCGTTTGCCTTCAAAATAAGTCAATGAAAATTTGGATTTTCTTTAATTTTGCAGGTGTTGCTATATTATATTAATGGCCTGTTTCTCTAAGACGATTCGAATTCAAATTCGTTCGAATTGCTACCAAACTCCTGCTGTTGTAGGTTATATTTGTTTAATTGAAAATAAAAACAATTCAAATATTTTTCAAAAAACAGAAATTTGGTCGTAGGCCATAAATCTTTTCCGTTCTCTGATATCGCACAAATATGTATATCGCCTTAATACTATATATGTTTTAAATATTTTTTTTAAACAAAAACTTAAGCGTTGCAAACTGAAATTCGGTTTTAAATAAATTGCTAAAAATTGATGTTAGCCTTATTATTCTAAATTATTTAAAAAATTTAAACAAAACAATTTCAATTTCTTTTATTCTACATAAAATCCAAAACTTTACTTTCAAAACATATTCATCTCATGATTTCTTGAAATTTTTTTACATGTTTTCTCTGCTTTCAAAACGAAAAATCAAAACCCAAAATCAAAATTCCACAACATCATCCATTGAAACCATAATCGACCAACCAACAAAATTTCGAACTATGCTCCCCCACAGAGACACTATCCCCGAGGAATCTTATCATCATGGATACTCCAAGTCATTGTGTGAACCGGCCGGTGAAGAATGGGAGGCAATGTTAGCCGAGGCGGAGCGGGCCGATCATGCCAGTACAAATAGTGAAAAATTATTGCGCAGTGGCCGGGAACCTTTGCTGCCACGACTAACACCCCGGGCCCAGATACGCAGAGGTTTGGGTGTGCCCACCAGTGGTGGTCCAGGTGTTGGCTCGGCCAGTAGTTCGGCATTAAGCAGTGGCGGAAATAAAAGGAGTCACGTTACCACGGCATTACTTTCCACCTCCACATCAGATTACGATGATGATAATGATGAAGATTTCGATTTGTATGATGATGAAAATATTGTTGTCACCACAATATCAAATGATCCCATGGCGCATAGACGTGATCAACGTGGTGGTGGTGGTGCCACTGGCAGTGGTAGTGATGGTGAAGCCAGTTCCGCCACCACCTCAACCACAACAATACGTCTGACGCGCAACAATGATGAAAGTATTATTTGAGTAAAAAAGGATCATGAGGCGGAACGGAGTATAATGATGATGATGGCGGCCTTTGATGAAAGTTTAGAAAATGACAACAATGCTGGTAATGATGATGAAGATGACGATGAAGATATTGATGATTATGCCAATACCGAAGATGATGAAACTAGTGTGAATACTTACCTTCATTATGATAATGATGAAGACGACGATGATGATGATGGTAATTTGGCAAGGCAAGAACAGCAGCAATTATTAATGGGTTCACGTAAATCCAGAAATTTCTTTAAATATGAAATGTTTTACTGAAGTTGACGGAGGAATGAAGCTGAAAAAGAGAAGCAGTAATTTTAAAGAAAAGTGTTAAAATTTATTTTTAAAAAATAATTACAACAAAAAATTGTGTATAAGAGCGGTCCAATACTTAGCAGAAACTTTTAATTTGTTTTGAAAGTAGTTCCATTGTGTATAGAGAATGTAATAAAAAAATGAAGGTTAGCAACTGAGGTAAATAAAAAAATTAAAAGGAAATAAAACTAAAAAGAAAACGAACCCAAAACTCCTAACACAAAAACAGTAATTAAATGCAAAGGAAATTTAAAAAGAAAGGGAAATGTGATGTTCAGTTTCAAGGATTTTAAAAATACACATAACAAAATTTTAAAAATTCCATAGAGAAAAAATGTTATTAATCGAGCTTTTAGATTTATAATGCAAGTGAAAGAGGAAAGCCGAAAATTTTAGTTTGAAAATTCAAACATTGTCCCATAAATGAAAATCACATTTCTTTTTTTTAACAGTCTCACAAATAAATGCTACCCCTTTATAACAATAATAATTTTAATTATGTTTATTTGTATTAGTGAAATATTTTACAAAAATAAATAAATAAAGAACAACTTTCACATACACACACACAGTTATTAAAATGCTACACAAATTAGATTTTAGTATTATTAAAATAATAATAAAAAAACACACAAAAAAAAAAACAACAATAAAATATAGAATTGAATATGTTTGTAAAATAGTTTTTAGTAATGTACATTAAAAAACAGTTCTTGTATATGTTACAATTGTTTATTTTCTAAACAATACAAAAAAAGAACAAAAAAATGATTAACAAATTACTTATAAAAAATAACTTTAAATTAATTTCAACTGCAACGAGTTAAATTTTAAAGCGCATATCATTTAAGTTTTCTTCCCTTCCACATTGAATGCAATTGCTTCCCTAATAAACAAAATCCATGCAATACCATTAAACGATTTTATAAAAATCGTTTAGAGAAAAATCCATCATCATAACCTTTAAAAATATTTAAAAATGTTTAATTGGGTATGGCTACCGTTTAAGTGGATCTTTTGGCGTTAAGAGTGATAAGCAATTTCTCTAAAACATGTCAAAGTGTGAGGCCTTGAAGCTTTTTATTTGACCTTGGGGGGAATTTTGAATTTGGCATTGGAACAGCATATTCACCCATTTTTTTAGAAGAGCGTAGCCCCCCAAATATCAAATTCATTTTAAGATCCTAAAAGTGATGTCCTTATTAAGACTTTGCCATGACATCTTTGCCGACACTTTCACATGTCGAAGAAAAGATCCGATATTTCACGAAATGTAATTAGTATTCATAAAATTTCACCGTGAGCCTTAACTAATTTTAAATGAAAGGTGCTTACACCTGGGAAGTTTTTTGGGGTTCTGAAACTACAATGTTCATATATGAGAAAAAGCAAAAAACGAAAAAAATCGACGGAGGGATTTTCAAATAAATCGCGGTCAAAGTTTAAATTTTTAGGGTTTTATTATGTTTTCACGATTTTCCTCGGAAACCGCAAGTTCTATCGAAATGGGATTAAAGCAAATGTTGTAGCAGTGACAATTCTCTACAAGATTGACATTAATGTTATTATACCCTCAGCCTTTAGGCTAAGGAGGGTATATACACTTTGATACGATGAAAATGTGCCTCATCGAAATAATAGTTTTAGACCCCAAGTATGTTTGGACGAAATATGTTTCAGACAATTTGGAGTCGATCTAGCCATGTCCGTCCGTCTGTCCTGCTGGCTGGAGCGCACGATAACTCTCGAACGGATTAACCGGTCCAAAATGTGGCCTTCGTAATATTTGGTCCAAACTTAGTTTAAGTTCGAAGATGGGCGATATCGGTCCACTCATTCAGGTACCTCCCCCCCAAAAGTTCGAATATGTTCGGAAAATTTGTGTGCACGATAACTCTTGAAGGGAGTAACTGATTTGGTCCATACTTTGTATATCGTAAATTTTCTAACAGGGTTAGATAAGTTTCCAATATGGACTCGATCGGTCCACTCCTTCGGGTACCTCCGACAAAAAATTTCGGAAAAGTTCAGTTAAGTACCTGTTCACGAATCGCTTTGATTTTTGTTGTAGCAACTATACGGCGGTGCAAGTTTCATCTGGAGGAAGTCCATACTTCCTGAGAAAATAGCCTGAAACCCCGCGAAAAACCCCTATGACACCGTATGTAATGGTTTGAGCGCAAATAACTTTCGAACGGATCTGCCGATTCAGTCCAAAATTTGGGTTTCGTAATATTTTGTCCAAACATAGTTTGTGTTCGAAGCTAATCCAAATCGGTCCACTCCTTCAGGTACCTCCCCCACAAAAGTTCAAAAATATTCGAAAAATTTTGTGCACGATAACTCTTGAATTGAGTGAACGATTTGGTCCATACTTTACACATCTTAATACATCTACCAGATATAGATCAGGTTTAAATATGGACTATATTTGTCCACTCCCTCCTGTACCTCCCACACAATATTTCGGATAGGTTCACTTTAAGACCTGCTCTCGAGACACTTTGATTTCTGTTGAAGCAACTTGCATTCGCTACCTCAATTACGGCGATAAATGTTTTTCAGGGGCATGTCCGTACTTCTTGAGGAAACAGCCGAAAGGTGTAAAAACACATATAGGCGTCGCTGGAGAGCACAAGAACTTCTTCTTTCCCTTAGGGTACCTCCCCCGCAAAAGTTCAACATTCGTGTCGATATGCAGTTTAGGGTGTCTTCGAAAATGCTTTGGAAATGAATGCCGATGCTGTTCATTGTGGTCCTGCTGTTTACAGTCATATTATGTTTTCCGTGGACAAGTCCATGCTTCCTGGCATACTGGTACAAAAGTTATAACATGACCCACTGAAATGACTAGTGTGCCCAATATATATCAAAAAGATATGACTCTCAAAATCAGATCCACTTCCTATGTCGTCTATTCCTTTAAGAAGCCCCTCCGCAAAACTTTAATCATAATCCACATTATCGTCGGCAAGTTCAAAGGTACAAAATGGCCACAAAATGCTGAAAAGACCCGAAATATATTCGATCTGTCCGTAGATTAATATTTCAAATCACATAGGCTGAGGGTATATCGCTGTCGGCAAAGCCGACTGATACTTTTTTACTTGTTTTCGAAGGTTTTACCATTTTTGAGATATAGAAGTTCAAATTGGGACAATGCAATGACTCTATCGTTTCCTTACAGAACAATGTAATGAAGGGTGAACCTTAACTAACTTTACGTGAAAACCGCTTACACCTGAAAAGTTTTTGCGGATTCTGAGACAGCTATGTTCTTAGATTAGAAAAATTTAAAAGCAAGAAAAAATCGCTAGAGGGATTTCGGAATAAATCGCGGTCAAAGTTTCACATTTGCTTGCGGTTTCCGACCAAAATCGTGAAAACATAATAAAGCCCTAAAAATTTGAACTTTGCACGCGATTTATTTGAAACTCCCTCCGGCAATTTTTTTTCGTTTTTTGATTTTTCTCATCTATGATCCTATGATTTAGAATCGGCAAAAACTTCCCAGGTGTAAGCACCTTTCATTTAAATTATTTAAGGCGCACCGTGTTTGTTTTGATGCTGAGGGAAAATCTATCACGACTTCATTTGAACCAATGTCCACAGTGCTATGTTTAGATGTTTAGAGAGGGCCTAGAAACTAATCTGCAAAATTTGGTAAATATCGGTTCAAATATACATATAGCTCCCATATGAATGTTCGCCCAATTTAAAAAAAAAAAAATTAATGGACTCTGGTCTTTTCCTGCGCACAGAAGTTATTAATTTGGCTAAGGCGTGCACAAATATTATTAATATTTTTTACTGCAGTCAAATAGTTTTAGTTGACTCCTCTCTTAAATTTTCCAGAAATTAATTATTTAGGCTTTCTATACTTTTCCAACCAAAAATTAAAAAATATCCAAATTTTTAAGTTTTACGCAATCTGGAGTTTTTTTTAAGTCGCAAATTGAAGCAAATTCTGTTTTAAAAATATGTTAGCCGACATTGTCACCTTTCACCAGATAAATATACATATTTACGGGAATACGCCCCATGTTTTCCATTTTTAAAATTATTTTTTTATATCAAGAGATTATTTTTGGTCCAAAAATGTCTGTATGGTTTGATTACGACTGAATATCGGAAATAAACGCAATCAAGGCACATTTATATAAGGTAGAAGTGAAAATCAGCTGTAATTTTACTTTTTTTTGTAAATTTGGTTTTCAAAATGTAATAGGGTCTACTAAATGATGAATTTTCCTCCAGAACTCGATTTTGGGTTGAAGTTTTCCAAATTTTTAATTTCCTCACAAATAATATTTGTTGTTTTCAAAAATTATTTGTTGGTTATTTGGAAAATAAACAAAATTCATCGGATTGAAAGGGGTTCATTTACAAAATCAAAACTATTTTGATTTCAATCCTGCCAAAACTACTCCCAAATACATTGACAAAAATTTCAAAATTTACTAATACTATTACAAATGCTGTCGTGCATGCCCATAGTGTATGCCCGGCATTAAACGCAATGAAAAGTATGACATCTTAGACAGCTTGTCATGTCACAGTGAGTCGTTGCCGGATTGTATTTTTTGGTTTTGGAGGTTTAAAAGTGCTAAGAATAGAATTCCATTTTTATTTGGTTTAAATCATTGATTTGAAAAAAAAAAATGACTTTTTGCCTCAAAAACGTGTCATTGGCCCTTAGTGCAATGCAAAAGACCCAGTGAAGTCATGACATTACATTGTTGTTGTAACAGTGTTTATTATTATGTTTGTATGTTCGTTCTTCTGTTCAATCTGGCTCTGGGTCTATCTCCAGTTCCAGGAAAGTGGCTGCTTCGATGGGATGTAGCCACAGATCCACTGGAGTTAGATGAGTAGGGCCCATGCCGCATACTGGGCAGATGTCTTGCACGGCGCGGTCGATTTCCGCCCAATAAGAATCTAGGCGACTGCAATATCCCGAACGTAGTTGAGCCAAAACTACTCTAGTTTGTCGTGGCAGCTGACGCTCCTCAGCTGCTATAGGTGGGGGAGATATTTCGAGGACTTTATTCACACTATATTTGCTTATGACTTTAGCAACTGCATCCGTGTGAATACTATTTAAGCCTGCTTGATATGCCTGTTAATCTAGGGGTTCTCTCCTATATTGTTGGACCTCCCTCTCTACACCATTTTCACATGTAATTCGAAGAATTTCAGTTGTAATTTGATTATTTCATTCGAAATTCGAAACATTTCACTTGTATTTTGAGAATTCCAATTGAATTTCGAATTATTTCGTTTGTAATTTGAGAATTTCATTTGAAATTCGCATTAATTCATTTGTAATTTGAATTTTTTCATTTGTAATTCGAATTATTTCATTTGGAATTCGAATTTTTCCATTTGTAATTTGAATTTCTCTATTTGTAAATCGGAGATTTTCATTTGGAGTTTCCAAATGAAAAAAATTCAAATTACAAATGGAAAAATTCGAATTAAAAATGAAATAATTCGAATTAGAAATGAAATAACTCAAATTACAAATGAAATAATTCGAATATCAAATGGAATTCTCAAATTACAAATGAAATAATTCGAATTTCAAATGAAATTCTCAAATTACAAATGAAATAATTCGAAATTCAATTGGAATTCTCAAATTACAAGTGAAATGTTTCGAATTACAACTGAAATTATTCGAATTACATGTGAAAATGGTGTAGAGCATGAATATCCTTCCTGATATGCCTGAATGTGGCGGGCCTAGCCAGCAGATGGTGATTGGGATGGCTCTCACGGTAACACCCAAGCAAGTACTGCAAGGAAAGCATCTCATTGTGTTGCTATACTGGAATAATCTTTGCCTCATCATGTAGATGGTCCATTGAAGACTGTCCTCAGGGCGGCATTCTGGCAGGTTTGAATCTTTTTCCAATTCGTATCACATAATCCGGGGGACCAAACTGGCGCCGCATAGCTTACCACAGACCGACCTATCGCGTTATATTTTGTCAATAAGGTTTCTTTATCTGCACCCCAAGTGCTGCCGGCTGGGGACTTGAGGACCTTGTTCCTACTTTTCAGCCACTTCCATGTTGCTGGGATTTTATACAGTCATACGGTTAAGCTAACGATGTCATCAAAAAGTAGCTTACGAAAAGAATGGTTTTATACCCACATGTCGTTTTAGCCTGTTCGTCCGTCTGTCTGACTGAACTGGTACTCATATTAGCACAGGAAGGTGGTAACCGATTTAGTGTCCACTTATTTGCTTAAGTGGCTTTATATCCTTAACCGTAAGGGTTTGTACGGTAAGCCATACTAGGAATAGATTTTCAAACGCACCCATCTTCTACTTCACCAATACCATTGGATGCCACGTTTTGTGGTATCATCATTAACTTGGTATTTGCAGCGAAGTTGTGACCATTCGTTGGGGTGTATACCATCAAATGGTTCGTATTTATATGCCTCTCTGGCGGGTGCATCTTTATACATATTCTGTCGATATCATTTGGCTGGAAGAACTCTTAATTCATACGACACCGGTATTCACAATTAACGCAATCCCACAGCAGCGGGTTCTTTCGTTCCGGATTGACCTGAAACAATAGTATTTCGGTCAGAGGCTTCAAACACCCATCTATGCGGCTACAACAACAACAACCGTTAAGGTAAATTGGCCCATATGTCTTCCGAAGAATTTTTTTTTTTTTTTTTTTCAAACACACCAAGTTCTGCCTGCTTTCAGTCCATACATAAGTACGACTAGTATCGGTGTCTGGCATAGTTTGACGATAGGTGATTTTGTATTTAAACTGTTTACTTAACCAAAGTAGCATCTGTTGGCGAATACAATTCATCTGTTTATTTCAAAACTGTATGTATTTTCAACGTTCACAGTAGCTCTGAGTTTACTAGACGTCTACCGTGTTGATACCACACACTTGGTTTTATCGTAGTTTACTGCCAAACACACTTTGGTAGACTCGTGTTATCTCATGTGGCTCTAAAGTTTATTTTCAAATATATATCTGCTTACAGTGACTTCACAAAATTGTCTATAAATTCAAATTTTAAAATCATTTTGTGCGGGAGATTTTTTCACCGATTTATCTTAACATTAAGATTTTATGTAATCTCATGTAGAAAATCATCACGCTATGATACAGGGATATGAGGCTGTAAAATAGTCATAACCCTAATGTATAAACTTTGATACGACCAAAAATGTCCCTAATTGAAATAATGGGTTTAGACCCCAAGTATGTTTGGACGAAATCCGTTTCAGACAATTTGGAGTCGATGTAGCCATTTCCGTCCCTCTGGCTGGCTGGAGCGTACACCAACTCTCGAATGGATCAACCGATTCGGTCCAAAATATGGCCTTCGTAATATTTTGTCCATACTTAGTTTAGGTTCGAAGATGTGCAATATCGGCCCATTCCTTCGGGTACATTACGCATAATAAATATCGAATCTTACTTTAAGTTCGAAAATGACTCATTTTCGTTCATTTGTCTTAGGGTAACTCCCTCAAAAAAGTTCAATGTGTTTATGTAAGTGCAGCTTAAGGTCTGTTCGAGGATCCTTTGGAAATGTTTGCCAAGATACTCCTTGTGGTCCTGTTTACAGCGATATTATGTTTTTCGTGGGCAAGTGATATAATGGTTCAAAACCTCTAAATTATGCGGTGACCAACTGAAATAACTGGTTTGCGCGATATATAACGAAAGGAACGGCTCCAATAATAAGATCCAAAGTAAGGTGGAAAATGCAGTCCATTACTTCAGGTACCTCCTTTGCAACATTTTTGAGCTTTAATGCAATTCCATATTTTTGTCGCAAGTTCAAACGCACAGAAAGGGCCACAACTTATGAAAACTCCCCAAATACATAATTTTTGGGAAAAGGATTTTGGTTGTGTAGGAAAAGGATTTTGTAGTTTCAATTCACACAGGCTGATGGTATATCTCTATCGACTAAGCCGGCTGATGCTTTTTTACATGTTCTTTGTGATACTACCCCATCAACAGTTTAAAAGTTGTGGGCCCATATCTCGTATCATTCTCAAACGGCCCATACATACCGAGATAAAGCCTAATTTCCATGAACCAGAATGAATTAAATTAGGGAAGTGTGATGTCAATCAATTGTTTTTCTCTAATTGAGTATAAAGTCACTAACCACATCGTTTTTAAATATTACAAATGAATGTCTTTGTGTGGCCCTCTACAGAACATTTGCTCTATAAGCCGAACTAAGAAGAAATGTCCACTCCTATTTGTAGATTTTCTTTTCCAATATTCTTGCACCGCATGCTGGGCAGGTGGTTTGCACGGTAATATAAATCCTTGTCCTATAGGCATTTATACGGCCGCTCCATCCCAAAAGTAGTTGAGGCAAAACAACTCTGGTTTGTTGTTGTTGTAGCAACGAATATATTTTCGTTCGTGTATTATTTCAGTTACAGTTGAACCTCGATTATCCGGGAACCTCCATTATCCGTGATAGAAAAGAAATGTTGGACTTTTTCCATTTCTTCTATTTTTCGTTATAAACTTCAATACCCGGGAGTAAAAACACACTTTCCAATTAATCTGATTTAGCGAACAAAAAGTAAACAAACGAAAAATTGAAATTCTCCCATATTACACAATTTGTATATTTATGGTATCGCAAAAACCATGGGACAAAGTCAATTCAGATGAATATGATGGTGAAGATATTTATCCTTCTAAAATTTGGTGGATTACCGTAACAAATTTAATAAAAATTGCAGTTTTTCATTTTATAGTACAATATTATGTAATTTTTAATTAAAAATATGTTCAAAAACTGCATAAACGCATTGCCTCCATTATCCGGGAAAATCGATTATCCGTAATGCCTCCGGTCCCGACCATCACGGATAATCGAGGTCCGACTGTATTAAGTTCTGGTTCCTCTGTATCCAGACTCAAGAATTCTGCAACCTATACTGATTGCGTCCATAAAGAATCAGGGAACAGGTGGGTGGGGTTAGCTGGACAGCTAAACAAATGCAGTGTGTCGTGTGGTCCATATCCCCATGCCGGGCATGTGTTGGGTATCGTGGCATCAATTCGGGCCCAATACGAATTGTGGCGACTGCATCGACCGGATCTTAACTGGGCTAAAACCACTCGTGTTTGCCTTTGTAGTTGGCGTTCTTCTGCTGCGATGGATGGTGGTCTCCAAGTACGGCATTCACACTGATTCTCTGTACTGTCTGCGCAACCATGTCAGTGGGAATGCTATCCAAGCCTGCCTAATAGGCTCGTTGATCTAGAGGTTTTCTTTTATACCATTGGACCTCTCTAGTTCATGAAGATCTCTCCTGACGTACCTGGGTGGGGGAAGCCTGTCCATTAAATCGGGACAGGGATGCTCACTGTGATGACACCCAAGCAGGTACTGCATCGCACGGGTTAAACCTTCGCCTCCTCATGAAGATGGTCCACTGGTGTCATGAGGAGGCACCCTGTTACAGTCCTCAGGGCGGCATTCTGGCAGATTTGAATCTTCTTCCACTGCGTAGCACTAACATTTGCATACCACGCTGGCGCCGCATAGCTTACCACAGACCGGCCTATTGCGTTACAACCAATATTTTGTGATAATTAGTGGTCGGAATCAGTACACCATCGACCAATACTTTCAGTGGGAGCCTTATTTCAGCCGTACAAGTAGTGAACAGTGTGACACTGGATTTAGCTGCGGATATTTTCATATTCCTTAGATGGAAGAACTGGTTTGTCGTGGCAGTTGTTCTTCAGCTGCAGTAGACGGTAACCGCATTCCCACGATTGTTGTTTATGGCAACTACGACTGAATCAGTTTGAATGCTATCAGAGCCTGGTTGATAGGCTTGATGACCTGGGGATTATCTCTTATTGTGTTGGACCTCTCCTCTGGTTCATGAAGTCCTAACCATCATATGGTGATTAGGATGGCTGTCACGGTAACACCAGCACAATTACTACAACGAGAGCATGTCGTTGTTTTGCTGACTGTAAGAACCGTTGTCATCTCATGTGGATGGTCCACAGGTTTGAATATTTTACCATCGCGTTGCACTTAGCTCATGCACGGACTCCGCACAGTTTACCACCTTACCGGCCTGTCGCGCTATATTTAGACAACAAATTTTCTTTGTCTTTTCATAAATCTCAACTTGTCGCAGATAGTTGTGAACATGCTGTCGAATATTATCCCTAGAATCTTAGGGCCGATGTGCTTATCTCTGCAGTTCATATCTTGAACAGAGTGGCCGTACACTTAGTAGCGGATTTTTGCATATTTCTCGCGACAACGCCATTGGCCCGTATATAACGTCATTAACATCCTCAAATTTGTGTTTTTCCACGTCCACAGTTAGTGCTAGTCTACTGGAAGTCTTGCATATCGGTTGTATAAACATGGTCTTATCGCCATTTACTGCCAGAGCCGCTTTGACAAACTATTTTCAATATTTCCAAAGATGGCTATTACGGCTGGCTTTGATCGACCTATTATGTCGATGTCATCTGCGTAGGCCGGTAACATAATTTCTTTATTGTATATAGTTCTATCAGTGTCAGCGTGATGCAATGGTAAACACACCCACTTTGCACATTGAATGCCCGGGTTCGATTCCCAGGCCAGACAACATAACATTTTGGCGACATTTCCTGAGTATTTCAGCCGTGCTTAACTTCCCGTATGATCATTTCTAACAAAATGTTAAATAGATCGCACAAAAGACTATAACCCTGTTTGAAATCCAGTTTGGTATTGAAAGTCTCGCAGAGGTTCTTTCCTATTTTAACTGCAGATGTTGTGTCAGTGAATGTTATCATGCCTAATCTTATTAATTTTACAAGAATGCCAAACTCAGAGATGGTTTGATGGCATTCCGATGTGCTCCACAGACGTTTTGAGCTACTGGTGACGTCGGCTGTAATATCGCTATACATGTTCTTAGCAATTGTAGTCAAAGGGAAAGGTGCATTTGTGACAGCTAGGACTGAGGGATATAACACATCCACACAAACATCGTTCGAAGGATTCTTTCTTGTTTTTGGATTTTTTAATAATTCTTATTATCCATTCTATAATACTCACTGAGAGGGACTGAGGTCTCCTTAACAAGATATGGACATGACAACTTAGCCTTCAATTCGTTGAAGTGAACAGGTATCGAGTATCCATTTGAATTTTGGAAACCTTAACAAACGTGTTCGCTTAACACCCCGGTATTAAGGAATCATTTATGGGTTGAAGATCACTTTTGCTATAACATTCAGCTTGTTCACAATGTCTCTCTTCAAACAATGGGTTTGTCCTGGTGTCCTGATTACAGCGGACTTACAAATTCAGTTAAAACTAACTACCCAGCAAACAAAATGTCGGGTGTCCGACACGTCTGAACAGTTTCGGAAGCAAAATCGTTCAGATTTCGTTCCGAGTTCTAATCGATTTTTCCGAAGCGAAATTGTTCAGATGTTGTGCCGATTTCTTTCGGATGTCGGAGCGAATGTCGGAATTAAATTTCCCTTCCGAATTTCCCAAGGATTTTCTTCAGATTTCGTTCGGAAATCGATCCGACATTTCGTTCCGAAATTATGTCAACCGCTTCGTACAACTTTTATTAAAATATCGTTGCGATTTCGGATCCGACATAGGACGTAGCGTCCGAATTTTGTTCCGATTTCGTTACGATTTCCCTTCCGAATTTCCCAAGGATTTTCTTCAGATTTCGTTCGGAAATCGATCCGACATTTCGTTCCGAAATTATGTCAACCGCTTCGTACAACTTTTATTAAAATATCGTTGCGATTTCGGATCCGACATAGGACGTAGCGTCCGAATTTTGTTCCGATTTAGTTACGATTGGTTTGCTGGGTATTTACACGCATGTGCGGTTATGTAAGTAGTTCCACGAAATAGCAATATTAATGAACCATATTAAGAATTCTTTTATTTCATAATTTATTGGGTGAAAACTTCTCTCATTTTTAAGGTGGTAAGCACGTCCGCCTTTGAATCAGAAGGTCTGAGGTTAAATCCCAGAGCAGAACATCAACATGTTAGGCGGTGCCAAATCCCCTCAGTGTTATGTTTGCTTAAATTTCCTGAGTATTTCAGCCATCGAAAACTTCTCTACAAATGGTGTCGTGAAAAAACCGTTTGGACTGGGCGACAGAAAGTAGGTCCGGTATAATTGAGTCAATATCAATCAGAGTACACTCAATGATATGAGCGAAGTCTCCTTTGTACCTTCGGGGATATTATGAGAACATATGAATGTCCATATTTGGGGGTCGATTACGCATTGCCACTAAACTTGAGTTGCGTTATCAATTGTCAGTACAACTGAGATGAAATGTTGTATTATTGATGTCAACCCAACTGGGTTGTCGATAAACGTGTTATCGATCAGTGTTATTTCAAACATGTGAACTCTATATTAATGCAATTCGCAAAAAAACTATTTAAAATGATAAGTTCATTGGAATTATTTTTTGATGATGAAGAAAATGTACAGGACATGACATCTATTAAAAGAAATATGAGGAACAAGTCTAATTTATAGGAATTGCCATCTGCACTGTAAGTTGAAGCTCATATTGGAATGATCTGTATAATCAGTAAATTATTTTAGGTCAGTGATGGCCAAAAACACACATTTGCAGATTATAACTTGCGCAAGTGTGAGTGGAAACGTAAAAAATGCATTAACCTAACGAATGTGTTTATAGTGTACGTGTGTGTCGTATGCCCGCGGGCATAGGAAAGTTGTTGTTGGTGGCCATCACTGTTTTAGGTCTAAGGCGTATTTTCGATTGAAAATGTTGCCGCAGTTTACATTATGGAAACTTTAAAGGACGACATCAAAGTTAGTTACAGATCAACAGCGAAAGTGTGCGCTGCGTTGAGATTTTTTGCGGAGGGAAGTTTCCAAAAGTCCCATGACAATGATTACAACAATTGCATGACTCAATCTATATTGTCGAAAGTATTGAAGGAAGTTGTCCACTTGACAAATTGTGCCAAAATTGAATCGTTTCGAAATTGTCGGAGGAAGAAAAAGGACAAAACAAAAATTATTTTTATTAAAAAACGAAATTACCTGGTGTTGTCGGCTGTCTAGATGGAACCCATGGATTTGCACTCAATTTATCAATTAATTTTCACCATATTTTTGATACACAAAATTAATTAATTATGCAAATAATAAACAATTGTTAAGAAAATTTTTTTCTTCTCAATTTTACTACTTGTTTCTTCGAAAATATTCACTGCATCTGAAAATAACTGGTTGCTTAAAAATATCCGGTTCCTCAACTGAGATTCGCAACTTCAGTTAAAGTTTTCCATACATAAAGTAATTTTGACAACTGACAACTCCAGTCAACGATAATTACCATCGATAATCGACAGCTTGTATTAGGCAATTTCCCTTGCGGCAATTGTCAGTTTGATGGAGAGAGGAGAGGCATATGGTAACCCTTTGCCTCTCAACAACCTTTCTCACCGACAAACTGACAATTGCCGTAAGAAAAATTTCCTAATGTAAATGTGGACTATGCAAGCGTATAATTGGATATAGAAAGCGGATTAAGTACCATAGAAACGGCACATTAGGTGCCAACCAGAAGCGATCAGTTGAGCGTCGAATTAACACGTTTAAATAAAACGTGTTAACTCGACTCGTAACTAATGCCAAGTTGTGATTATCCATGGTAACTCCATTCACACACTGACATGTAAAATGATCACCTAAATCCACTTAGATAGTAGCCTACAACTTGAAAATAAAAGAAGAAATTTTTTTTAAATAATTTCTTTGGATCCCCATGTGTATGTTAATTATTCAAACTCAAATAAAGTAAACACAAAACGGCAACAAAAACAAATTAATATATGTTAATGCATTTAGTCAATTTTAATTTTATTTTAAAATATACATCTTAATTTATCGAAAATTCTTAAGAGTCAAAGGTAAAAACAAATTCTTTACAAATTTTGTTTTGAACTTTAGTTACACGCAATAACAAAAACAAAATGATTTGTTTAAAACAATATATTTTTTTAGTTTAACTCATTTAATATAACAAAACAATAACAAAAACAACTCATTAATAATTGGAAGTTTATGTTGTTTTGTAACCCAATTAAAATGAATAGCTTTATAAAATACCTTGAAATGTATTTCCTATATAAACTAAATATCTAAACTTGACTGTGGTTTCTGAAGCCAATAATGATGATATACCCCACACCACATACATAACAAATGACCAATATGACCATCAAAATGAATAGAAACTTGACCGAATCACCTCAGTATTGAAGCCATAATTGAGACACCAACAAAACTGTTTTCGACCACAGAGATCATGCACTGACCGTATAAACACCCGTCGAATCATTATGGAACAATTCGTAGAATTCGGGTCCCAAAAAATGGTGTTCGTCAAGGCTGTGTCTTAACTATCACTATCAGTCAAAACCGACCTAAAAATGACATTCGAATGAAAATCCTCAGGGCATAGAACGCAGGGGACGTCCTAAGCTGACATGTGTTAAAACAGGCAGCAAGAAGCAAGAACTTTGCCGCATGACCAGAAATATGAAGAATCACCCAAGATATACAACGTTCACGGTGCTCTTGAAACAATTTTAAATGGAAGGTGCTTACACCTCTGAAGTTATTGCGGATTCTGAAACTACAGTGTTCATAGATGAGAAAAATCAAAAAACTATAAAAAATCGCCGGAGCGCTTTTTAAATAAATCGCGATTTAAGTTGATATTTTTAGGGGTTCATGATTTTGCTTAGAAACCGCAACTCCTATCAAAATGGGACTAAAGAAAATGTTGTAGCTATGAAAATTCTCTACAAGATTGACCTTTGTGGTATTCTCGTCGGTTTTACCGTTTTTGAGATATAGAAGTTCAAATTGGGACAATTCAAATTCAATTCATTTCTGTATCGCCCCCCTTATAAAACAATGTCATGACTGCAAATTCCCAACTTAAACATATATATCTAAAAAAATGGTACAACTTAGAATAAGTTACTTAAGCCAGTCTTGTATAGAATTTTCACAGCTTTAAGATTTTCTCAGGTCCCATATCGATAAGACTTACCGTATTCAAGCAAAATCGCGAAACCCTAACAAAAAAACCTAAAAATGTAAACTGAGCTTCTTTATGTCAAAAATGGTACATACTGGGAACAAATGTTAAACGTGAATCCTCTAGAGAGTTTTTACAGCTACAACATTTTCTTTAGCTCCATTTCGATTGGACTTGCGACTTCCAAGCAAAATCGTGAAAACCTAAAAAACACATAAAAATGTGAATTTTGACCGCGATTTATTTAAAAATCCCTACAGATATTTATTTTTTTTGGTTTTTCTCATCTACGAACATTGCTGTTTCAGAATTCACAAAAACTTCCCCTGTGTTTTCATCAAAAGTTAGTTAAGGCGCACCCTTCATGAATTTGTTTTATGAAGGGGCGATACAGTCAGTACATTGTCCCAATTTGAACTTCTATATCTCAAAAATGGTAAAACCTACGAAAATATCATAAAGGTCGATCTTGTAGAGAATTTTTATAGCTACAACATTTTCTTTAGTCCCATTTTAATAAGACTTGCGTTTTCAAAGCAAAATCGTGAAAACCTAAACAACCCCTAAAAACGTCAACTTAAATTGCTAGACGCTATTTGGTTTTTTTTGGAAAGTTTGACAGTTTTTAGCCTAAACGTACTCAGGAATGTTTGATATACGATCATATCATGTTGTTTACAGTGACTTGAAAAATCCGTGGGGGTCTTCGAAAGCGAGCCAAATCCAACGAAAGTTATTCATGGAAGAAGCACTTCGCCTGCTTCTTCGGCTAAAATGACCATGTGACTAATACACGACTTGAGGAACGTAGGACGGTAATGTCTGAGTTTCTAAAAAAGGCGTAGTTAACGATTATCGTCGCCAGAAGATGCTGTTGAAGCGTTCAAAAACCATGTTTTGGAGGTGTCTCAATCGGAGTGGAAAAAGTGATTCAATAATTGGTTTGAGCGTTTGAGAAAGTGCATAAATCGTGCTGGAGACTACTTAAGAAAACAATAAAACTATTTTGATGTCAAAGTTTAGAAACTTTTCTAGTTCCCTTCGTATTTTAATATTTTAAAAAAAATGCGAGCACTCCTTGTCCCGATAACATAACAACACAATGGCAACATATTGCCCACTCCATGCAAACAGCCGCAAAATCCATACTTGGATTCCAGAGACCTCCACAAAGGAATTCATGGTATGACCAGGAGTGTCGTGCTGCTACCGAAGAGAAAAATGCGGCATATAGAGCTACTTTGCAATCAGTAGCAACGCGTAGCGCGCGAGAGAGATATCGGGAGAAAAGGAGAGAAGAGAAACGTCTTTTCCGCAAGAAAAAGAGAGAAATGGAAAAGCGGAAGAGTGAAAAAATCGAGATGTACAGGAGCCAGAATGAAGTCCGAAAATTCTACCAAAGAGTGAAACATCAAACAGATGGCTTTGGTACAGGCACATCCTCCTGTAGAGACCAGCAAGGTAATCTGGTAACAGATACAGATAGCGTGCTCAGGATATGGAAGGAACATTTCTCCAATCTGCTGGTATCCAATAGTAGCGAAGACGATGATACCACAGATCCAATCCCAGAAGATGGTATAGAATGTATACCGCCCGGCCAAGATGAGGTAAAAACAGCAATCAACCGGCTGAAGAATAATAAAGCAGCAGGAGCCGATGGCTTACCAGCCGAGCTGTTTAAAACCGGAGGCGACGCGCTGATAAGGTGTATGCATCAGCTAGTTAGCACCATCTGGCAGGAAGAACGCGTACCCGACGATTGGAACCTGAGCATCCTATGTCCCGTCCACAAGAATGGAGATAAGACTGTATGCTCAAACTATAGGGGCATAAGTCTTCTCCCTATTGCCTATAAGATAGTGTCAGGGATATTGTGCGAACGACTAAAGCCAATGGTCAACGAAATAATTGGACCATACCAATGTGGCTTTAGACCTGGCAAGTCCACCATTGACCAGATATTTACGCTGCGGCAAATCCTAGAGAAGACCCAAGAGATGCAGATCGACATATTTTTTGTCGATTATAAAGCAGCATTCGACAGTCCCCTCCGATCAAAGGTATTCCACGCAATGTCTGAATTTGGTATCCCCGCAAAGCTCATCCGGCTTTGTAAGATGACTTTAACTGATACTAGGTCCTCAGTTAAAATTGGAAGGAACCTCTCCGAAGAATTTTGTACCAAAAGAGGTTTCAGACAAGGAGACAGCCTTTCGTGTGACCTATTCAACATTTTGCTGGAAAATGTAATACGAGATGCAAATGTCAAAAGAAATGGCACAATTTACACCAATAGCCACATGTTACTTGCCTATGCTGATGACATAGACATCATGGGACGATCAGTAAAGGAAGTAACTGATACCTTTAGGAAGGTCGAAGCAGAATCTGCGAAAGTGGGTCTGGCGGTAAACGGCGAAAAGACCAAATTAATGGTGTCGACGCGCAAAGCGTCCATAGAGCTCGGACCAACTGTGGAAGTTGGTACCTACAATTTTGAGGTAGTTAAAGACTTCGTCTACCTCGGCACTGCCATAAACACAACAAACAACATCAGTTGTGAAATAAGAAGAAGAATTGTATTGGCCAACAGATGCTACTATGGTCTAAGTAAGCAATTTAAAAACAAAGCCACATCTCGTCAAACAAAAATAACACTATACAAAACGCTGATACTACCCGTGCTAATGTATGGCTCCGAAGCATGGGTACTTGCGCAAGCAGATAAGGCAGTGCTTGGTGTGTTTGAGAGGAAAATTATTCGAAAGATATCGACGTCGTATGAACCACGAGCTATATAAGCTATACAAAGACATGAATATAGTTAAACGTATCGAGATGCAACGATTGCGTTGGCTAGGCCATATCATGAGAATGAGCGATGATGAACCCGCTAAAAAGGCGTATGAATACATGCCCCATAGCGGTGCACGCAGAATCGGCAGGCCTAAGCTTCGATGGAGCAAACAAGTGGATGAAGAAATGGAAAGTCAAGCGAAAAACAGGCCTTCAATCTTCAGCCGATTTATTGTTGTCTTTACCTCATCTTGCTCGGGCGGTATGCACTCAATACCATGATCTGGGATTGAGCCTACGGTATCTTCGTCGCCTTCACTAGTATTGGATACCTACAGTTCTCTTGCTCTTTCCATATCCCGAGAACAATATCTGTATTAGTTCCCAAATTACCTTGCTGGTCTCCACAGGAGGACGTGCCAAAGCCATACGTTTGATGTTGCACTCCTTGGTAGAATTTTCGGACTAAATTGTGGCTTCTTCCTGCGAAAAAGACGCTTCTCCTCTCTATATTCCTCGCGATACCTCTCTCTGATTGCAGAGTAGCCCTGTATACACGGAGTGCTTTCTTAAAGCAATTGGTCCAGTTGAGTGCAATATTCTATCTGTTGTGAGTACAGCTTACCGATGTTCAACTTCAGTGTTGTGTCTGTTGGTACTTTATTTCCTACGGTTCATCGGGTGCGTACCACTGCTGCAACAAGGTTGCGATCCGATCCGTTTTCTGATATGGCGATAGCCAGATGCTCTTATTAATGTCGATATTACTAATTCTGGTACTGCTTACAACCATGTTTCTTGCTGCTGCGAAGTCTATCAGAATCATTGTCAGACTTTTCACTGTAGAGAGAGAATTTTCCGACTATTGGGCCAAAGATATTGTGCTTTCCAGATATTGTTACCTTTAGGTGTTCCCAACCCATCGTATTTCCTGTATGGCAGTAATATCAGCCTTGTATTTTGCAAGTACCTCTGCCAGTGCGTAAACTTTTAAAACCTTAAACCTTCCGTATAAAGAGTCCGAACATTCCGGGTGCAGAATTGCAGATCATGGTCTTTAAAACGTTTGAGAGGGTCGTCAACTTTTTTTTTGTTTTTCTAGTACCATGACTTTTGTAGGGCGTGGTTACTAGCCCAATGCCCTACCCAAGTGTTTTAACCTTCTTATGGGTGAACGCGCGGTACATGAAATACAGCTCCCAGGATACACCACTGGGAGTTCAGTGGCCACTTGAGATGAAAGAGGGACCAAGATAAGTCGTGGCTTGTGCCATGTTAAAGTTCGTCAGGCCCGTATCTTTCATTCTCTACGTCACCAGTCGACTAAATTTTGTTTTGCTGAAAATAAGATAGGAGCTGTATTTTCATTACAAATCTTCAGAGAGCAAAGAGGTCTCCCTGCCTGAAGTATTCTCTACAAACACCGGAAAACTATTGTCGCTTATGGCGGCCGGTAGAGTGTTATTTCAATTATTACCCTACCGTTTCCCCCTTTTTCATCGTTTCCGCAGCTGCGGTAGTGGTCGTTATGTGGTGGATTTAGACGCCTAGCATGGCTACCAATAGCCTAGTGTCCGCAAAAGGTCTTGCCAGGTTCCGTCGGCGCCACCGCTGTACACCCCATTTACGCTTATTTTTCGAATATTTTGTGGGCGGACTGAGGTGTACTATTCAGTTTTAAATACCCTAGGGAATCTTAACCCCAAGAAATTCGCAAAAAAAAAAATGTTTGAAGCATGTAGTGAGAGGTGAAGTTTAGTCTCAGAACATACCCGAACACCAACATTTTCAACGGTGGCAAAATTCCCCTCAGTAATATTGGCGACATTTCCTGAGATGTGTAAAATTTCTCTACAAGTGGTGTCGTATAAACAGTAGGTCCCATATCATTAAGATAATCAGAGCAATCATGAATATTTACCTCGTAATTTTCCGCACGAAATTAATACTAACAAGTAAAAAGTGGTTAAGTTCGGCCGGGCCGAACTTTTTATACCCTCCACCATAAAAAAAGTCTTAATTAAAATGGAATAATTAGGGTCCTTTCACAATTTTAGGTGTAACAACATTTCGACAATGTTGAGTATATTAAAAACCCCGAAGGACAGATGCGCCGTGAGTCGAACTTCCGCGTTATGGCGTGATGAAGTTTTTGCAAGAGACCCTGTAAGCCATCATTAATTAGCATTATATCTTTGTTTGTTGTTTTTGTAGAGCACTTAAGCAACAGTGAACAAATATATAACGCTAATTCCTGATGGCCCACAGGGTCTCTAACAAAATTTCATCACGCCATAACGCGGAAGTTCGACCCACGGCGGATCTGTCCTTCGGGGTTCATAATATACTCACCAAGGCCTTTCTTCCCCAAGAGGAATTTTTCGTGCCCCACACTTTCACCTCCATTTTGTTGCACAGTGTTATCTAATCTAAAAAATGTGTTCAGCTAGGTGAAAGGTACCACCTACGGGGCTATATCAAAGAGTCAACCTATCTTTACATTTTTGGCAGAAAAGTTTTATAGCTGCAGGGAACTTCAAAAGTCAAATTGAAGATAGTTTCATCAAAACAATGTAGACCCTCAAAAATGGACCCATATTGACGAATTTTAGTGAAGAAATTTCGTGACCACTGAAAATTCCCAAAAATCGGGAGGTAAAGTTATATGGGGGGATATACCAAAACATGGACCTATATTGACGATTATTTTTGAATAGACAAAATTGTAGCTAAAACTCTCAAAATACCGATCATTACAGATAGGTCGGTTACAAATTGCAGCTAAAATTCTCAAAATACCGAAAATCGGGAGATACATGGGGGCTATACCAAAACATGGACCTATGTTGACGATGTATAGCTGGAGATGTTTTATGACCACTGAGAACCTCAAATGCAAATTACAGCTAGTTCGGTTAAAAATTGTAGCTAAAATTCTCAAAATACCGAAAATCGGGAGGTACCGATATATAGGGGCTATACCAAAACATGGACCTATATTGACGATGTTTCGTGGAGATGTTTCATGACCACTAAGAACCTCAAATGTCAAATTACAGCTAATTCGGTTAAAAATTTAAACTAAAATGCTCAAAATACCGAAAATCGGGAGGTACGGTTATAAGGGGGCCATACCAAAACATGGACCTATTTTGACGATGTTTGGTGGAGATGTTTCATGACCACTAAGAACCTCAAATGTCAAATTACAGCTAATTCGGTTAAAAATTTTAACTAAAATGCTCAAAATACCGAAAATCGTTAGGTACCGATATATGGGGGCTATACCAAAGAGTGGACCAATAGAGCCCATCTTCGAACTTGACCTGCCTATGGAAAAAAGACCCTCGGGTGCAAAATTTCAGCACTCTATCTCAATTATTGCGGACGCTAGAGTGATTACAACAGACGGACAGACGGACATGGCTAGAACGTCTTAGAATTTTATCCTGATCAAGAATATATATACTTTATAGGGTCGCAAATGATTAGTTCGATGTGTTACAAACGGAATGACAAACTTAATATACCCTCCATACTTGTCAAATTGGGGAAAGGGAACAAATTCCGCACGGAATTTTTATTCATGATAGCCCTGAATATGAATCGGGGTGCACTCATTTATATGAGAGAAGTCTCTCTTGTCCCTTATGGGATATTTGTGGAAAAATATTATTATTATTAGGTCCGGAACCTATGTTTATCCGGAACCTTGTTCGTTTGATGTTGTAATGTGGCCAAGGAGATGATTTTAAAATTAACATGAAGGACATACAGTTGTGAATTCATTAAAATTTTGTTCAGATTTGTTCCAGACAAATCTGCATGAATTCTCATCCAAATGGCCTGCAAGTTCTCTGACACATCGCACATATAAAGTTCACAACTGTGAACATGAATGAAATATTGATGACAATTCGATGCAACATTCGAAGAGTTATTGAAAGTTATTAGATGTATTTGCCGAGGTCTTAAGGTCATTATGGCAATGTAGTGGCATGGGGTATACTAAACGTGCACGCCACAATAGATATTGTTTGCTTTATTTTATTTGAGAATTATGTGTTCCAATTACCTTAAAATAGCAAATAAATAATATTGGAGATTTAATTTTATTAAATTAATTAAAATACTTTTATTCTACATTATTATAAGAAAAAACGTAAAATAAAAAAAAAATAAAATAAAGAAAATATTGTTTAATATAAAACAAATTTTATATAGTCTTACAAATGTAGATAAAAATAAAAACAAAAAACAGCTGAACTTAAACTAAAAGAAAATGTACTTAAAAAAAACTAATAACAAAAAAATGTTCAATATGTATTCCTATATAACAAAAGATATGTAATAAATACAGTTATATAAATTAAAAAAAAGAAATAAAAAATCTAATTTTAAAAATTAAAGGTCATGTACATTATTAAAACCACACGTCATTATTAATTTTCTGTTGCCTACCAATAAATAAAAATTAAAAATTATAAAAAAATAAAAGAAAATGTTCAAAGATAATAATGGAAATTCCAAATTGGTACTATCCCTGCCCATTTTCCCTCCCTTAACTATTTAAGCTAAACACACGTTTTTCCTTTTGTTCTTTGGTACAATAATATTTGCTAATTGAAATTTTAACCCAAAAACTTAACCTCCAAATATTAATAAGGCATTAAATTAACAACAAACCTAATAATGAAAATTCCAAATTTTAAAATGAGAGATAACAAAAGTCGATTAAATCATTATTGTAAAGCATAACAAGCATTGCGTGACACACATTTTGTACAGTGTAATTTTTTTATGAAAAGCTAAAGTATAACTTAACCAGGATTAAATGAAACAAAGAAACTTAGAATGAGAACAACAACAACTACTTACATACATACATCCACATAAAAACTATTACAAAATAGTAAATATTGTAACTGTAAACTAGTATTGCCAGCGAAGAAAACAAGTTTTTCGTTTTAGTTTTTTCGAACAAGCCAATTAAGTTTTATTAAACAAGCTGAGAAAAAAATGTTTAAAAAATAAAAAAAAAACAGTTCAAAAACAGGTAATTAAAAAAAGTTGAAAACATTTTAATAAAATGACAAAAAAAATTGAATTGAATTGATTTTCTTAATTAACAAAAAATGTAAGGGTCGGTAAGTATTACATGTCTATTATTGTCATTTGTATAAAAATGGACACTGCTCGCTATTCACGGTGCGCCTGAACTAACTTAATATGAAAGGAGCTTACACATGGGAAGTTTTTGAGGAAAATCAAGAAAATCTCCAAAGGGATTGATTGTTAAATAAACACGGTGCGCCTTAACTAATTTTAAATGAAAGGTGCTTACACCTGGGAAGTTTTTGCAGATTCTGAAACTACAATGCTCATAGATGAGAAATATCAAGAAACAAAAAAAATCGCCGGAGGGATTTTCAAATAAATCGCGATTTAAGTTCACATTTTTAGGGGTTCTTTAGGTTTTCACGATTTTGTTTGTAAACCGCGAGTTCTATGTAAATGGACCTGAAGAAAATGTTGTAGTGAAAATTCTCCACAAGATTGAGCTTTATAATATTTTTGTAGGATTTACCGTTTTTGAGATATTGAACTTGAGATGTAGAACTTCTTTTGGTTAAGGCACACCGTGTAAATCGTGGTCAAAGGTCACATTTTTTAGTTTTTTTTTTGTTTTTTTTCAGGATTTTGCTGGGGCCGGATATCATGATGATTATTTTTTTTCATATTTTGCATCAAAATATGAGAGTTTTTACAGTTTAACGGTACAACCCGATTTAAAGTATTTTAAGGATTCTATCTTAGGCCGAATTGACTGTAATTTGGCATTTGGGGTTCCCAATGGTACAGAAACTTCCTCACCAAAAATGTTGGACATACCCAGCCAACAATTTTTGCCGATGGCGCTGATATCAGATTTTTTTCCGAGATTTCGTAACCTTTCTTTCCGATTATTTTCCGAGTGCTCTGCACAATATCGGAAGGGAAATTTTTATTTGTTTTCTTTCTTTTTTCCGAATATCGGATCAAACATCCGATAGTCTTCCGATTTTTTTCCGAATATCGGATCAAACATCCGATAATCTTCCGATTTTTTTCCGAATATCGGATCAAACATCCGATAATCTTCCGATTTTTTACCGAATATTTTTTTCCGAATATCGGATCAAACATCCGATAATCTTCCGAATTTTTTCCGATTTTCAAATGTTCCTTCCGAGTTTTTTCCGAAATTGTGCAGATAATCGAAAATTCCCTTAACATTTCCCTTTTTTTCATTCGAGTTTTTTTGCGAATTCGTTCAGAATTCGGAAAGAAACTCTAATATTCCTTCCGATTTTTTTCCGATAAAACTTTCCGAATTCGTGGGCACCTTCACACAATTTTGTTCCGATTTCTGAACGAATTCGACAGAATCGCATACTTGTGCAGAGTTTCGTTCCGAATTCGGAAAAAATTGTTAGCTGGCCCGAATTGGCCGAAACTTGGCATTTGGAGTTCCCAATGGTACAGAAACGTTCCTACCAAAAATTGTGGACATAAGTAAAGGTTTTGGTATGGTTGGTTGGTTTACGTGGTGGCTATACTTTATAGCCTCATCTAGTATGTAAGAGATACCGTTTTGAAAACCACACCACTCGTTCAGAGATTGCTATATCGTTGTTGCGTGTTGGCAATTAAATCGAGCCTGATGAATTTAGTAATCGCAGAAAGTCTCCCAGACCTACTTCTGTTATCTCTGTGATATCATGATGGAACGGTTGTCCAAGAGCTTTAAATCGTCGTTGCATTTGTGCAGGGCAGAAACAGAGAAGGTGCTCAACAGTTTCCTCCTCTTCTTCATTCCCGCAGCTACGGCAGTGGTCATTGTGTGGTAGATTTAAGTGTTTTGCATGGTTACCAATTGCCCAGTAACACTGCAATAAGTCTTGCAAGGTTCCGTCGAGTCTGATTGATCAGGAACTGTTAATTTTGATATCTGGCATGTTACCGTTTTGTCCCATCTACTTTCAGCCAGTGCACAGTGGATCCACCCATTGGCCAAAAATAAAAAAATGAATGTCAAAATTTTGGTACAACATCTGGCAAGTCGGACAGCTATGACATGGACCTTTTTAAAAATATATTAGTTTTTGTTTCATTCGAACGCGATCTTCTTAAGAATAGCTTTAAAAGTCAAAACATTTTACTAATATTTTTTGTTGTGAGTACAATCTATATTTTAAATGTCAGTAAATATATTCAAAATATCGCGAAACTAATACGTATAGCAAAATCTTATAGTGGATTTTGAAGGAGGAGGTAATAGATTAATTTTCATTAAAAAATAGTGTTTTAGCCTGTTGTCGAATTCTAGTTAGCTGCATATTTTCTGAGTGTATTTTGCAATGCCAATTCGTCCATATACTTAAATTTGACCTAAGGTTTTAGTCACGATGCCCACCAGTGCCCACCTCGGGAATAATTTTCCAAAGTAGGTCATGGGTTTAAGATTATTCAGTATTAAAACCAGCCGCCATCTAGTGCCAGACAATAAACGGTGGGTCGCTGACTAAAGCTGCCCTGGAATAGGGTTACTTTGGATATATTAACGTATAACTCTGTTATCTGACCACGTATATTAACATAATTGGCATCAGTGACAAGATGAAGAAATCTTCCAAATTTGTCTTTCGTTGGCGGTACGTGCCTTCCAGGAAGAACGTTATAAGATCTATATTAAAAATTTTACCAATTTTCAGACAAATACGTTGATTTTTTTAATTCGCTAAATTGGTTGGATTTTATGTAGTTTCGGAGACTGTTTTGTTTCCCTAAGCCAATTTTTGCATCATACAATAATCGAGGCCTTTGTTCATGTCATTTTGTATTAACAGCATAAAACAATTCTTAACGTATACCCCCTCCAGAGGGGAAAGGGGGGAGAATGTTACGCTCGTGGTTTCTTAAAACACTCTTCGCAGCAGCACAAAGCTGTAACGGCGCAATTGCTTGATTTTTACACTCTAAATATTTTTGGCCACCTTCTCCATACAAGTGGATCCACTGTGCAGTGATAGATTGTGTTTGAAGATATCCTCTTTAACTACTCCCATTTGTATTGCGACTGACGCCTTTGGGAGTTCGTTAGAGGCGGATCCTGCTCTAGCTAACTCGTCTGCTTTTTCGTTCCCAACAATTCCCTTATGGCCCGGCATCCAAGTGAGAACTATTCTTGACAGACGCCCTAGTTTAGCAAGTTCTTCTTTACAATCTTTCGCTATATTTGATGTGACGGAGTTAGATTTTAGTGCTAGGAGCGGCGCTTGACTGTCGACGAAGATTCCTATTGAGTTTGACGTGTGATGCTGTAATAGTTCAGTACAGACCTCCTTTATGGCCAGTATCTCCGTTTGAAAGACGCTGCAGTTCTCAGGTAGCTTTGTATATGTATATACATAAGTTTGCTTCTTCCGAGAACACACCGGATCCCACTCCACATTTCATCTGAGAGCCATCCGTGTATACTTTAGTGTCATAAGCAGCCAATGGTGATCCATTATTCCATTCTCTTCTGCTTGGAAATTTGACTACAAAAGGCTGATCAAAATTCATTGTAGGAACGCAATAATCAGCAGTGGTTGCAATTTCTTTCGGAAGTTTTTGAAGCACACACGCATGTCCGTAAGCTCTGTCTCTCCACATTCCTAGAGCTCGGAGTCTTACCACATTACATGTTGTTGTTGCTTTGATGTGTAAATCAATTGGCTAAATGTGCATCATTATATTAAGGGGTTCGGTCGGACACGTTCGTATCGCCCCTGTCACCCCGATGCATACATATCTTTGTATGATGATGGGGGTATATTAAGTTTGCCATTCCGTTTGTAACTACTCGAAATAATCATTGTAGACCCCACAAACTATATATATTCTTGATCAGCGTGCAATTCTACATCGATATAGCCATGTCCGTCCGTTCGTCTTTGGAAATCACTCTAACGTCCGAAGGGATTGACGTAGGTGGGTGAAATTTTGGGAAAATCTATTATATGTACGTAGGACTTTTTGTATTGAAAGCGGACTATGTAGGTCCACGGTTTCGTATAGCCTCCATACAAAATGACGGGTGACGCGTCGTCGTTTTAAGGAATTTTTAAGACATTTGTCCCATTTTAACACCGAAACGGTTGTAATTTGGTATTTTGTGTCTCTATAATATAGTTTCACGTTTTGGTATAGCCCCATATAACGCTCCATATAAAGTACGCGTCATTTTAATACATTTTGAATGTATTAGTCCCATTTGACAACAGAATCGGTTGTAACTTTGTATTTTGTGTTTCCAGAGGAGAAAGAAACATTTCTACTATAAAATGTTTATATAGGTCCACGTTTTGATATAGCCCCCATAGGACGATATCTGCCGATTTTCGGTAATTTGAAGGTTATCACACCGAGATGGCTGAAATTTGGCATTTAGTATTCGTTGGGGGTACAAAACTTTCCCCCAGAAATTTGTAGGTATAGGCCCGACCGAACTTTTCCTACTTGTTTCTGTATACAGGGCAATATGAATAAATATTCCGTGCGGAATTTTTTCCCTTTCCCCAATTTTAAAATTTTTAATTTCCATATTTATGTCCAAAAAGGAAATATTTTTGTCGATTCGGCGAAATATTCCATAATTAAGTGATTCTAGTAGGTTTTTAACGTTTTAAAATAATGATTTTAAAGGAATTTCACTTTTTAAAATTATGTTCCGCGCGGAAAATTCTTAGGGAAATATTCATGATTGATGTAATATGCAACGGCTGCATTGTGAGCACGGGTCTTCATGTTACGTTTCCATGACAGCTTTGAATCTAGGATGACTCCTAGTTACTTGGCATGATCTGATAGGGGTATTACTTGACCTCGTAGTCTTGGTAGATTGGGTATTGATCTTTGTAGTGAATAGCACCATCTCAGCTTTCCCTGGGTTCACTCCCAGACCACAACTTGTGGCCCAAGTATCTAGCGATCTCAGGGCTCCGCTCATAATGTCACGTATTACGGTCGGAAACAAACAAGAGACTAATATTACCACATCGTCCGCATAGGCAGCCACCTTAATCCCCATATGGTAAAGTTTATTAAGAATTTCATTGATGACTAGGAGCCAAAGTAGTGGCGAGATAACTCCTCCCTGTGGAGTTCCTCTGTTTACGTGCTTTGACAGTGTATTGTTTATATAGTCCTTATATATGTTTTGTTATAGTCCTTATATAACAGTACCACACGATTTTAGGCATTTTAAAGTTTTTATCTACATTTTAGACCTAAATTGCCTATAAATCAATTCTATCTTCTATTAGATTTCAAGAAAAAAATGTATACACGTCGTTTCAAGAATTAAAGACAGAATAAATTAAATTTATTGAAAAATTTTTCTGATACAAATGTTCGTTTTCAAATGTTACTTTGATTTGTAAAAAATATTTTGTTGACAAACAGTAAATTCAAACAAGTATATCTAACATCCCCTCTCAACAAAATAAATCCTTAACCAAAAACTTAAACTTAGATGAAGCCAAAGGTTTAGTTAAGAAATTAGCTCGTTGTTGATCGGTTGAACAATACAATAAATCAATTACACCATCATTTTATAAATTCCTTATGTGATGATACTTAACATCAATATGTTTTGTTCTTGAACTAAACTTTGGTGATTTTAAAATCCTTATACAACTTTGGTTGTCTTCATACATAGGTATTGGATATGTGATTGTTATTGCCATATCTTGTAGTAATTGCTTTATCCATAATAGTTCTTGTGCTGCATACGACGCCGCTATAAACTCAGCTTCTGTAGATGATAGCGCAATTGTTGACTGCTTGTTTGAAGACCAAGAAATTGCGTTGTCATCCAGCAAAATTAGATAACCACTTGTTGATTTTCGATCCTCATGATCTCCAGCCCAATTTGAATCCGAGTAACATTTGATTTCAAGATCCGAATCCGATTTGATTACTAATTTACTTTGTGCTGATGCCTTCAAATATCTAACGACCTTCTTAGCAGCTTCGCAATCACATTTTCTTGGCGTTTCAACTCTTCGACATAAAATAGAAACGGCTGCGGCTATGTCTGGTCTTGTAGTGATTGATAGATGAAGAAGCATTCCTAAAATTGATCGGTATCTATCATTACTTGGTAAATGGTTATCATCGTGTACAATCTTGGGAAATTCTGAATCCATTGGAATTTGCGAACATTTGCCTTCTTCTAATTTCGTCTCAATTACCAGTTTTGATATCTTCTCATTTTGGTGAAGTAGAAAATCTCCTCGAGAATTGCGAATAATTTGAATGCCCAAATAAGATGACGCATTTCCCAAATTTTTAATTTCAAAATACGCATTAAGCTGTTTATAAATCTTATCCACAATTAAGTTGTTCTTTGCACAAATTCCACCTTCTTCGTATATAAACAAGTGTCAGTTTTTCCCTTTTCGAAGCCAATTTTGTTAAGAACCTCACTTAATTTATCATGCCATGATTTAGCAGCCTGCTTAAGTCCGTAAATTGAACGCTGTAATTTGCATACAAAATGTTCTTGACCAGATTCAACGAAACCTTTTGGTTGATCCATGTAAATTTGTTCTTGAATATCTCCATTCAAGAAAGCAGACTTAACATCAAAATGTTTAACAACATACTTTTTCGAAGCACTGACTGCTAAAAGCGTCCGCAATGTCACATACTTTCCCACTGGTGCAAATGTTTCGTCAAAGTCTTCTCCAAATGACTGTGTATATCCCATGACAACTAACCTTGCTTTATACTTTGGCTTGTTCAGGTTGTCGCTCTTTATTTGAAATACCCATTTACATCCTATAGATTTCTTCCCTTCGGGTAGTTCTGTTAAAACCCAGGTGTTGTTACGTTCCAAGCTGCTCATTTCTCCCTTAACGCTGCTCATTTCTTCCTCTACATCCTCATCAGCAGATTCGAAATCCAACTCATCCTCTTCTGTGTTGTTCTCATTAAAGCCTGGAAATTGCATTGGAATCGATTGTTCAGTTGGACTATCCTTCATATCCTGCATATCAAATTCTTTAAATTTCACATCCTTACTTATGATAATTTCATTGCTTCCTTTTTTCAAAATTCGGTATCCCTTCGCTGTTTCGGAATATCCTACCAAAATACCTTCAACTGCTACATCATCAAGCTTACGACGTTTACATTTTGGAATTTGAACATAAGCTTTTCTACCGAAGACTTTGATGTTACTTAAATCTGGTTTCTTTCCAAACCACAGTTCGTAAGGAGTTGTATGTATACTTTTAGAGGGTAATCTGTTTTGTATGTAATTTGAAGCCATAACACTTTCGGCCCACAGCATTTTTGGTAAATTGGCGTCATTTAGCATAGCTCTTACCATTTCAATTAAAGTGCGGTTTTTGCGCTCCGCTACTCCGTTCTGCTCCGGACAATATTGCACTGTTGTTTGCAAAATTATACCATTATCCTTCAAAAAAGTTTTCATTTCATTGTTAATAAATTCTCCTCCATTATCACAGCGAAGAATTTTTAAGTTCATTCCAGTAAAATTTTGAACTTCAGCAACGAATTCTTTAAACTTTAAAGTTACCTCATCTTTCTTCGATAAAAGATAAACTTTCGTATATCGCGAAAAATCATCGATAAAAGTCAAAAAATATTTCTTTCCAGTTTGTGAGCTTACTTGAAGTGGTCCGCAAACATCCGAATGTACGAGCTCCAATACCTCCTTAGCTTTGCTTTCGCTCCCTTTTCGAAATGGAATCCTCGTCATTTTGGATATTGTGCATATATCACAAAATTTATTGTCTTCACAATTCTGTATACAAATACCTTCAGCTAAATTTGGTAATTTCTTGATATCAGCAATATTTCGGTGACCTAAGCGTCGATGCCATAAATGAACACATGCTAACGAATGATTTTTAGTTGTATTCTGTTTGTATTGATTTCTTTCTTGTAAAACATACAGATTTTCAGTTGCTAAACCCTCGGCTTGGAACTTTCCTCCCTTTTTGATGATACATTTGCCTTCATTAAATATAACCGTGCATCCTTTTGAGGTCATAGCTTTCACGGACATTAGACTTCCATTGAGACCGGGAACATATAGCACATTTTGAAGAAGGATTTGATTGCGTTTTCCTTCTATTAAGCCTTCTCCAATCCCCTCTGCATCTAAAGCCTTTCCGTCAGCTACATACACTTTACTATTCCTGGTCTCCAACTTATTGAAGAATCCCAAATTACTAGACATATGAATGGATGCTCCGGAATCGATAACCCATCCATTCGAGCTGTTAAAAACATTCAAACATACCTGACCAGATACCAATTTGCTTTCTTTGTCCTTCTCCTTTTTTCATTTAAAACAATCTTTCTTTAAATGTCCCAGCTTGTGGCAATGATAACACTTAATGGGCTTACGTTTCTTGAACTTTCCTTGTTGTGTCTTTAAGGCTTTATTTTCTGACATATTATTGGATTAACATTCAAACTATTGATGTGATCTTGCATATTTTCTCCTTCTGTCATTCTTTTGTAATATAGCCGACGTAACAAATGTAACTTAGACGTCATAGTTTTTCTTTCATAGGTCCTTTTTAATGTATTCCACATGGATTTTGCTGTTGTTGACATCCTGATAAGATGTATTTGCGAATTCTCCACACACAATGCTATAGTTGCTTTGGCTTTCTGATCTTGTTTGTTGAACTCCGCTGTAACAGGATTTGGCGTATCCTTTTCCACAATATCCCACAAATCCATTTGAATTAAATACATTTGCATCTTAAATTTCCATGTAAAATAATTACAGGAATTTAACAACGGAAACATCACTTTGTGCTCCATTCCGAATGCTCACGAATATCTGGACACAAATTAATTATATTTTTATAATCGACGAATGGGCTGGGCCCATAACCTATTAGATTTCAAGAAAAAAAATGTCTACACGTCGGTTCAAGAATTAAAGACAGAATGAATAAATATATTGAAACATTTTTCTGATACAAATGTTCGTTTTCAAATGTTACTTTGATTTGTAAAAAAATATGTTGTTGACAAACAGTAAATTCAAACTAGTATATATAACATCTTCTGGGATTGCATCTGTGGTATCTTCGTCTCCTTCGTTAGTATTCGATACCAACAGTTTTGAAAAATGTCCTTTTCATATTCCGAGCACACGATCTGTTACTAAATTACAGTTACTAAATTACTTTGCTGGTCTCTACAACCATCAGTTTGATGTTTCACTCTTTGCTAGAATTTTCGGACTTTTTCTCTCCCGCTATTTTATTTCTCATTTCTTCTGGGATAGGGCTAGGTGAGTGGAATATGCCGTGGCTCCCAGTTATGTTTGCAGCTTACCGATGTACAACCTCCGTGTTGTATCTGTTCGTGTTTTATTTGCAACGTTTAGACAGGTACGTACCTTTGCTGCGAACACCCAACACGCTAAATGAATGTCTTCTATCTATCACAACATGATCAATTTGTTTTCTGGTTCTTTGATCTGGGGACAGCCAGGTACTGAGGCTGATAGTCAAAAAAACCAACTACCACGTTTTTGCCGCTGTGAAGTCTATCAGCCTCTTTCCATTATTCAGATGTTTCAGATTCTCTTTTCAAATTTTGGCATTAAAATCGCCTAGAATAATTTTAATGTCATGAGCAGGACAACGGTCATACGTTGCTTCTAAGGGCTTGTAAAATATATCTTTGGTCTGTTTGTCCTTGTCTTCGGTTGGGGCATGAGCGCAAATAAAGCAAATGTTGAATAAATTTGTCTTTATCCGTATTGTAGCAAGTCTTTTATTCACTGCGGTGAAACTGGAGACCAAATGTTTTAACCTCCTACCAACTACAAATCCGCAACCAAACTCATGGTTTGTGTCCTGGCAGCTGTAATAAAGTGCGTCACCTTTAGGAGTTGTTGTGAAGCCTTATGCAATCAATCGTATTTCCTATATGGTAAGCCTTGTACATTTCATGTACATCTGGCAGTGCGTAAACTACTCCTCTATAAAGAGTGCGAACATTCCAATGAATGCGCGGCACATGTTAACTCACTACCTTTAACGGCAACTACCCAGAGGTCAGAGTCCACATGAGATGAAAGACTATGTCGGTCCATTCCTTTAAGTACCTCCTCTGCAACCTTTTTGAATCCTAATCCACATTTTATTCGGCAAGTTCAAATGTCCAAAAAGGCCACAAAATAATGAAAATACCATAAATACATTAGATCTGACCGTAGATGAAAGTTTCAATTCACATAGGCTGAGGGTATATCTCTGTCGGCAAAGTCGACTGATACTTTTTTCTTCTTAATATATGAGTTTTATAACAGTTATATGAGTTTTATGAAAACCCAAGGAGTATTTTTTTAATATCGGAAAAAATTCAATTTTTTGAAAAAAAAAAAATCAAAGATTTTTTCTAATTTTTTTTTTAATTTTTTGTTTTTTTTTATGGTTGTTTATTGGTATTTGAACATTTTTAAATAATTAATGTCTGTTTAAACTCAAAAGCACTTACATATATTTTGATGCAAAATATCAAAAAAAAAAACTCAATTTTTTAACACTGAACTTGAATTCTTCTGCAACTGCTAGACTGAATTCGAATGTTTTTAATGCATCGGAAAGCTGATTATGCTATCTGTTGATCAAAAATTATGAAATTATCTCTATCCTTTTAAAAGTTACAAAGGAAAAAACGATTCTGAACCAATGCGCGACGTAATTTTTCGAAACGGCGATACACGTATCTTCCATTATTCTTTTATAATTTGAAAAATGTTTGTTTTAATTATAGAAACAAATTAATGTTGTTTTTATAGTGTTATAAGTTGCTACATTAAGTCAAAATCCACAATAGATTATTTTCACTAAAAAATAACATGAAATCAAAGAAGATTGAAAATAAAAACGTCCAGTTGATTATCACAAATATTTTAACAAAACAAGTATGACAAATACGTGTCTTGGCATAAAAACGCATAATTGCACCACATTTTTTCATGAAATTTCCCGCGTGTTTACTTCGATTAACATTGACAACATTGAATTGTGCAAAAGGTTTTTGCCTCAACTATGTGGTGAAATAAATTTTCACCTACATATCATAGACAAAAACCCAAAGAACACCAATGTACGAGTTACCCTATGAAGTCGTTAAATTTGAACGGGAATGTGTTTAATAGTGGTGAATATAAATTAATACTGAAAGCCGTTATGTAGAATTCAACTGCATGTAAAAAAGAACAAAGAAAAAACATGTTTACTACGGTTCAGTATAATAATGAGGCCAAAACCTTAAAAATATCGAATATCGGGAGGAACTATACTGTTGGTGCTATATCAAAACGTGGACCAATAGCGACAAATTTCTGGGGTAATTTTCTTGACAAAATATATTTTTTTGAAAAAATAAAGAAAAGCAACCCCCTTTAAGATGACTCCCCGCATTTTTTAAAAACTATTTTCTGCAAATCTGTCGATACTGTAACTACGAAAGATTGCGATTGATGTCACAACAATGCCTAAAGTTGACACAGTGTAATTTAGCTGCCATGATATAAGGCACATGCTTCGTTGCGGATTTGTATTCAGTCGGGGGTTAAAAGATGAAAGACGTGCTGCAATTCCGATAAAAGCTAAATCCCCACCGAAGGCAGCGAGCAGAACAAATAAATATTTTACGAGCGCTTAAAATATTATGGCGGTCTTGCTCACAATTTTTTTTGCGAATTTGTGTAGGCGATTTTAATGCCAAATTTGAAAAGGAAAATATTTTTGATCCAACAGTGCGTGACAACGATAGACTTTGCAACGACAAAAAAAACATGGTAGTTAGCAGCACCAGATTTAAACATATTGACATTCCTAAGGGAACGTGGCCGTCACCAGATCAAAAAATAATAAATAAATAAAAAGACATCAAATTGATCACCTTCTAATAGATGGAAGACATCGAGCATGTTCAATGAACGATCGTTCCTGACCATCCACCGGAGCACCACCAACAAACTTTGTTGCAACAAAGCTGCGTACCCGATTTAACGTAGCAAATAAAGTTCGAACAGACACAGCACGGAAGTTGGACATCGGTGAGCTGCAATCGCAGCAGATAGCCACAGCAATTCCACTCAACTGGCCCAATTGCTTAACAAAAGCACACCTCGTTCCGACAACATAACAGCACAAAGGCAATGTATTGCCTAACCCTTGCAAAATCCATACTTGGGAGAAAAGGTGATATGAGAAACGTCTTTTCCGCAGGAAAAGGAGATAAATGGAAAAGCGGGAGTGTGAGAAAAACGAACTGAGCACGAATGAAGTCCGAAAGTTCTAACAAAGAGTGAAATATCAAACTGATGGCTTTGGTACAGACACATCCTCCTGTAGAGACCAGCAAGGTAATGTGGTAACTGATACAGATAGTGTGCTCAGGATATGGATAGAACATTTTTGAAGGAAAGGGTTCCATGCGATGACGTGATTTCATGGCATGTTTTGCATTGGTTCAAATGAAGCCGTGGAGGATCGGATCTTTTCATTAGCATTTGAACCAATGCAATGAAGTCGTGAAAGATCCGATCTTTTCATCAGCATTTGAACCCATGCAAAGGAAGTCGTGAAAGATCGGATCTTTTTATTTGGCATCGAACATTTTGCTGGGTTGGTATTCAATAGTAGCGAAGACGGCGAAGATACCACAGATCCAATCCCAGAAGATGGTATTGAATGTATATCGCCCAGCCAAGATGAGGTAAAGACAGCAATAAACCGACTGAAGAATAATAAGGCAGCAGGAGCATCATCTGGCAGGAAGAACAAGTACCCGACGTACCCGAGGAAGAACCTGAGCATCCTATGCCCTGTCCACAAGAAAGGAGATACGACTGTATGCTCTAACAATAGGGGCATAAGTCCTCTCCCTATTACCTACAAAATAATGTCAGGGATACGTACAGTGCGAACGACTAAAGCCTATGGTCAACGAAATAATTTGGCTACGCCAATGCGGCTTTAGACCTGGCAAATATTTATCCTGCGGCAAACTTGGAGGAGATGCAGATCGACAGCTACCACCTTTTTGTCGATTATAAAGCAGCCTTCGACAGCCCCCTACGCTCAAAGGTATTCCAAGCCATGTCTGAATTTGGTATCCCTGCAAAGTTCAATCGGTTTGTAGAATGAAATTAACTGATACTCGGTCCTTAGTTAAAATAGGAAAGAACCTCTCCCAAGAGTTTAGTACCAAAAGAGGTTTCAGACAAGGAGACAGCCGGTCGTGTGCCTTATTCAACATTATGTTGGAAAGGTTTTACGAGATGCAAAGGTCAAAAGTAGTGGAACAATGTATATACAAACAATCATATGTTACTTGCTTATGCCGATGAAATTGACATCATGGGTGGATCGGTAAAGGAAGTAACTGATACCTTTGCAAAAGTCGAAAGGGAATCTGCTAAAGTGGGCCGCCAGACGACGGTACACTTTACACGACCAAAAATGTGCCTCATCGAAATAATGATTTTAGACTCATGCCTTGTCCGTCTGTATGCCTGGCTGACTCTCGAATGGATCAACCGATTCGGACCAAATGTTGTTCTTCGTAATATTTTGCCCAAACTTATTTTAAATTCGTATATGGCCCATATCGGTCCGCTCTTACGGTACCTCTCACACACGATAAATCTCGAAGGGAGTAAACGTTTTGGTCCAAACTTGCATATCGCACAAAAGTGCAGTTTGAGGACTGGTCGCGGATCTATTTAATTTTTTTTTTTTGAGAAGGTCCCGACAACAACTTTTCCGGAGTAAGTCCACACGGTGCTCCTGAAGCAACTTTAAATGAACGCTGCTTACACCCTGGAAGTTTTGCGGATTCTGAAACTACAATGTTCGTAGATGAAAAAAAATCAAAAAACAAAAAAATCGCCGGAGCGCTTTTTAAATAAATTGCGATTCAAGTTGAAATTTTTAGGGAGTTTTAAGGTTTTCACGATTTTGCTTGGACACCGCAAGTCCTACGAAGTGTGGCTAAAGAAAATGGTTAGCTAAGAAAATTCTCTACATTATTGATCTTTATGATAATTTCGTAGGTTTTGCCGTTAATGAGATATAGAAGTTCAAATTGGGACAATGCATTGACTGTATCGCCTCCTTATAAAATAATGTCATGACTGCAATTTCCCAACATAAACTTATATACCTCGAAAATGGTACAACCTAGGAAAAAATCACGAGAGCCATTCATGTAGAGAATTTTCACAGCTAAAAGATGCTCTCTAGTCCAATTCGATAAGACTTACCGTTTTCAAGCAAATCGCGAAAACCTATAAAAAAGGCTAAAAATGTGTTCTGAACATCTATATATCTCAATAACGGTAAAACCTATGAAGTTATCATAAAGAAGAACTTGCATAGCTACAACATTTTCTTTAGTCCCATTTCGATAGGACTTGCGGTTTCCAAGCAAAATCATAAAAAACCTAAAAATCCCCTAAAACTGTCAACTTGAATCGCGATTTACTTACAAAAGCGCTCCGGCGAATATTTTGTTTTTTATTTTTCTCATCTATGAACATTGTAAACACATTCCATTTAAAGCTTCAAAAGCACCGTGTCCATACTTCCTGAGAAAATTGCCCAAATGCTCAAAAAACCCATGTTGGTATTACTAAAATGGCTAGAGTGCAAGATAACTCTTAAACTTTTTCAAAAATTTATAGTTTTATATTTATATACGCTGAGGGTTTATATCCGTCAGCACAACTGACATCGCTTTAAAAATAGGTTTGGAGTTTAAATTTTGTTGATTAGTTATATCTAGACATCGGATATTGCATATTTGCATATTTTTTATTAATAAAGATACGAAAATTCTGATTGGATCAAAATTCGTTTTGAAGAAAACTGAATGCAAGGGCAGGCTCATATTTTTTATTTTTTGCATATTTGCATATTTTGCATATGCACAAAATATGCAAAAAATATTCAAAATATGCAAAAAATATGCAAAATATGGAAAAAATATGCAAACTATGCAAGTAATTTTTTTGACAAAAATTATCAAATTAAATTTGGAAAGTCATCAAAAAGTGTTCTAAATTAAGTTTATTGCCGTTAAACGTCGATTTCTTAGCAGATTATTATGTTATTAATTATAATTCCGCCACAGCAAAAAATCTGGACTAAAAGACTTAGAAAAGTTCCTATAACCCAGCTTTCTTATTACAACATAAGTTGCTTTCCTATACAAATTAGTTCAAAAACTCAATCAGAAATGTCAAAATGAACGTATCCAAATATGTTGATAGTTTCTGCTCGGCCAAAATTGTCTGACAGATAAGAAATGAGCTAGAAATTAAGAATATAAAAATATTGAATATACATACATACAATTTTTCATATTTTACTAAAAACATCCCAGCCAGCATTTTTTGAAAATTTTAATCAAATTCGAGACTTTTTTGATCCGACTGCTCGATTAAAAAGCTGGAATATGAACTCATTTTCTGATCATAAATGACTCCTTTGTCGGTACGAAAACATAACCTCAGGTGACTCGTCTAAGCAGGTGACTCGTCTAAGTTTCGAGTCATTTTTGCCCATTTTATATATGGTATATAAAGTCTTTTTCGAGTCGTATTTCAATCATTTATTGGTGATTTGTTGATTACTTTGGGACTCTTTTTCGAGTCTTTTTTGGGTCATGTTTATAATCGTTTATGAGTCTTTAGGGAGTCATTTATTAGACAAAATAAATTAAAAGAAATTTCTCTTTATTCTTTTTTGTTTCTTTCCTTTGTTTTGTTGTCTTTTCTGCTTTGTTATGTCTTTTAATTATTCTTTATGTTGCGCGGTGAGTATACTGCTTCTTCATTTCACTTGGCAAAACCTGAACATGTGTTGTGTTTGTCTAAGTATACTCTTAATATTATACGTTACATTTATATCAAAGTTTTGTAGAAAGTGTATATGAGAATTATTTACAACCAAACAAAAATAAAACTATTTTTGTTTTTAGTTTTTAATCACCTAACTGTTCAAAATATGATCAGAATATACATAATTATAATCATTTTTCAAACACCTGTATGACCCTTTTTTGATTAAGCATTTTTCAATCTTCCAGGTGATCAAAATGTGACAATAAATAACAAAAATTGTCACATTTTAAACACCTCAATGATTTATTTGTGATTTCTACACATTTGTTGTTGTATTTTAAATTGAACTCTTTTTAATCATTACAGGGAGTCACTTTCGAGTCCCTTTCTGATCACACAAGCGACTTAATCAATTTTTAATCACCAAAAGGACTCTAAAAAGACTGCTCAATGTGATTTTTGAAAAAACAGTCTTCTAAATGCTATCTGGGATATAACATATAAAAAACATATGTATACAGGGCAATCATGAACATTTCTCTCTGAATTTTCTGCACGGAAAATAATTTTAAAAAGTGAAACTCTTTTAAAACCAATATTTGTTAAAAGTTGAAAACTACTAGATTCGCTTCATTATGGCGTATTCTAGTCGAATCGACAAAAATATTCCCTTTTTGGGCATAAATATGGAAATAAAAAATTGTGAAATTGGGGAGAGGAAACAAATCCCGCACGGAATTTTTATTCATGATTGCTCTGATAACTATATTTTAATACACTAACCCCCATTATTACAAGCATTCTTTTGTTATAGTTTGGAATTAACGAACAGATTTATAGCGTTCCGATTAACTTAAAGTTAAATGTGATGATTGAATTTCAAGGAGGAGCTTCTTGGAATTTATATTCAATCTAAAAATTATATTTTTATTGCCTCCAAATTGGTTTATTTTGCGTTTTCAAATCCATCAGATAGTAAAAGAACACATGTAATAATGGCCCTAAGGGTATTACGTCTTGGTGAATGAGTTTGCAACATACAAAATGAAACGAAATATACCCACAGTTCCTTTTGATGATCTGCATAGATGCGCACTTATCCATCTGGCCATGCCTTTTTGAAAACAAAGTACAGGTCACATTTATAGACCAATTCGCATAAGAATTGGAGATTTTTTGGTCCTAGAGCGATCCCTATTTATTTTGGTAAGGATTGATTCAGATTTGGATATTGCTCCCATATATACAGTTTATTCGCGATAATCCCTACACCACAGGTTTCGGCGGTGTCCGAATTATCAAATTGACCGGATTAACGAATTGTAAAGAAAATAAATTAATTTCTATGATTAAATCACTCGTGGAAGTTATATAATAATAATTTTTAAATTGTAATTGCTAATACCGAACACTTAAATAAAAGTGCTCTACGTGTAAAAAATAGTGAGAGTTTTCTACTTGACAATCCGGACATTTTAATTGGCATTGTCCGTATATGTTCCAGAAGAAAACAAATAAGATTGTGAAAGTAAAGCTAGAAATATGACATTTTTAAAGTTTACATCAGGATGTAAGCAAAATAAGATACAGGTGTGGAATTTCATCGTTTTGTAAACTAAGATTCCTTGAAATCGTTGCCTTTTAGGTGTATAGTGCATTTGGAAACTTTAATGACAATATTGCGGCGAATATTTTTCTTGATTTATTTATTTATATCCTATACAACAAGACCAATGTGTCATAAAAGGTACAAGGACAACCTTGTACTCGATCATTTTTACTAAGTGTTACTGAAACAATTTATTCACCAACTTCTCCATTAAACAACTGTCAAAATTCGAAGCATTGGTAATAATTAGTACAAATTATCGAGTACACCGACAGGTATAAATTAAATAATTGTCTATACAAAAGGACTTTTCGACTATGTTATCATAATTGTTTTCCTGTAGCAGGAATGAATGAACTATATTTTTAGCATTCCAAACGCTTTTCTAGCAGAAATATGTGAGTGGTTTTGCCATGTTAAAGATAATTCCAAGGTTTTTGACTTACTTTACCGCTACCACGCTATTGAGTGGTTTTTCTGAGTGATGTAATTTTGCACTAATCATTGGGTGTTCTTCATTTTGCTTATTATTCATCGTGGATGGGTATAACAATAATGCATTACTTTTCGCCGAGGAGTGAACATTTCCCAATTCTGCATTAAGCGGTTGTATGCGTACAATATAGATCGATATTATAAAATTATGTATTTTTAGAGCATTAAACTAAAACCATGTCATCAATATTAAAGCGGCAGTTAGAGCATTTTTCCAAAGAAGCTTTTTGACCACAAAGAACAAAAATTGCCAATTTATGTCTGTATATACCGAATAAAGGACTAAACACTATAAAATATATTCAAATCAAATATGTGAATATTCAAAATATATACTTCTAATAATAGTTATATTCCAGAACCTGGAATCGTAAATGATACTCTAATACATATTCCCTTTTTCCAAACTCTAGAAAAAATTGAGCTTTTATCTAAACAAAAATTGCGATGACTAACTTTAGCTCCTTTGTTTTTCTGCTAGACAATTTTGGCCGATTAGAAACTATCACCATATTTGGACACGTTGATTTTGACATTTCCGATTGAGTTTTTGACATTTTAGTTCCTATATTATAGGAAGCAACTTATGTTGTAATAGGAATTCTGGGTTATTTGACATTTTCTCACCTTGTGAAAGCTGATTTAAGTCTTATTAGTCCAGATTTATTGCTGTGGCGGAATATCTTGAGAGTCTCAATAACATAATCTGCTAAAAACTATGTTAAATGGCAAAAAACGTCGTCGACGAAATATTCGTCGGAGACCCCCAATGTGGTATACCAATCTTCATATCTCGACGAGATAAAGCGATTTTGAGATATGTGTCCGTCCGTCTGTTCATTATAAATTGTAAACACGCTCCAGGCCGCAATTATGGACCGATCGTCACGAAATGTTGTATGGAGGTCGGGTTCAGATCAGAATAGATCCCTATTCTTATTGGTGATGATCGTGAAAAATTTAGCGAGTGAAATGGACCAAAAACATAATATTTATCCAATTTTCTAGCGGAGAAGTCGAAATTATACATCAATAGTCACGAAATTTTGCACCGGGTAAGAGTATAGGTCGAAAAAGATGCCTACAATTTTGAATGATGATCCGATATCCTTTAGAGGGTGAAATGGAAAAAAACTACTGACCTTTCCTCTGATGTAAATTGCAATAAAGTGTTTGCTAGATAACGGGCCTACTGCCTAAAACATAATGGGTTCTGTGTAGAGAACCACATTTTTATTCCATGCTACATATTGTCTCTCCAAAAGTTTACGTAACACCACGAAATATTCGTCCTAGACCCCTTATTTGGTATGCCAGAATTCATATCTCGACAAGATAAAGCGATTTAGCGATGTGTGTCCGTCCATTAAAATTTGTAAACAAGCTTAAGGCCACAATTATGGGCCGATTGTAACGAATTTTTTAAGGAGGTTAGGTTCGGGCCAGAATAGAAATTAGTTTAGTTTTTGGTGATGATCGTGAAATGTTTAGGGGATGAAATGGACCAAAAACAAAATTTTAACCAATTTTGTAGCGGCTCTGTAGGTCAAAATAATAACCCACAAAATTTTAAACAAAGTTTGAGTTTATGATGGAGAAGAAGCGTACAAACCAACGTGAAGATCAGATAATACTTAGCGGGTTAAATGGACTGAAACTTTTGTGTGAAATTGGTAAAAATTTCAATAACGTAGCGGTTAAACAACGGAAGTAGTAGTACTACATAAGTAGTGGGTTTCATTACATTTTAGTTTGTGTGAACTAAAGTTTCCTTTCCTGCTACAAAAATGTCTTTGTCATGCTAGATAACTTTTTGGTTTTGGTCATAAGTATTATACATTACATCTCTGATATTTGATAATTAAATTTTCACAATCATTGAAAAGAAGTTCCGTGGAGAGCGATTGTCCAGGGATAGTGGTATAGGGTATCCCATGGTCGGCTCCGTCCGACTATAGACTTTTCTTACTTGTTTTTGCATATATTTTGCACAATTTTTGCATGTTTTTGATATGACCCCAAATATCGAAAAATGGACCCTCAAAACGCCTAGATCCAAAATTTGAGTCCAATCGGATAAGAAATAAAAAACATGCTAAAATCCGATGTCTAGTTATATCTATAGAACAGTGCATCGTAATGCCAACCGCAATGCATGCAAGATGGATAAGAATCTTCAAACGATTCGGCAAAAAACTGATGACTTTCTTAGTGATGAACTTGTTCTACAACTGATACAGATTTGGCATCAAGCAATCACATCTTTTCAAAAAAATTATGCTTCGATCTCAAAATAACGCAACATCGAAAATTGAAGGACGCATAGTGAAAACTTCGCAACTTTCAAAACAATGCAAAGTGAAACGAGGCAATGCGAGGTCTTGGTTATATGGTAACCGGTATGAAAAAAAAAAACACATTTGTACCCATGTAATTTCAATAAATTTAAAAAAAATGTTAAACGGACGGAACTGGTACAAAAGGCTGAAATAGGACACTCTCAGGCATCATTCTGTGAAAACGAAGCATTTTTGGATGCTGTTCTCTAAAAATCCTAGCCCACAAAATTAGGAATTTCACTTCAAATTTAGTACTTGGCAGTTAGTTATTGGCAGGCCAAAGAATATATGGCACAAACAAGTGTATGTAAAGATGACAAGGCGCGGTATTCCAGAAAGCGAAGCACTAAACAGAGAAAAGTGGAGATCTTTTCTTGGTTCGGTCTATGGAACAAATGTTCGGCAATGGACCAGCTAAGTAAGTAAGCTGAATTCTGTAATTCATTTTTGGAGTTACCGACAAAAATCGGTAAAATGAAAATACTTATAATTTCGGTAATTAACGAAAATTTTTGATAAGTTAACAACGAAAATGAAGCTGCCACTAAGTACTACCGATAGCAATAATGCTGTCAACTTTTATTTACAATTTTCATTCATAATTTTGCGTTTTAATTTTACCGCAACACGCAATTAATTAGGTAAAGCCATAAAGGCCACAATAATACCTAAAAACATAACAAAAAAAAAAAAAAAAAAAACAATGAAGACATTATCTGTTATAGTTTCCGAGAAATAACAATTGTTTCTCCAGAAATTTGCAAAAATTACGTATTTTCCAAAATTGGGAAAAAATTGTCTTCTTTAGGAGCACACCACGTTCATGCCTTCCAATATTTTGACCTAATTTTTTTTGGTTTCCTTAGTTTCAATATGTTTACAATCGAATCCCAAATGGAAATTGACAGTCGGTGACGACAAAAAATTGCGGGTTTGGCCAGGAATATCGATTTCTGAACCATTCCCAAAAATTCGGATCCGTTAGTCATTGTGTAACCCACTACAAAGTAATTTAAACAAAAGTAACTACTTATATTACTCCTTACTATGTTATGAGTACGGTGACACAGAGCGCGTGTGACCGACTACAAACTCGAGAGTTGTGTGTTACCGCCGCACAGTGGGAAAAATACCGATTTAGCATGTAGAAAATCAAAAAAATGGACTTCAAACAAGCTATGAAACTTTTGTACAGTATTAAACTAGAGGGTTGACTCTACTTAATTAATTAATCGGAACGGAATTAATTAATTAAACGGAACGGAATAACGGTACATTTAATATAGGTATCTGTTACAGTGCTCAAGATGATGTTTTTAGTAGTACAATTGTGATCGACGTGTGCTGTCTGTGAACATTTTATTGTGGAATCTTTTGTATTTTTGGTTTATCGTAAAGGTATTTAAGTAAATTAAATGGTTTTCTAAGCCACAAGTTATGTTAATGTAGATGTTACGGGGTAATTATATGTAACGTCCATTTTATTCCATCTCGGCAATTAATACATAGATAAAGTATAAAATGGAATAATTCGAATTACAAATGGAATGTTACGAATTACAAATATAATTCTCCAACTACAAACAAAATAAGTCGAATTACATCTGAAAAAGGTGTTGTCTAGATTAACCTCTTAAATTGTATCCTGCGACTGTTTAGGGAAATATGAAAAATGTTTGATATAAAATATCAGATATCAATTGGAATTGATAACAGCATAGCAGATAAAAAAATTAAAAATGAAAACGTCCGTCCTGTGTTTCCTAGGAAATGGGGGGAAGTACGAAAATGAATGTAGTAAACTGTCTTCAAGCAAATTACTAAATACAAGTTTTTATTACTAAAAAAGAGCACGATTGGGTGATTTGGAACTCTTATTATAGTCTCCCTTATGAATTATGTATGTATATGTAAAACAGATTTCAGCCGTTTCGGTTGGATGATGTGGCTGAAGCTTTAAAAATACCGAGAATCGCACCGTTTTATGGGGGCTATATCACAACGTTGACCTGTGCCGATAATTCTCTGTCGGAATGTTGTATACTCCCAACGAAGGCTAAATGCCAAATCTCAACTATTTAATTTGTATAATGTGGCTAAAACCATCAAAATTACAAAATCGGGCGGTACCGTTCTATGGGAGCTACGAGTATGTCAAAATATAGACCTGTACCGACAATTCTCTGTCGGAATATTTTGTAACACCAACTGAGACTGAATATCAAATTTTAGCCATTTCGGTTTGGTAATGAGGAAGAAATCTTCAACATACCGAAAATGGGGAGGTACTGTTTTATCTGAGCTACACCAGAAAACTATAAAATTTGTCCAATATATCAAAAAATTAAGTAAAATTGTCCATTTAAATCAAATATCAATGAAATTTGTCATTGATTTTGAACCAACGCAAGACTTCATTGTATTAATGAAGAAGTTTCATTGAGTTTCATAAAATAACTTTCATTATTGTTATACCCTACACCACAATGTGGAAAGGGTATTATAAGTTTGTTTTGGTAAAAATTCATGTAACACCGCGAAATACTCGTCGGAGACCCCCATTGTGGTATACCAATCTTCATATCTCGGCGAGATAAAGCGATTTTGAGATGTGTGTCCGTCCGTTCGTGTGTCCGTCTGTCCATTATAAATTGTAATCAAACTCCAGGCCGCAATTATGGACCGATCGTCATTTCGAAATTTGGTATGGAGGTCGGTTTCACATCAGAATAGATCGCCATTTTAATTGGTGATGAACGTGAAATATTTAGCGGGTGAAATGGACCAAAAACATAATTTTTATCCGATTTTGTAGCTGCTCTATAGGTCGCAATAATAGTCCGATCGCCTCGAAATTTTAAATAAGGTTGGAGTATATTACAAAGAAGAAGCATGCAATTTCAGAAGGCGATCAGATAATATTTAGAAGGTTAAATGGACCACAACTTTTATGTAAAAATTGTGAAAAAAATTTAAAATATAGCTTTTATCTTTATTCCTAGAAGAGACATTCCGGAAAAGTAAGCTATTGATGTCAATTATGTTGGTGTACATGATAAGATAACAGAGTTACAGCCTCATATACCCTGTTATTTCTTTGTAGTGTAATCATAAACACGCTAGCGGTCGCAATTATAGTTCAATAATCACGAAATTTTGCAAGAGGTAAGATTTTAGGTCAAAGTAGATGCTTACAATTTTGGATGATGCTCTAATAATATTTAGCGGGTAAAATGGACCATTACTTTTGTATGAAAAATACAAAAACAAATTTTTGCTCTATGTTTTAGTTCCTGGAGGACATATACCGGCAAAGTAGACTACATATGGAAATAGATCTACTGACCCCTGATGCAAATTGCAATAACGTGTCTGCTAGATAACGGGCCTACTGCTTAATATATAATGGGTTTTGTGTAGAGAACCACATTTGCCCATTCCCAGTTTTTGCATTATTATGTACATGGTGTCCTAACGTTTTAATTGTCCAATTGGATTTTTATACATACATTGCAGCATGGGTCGCTTTGCCACCTTTTTTCAAAACGATACCCCAGCCAGGCAAAATCTAATTTTCAACGGTGGCAAAATATCCTTCAGTAAGATTTGCGACATTTTCTGAGTATTTCAGCCATGTAAAACTTCTCTACAAGTGGTGTCTAAGGACACGCCGTTCGGACTCGGAGATAAGCAGTGGGTCCCATATCATTGAGCGAATTTGAATCGGGGTACACTCACTCATTTATATGAAAGAAGTCTCCCTTGTCCCTTCTAGGGTATTTGTGAAACAATTATTATATTATTATTTAAGCTTGGTGTGATACGATACCAGAATCCACAAAGTTACTTCTTACAATACGTTTATTTCTATAAAGAAATTTTGATATGTGGAAAGCTAATTCCCAGGAGTAAAGTTGTAGGGTATAACATGGTCGGCCCCGTTCTACTATAACATTTTCTTACTTGTTTATTGTATTTTTTAGTTCGCCCTCTCCTGGACTTGAATACACGAACTTCTGCTTTGTAGCCCAACACACTACACACACGGCCACACACACCAACATTAAGGGTTGTTTAATGACTTACATGTGCATCACCAACAGTTCTTTTTTTTTTAAACACACGGTCGGCGGTGCAAGCTCTGTTCCACCGTACTCATTACTTAGTGATGAGTAATACAAGTAGTTATTTTTATATACAGTACTTTGTAATGACTAACGGATCCAAATTTTTGCTGGGTAATAGAGAGGAATGGAAATCTTTTCTTAGTTCGGCTTATGGGACAAATGTTATGTAGAGGGCCTACTAGGTAAGTATTCATTTAGCATACATACCAAGAGTTTATGTGGATATTAGAAGAAATTGGATGTGAAATTTTCATGAATAAATGTTAAATATCCTTTTGAATAGAAACATTTTTGTATGAGTATTTTGTGTTAAAAAGGCCTCATAATGTCCTTTCACATTATTTACAAATGCCACTCATCCACGAACATTTAAAAATCTATATTAATAAAAGAGTAAAGTCATGGACTCACTGACTGACAGACTATGATTCTTCAACACCCAGACGAAACTGCTGAAGCTAGAATCTTGAAATTTTGGGTGAGGGTCAGTCTTGGTCCGAAGGTCTCAGATAAGGCTGGGCAGTTGCAAATTCGTAAGGTACTAAATATGGTACCGGTTGTATTTGGCTAACCGTTAGAGCTAGAACTTTGAAATTTGGAATGAGGGTCACTGATGGAGTGAATGATAGATGTACCAGCGGATTTTTAGAAATTCGAACTAAAATTGTACGAAAAGTACTAAATGTAGTTCCATATTGTATTACGTGAACGGATAGAGCTAAATGCTTGAAATTTGGAATGAGAATTAAGATTGAGATGTAGGTTTGATATAAGGTGGTGATTTTGGAAATATACACACATGTGTACGAAAAGTACTAAATTTGGTACGGCTTGAATTTAGATGAAAGAATAGAGCTGGAATCATGAAATTTTGACTAAAGACTACTGTTGGGGTGTAGCATACATACATATGTGTATGAAAAGTACTAAATGGTACTAAATTTGGTAAAATTTTAATTTGGACGAACGGCTATAGCAGGAATTGAAATTGGGATTACAGTTGAAGTGTCGGATTGAGGTGGTTTGGAAATTCGTACGAAAAGTACCAAATGGTACTAAATTTGGTAAAGTTTAGATTTGGGTGAACGGATAGAGCTGAAATCCTGAGATTTGGAATTAAGATTACTGTTGGTGTGTAGGTTTGAGATATGGAGGTAACTTTGGAAAATCGCACATATGGGTTGGAAGAGTGCTAAATGGTACTAAATTTGGTACAATTTGGATTTGGGTGAGCGGATGGAGATAGAAGATAGCTTGCGTAAGGTTGATGTGTAGATATGGTTCTACGAAAAGTTCTAAACGGTATTGGGTTTAAGTATAGAAGAGATTTTCTGAAATTTGGCATTATGGTCACTGTTTGTGTGAAGGTTTGTGATATGGAGTCGGTTTTGGTAATACATTCTATAAGAGTATGTAAGGTACCAAATGGTACTAAATTTTGTATTGAGTTCAAATTCTGAGTTTCTGTATTAGGGTCTTTTGGTATTGAAAGTACCTGCTATGAGTATACGAAGAATACTAAATGCTGCTTAATTTGGTATTGGGCGTTGGGATATTCCGAAATTTGGTATTATTGGAAATGTTGGGCATAGTTGGTTTTGGAAATACTTTAGTACGTACAAAAAGTACTAAATATTGATTTGGGTCTAGGGATAGACTTAGAATTCGGAAGTTTGAAACTGTGTAGGGAAGAGCTTTGGACATACGTTCCGTAGGTAAACGAAAGAATCAAAAACTTGTTAAATGGTACTCCCAATACAAAAGTGTGTGTGCACGGTTGAGATGTGGAGGTTGTTTTGGAAATGTGTACTATAAGAGTACGAAAGGTACTAAATTTAGAATTACGAAAAGTAAGCTTAATTTGGTATTAGACTATGGAATAGATCTGGAAAATGCGTACTATATGTACAAAAAAAGTAATTAATAGTACTAAATTATTGAATAAAGCCCAGTGACCCTAAGCGTAATAGGTTAACATGAAAACATTGTTCTCGAAATTCAAACTACTCGAATGGCATGTTTCACTAAGGCGATTTCAATACAAATTTCTTCGAACATCTACCAAACTTCTGTTTTTTGAAAAATTTTTAGACGCAGTTTTGTTTTCAAACAAACTAAAAATTCTACATAACCGGTAGTAATTCGAACGAAATTAAATTCGAATTCTTACAGAAACCGGTCAAAGGGATGCGGAAAGTAGTAATGTTGTACCGTTAGTATTGAAAAGGTTAGTAATCGAATTTTTCAATTTGAATAAATTTTTCAAATTTCATTTTATTAATTCTGGAATAAATAAAACGGGTGTCTGTTTACATTCCCCTTTCTAAAAATGACAACTTTTCGCTAACGAAGTAGCGGGCACATGCTAGTATTTCAATAATTTGTATATACAAATCAACTTCATTAAGTCAATCGTTAATGTTTTTAATATATTTGCAGTTTTCTAAAATTCGGTTTCGGTGGTTGGTATTTTTTTTTATTGTTGTTGTTGTTGCTGTAGCTGTTGCCATTGCTTGCGGCAAGTGGACGTAGTTTACATGCATTCGGCGTGTTGTTTTTATCTGGTCATTTTTGTTGTTGTTGATTTTGAAATGTCGCCACTAATGAAGTACTTGTGTGTCCAAACCAATAATTTAATTAGTCCTCGCAACCGGACCAACGGCACCAACATCAATACGCGTGCTATTGTAAGGGTGGTATGCGTGAGTTCAGATGGGTTTATGCATATGGACATCATCAATTAGCTTCAAAAGTGAATGAATAACCTACCACCTACATTGTTTGCAGAGAAAATAATGGGTTATTAAATTAAGGATATTGAATTAATAAGGGAGAAGTCTCCCTTGTCCCATCTGGGATGTTTGTGGAACAATTATATTATTATATATATATTGAATTAATATATAATATAAAAAATAATTAATTATATAATAAAAATAATAAATTAATAAATAAAATTCAAAAATTGGAGGTCTGCAAAAGTTTTTATTTCACCTGTTTACGTATATTTATTTTATTCAGAAAAATGATTTCTCTTCTTCCATACCCCTTTTATTTACAACACTGACAACAACAAAACGCGAAAGGTATTATTTTTTCTTGCGTATGTGTGTTTGTATTGGTTTATTCAAGTGTGGCAAATAAAATTTAAATTGAATTATTTCCAATAATTAACTTAAACCGCTTTTTGGCATTACATGCCACGATCATATTGCATGCAAATATAGTCTGCACACACACACACACTTGCATTTCTACAAACATGTCGTTGTTATATTAAGCCGAGTTCAACGTATGCTTTATTGCACACTTCATTTATTAAATTCGCTGCTGTAAAATGTGCAAAAAAAAAACAATCAGAAAATATTAATATTAAATTAAAATTAATTTGAGTACATTTATTAGTAGAGAAAAAAAAATAAATAATGAGAGGTCGACCGACCATCTGGCCAATTAAAAGTTCTGAATTTTAGTCCACTTCCTGAATTGTTCTTAAATGTGTACAGCAGTTAAAACTAGTTTCCTCGTACTACCATTGACCAATATGTTCCGGGAGAGCACTATATCAGCCGGTGGTGAACAGTGTGACAATAAATTTGGCGTTCGGTATATTCATATTTCTCAAATGGACAAACTGTACTAAGTCAGCTTGGAAAATATTTAAAAGACCCCGTATGCCATCGACGAAAAGAGTCAACGCCATACCTTAACTCCAGTTTAGTAAAAACTCTCCGATTTTTTTTTTAATTTTTAGAGAGAGAGGTAGATATTTTTGCACTGATCACGGGAATGTATAATTTGCTTGGGGGACGGACCCGGTTACCCGGCTATTGAACCCAAAAGTCCGGGTACAAAACCCAGGTTTGACCCGGCTCTACTGAATCGATTGCTACATGGGTATTATTATGAAAATACCTATCCAACAAGTAGTCATATGATGGGGTTATTTTCAGGGGTTCAGGTGATAAGGCCAAAAACTGATTTTTGGACAAAGATTTTTCCATAAACCCCACCAAATGGGGGCTCAGATCAAACCTTTCTAAAATGGTGCTATATGTTGTAATACCTTCTATGGATCCAGAGATATGGCCCTTAGGATCTTATAGGTCTCTATTGGAAAAATTTAAAGTTCTAAATTGAACAAAATTTTCTTTTAAATTATAATGTTTTCTCCAAATTGCAGGCCTTAGGCCGGGGATATAAGACTTTCTCCTATGGACAGTTGCAAATCTCGGGATGGGGAACAAAATGTTCTTTTAAATTATAATTTTTCTCTAAATAGCCACTTAGAAAAACCGGGTTTTCAAGATTTTAAGGGCCATATCTCTGAATCCAGAGAAGGTATTACAACATATAGCACCATTTTGGTTAAAGGTTAAAGTGCGAGCAATCCGGCATACATTAAATGAGTCCCCATAATGGGTACATATTCCAATATTTGAGGGTTTTATGCGAAAACTCGGGTCCATAAATTGGTTTTTGGGCTATAGCACCTGAATACCTGGAAATAGTCCCATCATATGACCACTTTTTGGTTAGGTATTTCCATAAGCTGCGTGACGTAGAGGATGGTAGATACCAAGGAACGGTCTTGACCGTTTTTAACATGGCAAAGCCCAGGATTTATTTTGGTCCCTCTTTCATCTCCACTGGACACTGACCTCCCCGTGGTGTCACATGGGGAACTGCCTTTAACACCCGTTAAAGGTAGTGAGCTAACATGTGCCGTTCACCCATAAGAACGTTAAAAACTTGGGTTTGTGCGTCGGGTTAGTAACCCTCCCCTAGAAAAACAGCCTACTATGAAAAAACGAAAGAAAAGAAAAACACACCCCTCTAAAGTTGACGAACCCCGCAAACGTTTTAAGGACCATGATCTGTGAATCTGCACCTGGAATGTTCGCACTCTTTATAGAGAAGGTGCAGTCTTCGCATTGGCAGACGTAGTTGAAAAGTACAAGGCCGTTATTAGTGTCATACAGGAAATACGATGGATTGGGAAAGGCATCACAACAACACCTAAAGGTGACGCACTGTATTATAGCTGCCATGACGTAAAGCATGAGTATGGTTGCGGATTTGTAGTTAGTCGGAGACTAAAACATCTGGTATCCAGCTTCACCCCAGTGAATGAAAGACTTGCTGCAATTCGAATAAAAGCTAAATCCTTCAGCATCAGCTTTATTTCCGCTCATGTTCCCACTGAAGAAGAGGACGAACAGACCAAAGATATATTTTACGAGCGCTTAGAAGAAACTTATGACCGTTGCCCTGCCCATGGCATTAAAATTATTCTAGGCGATTTTAATGCCAAATTTGGAAAGGAGAATATCTTTGGCCCAAAAGTCGGGAATTTCAGTCTCCACAGTGAAACATCTGACAATTGTATGAGGCTGCAAAAAACATGGTAGTTAGCAGTACCAGATTTAATCATCTCGATATTCATAAGGGCACCTGGCTGTGTCCAGATCAAAGGACAAGTAATCAAATTGATCATGTTGTGATAGATGGAAGACATTAATCGAGCGTGGTGGATGTACTATCGTTCCGAGACGCAAACTTTGATTCGGACGACTACCTTGTTGCAGCAAAGGTACGTACCCGTCTAAACGTTGCAAATAAAGCACGAACAGGCACAACGCGGAAGTTTGACATCGATAGGATGCAAACACAGCAGATAGCCACAGCATATTCCACTCAACTAGCCCAATTGCTTAATGAGAGCTCTCCTTGTCCCGATAACATAACAACACAATGACAAAATATTGCCCACTCCATGCAAACTGCCACAAAATCCATACTTGGATACCAGAGACCTCCACAAAGGAATTCATGGTATGACCAGGAGTGTCGTGCTGCTACCGAAGAGCAAAATGCGGCATATAGAGCTGCTTTACAATCAGTAGCAACGTATAGCGCACGATAGAGATATCGGGAGGAAAGGAGAGAAGAGAAACGTCTTTTCCGCAAGAAAAAGAGAGAAGCGGAAAAGCAGGAGTGTGAAAAAATCGAGATGTACAGGAGCCAGAATGAAGTCCGAAAATTCTACCAAAGAGTGAAACATCAAACGGATGGCTTTGGAACTGGCGCATCCTCCTGTAGAGACCAGCAAGTTAATTTGGTAACTGATACAGATAGTGTGCTCAGGATATTGAAAGAACATTTTTCAAAACTGTTGGTATCCAATAGCAGCGAAGACGACGATACCACAGATCCAAGATGAGGTAAAAACAGCAATCAACCGGCTGAAGAATAATAAAGCAGCAGGAGCCGATGGCTTACCAGCCGAACTGTTTAAAACCGGAGGCGACGCGCTGATAAGGTGTATGCATCAGCTAGTTAGCACCATCTGGCAGGAAGAACGCGTACCCGACGATTGGAACCTGAGCATCCTGTGTCCCGTCCACAAGAAAGGAGATAAGACTGTATGCTCCAACTATAGGGGCATAAGTCTTCTCCCTATTGCCTATAAGATAGTGTCAGGGATATTGTACGAACGACTAAAGCCCATGGTCAACGAAATAATTGGACCATACCAATGTGGCTTTAGACCTGGCAAGTCCACCATTGACCAGATATTTACCCTGCGGCAAATCCTAGAGAAGACCTAAGAGATGCAGATCGACACATTTCACCTTTTTGTCGATTATAAAGCAGCATTCGACAGTCCCCTCCGATCAAAGGTATTCCATGCAATGTCTGCTTTGTCCGGCTTTGTAAGATGACTTTAACTGATACTAGGTCCTCAGTTAAAATTGGAAAGAACCTCTTTGATGAATTTTGTACCAAAAGAGGTTTCAGACAAGTAGACAGCCTTTCGTGTGACCTATTCAACATTTTGCTGGAAAAGGTAATACGAGATGCAAATGTCAAAAGAAATGGCACAATTTACACCAATAGCCACAAGTTACTTGCTTTTGCTGATGACATAGACATCATGGGACGATCAGTAAAGGAAGTAACTGATACCTTTAGGAAGGTCGAAGCAGAATCTGCGAAAGTGGGTCTGGCGGTAAACGGCGAAAAGACCAAATTGATGGTGTCGACGCGCAAAGCGTCCAACTGTGGAAGTTGGTACCTATAATTTTGATGCTGTTAAAGACTTCGTCTACCTCGGCACTGCCATAAACACAACAAACAACATCAGTTGTAAAATAAGAAGAAGAATTGTATTGGCCAACAGATGCTACTATGGTTTAAGTAAGCAAAGCCACATCTCGTCAAACAAAAATAACACTATACAAAACGCTGATACTACCCGTGCTAATGTATGGCTCCGAAGCATGGGTACTTGCGCAAGCAGATAAGGCAGTGCGTTGTGTGTTTGCGAGGAAAATTCTTCGAAAGATTTACGGGCCGATTTGCGTTGACGGTGAATATCGACGTCGTATGAACCACGAGCTATATCAGCTATACAAAGACATGAATATAGTTAAACGTATCGAGATGCAACGATTGCGTTGGCAAGGCCATATCATAAGAATGAGCGATGATGAACCCGCTAAAAAGGCGTATGAATACATGCCACATGACGGTGCACGCAGAATCGGCAGGCCTAAGCTTCGATGGAGCATACAAGTGGATGAAGAAATGAAAAGGTGCGGCATTCCAGAAAGCGAAGCGAAAAACAGAGAGAATTGGAGATCTTTTCTTAGTTCGGTCTATGGAACAAATGTTCTGTAATGGGCCAGCTAAGTAAATAAGTAAGTATTAAGTAGCGTAATGTCTCTCCAATTGTTACACTCTTTCCGGTCATTTTTCTAGTGTATATTGATAATGGCACCGTTTGTCCACTGGCTGGAAAATATTTCCTTGGGCCATGCTTCAAGTATGTGTGGGAATAGTAATTCGGCCAAAGCGATAAGGTTTGACTGTAAAAGCTGCGGGGTATACCATTTTCACCTGGCGATTTATTAGTTTTTACTTTTTACACTAGCAATTTCTTCTACGCTCGGATGTTCTGATGTTATTCGATTGTCCACTATATAATCCTCATTTAGTGACGCAGGGGCTTCTGAACTATTTGCGTTTCCACAATTGTTTATTTCCATGAAGTGCTGTCACCATCTGTCAAAAGACTACCATTTTTATCGTTTACGACATGGGCTTGGTTTCCGTTTTTATTTGAATATTTTTATTTCGTAATATGATGCAATTCTTTCATGTTATTTGCCCCTGCCTTTGCTTCCGCCTCGCTGGCCATTGCATCCAGGTATTTCCTTTTGTCATTTTTCGCAGCTCTTTTGACTTTTTTCCCTTAGATCGGAATATTTTGTTTGAAAAATGGGGTTGGCATTTTTTTGAGTTTTCATGTTATTACGCTCTTTGATTAAGTTCCACGTGTTTTCTGATATCCATACCCTGACCTTAGGAACATATTTGGAGCCAAACTACCGGGACACGCTCACTTTTTTAAATATGTTATGTCTTCAAAATTGATGACTATTGAACATAATTTCATGAAATTTTCAGAAAATGTTCTGGAATGACCCCTGGTACAAATTGCTATACACAGAAAAAAGACACACCGAAAATTTTGATTAAAAGCTTCATCACCATATTTTTATTAAATGTGGATAAAATATTTCAAACATATTGGGAAAATATTTATCAAACAAGAAAATGTTACTAAAAAGCGACCGATAAACGATTTCAAACAAATAATTGATTGAAATTTGTTTAAATTTTTTAACCAATATTTTTTGTTATAATGGTTTTCAACGTTTGTCACATGTTCTCGATCTCAAGAGCGAGAGAAATTAACTTTTTATGGCATAGAGAGATTTTCCGCTACACAATGTGCTGTCTTTGTGTGTGGGTATGCAATTTTTTTTGTGCGAGGTTTAGTTTATTTCTTGCTGCGGTGAATGCTTGTATGTATACAAAAACTTTGGTTTGTTGTTTTTATGAACCTAACAAAAGAAGAGGAAAATAAAATAATGTTTCGATAACACTGTGCAACATTTTCAAGGTAATTTTGTGCAAACATCTTCTAATGCGGTTTTTATGAAAATACAGGCCCAATAGACAAAACCCCTCTTTGGGTTTTGTTTTGTTAGATCGGGTTCGGATTTTATGGCCATATCTAAACATGGTTAAATATTGACTTTTTAAAGCAAATCGGGGCTATATCTTTAAAATCAATGCAAACCTTTACATGACATCCGCAGCAACTTGTAGATAAGAACAAGAAGAAGGTATTTGGAAAAATAATCAACACGAATAACCTCATTTATTGTCTCAAATTGTATAATATATCAAAAATTCCGTAATTTGTATATATTTCGCAGCGTACCTTCAAAACGGTTAAATTTTTCTTAATATGTATTATATTTGGGAAAAACATTCGCTGAAATGTAGTTCACAACTCCTCAGAACATATTATTGTTATAAAATGCTTCTATCGCGTTGTTTCTAGCATATTTTTCAACGACAATTTGAAAAATATATGAACAATACATTGAAAAACTTTCATATATTTTATCAATTTTAATGCCCTATGTTTGTTTTCCTAGTCCATCTCTTTGACACTTAACTTCTTCTACTCTGGGGCTACAATATTGCTGAAGACCGCATAGCAAAATTCTTATTAGTTTCTGAGATAAAGCCCGAATCAACGGAAAAGGGGTCGTTTTAGCTCGGTAAAGATGAGGCCATAAAATCCAAACCCGATCTAAAAACACGAAACCTAAGTAGGGGTTTTGTAGTCTCAATATGTACTTTCAGAAAATGCCCACTAGAAGTTGTTTGCAATTTCAGTGTTGCACAGTGTAATGCAAGAAGCATTTATTTTTTTAACCAACAATTTGGTGGCAGTGTATTTAAGACGTTTGTTCTGTGCATATCGAAAGTGTAAAAATAAATCAGTGTCTATGTGTAAAATAATGGTTCTTATACAATTTATGATTGGAACCAAATTTTAAAATTTAATCCAAAAATCTGAAAAAGGAGAATGGGAATATTTTATTGGGCGAAGAAGCAATCGCATGGTAATACTATTTAAAATATTTGAAATACGATGTACCTATTTATTACATTTTATTCCAGATGCCAACTTTTCGCTGATGACTTTTAATTTGACATGAGCATTTTGTTTTATTTCCCAACTAACGAGAAGCGTTCAACGATGTTCCTGTATTTTATATTTAAAAGTGTTTTATTTGTTTTCTTCTAGTTAAACTCAAGTGTGACGCTAAATTATTACATTCTTTATAAATTGTTTCATTCCGTTTTTCTTTCTTTTGATATATGTTGTACGATTTATAATTGTGTGTATACCTATGCGTCGGTTGTTGCTTTTGTGCTTGGCATTCCTATACATTTTACTAAAAGAAACAACCACCACAATTTATTAATGCGTGTGTATGTATCTATTTATTGTGGCTTTTGGGTTTGTATTTAAAAAAAAAAATCAACAAAATAATTGTAAATATGAACATATTTTTATCGATATTTACTTTGATATTTAACAAACCTTTTTATATATGTCACAATTTTTTTTATCAAATTAAAATGAAAAAATTGATAAACCTGTTTGTTTATATGAAAAATATTTTATCGATTGAAAAAAATAAAATTCAACAATATTCTTAGTTAATATGAGAATTGCTTTATCAAAATAAGTTCTAACGAAAACTAAAATTTTTACCGACGATTGTCAATATTGTGACGACGTGTTTTCACTTTGAAGCTGGGGTAGGTTCAGCGGGGGCCAGGGTCGTCACAAGAATTAATTTTTTGATTTGGGAACAACAAGGAGAGAGAAGCACACTGTTTTTCTTAAAACGTTATAAACAGTTTATTTAATAAAAACACTTAACACTACACTACACATAACACATAATCCAATCCTCATTATATTAATCTATAACGAAGTTTTGTGTGACCGTTGTATTAGAAAGATGAGAGCAGGAAGATAAATGAGGGATGATGATATATGATTTATGGGGCAATCGACGAACATAGATGTGGTTGGTGAACGGTGAATAACTCGTAGCGGTGACGGTTTGACAATGCTGCGGCTCGAAGAATATCGACGAATATGGTGGCAGCGCACACTGGTCCCAACCTGCGACAAAAATCGAAAAATCGATATCAGCAAATCTCTGCGACAATTCAGCAAATTGTCTCTAAACATATCATATTTTAATATTCCAGCACTGTTTTTTGTACTTTATACCGGTATTTAACAAAGCAAAGCAGAAGAAGATGACATTTACGTATGATCTTTCAAAAACTTTAAAATCATCAGCAAGGTTGTGACTTTTTACAAGGCAAATAACTCAAAATTGAAAAGACAAATATTTTGTGTTTGAAATGGAAGTTTTAGTTTAAGGTATTCTAATTACTTGTACGTAACAATTTTTACATATTGCTCGAATAAAACGTGCTGGAAATTAAATTTTTTATAATACTTTTTTTGTGAAATTTTTTCCAAGTCTTAAAAATTGAAGTTGAGTTTTGCTAACTTCGCCATCCTTCGCCACTCTCAATTTTTTTTGGAGAATGTTCGAAATATTGTCAAATTTACAACAAAATTGATTCCAGCTGCATATATTTGCGCTTCCGTGCGTGACATCAAAAATACTGACGACGGCTCTGGTCGTTTCAGTGAATATGGCGTATTACTGTATTATAAGTTTCTTCTTTGTTTTGTGTTTTAATTGATTGTTTTTGTGTTTTTCTTTAAAGATTTAGATATTTTTGTTTTGGGATCTACTTATGAGTGTATTTTTTACATTTGTATATTTTTGATATATGTATGATGCTACATATAATATGAAAAACAAGAAAAAATGTAAAGTTCGGTCGCACCGAACTTTAGTATATCCCTACCATGAAATATTCTGACCTCAAATGGTATAATTTGTTTCCTTTCCTGTCCACGATACCAGTCGGAGACGTTTTTTGACCTCTAAGAACTCCAAATCGCAAATTACAACCAATTCGAACCGAAAATGTAGATAAAAACCTCAAAATAATTGAAATAGGGAGGTACTGTAATATGAGGTCTATACCGAATCCTGGACCCAAGACCACAATTTTTGGCGCAGAAGGTTTTTGATCATTGAGAACCCCAAATGGCAGATTACAACCAATTCGGGCCGAAAATTTTGATAAAATCTTCAAAATACCTGAAATCGGTAGGTACCGTAATATGGGAGCTATACCGAAACTTGGACCTAAGACCACAATTTTTGCGCAAAAAGTTTTTGACCATTGGGAACCCCAAATACCAAAGTACAGCCAATTAGGCCTGAAAATGTAGATAAAAGCTTCAAAGTACCTGAAATCGGGTGGTACCGCTACATGGGGGCTATAGGAAAAACTAGACTCATATTGATGATTTTTTGGCTAAAGTATCTTTTACTTATTTTTAGCATATACTGAAAAAATCAGATCGATCCGACGAGTATAAATATTTTTGTCGCTCCTTTCCATACAAGTGGGGCCACTGTGCAGCGGCTTGGCAATGCGGCGGCCCGATGAATATCGACGAATGATGTGGCAGCGGCTTGAAAATGCGGCGGCCCGATGAAGATCGACGAAGGATGTGGCAGCGGCTTGGCAATGCGGCAGCCCGATAAATATCGACGAATAATGTGGCAGCGGCCCGATGAATATCGACGAATGATGTGGCAGCGGCTTGAAAATGCGGCGGCCCGATGAAGATCGACGAAGGATGTGGCAGCGGCTTGGCAATGCGGCAGCCCGATGAATATCGACGAATAATGTGGCAGCGGCTTGACCAGACGGCGCCCGGTTGAGTATCCACGTCCAGTGTAGTATTTCGTCCACACAGCTAGAGAATAGTGTGTATTGCTACACACCCACCCGTCGCCGTGGTTCAGTCGCGTCGCACAGCTAGAGAATAGTGTGTATTGCTACACACCCACCCGTCGCCGTAGTACAGTAGCGTCAACACAGCTAGAGAATAGTGTATATTGCTATACACCCACCCGTCGCCGTGGTTCAGTCCCCACTATGAGCCAAGGAATATTGCTTAGAATACTTCGACTCAATTCAACCAAGGTTGCGCGCCGTTTCTTCTAACCAACCACCTTATCTCAGCAATCATCAACAGACGACTGCCACGAGTATGTGAAAGGCACCTCCTTTTATACGATTTCGCCAGGTCAACTGTCAATCGACGACGATCACCTGAACTGTCACCACATGACAGGAACATGCAAACATCACTACAGTACCACTATGTACCGCTAGGGGCTCTGCTTAATTTACATCCATATTTAATTTATATCTTTCCCACCAGGGGGGTTTGTGCTGACCGTTAAATTTAAATAAATAATTTTATAATATGAATAACTTAAATTAATTTACATACGCGAACATAACAATTTAAGATTCATGATAATTCTATGTAATAGAATAAATAGTGTAAATTATGATGAAGATTAAATAATGAACCCCAAAAACGAACTATGTGACTTTTGGGCGTTACAATATGAACATTACTTTTATCGGCAAAAAATTAATTAAAAATTAATCAGATTTTTTATCAAATGGGTACAATTTTTTTTCTGTGTATATTTGTTGATGAATTTTATAATCGCTATATTTGCTAAACTTATGAATGCATGGGTTTGTAAATTAATTTTCGAGACAACGGTGATTGCGCTCCCGGTCAATTGTTCTTACTTTTTAAGTATGTTATATCTCGAAAACTTGCGATCCAATTTTAACGAAATTTTATGGAATTTGCCGTGGTACATGTAGGCATGAATTTCGAAGGTGGCACCCCTTATTAAGAAAAACGAGATATTTACAAATTTCCTTAAATGGTGTAGTTTAACGGTCCATCAGCCATGAAAAACTGAAAACATATGCGTCTCAATAAGCGGGAGAATTTGACACAACCATTTTGTTTATCTTTTATTATTAGATCGCTTTAGGACGATAATAAATCCTAAACAGCATCAATGGGAGAAAAAATCCGACAAATCCGTAAGAAACGAAAAGAAAGTTTGCAGACAAAATCTGCTGATAAATTTAAAATCCTCAATGAATAACTAGGTAAAGCATAAACTCCATAAAAAGTTGTCATTAAAACGCAATACGACGGGTCAGCAACGCGGAACCGGGTCTGCTAATTTAACGCATTCACCGGGTCTGCCATAACGCATTCATTTTTCAACCGATTTCGTTGGTTGTTCCCATTTTGTAAAGCCAACTAAATGTCCTACTTGCTAACAGTAAATAATTGTACTGTTAGGTGTCGTTTACGCAGCCTAGAGCACAAGGAAAAACATTTTACTCTTTTATAATGCGTTTTTGTTACACATAAACCACTATTACTTTGCCATTTGTAAACCGATTTTAAAAATCTATGGCTTGTTCGAAAGGCATTACTCTCCTCTTTATAACGAAAAACAGTGTGTGCAAACCCGTTGTGGAAAAAAGAAGTAATGTCCGTTTAAAGTTGAAAATCCAAGAAAGCCCATTTTTCACTACATTTACCGTTATAAAATGAAAAACCGAAGTGACCCAAAGAAACCAAAGGTATTTTCGTCTTCTGTGGACTCCCACAAAACCGAATTTATGCATTAGAACCCCTGCAAATTTTCACTGTAGCACAGTGTAATTAAATGTCATTTTAGACAAATGTTTGTTGTTTTGGCATGTTTTTGGATTTTCCGTGGATTGGCAAAACAAAGTCTGTCATGTAATGGTCGTGGTGGTATTGGTTAAATTAAGTAACACTCGCACGGCGTATGACGGTTCAAATGTCAACCAAATAATTCAATTAAAAATTCTTTGTAATTGTAGATGCACAAATACATACATATGCACATGCTCGAAGGGAATAAAATGTTGCAAAACGTTCTTTATCAATGTAATTAATGATTATTTCTGACGATAATTTAAAAAAGAGTGGCAATTGACAAATTGTGGAAGTTGAGTGATTAGTTGAAACTCTAGAGTGAGGAGTTATTTAAGTACCGAAATGAATTTCTGTACAAAGGCGAACAACAAAACTTTTATAAATACCGACACCACAGCAATTATTCTGTTGCTTAAACGGAAAGTGATATACTTATAGTTTTCCTTTGTACGAAAGTTATCATCTTATGCTTTCCTTCAATTAAAATTCCGTAAAATCCAGCTAAATACCGTGACCAAAAATGATCAAAACCAAGTACATCGGAATACAAAATTATTGATGAGAATTGATAGTAAACATTTCAATTTGAAGGAATTTGAATTATGGTATTGATTTGTCAAGTATTTTTGTCCATGTGAAGGTTCAAACCCGATAATTGTTGGAAATATGCATTTTTGTCCTTATTTTACTAAAATTAATAATTAATTATTTGCTCCAATATTTTCATATTTAAAGGAATTTATGGTTCTAAAATGAATTTTTACAGTTGCTTTGGATATAATAAACGGGGATTTACTTTTGTTTAGAAGTAAATTGTGATCATATGGTGTTTACAGGGACCCAAGTCTGTAGTACTTAGTACTTTTGTGAACCAAATTTGAAAATTAGTGGAGTGGGAAAAAATTGTATAAAAGTGTATATCGATATTATGTGCTGTTTGAGTTGTGAAAAGTGAGTACTTCAAATGTATAAAAGTGCCAGCTGCAGAGGTTTGCAGACGAACATGCTATTTCTCTTTTTCAGTGACCACATCATTAGGGAGTTACCCCCTTTTTATACCCTCAGCCTTTAGGCTAAGGAGGGTATATCACGAATATTGTCAAATATTTCATATTCCATTTCAGAAAAAAAAAGATAAATTTTTTTCGCGCTACATCAACGATTTTTGATATGTAGGTTAAGAAAAAAATTCCCAGTATGAATCTGGTAGCGAGCCAATTTTTGGTTGTTGCGGACAAAAGTTATGGCGCTTTTATTTCGCTTTTTAAGAAAGAAAATATTATAAAAACGCTAATTATTTTAATGAGCACAATTGTTACAAAAAAGGTCTCTCGAAGTGACTTCAGCGAGTAGATTGCATAATACCTACAAAATGTTACACAGAATTCGCGGAATGTACATAAAATTGATAAATTATTGAATATAAGTCAACTTTTTTCAAAATTAAGGCCCATTTAGTGGTAATAAAATTAACTAAAAATTTGTTGTGGATCAAAACTTCACGGCGAATCAAATGAGACTACAATCGTACATATTGGTGTTATAGTTTTGATGTTACAGCCAAAATAAGCACATATTTTGGCCAAAAAATATTTTTTTTATTTGACAAAATATTTTTTCACATGCTTATGTAGTAGAAAATATTGGAAAAATCTATAGGAATACTTCCTTCATTTTGCTTAAATCTCCCAATAAAATAGACGGATTTTGCTTTATTGACATTCATATTAAAGCTTTCCCATTAGGTAAGGTAATTGGGTTGATGAGGATATATCTCAAAGCTTCTGAAATGGAAACAGAGGTCAAATAACCCATTTTAATTTATATGCATTTTAAAATACGTGTAAATCGCGTAATTATCAATATCATTTTGTCCGCATGTGATTTTCATGTACAGCAAGACCATATCTTTTAATTTGTATACATTTTTCGAAATTTAATTTGGAGGCTAAGATGTAGCATCGGCTGCATCAAAGCACTAAAAAACCTATAAAATATCGCTAGTTTGCGCAAAGTGCATACAATTTTTGTCCGCATCCGATTTCAGTGTTCACCATGAAAATCTATATCGAAATATATCTATTTCAAGGCGATCAATCAAGAACGAACGAAGAACGAAGATGCTGTACTAGTTTTTTCATTGCAGTGGAAACGAACCGTAGAAAACGTGAGGAACTACGCGATATTTCCAAAAACAATTTTAGATGATTTTTCTACTTTGGAATTTCTTGTAACTCGCGTTTTAGTAGATGGATTTTCACGGGGAATGATTTATTGGATCAGGAACGTAAAAAACTAAAATGTGCAATCAAGTACGAAGAAATCGAATGACAATTGTTAAAATTAGGCCCGAAAAATACGATTTTTAGAAAAATGTTCGCACAAAATTTTCGCATTTGGATGCGGATTTCTATGAATCTGTGCAGACTAAATTCACAATATTCATATCAAATAACTAAGAATCGCAAGTACTACAATCCTGTATATGGTTTTTTTAAAAACCTGTTTGCGGAATGAAATTAGAAGAAAATTTTAAAAAACACTGTAAATCTGGCTTCAAAATGTCAGCATCATTTAATGGTAGAAGCAGACGAAATTTTGAAAAGTACTTCCCTAGAGAGATAATCCTTATTTAGTTTGCTTCTGCTTTTACTTTGACAGGAAACTCGAGAGAAGTGTGGTTTACTCACAAATCCAGAGAAAACAAAAAAAGACATGGTGGCTTCAACCCATTTTCACCAATTTTTTAACATAAATATAGCCACAGCTTCCAGGCAAATTATCTTTAAAGGCCAATATTTTTTGCCACGTCCAAAAACATTTCATTTTATTCAAAAGTATTTAATTTGTATAATACACAATCACGAGTCGCGTGTTCTAAAAGGGTAAACCTTAGCTTCAGCTATGTTAAATTTTCAAAAATATTGGTGATATACACTTTGATACGATGAAAATGTGCCTCATCGAAATAATGGTTTTAGACCCCTAGTATGTTTGGACGAAATGTGTTTCAGACAATTTGGAGTCGATCTAGCCATGTCCGTCCGTCTGTCTGTCTGTCCTGCTGGCTGGAGCGCACGATAACTCTCGAACGGATGAACCGATTCCGTTAAAATTTTGGCTTTGGTAATATTTTGCCCAAACTTAGTTTAAGTTCGAAGATGGGCTATATCGGTCCACTCCCTCCGGTACCTCCCCCACAAAAGTTCAAAAATGTTCGGAAAATTTGTGCGCACGATAACTCTTGAAGGGAGTGACCGATTTGATCCATACTTTGTATAGTGTAAACATTCTACCAGAGTAATATGAGGTTCCAATATGGCCTCAATAGGTCCACTCCTTCGGGTACCTCCCACACAAAATTTTGGAAAAATTCAGTTTAGAGCCATCTCTCGAATCGCTTTGATTTTTGTTTTAGCAAGTTGTATTCACTGCCCTCCATACGACGGTACAAGTTTCATCAGGGGCAAGTCCATACTTCCTGACAAAATAGAATGAAAGTTGCAAAAAACCCCTATGACACCGTATAAGGTGGTTGGAGCGCAAGATAACTCTCGAAGGGATCTGCTGATTCGGTCCAAAATATGGTCTTAGTAATATTTTGTCCAAACATAGTTTAAGTTTGAAGATAAGCCATATCGATCCACTCCTTAAGGAATAGCAGCCCCACAAAAGTTCAAAAATGTTCGGAAAAATTGTTCGTACGGTAACTCTTGAAGGGAGTGGCCGAATTGGTCTATACTTTACACATCCTAATATATCTACCAGATATAGATCAGCTTCAAATATGGACTATATTTGTCCACTCCATCCGGTACCTCCCACACAAAATTTCGGATAAGTTCACTTTAAGACCTGATATCGAATCACTTTGATTTTTGTTGAAGCAACTTGCCTTCGCTGCCTCATTTACGATGGTAAAAGTTTTTTTAGGGGCAAGTCCATACTTCTTGAGCAAACAGACCGAAGAGTGTAAAAACCCCCTATGGCACCATATGTTGCGGCTGGAGATCCACTTCCATAACGGTCAATGTCGATCCATTCCTTTTAGTATTTCCTCCGCAAAACTTTTGATCGTTAATCCTAATCAACATTTTTGTCTGTTCAAACGCCCAACATTTTTAAAACCCCCTAAATACATACGTATTTTGGGAAAAAAATTGTTTCAATATACACAGGCTGAGGGTATATCTCCGTCGGCAAAGCCGACTGATACTTTTTTACTTGTTATATAAATGTTTTGCGGTGTCCACTAAAGCTCGAAAACGAATGGAACGATCATTATATATTTTTGGGGGCTTATTAATTACCTAATAACCTTGCTTTTGGACGAGAGACTTTTAAAAAAATATTTTTTTTAAAAAAATTGTGAACAGCCAAAGTCAACATTAGATTTTTAACAAAAAAATTGCCGTTTTTATACCCTCAGCATTTATTCTAACGACGGTATATACATTTTTATACGGGCAAAATATGCCTCATCGAAATAATCGTTTTCGACCCCAAGTATGTATGGACGAAATGTGTTTCAGACAATTTGGAGTTGATTTAGCCATGTCCGTCCGTCTGCCTGTCTGACTGGCTGCAGCGCACGATAACTCTTGAACGGATGAACCGATTCGGTCCAAAATTTGGCTTTCGTAATATTTTGTCCAAACTTAGTTTAAGTTCGGAGATGGGTTATATCGGTCCACTCCTTCCGGTACCTCCCCACGATAACTCTTGAAGGGAGTAACCGATTTGGTCCCTACTTTCCACGTCGTGAAACTTCTACTAGACTTAGTCGAGATTCCAATATGGACCCAATCCGTCCACTCCTTCGGGTACCTCCCACACAAGATTTCGGAAAAGTTCAGTTTAGGACCTGTCCTCGAATCGCTTTGCTTATTGTGGTAGCAACTTCCATTCACAGTCCTCTAAACGACAGTATAAGTTTCAGCAGGGGCAAATCCATACTTCCTGAGAAAATAGCCTGAAAGGTGAAAAAAAACACTATGACAACGTGTGTAGTGGTTGGAGCGCAAGAGAACTCTGGAACGGATCTGCCGATTCGAGTTCAAAAATGTTCGGAAAAATTGTACGCATGATAACTATTGGTGGTAGTGACCGATCTGGTCCATACTTTACACATCCCAATATATCAGCCAAATATATATCAGGTTCGAATATGGACTGTATTTGACTACTCCTTCGAGTACCTCCTACACAAAATTTTGGATAATTTCACTTTAACAACTGCTCTGGAATCTTACTTACTTACTTAGTTGGCCCATTACAGAACATGTTTTCCATAGACCGAACTAAGAAAAGATCTCCATTCCTCTCTGTTTTTCGCTTGACTTTTTGGATTACCGCTCCTTTTCATTTCTTCATCCACTTGTATGCTCCATCGAAGCTTAGGCCTGCCGATTCTGCGTGCACCGCCATGTGGCATGTATTCATACGCCTTTTTAGCGGGTTCATCATCGCTCATTCTCATGATATGGCCTAGCCAACGCAATCGTTGCATCTCGATACGTTTAACTATATGCATGTCTTTGTATAGCTTACATAGCTCGTGGTTCATACGACGTCGATATTCACCGTCAACGCAAATCGGCCCGTAGATCTTTCGAAGAATTTTCCTCTCAAACACACCAAGCACTGCCTTATCTGCTTGCGCAAGTACCCATGCTTCGGAGCCATACATTAGCACGGGTAGTATCAGCGTTTTGTATAGTGTTATTTTTGTTTGACGAGATGTGGCTTTGTTTTTAAATTGCTTACTTAAGCCAAAGTAGCATCTGTTGGCCAATACAATTCTTCTTCTTATTTCACAACTGATGTTGTTTGTTGTGTTTATGGCAGTGCCGAGGTAGACGAAGTCTTTAACTACCTCAAAATTGTAGGTACCAACTTCCACAGCTCTATGGACGCTTTGCGCGTCGACACCATCAATTTGGTATTTTCGCCGTTTACCGCCAAACCCACTTTCGCAGATTCTGCTTCGACTTTCCTAAAGGTAAAAGTTACTTCCTTTACTGATCGTCCCATGATGTCTATGTCATCAGCATAGGCAAGTAACATGTGGCTATTGGTGTAAATTGTGCCATTTCTTTTGACATTTGCATCTCGTATTACCTTTTCTCGCAAAATGTTGAATAGGTCACAGAAGGGCTGTCTCCTTGTCTGAAACATCTTTTGGTACAAAATTCTTCGGAGAGGTTCTTTCCAATTTTAACTGAGGACCTAGTATCAGTTAAAGTCATATTACAAAACCGGATGAGCTTTGCGGGGATACCAAATTCAGACATTGCGTGGAATACCTTTGATCGAAGGGGACTGTCGAATGCTGCTTTATAATCGACAAAAAGGTGATATGTGTCGATCTGCATCTCTTGGGTCGTCTCCAGGATTTGCCGCAGGGTAAATACATGGTCAGTGGTGGACTTGGCAGGTTTAAAGCCACATTGGTATGGTCCAATTATTTCGTTGACCATTGGCTTTAGTCGTTCGCACAATATCCCTGACACTATCTTATAGGCAATAGGGAGAAGACTTATGCCCCTATAGTTGGTGTATACAGTCTTATCTCCTTTCTTGTGGACGGGACACAGGATGCTCAGGTTCCAATCGTCGTGTACGCGTTCTTCCTGCCAGATGGTGCTAACTAGCTGATGCATACACCTTATCAGCGCGTCGCCTCCGGTTTTCAACAGCTCGGCTGGTAAGCCATCGGCTCCTGCTGCTTTATTATTCTTCAGCCGGTTGATTGCTGTTTTTACCTCATCTTGGCCGGGCGGTATACATTTTATACCATCTTCTGGGATTGGATCTGTGGTATCATCGTCTTCGCTACTAGTGGATACCAGCAGATTGGAGAAATGTTCCTTCCATATCCTTGCTGGTCTCTACAGGAGGATGTGCCTGTACCAAAGCCATCTGTTTGATGTTTCACTCTTTGGTAGAATTTTCGGACTTCATTCTGGCTCCTGTACATCTCGATTTTGTCACACCCCCGCTTTTCCATTTCTCTCTTTTTCTTGCGGAAAAGACGTTTCTCTTCTCTCCTTTTCTCCCGATATCTCTCTCGCGCGCTACGCGTTGCTACTGATTGTAAAGTAGCTCTATATGCCACATTTTTCTCTTCGGTAGCAGCACGACACTCCTGGTCATACCATGAATTCCTTTTTGGAGGTCTCTGGAATCCAAGTATGGATTTTGCGGCTGTTTGCATGGAGTGGGCAATATGTTGCCATTGTGTTGTTATGTTATCGGGACAAGGAGTGCTCGCGTTAAGCAATTGGGCTAGTTGAGTGGAATATGCTGTGGCTATCTGTTGTGTTTGCAGCATATCGATGTCCAACTTCCGCATTGTGTCTGTTCGTGCTTTATTTGCAACGTTTAGACGGGTACGTACCTTTGCTGCAACAAGGTAGTGGTCCGAATCAATGTTTGCGCCTCGGAACGATCGTACATCCAACACGCTGGATGAATGTCTTCCATCTATTACAACATGATCAATTTGATTACTTGTTCTTTGATCAGGAGACAGCCAGGTGCCCTTATGAATATCGAGATGACTAAATCTGGTACTGCTAACTACCATGTTTTTTGCAGCTGCAAAGTCTATCAGCCTCATACCATTGTCAGATGTTTCAATGTGGAGACTGAATTTCCCGACTGTTGGGCCAAAGATATTCTCCTTTCCAATTTTGGCATTAAAATCGCCTAAAATGATTTTAATGTCATGGGCAGGGCAACGGTCATATCGTCGGTGTCATGCTTAAGTGTTCCATACGCCATTTGCCTGATTCGAGAAAAACTCAAGATAATGTTTAAGGCCATACAGGATAAAAATGGTGCAATAATCCAATACTTTAAGAGCTCAGTTCTACTTAACTAAACTCATAGAATATATCAGTAGTTTTTTTAGTCAGATATCTGTGATAGTCTAGAAGCTATGACCAATTTTTATAATTGCAAAAAGTTGCTGAATTGTTCCATGGAATCTTTTTTTCATGTTTTTGGCAGTTTGTGTCACATGGAACAGATTTTGTCATATTTCAACCAAAACATTCCAGGTGCAGATTCGCAGATCATGGTCCTTAAAACGTTTGCGGGGTTCGTCAACTTTAGAGGGGTTTGTTTTTCTTTTCTTTCGTTTTTTCATAGTAGGATGTTTTTTCTAGGGGAGGGTTACTAACCCGACGCCCAAACCCAAGTTTTTAACGTTCTTATGGGTGAACGCGCGGCACATGTTAGCTCACTACCTTTAACGGGTGTTAAAGGCAGTTCCCCAGGTGACACCACGGGGAGGTCAGTGTCCACTTGAGATGAAAGAGGGACCAAGATAAACCCTGGGCTTTGCCATGTTAAAGCCGGTCAAGACCGTTGCTTGGTATCATTCATCCTCTACGTCACCCTGGAATCACTTTGATTTTTGTTGAAGCAACTTTCATTCGCTGCCCCAATTACAAAGGTAAACGTTTTTTCAGGGGTAAGTCCATACTTCTTGTGAAAACAGCCCGAAAAGTGTAAAAAAACCCCTCTGTGACACCATGTAGTGGCTGGAGAGCACGACAACTCTCGAACCAAATACTGAGTTGATCCACACTTTCCATATGGTAATTCCCCCACAAAAATTCGAAAATATTAGCTAAAATAGTACGCGCGATATCTCATAAACAGAGCAACACGGTCTAGGGTCTGTGCGAGGATCCCTTTAAAATTCTTACCTAGTGGTTCTGTTTGCAGCGATATCATGTTTTTCGTTGGCAAATACAGGCTTCCTGATATAATGGTCCAAAGCTTCTGAATTGTATGGTGACCAACTGAAACGAAAGGTGGTCGCGATATCTATAGAGGGGAATGACACCCAAAATAAGACCCGCTTTCAAAATGGAATATGTCGGTCCATTCCTTTAGATGCCTTCCCCGCAAAACTTTTTGAACTTTTATCCAAATCCATGTTTTTGTCGGTTCAGACGCCCAAAATTTTTAAAACCCCTTAAATATGTACGTTTTCGAGGAAAAAAAAAGTGTTTCAATTCACACAGGCTGAGGGTATATCTCTGTCGGCAAAGCCAATTGATCCTTTTGGAAGAATCTTTGCCTCATCATGTAGATGGTCAACTCAAGCCATGAGGAGGCACCCTGCTTACCTTACCACAGACCGGTTCATCGAGTTACATGTGGTCTACAAGGTTTCTTTGTCTGCACCCGAAGACTTGGGGACCTTGTTCCTACACCTGAGTTTAACGCAGATAGCCGTGGCATGCGTGGACGACGTGAACATACTGTCGGATATGACCCCTAGAATCATGGGGTAGTTAGTGATCGGAATTCCATTGACCATGACATTCAATTCAGTGGTCACCACTGCAGTCCATGTGGTGAACAAAGTGGTCGTAGATTTAGTGGCGGATATTAACATATTTCTCGTGTGGAAAAAATGTGGTAAAATCAGACAAATAGGTGTTCAGCCTTTCACGAATGACATCATGGAAGGTACCCAATGCCAAAATGGTACAATCATCCCAACGCCAAGATGGTACAATCATAACAGCTCCGGGGATAATACCCCACCTTGGGAACTCCCTGTTTCATTTTACGGGAATTGGACTTCTTGTTCCTAAATTCAACGTACGACTGGCGTTTCCAGCATGGACGGTGGGTTATCTGCTCAACTTCTTCTAACAGTGTGTAGTGCTTGACAGTATAAAAGGCTTTTCAGAAGTCGAGCCGCACCAAAACTGTCCTATCGCACGACTTGCTGTTGTTGTAACAGTGTTTTTTTATTATGTTTGTATGTTCGTTCCTCTGTTCAATCTGGCTCTGGGTCTATCTCCAGTTCCAGAAAAATGGCTGCTTCGATGGGATGTAGCCACAGATTCATTGGAGTTAGACGGGTAGGTTTGGCGGGGCAGTTGAAAAGGTGTTTTGTGTCGTGCGGGCCCATGCCGCATACTGGGCAGCTGTCTTGCACGGCGCGATCGATTTCTGCCCAATAAGAATTTAGGCGACTGCAATATCCCGAGCGTAGTTGAGCCAAAACTACTCTAGTTTGTCGTGGCAGCTGACGCTCCTCAGCTGCGCGCACGATGTGGAAGTAGTGTCGAATGTGACCCCTAAAAATTTGGGGCAGTTTGTGGTCGGTCTACCACGACATTCAATTCTCTTCCAAACTGCGCTGTCCATGTGGTGAACAGGGTGGCTGTTGATTTTGTGGCGGAAATCTGCATATTCCTCGAATGGAAAAAGGTGGTAAGATCGGTTAAATGGTTGTTCAGTCTCTCACAGATGTCATCCGGATAGGTACCCGACGCCAGGATCGTGCAATCATCCGCATACGTTACGATCTGGATGCTGTCTAGAGGGGGCGGAATACAGGAGAGGTAGAGGTTAAACAGTTCCGGAGATATCACCCCAACTTGGGGGGCTCCCTGTTTCACTCTACGGGGTTTGTACTTCTTATTCCTGAATTCCACGTACGACTGGCATCCACACATATAGTTGACTATCCAACGTTTCAAGCTGTTGTCTGCTCAATGCCCTCAAACAGTGTTGAGTGCCTGACTGTATCAAAGGCTTTTGATAAGTCAAGCGCCACTATCACTGTTCTATCGCACGGCCGTCTCTGGTTGAGTCCTTGACAAATATGTGTGGTAATGTCGTGCAGCGCAGTGCTGCTTACGGAATCCATGCTGATGATCGGCAACTTGATAGCTATTTCTGATACTGGGGAGGACTATGGCCTCAAAGGTCTTTGCTACGGCGAAAAAGGGGTCTTTGCTAAGCGAAATCGGCCTGTACGATTCACTTTTGCTGGCATCCTTGCTTGGCTTCCGTAGTGGGACCACCCTGCCCATTTTCCAGACTTCGGGAACAACGAGGGTGGTTAGCGACAAATTGAGAACTTTAGTGAGATACTCCAATCCCGGCTCATCTAGCTGCTTCAGCATTACCATGGAGATTCCACCAGGGCCCAACGCTTTTGATGATTTAGCGTTCCTGATGGCATTGGCAACATCATCCATTGTAAACTGTGGTGGTTCATCCTCAGCAGGAAGAGATCTGATGCGACGTAATACTCTTCTCTTCGCCCTCTCACTCTCGGGGTGCTCGACAAACTGTCGATTGAAATTACTTGCGCACCTCTTCGGGTCAGTCAACGTAACGTCGCCAAACGTGACTGAGCTCCTATCTTGCTTTCTTCCAGGGTTCGAGAGTGACTTAACCGTTGCCAACAATTCACCTATACCGGCTCCAATGTTGCAGCTCTTCAGATGATTTAACCATTTGTTCCGCTTATGCTCTCCGACCAGCCTGTTAACTTCCAGTGTCAGCTCCCTAACTCTGGGGTCATTGGGGTTGGCACGACGAAGATCATCACGCTAATTTGCTAATCCCGTCGCCTCTGCTGGAAAGTTTGGTCTTACTTCGGGTATTCGACCAGCAGGGATATGGAGAGCGGCTGCAGCAGTGATGATGTCTCGGAACGTCCTTTCCGCTATCCGAACATCAGAAGGAGTGGGCAGTTCTCTGAAGCGGTGATTGGTGAACTCTCTGAAACCCGGCCAATCAGCTTTCTTTTGATTGACGAATGTGCGGCGTTCAGAGGTAATGAAATCGGGTGGTCTGCTAATGGAGACTATTATGGGGAGATGGTCTGATCCAAGGGAAATGACGGGTTGCCAGGTAACGTCATTTGTCAAACCAGATGACAGGATGGTTATGTGTATGTATGTCCCTCACGTGGACAAGTCAAGAGCAACCCCTTAGATGCACCCACTCCTGACATCTATTGCATCTCACCGAAGGTTGGATGTGGGTGAAGTTGCGAATGTGACAAACTAAGCATAGATATATTGGTCCTGGGTTTTCCTCTGTCCCGGCAAGGACCAAAAGAATTCGGAGCAGGCGTTCCAGGATATGCTGCTCCCTACACAGAAAAACGAAACAAATACAAACATATGTACACTGAGGTGGCAGCCGCTGGCCGGAACGATGATTTTGTGTTGTTCCGGCTCAATCCGGTACGAAAGAACCCGCTGCCGTGGGATTGTGGTGGTGCTGTAGTATGTCTATGCTGCTTATGAAACCCATGTTTATGATTGGTAACTGGGAAGCTTTATATAACGCTGGTGTGGAGTAAAGACTCAAGAGTCTTTGCTACGGAAGACAAATGTTGGTAAACTTACCTGGCTTAAGTAGCGGGACCAGACAGACTTCGTACACGATGCTGATGGCTAGCGACAGCATCAGAACTTTGGTGAGATACCATGAAGATTTCATTAGGACCTAAAGCTGTGGAGGATTTATCATTCCTAATTTCATTTGCAACACTATCCCTTATACGAGGTGAACCAGAAAAGTTTCTGGCCTAATTATTAAAACACAAATATTTTCCATCAAAAATAGTTTTATTGTTTCCTTAAGTAGTCTCCAGCATGATTTATACACTTTTCCATGCCGCATGGACCATGCGCCCAAACCAATTGCTGAAGCACTTTTTTCCCTCTGATGGAGACTTGGAGTTTCTGAACGCTTCAACAGCATCTTCTGGCGACGAAAATCGTTGACCAAGTCTTTGTTCTTGATGTGCGGGTTCGTGAAAACCTAAAAAAACCCTAAAAATGTGGACATTAAATGCGATTTATTTATCAATATCATAGTTTCAGAATCCGCAACAACATCCCACGTGTAAGCTCCTTTCATTTAAAGTTGGTTCAAGAGCACCGTGTATTGTAGTTTCGGAAATTATCAAATATTGAAAACTTTCCAATGAATATCGGCTTATTTTGGAAAAAGGTGAAATAAAGGATCCACAGGAATCATCGCTTAAGGCCTGGGTATGTAAGCTGTCTCACCTGCTTGCCTTGTTTGCTTCTGATAAAATAATAAAGAAGGCCAAGCCAATTTTCAAATCAGATTACCCTTTTCTTTTTTATTTTTTTTATCAGAATCAAGCCAGGCAAGTAGGCGAGGCAGCTTATGTGCCCCGTCCTTTAGGGTTCTGATAGCCCTGGAAAAAGCATTCCTTAAAATACAAACGCTTGCGATTGTAAAGTCCCCACAAAAGGGAATTGGTTTAACAAACGGTAAACGATTTGCCAACTGTATTATTTACTATTGCCTTCCTTCATTTACGTCATAACAGTTGCCCACAATAACAACATCTAGGAGCTTGGCAAATTCCATTTGTTATCGATAAATCTATCTTGAACTACTTCATACAATCTCAGTGAATCTCTCTTGGCGCGCGAGCTTAAGATGTGCTAGCATGCCTTATCTTCAATTAAGATGATGCCATTGCTCCGTTTGTGGTTCACTTTATCATAGAGACACGAACCAAAGAAATGGCAATGACCACCAACCCGCATTCCGCCCATAATCCATCCACCATCCGATATAATACAAACCACAAGTGTTGTTTGCTTTGCAACTTTTGTTGCACTCTCAATATTTACACTTCAATTCTTGGGATTTTCCTGATAGGCTTAGGCTTTGTGAATGAAATATAATAAAGGCACTTCATTGCTTAGTGGAGCTGGTGGGTGTTGGTTTGGATTTCATGCTATCTTTGGCATCACTGGTGGTGGCAAGCACCGTTGCATAAATAGCTATAAATGGACAAACGTAAGAAGATACACTTCTCCCCTTCACCCTTTCCTCGCCTAAAACTAGGATGGGGATGGTTACTGTCGGGGCTGTGTGAGTCAACGAACGAACGTTGATGATGTTTATGTGTTGCCAACTTGCTGTTTGAAGTTAAAGTTGAAGTTTTGTCGGTCGACCAGAAGTTATGCAGAAATTTGTGTCACATCTGTTGTACGGTGAATATAAATCACAAACTTAATCTACTTCCTCCATAAACAAAACATATTTTTAGAAGTTGCACAACACATCGTGCATCGTCGTCGACGTCGTCAATGTGCTTGCTGCACTCGACGATGATCATCTGCCCAGGAAAGATGAAGACGATGAATGGTGGCTGCCGACTACTACTACTACAGAAATAGAAAAGTTGTATTTTATATTTGCAATTTGCCGGTGGTGTGTGGGTGTATTAGGGTGGTTTGGTAAACATATGATTTTCCAGAGATTTTTTATACATTTCAATGTGGACCATTTTTTTGGCAGAACCTGGAAGACTTGGAATTTATTGTTTTGGCTAGCCTATAGTGGACAATAGATAAGGATTTTTAACAATCTTTATCCCGACCTTAAGAGGACAACAGGCGAAGATTTTTTAAAGATCTTTATTGATTTTTAGTTGCGCATTGAAAGGGCAATTGGCGTAAAATTTTTAAAGATTTTTAGTTGGGCCTAAAAGGACAAAAGCCCTAAAATTTGTAAAGACCTTTAGCTGCGCCTTTAAAGGACAATAGGCGTAGAATTTTTAAAGGTTTTTATCTGGATCTAAAAGGACAATAGACGTAGAATTGTTAAAGATTTTTAGCTGCGCCTTAAAAGAACAATAGGCGTAGACTTTTTACAGATTTTTAGCTGCGCCTTAAAAATACAATAGGCGTCGAATTTCGAAAGATTTTTTATCTGCGCTTTAAAAGGACAATATGGGTAGAATTTTTAAAGATTTTTAGCTTCACCTAAAGGGACAAAATGTGTAGAATTTTTAAAGATTTTTAGTTGGGCCTAAAAGGACAATAGGCACAGAAGTTTTAAAGATTTTTAGCTGGACATATAGGTACAATAAGCCTTGAATTTTGAAAGATTTTTATCTGGACCTAGAAGGAAAATAGTCGTAGAGTTTTTAAAGACTTTTTGCTGGACCTAAAAGGACAATAGGGGTAGAATTTTTAAAGATGTTTAGTTGGGCCTCAAAGGACAATAGGCGTAGAATTTTGAAAGATTTTTATCTGGACCTAGAAGGAAAATAGGCGTAGAGTTTTTAAAGACTTTTTGCTGGATCTGAAAGGACAATAGGTGCGGATTTTTTAAAGATTTTTAGCTGGACCTAAAATGACAATAGGCGTAGATTTCTAAAAGATTTTTAGTTGGGCATAAATGAACAATAGTCGTAGAATTTTTAACAAGTAAAAAAGTATCAGTCGGCTTTGCCGACAGAGATATACCCTCAGCCTGTGTATATTGAAACAATTTTTTTTCCAACAACGCATGTTTTTAGGGAGTTTTAAGAATTTTGGGCGTTTGAACTGACAAAAATGTTGATTAGGATTTAATATCAAAAGTTTTGCGGAAGAGATACTAAAAACAAGTGAGAAAAGGCTATAGTCGGTACGGGACCGACTATGTGATACCCTACACCACTAACTCTGTGAATAACCTTTTCACTCGAAAACATTTCTTTTATGGAGATACGAAAGTGTTTACCTGTCTGGCTTTAATACCAAATGGCTTAAGGCGAACTGAACCAAAATAATTAATATTTAATTTTATATTTGACAAAACCAACATCAATAGGCTTCTGTCTCTGTGATCGTGATGGTCCTATCAAAATTCCGACCTGTAGTGTGATTGCAGGAAAAGTGGAAAAAAGGGATGAATTAACGACTATTGCGATATCTCTATTATTTGACTACCTACGCCAACCTACTTTGCATAATTTCAAAGATGGGATTTTCTACTTTCATAGTCAGGATTTGCTTTTAGAAGGTCCCCAACCAAAGGTGTGATATCCGTCATTATTATTAAAATCGCAAAAATGAGAAGTTGGGTTTTATTAGCGACTACTGCGATATCTTCGTTGTTAGACCACCTACGACAACCTACGTTACATTGTTGTAAAGGTGATATTTTATACTTTCATTGTCAGGTTTTGCTTTTTGTAGACCCCTTATAGACGCTGAGATATTTGCTTTGGAATAAAATGTTGACTTTTTCTCCAAATAAAGTTTTTGCTCATTCCGACCCCTAAATATTATCCGACCATCATCAAAATCAATAGGCTTATTCCCCTGTGAGACCCTCATTAACGTTCGAAATTTCGTGACGATCCGATCAAAATTGCGCCCAGTAACGTGATTTCCAAAAAATTGGAAAAATTGGATGTATTATCGAATATTGCAATATTTCCGTTATTTGGTCACATACGCCGACCTAGTTTGCATCATTGTAAATATGGGATCTTCTACTTTCATAGTAAGGCTTTGCTTTTGGAAAGTACCCAACCAAAGCTGTGATATTCGTCATTATAACTTAAATCGCAAAAATGAAAATTTGGGTTTAATTTGCGACTATTGTGATATCTTCGTTGTTTGATCACCCACGAGAACCTACTTCACATCGTTAGAAAGGTGATAATTTCTGCATTCATTGTCAGGTTTTGCTTTTGGTATACCCCTTATAGAAGCTGAGATACTAGCTTTGGAAAAAAACGTTGTCTTTTTATCCAAATAAGTTTTTTGCCCATTCCGACCCCTAAATATTATTCGACCCTCACCGAAATCAATAGGCTTCTTCCTCTTTGAGATCCCCATTACCTCTAAAAATTTCGTGACGATCCGATCAAAATTACGGCCTGTAGCGTGATTTCCAAAAAAATGGCAAAATGGGATGAATTACCGACTATTGTGATATCTCCCCTATTTGGTCACCTACGTCGACCTAGTTTGAATCATTGTAAAGGCGGAATCTTCTACTTGCATAGTCAGGCTTTGCTTCTGGAAAGTCCCCAGCCAAAGCTGTGATATTCGTCATTATAACTAAAATCACAAACATGAAAATTTGGGGTTTATTTGCGACTATTGTGATATCTTCGTTGTTTAATCACCTACAAGAACCTACTTTACATCATTAGAAAGGTGATATTTTCTACTTGAATTTTCAGGGTTTGCTTTTGGTATACCCCAAATAGAAGCTTAGATATTCGCTTTGGAAAAAAACGTTGTCTTTTTATCCACATAAGTTTTTTGCCCATTCCGACCCCTAAATATTATCCGACCATCACCAAAATCAATAGGCTTCTTCTCCTCCGGGACCCCCATCAACACCCAAAATTTCGTGAAGATCCGATCAAAATTGCGACCAGTAGCGTGATTACAAGGTTTAGATGGACAGACGGACAGACGGACGGACGGACGGACTGACGGACGGACACACATAGCCAGATCGACTCAGCTCGTCGAGACATTCATTTTGATATATATAAGTATGGGTCTACGACCATTATTTCGATGCGTTACAAACTTTTTGGCCAAAACCAACTTATAATACCCTCCCCACATAGTGGTGTAGGGTATAATAATGGATTTCCAGCCACTACATATGGTACCATAGGGGTTTTTTAGAACTTCAGGGATGTTTGCTCAAGAAGTATGAACTTGCCCCTGAAACAACTTTTATCATCGCAATTGAGGCAGCAATGCAAGTTGCTTCAACAAAAATCAAAGTGATTCGAAAGCAGGTCTTAAAGTGAACATGTATCCGAAATTTTGAGTGGGAGGTACCGGATGGAGTGGACAAATATAGTCCATATTTGAATCTGATGGTACCATAGGGGTTTTTTAGAACTTCAGGGATGTTTGCTCAAGAAGTATGAACTTGCCCCTGAAACAACTTTTATCATCGCAATTGAGGCAGCAATGCAAGTTGCTTCAACAAAAATCAAAGTGATTCGAAAGCAGGTCTTAAAGTGAACATGTATCCGAAATTTTGAGTGGGAGGTACCGGATGGAGTGGACAAATATAGTCCATATTTGAACCTGATCTATATCTGGTAGATATATTATGATGTGTAAAGTATGGACCAATTCGGCCACTCTCTTCAAGAGTTATCGTACGCACAATTTTTCCGAACATTTTTGAACTTTTGTGGGGGAGGTACCTGAAGGAGTGGACCGATATGGCTTATCTTCGAACTTAAACTATGTTTGGACAAAATATTACTAAGGCCAAACTTTGGACCGAATCGGCAGACCTGTTCGAGAGTTATTTTGCCCTCCAACCTCCTCACACGGTGTCATAGGGTTTTTTGCAACTTTCAGGCTATTTTCTCAGGAAGTATGGACTTGCCCCTGATGAAACTTATACCGTCGTATGGAGGGCAGTGAATACAAGTTGCTAAAGCAAAAATCAAAGCGATTCGAGAGATGTTCCTAAACTGAACTTTTCCAAAATTTTGTGTGGGAGGTACCCGACGGAGAGGACCGATTGAGTCCATATTAAAACCTGATCTAAGTCTGGTACACGCTCCACGATATGCAAAGTATGGACCAAATCGGTTACACCCTTCAAGAGTTATCGTGCGTACAGATTTTCCGAACATTTTCGAACTTTTGTGGGGGAGGTACCGGAAGGAGTGGACCGATATAGCTCATCTTCGAACTTAAACTAAGTTTGGACAAAATATTACGAAAGCCAAAATTTGGACCGAATCGGTTCATCCCTTCGAGAGTTATCGTGCGCTCCAGCCAGCCAGACAGACAGACAGACGGACGGACGGACGGACGGACATTGCTCAATCGACTCCAAATTGTCTGAAACACATTTCGTCCAAACATACTTGGGGTCTAAAACCATTATTTCTATGAGGCACATTTTGCCCGTATGAAAGTGTATATACCCTTCATAGCCTAAAGGCTGAGGGTATAAAAATGTTTGTCTGGACCCAAAAGGAAAATAGGCCTAGAATTATTAAAGATTTTTATCTGGACCTAAAAGTACAACAGACGTAGAATTTTTAAAGATTTTTAGTTGCACCTCAAAGCACAATAGTCGTAGAATTTTTAAAGATTTTTAGTTGAACCTTAAAGGACATTAGGCGTATAATTTTTAAACATGTTTAGTTGGGCCTCAAAGGACAATAGGCGTAGAATTTTGAAAGATTTTTATCTGGACCTAGAAGGAAAATAGGCGTAGAGTTTTTAAAGACTTTTTGCTGGATCTAAAAGGACAATAGGTGCGGATTTTTTAAAGATTTTTAGCTGGACCTAAAATGACAATAGGCGTAGATTTCTAAAAGATTTTTAGTTGGGCATAATAAGTCGTAGAATTTTTAAAAATTTTTGTCTGGACCCAAAAGGAAAATAGGCCTATAATTATTAAAGATTTTTATCTGGACCTAAAAGTACAACATACGTAGAATTTTTAAAGATTTTTAGTTGCACCTCAAAGCACAACAGTCGTAGAATTTTTAAAGATTTTTAGTTGGACCTTAAAGGACAATAGGCGTAGAATTTTTGAGATTTTTAGTTGGTCCTAAAAAGACAATAGGTGTAGAATTTTTAAAGGTTTTTAGCTGGACCTAAAAGGAAAATAGGCGCAGAATTGTTAAAGGTTTTTAGCTGGACCTAAAAGGACAACAGGCGTAGAATTTTTAAAAATTTTTGTCTGGACCCAAAGGGAAAATAGGCGTAGAATTATTAATGATTTTTATCTGGACCTAAAAGTACAACAGGGGTAGAAATTTTGAAGATTTTTAGCTGGGCCTAAAAGGACAATAGGCGTAGAATTTTTTGAGATTTTTAGTTGGGCCTAAAAGGACAATAGGGGTAGAATTTTTAAAGATGTTTAGTTGGGCCTCAAAGGACAATAGGCGTAGAACTTTTAAATCACAATATGCGCAGAATTTTGAAAATTTTTTAGTTGAGCCTAAATGGGCAATAGGCGTAGAATTTTTAAAGATTTTTATCTGGACCTAAAAAGAAATAGACGTAGACCTTTTTAAGATTTTTAGTTAGTCCTAAAAGGGCAGTAGATGTAGAATTTTTACAGATTTTTAGGTTTTTTTTAGCTGGACATTAGAGAACAACAGGCGTAGAATTTTTAAAGATTTTTATCTGGACCTAAAAAGAAATAGACGTAGAACTTTTTAAGATTTTTAGTTAGTCCTAAAAGGGCAGTAGATGTAGAATTTTTACAGATTTTTAGGTTTTTTTTTAGCTGGACATTAGAGAACAACAGGCGTAGAATTTTTAAACATTTTTAATTTGTCCTAAATGGACAATAGCCGTAGAACTTTTAAAGGTGTTTACTTAGGCCTGTAGAGACCAGCAAGATAATTTGTTCACTAATACAGATAATGTGCTCAGGATATGGAAAGAGCATTTTTTCAAACTGTCGGTATCACATACTAGCGAAGGCGACTAGAACATAGATGAGGTAGAGACAGAAATAAATCGGATGAATAATGATAAGGTAGCAGAAACCGATACCTTTCAGGTGAGCTATTCGAGACCGGAGGCGACACATTGATAAGGTATGTATCAACTAGTTAGCACCATTTGGCAGGAAGAACGAGTACCGACGATTGAAATGTGAGCATCCGACGTCCGGTCCACAAGAAAGGAGATTAGACTGTTTGCTCCAGCTACAGGGGCATAAGTCTGCGCCCTATTGTTTATAAGATAGTGTCAAGTATTTTGGGCAAACGACTTAAGCCTATGGTCAACGAAATAATTGTACCATACAAATGCGGCTTTAGGCCTGACAAATCCACCAAGACCTGGCAAATTGACCAGATCCTGGAGAAGACCCAAGAGATGAAGATCAACATCTACCACCTTTTTGTCGAAAGTTAACAGCTTGGTCGGGAGGCACAAGCGGAACAAATGGTTAAATCATCTGAAGAGTTGCGACATCGGCGTCGGTATAAGTGAATTGTGTAGAACGGTCAAGTCGCTCTCGAACCCTAGAAAGAAGGAAGATAGGACCTCAGTCACGTTTGGCGACGTTACGTTATCTGGGCCGAAGAGTTGCGCATGTTATTTTAATCGACACTTTGTCGAGCACCCGGGAGTTACTGAGCGAAGAGAAGAGTGCTACGTCGCCACCACAGTTTACAATGCATGATGTTGCGGATGCCATCAGGAAGGATAAATCATCCACAGCATTATGCCCTGATGGAATCTCCATGGTAATGCTGAAACAGCAGGCAAGGATGCCAGCAAATCGTACAAGCCGATTTCGCTTTTGTCACCCGTACCAAAGACCATTGAAGCCTTAGTCCTCCACAGCGTCAGAAATACATAGCTATCCAGTTGCCGATCATCAGAATGGATTCCAGCACAGCACGACATCAGCGTTGCGTGATAGAACAGTGATGGTGGCGCTTGACTTATCAAAAGCCTTTGATACTATCAGTCACTCCACGATGTTTGAGGACATTGGGCAGACAGCCTTTTGGTAATGCTTGAAACGTTGGAAAGTCAGTTATATGTGTGGATGACAGTCGTACGTGGAATTCAGGAACAAAAACTCCAAACGTCATATAGTGAAACAGGGAGTTCCCCAAAGTGGGCTGATATCTCCGGAACTGTTTAACCTCTACTTTACCTGTATTCCGCCCCCCTGCAGAAGGCATCGAGATCGTAACGTATGGGGATGATTGCACGATCCTAGCGTCAGATACCTTCCCTGATGACACCTGTGAAAGACTGAACTCCTATTTAACCGATCTTATCAGCTTTTTCCACGCGAGGTATATGTAGATTACTTACTTACTTAGCTGGCCCATTACAAAACATTTGTTCCATAGCCACTATAGGTAATTTGCTCAGTTTTTGAGGCAAAAAGTCGATTACAAAACATTTGTTCCATAGCCACTATAGGTAATTTGCTCAGTTTTTGAGGCAAAAAGTCGATTTTGCAACTTTTAATAATAATAATTTTTTAGTTGGCATTTATTAATATGAATGATATTTTTCAAAATAGCGTCATTATCGCGGTTTAAATTGCAGTCAACGTGAGAATTTCGAAGAAGAACTAAAAAAAATATATATTGTAAGGCATATTTCAATATATTTAAAACTGCGGAAAAATAAACCAAATATAAATATATGTAAAATGGAATAGATTGGCAATTGCGAGAGGAATTTATTTAATATACAATATAGCTTTAACATTTTGGGTAGCGACCAAGAAACCCAAAAAGTCAGAAATAAATATTTTATTTTTCTTAAACTCACTTCATATAGACTTATACTAAATTGGCCGTGTTTGGCCGTGATTTTGCCACCTAGAACACATTACTGAAAGTCTTCTGCATTGGTATTACTAGTTTTCAAAACCCGATTTTACCCGTTTTTTTGATATTTATGAGATTTTATTAGGTTACTTCTCAATAAAAAGTCTTAAAATTGTTGAAGTTTGGTTTGAGGAAATAAAAAATAAATGTAAAAAATATAGTTGTTTACAATTTCATTGCAAGTAAAATAAGTAATAGCGACAAATTGTTCGGTATATCCGTGGTTTTCTATAAACGGTGCGGCAGTAGTAAGATTTATTTTATCTCTCTTTTACATATTAATCATTGATACGGCTTAGGGGAGTACTAAACTCGTCTTTATTAACGTATATTCAAAAAATATACAAAACTGTAGTAACAATTCTTTGGAAAATCTACTCGCGGGGACAAAATGTATGTTACTTACTACCGTGATCGTTTTCAACAGTTTGTTGTGTGTAAGAAAACTAATGAAAATTGCATTGGCAAAAATAGTTTTGTTCGTTATATACGTAGTTGCTTATAACCGTTGTTTGTTATATCCGAATTTATCTGTAAAAATCTTTGTTTTATCTAACTTTTACCCATAAATAATTTAAAAAGTTAAAAAATACTTTAATTCCGCTGTTATTAATTTTTGTCTCAAAAACAGGGCTAATTACCTATAGTGCATAGACCGAACTAAGAAAAGATCTCTAATTCTCTTTATTTAGTGCTTCGCTTTTTGGAATACCGCGCCTTGTCATCTCTTCATAAACTTGTTTGCGCCATCTATTCCTTGGCCTGCCAAATCTGCGTGCACCGCCAAACGGTCCGTATTTATACGCCTTTTTAGCAGGTTCTTCTTCGCTCATTGTTATCATAATGCCTAGCCAACGCAATCGCTGCATCTCGATACGTTTATCTATACTGATGTCGTTGTATAGCAGATACAGCTCGTGGTTCATGCGATGTCGATATTCACCGTCAACGCAGATTGGTCCGTAGATCTTTCTAATAATTTTTCCCTCAAACACGCCAACCACTGCTTTATCTGCTTGCGCAAGTACCCAGGCTTCGGAACCATACATCAGCACGGGTAGTATCACTGTTTTGTAAAGCGTTATTTTTTTTGACGGGTTGTGGCTTTGTTTTTAAAGTGCTTACTTAAGCCAAAGTAGCATCTGTTGGCCAATACAATTCTTCTTTTTATTTCACAACTGATGTCGTTTGTTGTGTTTACGGCGGTGCCGAGGTATACGAAGTCTTTTACTACCTCAAAATTATAGGAACCCACTTCAACAGTTGGTCCGATCTCAATGAACGCATTGCGCGTCGACACCATCAGCTTGGTCTTCTCGCCGTTTACCGCCAGACCCACTTTAGCAGGTTCTCCTTCGACCTTCATAAAGGTATCGGTTATTTCTTTTACTGATCGTCCATGATGTCTATATCATCAGCATAAGCAAGTAACATGTGGCATGTTGAAAAAATCACACGAAAGGCTGTCTCCTAGCCTGAAACCTCTTTTGGTACACAACTCTTCGGAGAGGGTCTTTCCTATTTTAACTGAAGATCTTGTGTCAGTTAGAGTCATTTTACAAAGCCGAATGAGCTTTGCGGGGATACCAAATTCAGACATTGTTTGGAATACCTTTGAACGTAGCGGGCTGTCGAAAGCTGCTTTATAATCGACAAAAAGGTGGTAGGTGTCGATCAGTACCTCTTGGGCCTTCTCCAGGATTTGCCCCATCGTAAATATCTGGTCAATGGTGGACTTGCCAGGTCTATAGCCGCATTGGTATGGTCCAATTATTTCGTTGACCATGGGCTTCAGTCGTTCGCACAACATCCCTGACACTATCTTGTAGGCGATAGGGAGAAGACTTATGTCCCTATAGTTGGAACATAAAGTCTTATCTCCTTTCTTATGGACGGGACACAGGATGCTCAGTTTCCAATCGTCGGGTACGCGTTCTTCCTGCCAGATGGAGTTAACTAGCTGATGCATACACATTATCAGCGTGTCGCCTCCGATTTTAAACAGCACTTTGTTTGCTTCGCTTGATATGGTACGTACCTTTGCTGCAACAAGGTAGTGGTCCGAGTCTATGTTTGCACCTAGGAACGATCGTACATCCAACACGCTTGATGCATGTATTCCATCTATCACAACGTGATCAATTTGATTTCTTGTTCTTTGATCTGGCGACAGCCAGGTGCCCTTATGAATATCGAGATGCTTAAATCTGGTACTGCTAACTACCATTTTTCTTGCAGCTGCAAAGTCTATCAACCTTATACCATTGTCAGATGTTTCACTGTGGAGACTGAATTTCCCGACTGTTGGGCCGAAGATATTCTCCTTTCCAATTTTGGTATTAAAATCCCCTAGTATAATTTTAATGTCATGGGCAGGGCAACGGTCATAAGTTTCTTCTAGGCGTTCGTAAAATATATATTTGGTGTGTTCGTCCTTGTCTTTAGTGGGAGCAGGAGCGCAAATAAAGCTGATGTTGAAGAATATAGCTTTTAATCGAATTGCAGGAAGTCTTTCATTCACTGGGGTGAAGCTGTAGACCAGATGTTTATACCTCCGACCAACTACAAATCCGCAACCAAATTCATGCTTTGTATCGTGGCAGCTATAATACAGTGCGTCACCTTTAGGTGTTGTTGTGACGCATTTCCCAATCCATCGTATTTCCTGTATGGCGGTAATGTCGGCCTTGCACTTTTTAAGTACATCTGCCAATGCGTAAACTACACCATCTCGATAAACAGTGCGAACATTCCAGGTGCAGATTCGCAGATCATGGTCCTTAAAACGTTTGCGGGGTTCGACAACTTTAGAGGGGTTTGTTTTTCTTTTCTTTCGTATTTTCAAACCCAAGTTTTTAACGGTCTTATGGGAGAACGCGTGGCACATGTTAGCTCACTACCTTTAACGGGTGTTAAAGGCAGTTGCCCAGGTGACACCACGGGGAGGTCAGTGTCCACTTGAGATGAAAGAGGGACCAAGATAAATCCTGGGCTTTGCCTGGTTAAAGCCGGTCAGGACCGTTCCTTGGTATCTTCCATTCCCTACGTCAACCGGTATATGTAGATACCCGCCACTAAATCTACGGCCACTCTGTACACCACCGACCACAAACTACCCTAACATTTTAGGAGTCTCAGCTATCTGCGACAGACTGAAATGTAGGAACAAGTTCCTCCAGTCCCTAGTCGGTAGCACTTGGGGTGCAGATAAAGAAACATTGTTGACCATATACGAGTATGTATGTATAACGCGATAGGTCGGTCTATGGTAAGCTATGCGGCGCCGGTTTGGTGTGATACGCAATGGTAAAAGATTCAAACTTGTCAGAACGGCGCCCTAAGAACAACACTAGGGTGCCTCCTCATGACTTCAGAGGACCATCTACAAGAGGGGCAAAGATGGTTTCTGTTAAAAATCTTCCCTAAGAGGTAGCCAACGGAAAAGAGACAAATCTTTAAAATTGCATTACCTCAAAAATCGTCAACGATTTTTTCACAGTTAGATATTTGACTCAAAATATTGTTAAAGTCGGATCGGATTTTGGTATAGATTTTAGGTATTTTGGGCCCCGAAATACCGAAATCTGCTCCGATTTGTATAATTTTTTCTAGCATTCGTTTTTTAGCCTCAACAATGAACTGGTAAAAATGTTCATAAATGCGGATTATAGAGAATTATCGTGAAAATATACCTTTGGCCCCATACAAATTATTATGGAAACAAGGATCCCTCTAGCGACACGGGTTAACACTTACCGATCTCCATTTCAAATATAAGATTTTTGGACCAAATGGAACAAATTAGGGGTAGGCGTTTCAAATATCTAATTTAGAGAAAAATTTTTGTGAGGGAGGTTCCCGAAGGAGTGGACTGATATGTCCCATCTTTGAACCTGATCTATGTTTGGATAGAATATTGCAAAGCTTGGAGGCCGACATATGAAAATGCAGTGCCAATGCATGTCTTTCAAAAATACTCGCAGTCGTTTTCAAAATGGTTAGCTAGACATAAAGACAACTGTAGATGTTCCAACAAATTTTACCTGCACCTAAACAGGACAATAGCCAAAGACTCTTTAAAGATTTCATGAGGATGATTTCACAGTATGCCTTAATCTCTCCGTTCCACACTAATAGCTTAACTTTCCCTTCTAAGTAGCTGCTTGCAATGGGGAACAGTGAATGTTGCATCTATGTTTGTTTTCTTGTTGTTACTGCTGTTGTTGTTGTTGTTGGTGGTGGATGTGCTTCATAAGTTTGTTATGAAAAATACTTTATGGTTGAAAGAGAACTGCTATTGCGAAGAACAGAAGGCAACAACAACAAGTGTTGTACCGCTTAAAGTTCATTTTTATTAGAAAAAAATTGCGTTCTATAAATGATAACAATGATATTATATTTAAATCATGTCGGTATTTTAATGTAAAATAGAGTAATGTTAAGGGCCAACAGTTGTCTATTTCATAAAACACAATATAATAACAACAACTGGATCTATCAGTACCAAAAATGTGGACTGTTTAAGTATTCAAAGAATATTGGAAGTTCATTTTTTAACTACGGCCTATTAAACTGTCGCATTTTCCATATTCCTGCTAACGAGAAATTCAAAAACAAGGCTAACGAATCGCTTTATAAAAACACTTTCTATCTATCCGGCGAGGACTTACTTTCGTAGCTGGTCCATTACAGAACATTTGTTCCATAAGCCGAACTATGAAAAAAATTTCCAATTCTCTCTGCTTGTTTTTGGATACCGCGCCTTTTCATTTCTTCATCCACTTGTTTGCTCCATCGAAGCCAGTTCTGCGTGTACCGCCATGTGGCCCGTATTTGTACGTCTTTTTAGCGGGTTCATCATCGTTAATTCTTATGATACGGCCTAGCCAACGCAATCGCTGCATCTCGATACGTTTATCTATACTGATGTCGTTGTATAGCAGATACATCTCATGGTTCATACGACGTCGGTATTCACCGTCAACGCAGATTGGCCCGTAGATCTTTCAAAGAAGTTTTCTCTCAAGCACACCAAGCACTGCCTTATCTGCTTGCGCAAGTATCCGGGCCATACATTATCAGTGTTGTTTTTGTTTGACGAGATGAGGCTTATTTTAAAACTGCTTACAAAAGCAACATCTGTTGGTCAATACAATTATTATCTTTATTTCACAATTGATGTTGTTTGTTGTGGTTATGACGGTGCCGAGGTTTTACTACCTCAAAATTATAGGAACAAAAAGGTGGTAGGAGTCGATCTGCATCTCTTGGGTCTTCTCCAGGATTTGCCGCAGGGTAAATATCTGGCCAATGGTAGACTTGCCAGGTCTAAAGTCGCATTGATATGGTCCAATTATTTCATTGACCATAGGACGCAGGATACTCAGGTTCCAATCGTCAGGTACGTGTTCTTCCTGTCAGATGGTGGAAACTAGCTGATGCATACAGCTTATCAGCGTGTTGCCTCCGGCTTTGAACAGCTCGGGTGGTAAGCCTTCGGCTCCTGCTGCCTTATTATACCTCATCTTGGCTGGGCGGTATACATTCAATACCATCTTCTGTGATTGGATCTGTGGTATCTACGTTGTCTTCGTTAGTACTATATACCAGCAGTTTGGAAAAAAGCGCTTTCCATATCCTGAGGACACAAATTACCTTGCTTGCCCCTACAGGAGGATGTACCTGTACCAAAGCCATCAGTTTGATGTTTCACTCTTTGGTAGAACTTTCGGACTTGATTCCGGCTCATGTAGATCCCGATTTTTTCACACTCTTGCTATTCAATTTCTCTCTTTTGCTTGCGGGAAACACGTTTCTCCTTTCTCCTTTTCACCCGATACCTCTTTCGTGCGCTACGCGTTGCTACCGATTGTAAAGTAGCTCTATATGACGCATTTTTCTTTTCAGTACCAGCACGATACTCCTGGTCATACCATGGATTCCTTGGTGGAGGTCTGGATTCTGCGGCTGTTGGCATGAAGTGGGCAATGTTTTGCCATTGTGCTGATATGTTATCGGGACGAGGAGTGCGTTGAGTGCTTACCGAAGTCTAATTTGCGTGTTGTGTCTGTACGTACTTTATTCTCTACATTTAACCGCGTATGTACCTTGCTGTAACAAGGTGGTGGTCCGAGTCTATCTTTGCTCCTCGTACGCACGTACATCCAACACGCTCGATGAATCTTTCACAACGTGATCAATTTGATTTCTTGTTTTCTGAATCGGAGACAGCCAGGAGCCCTTATGACTGTCGAAATGCTTAAAGCTGGCGCTGCAAATTACCATGTTTTGCCGCTGCAAAGTCTATCAGCCTCATACCGTTGTCAGATGTTTTACTGGGGAGACTGAATTTCCCGACTTTATTCGCTACGTTTAAACGGGTACGTATCTGTTGTTATAACAAGGTGGTGGTGGTGGTGGTGGATACATCCAACACGTTCGATGGATGTCTCCCATATATCACAACGTGATCAATTTGATTTCTTGTTTTTTGATCCGGAGACAGCCAGTTACCTTTATGAATGTCGAAATGCTTAAATCTGGTGCTGCTAACTACAATTTTTTTTTGCCGCTGCAAAGTCCATCAGATGTTTTACTGTGGAGACTGAATTTCTCGACAGTTGGGCCAAATATATTCTCCTTTCCAATTTTGGCATTAAAATCGCTTATTATAATTTTATTATCATGGGCAGGACAACGGTCGTATGTTTCTTCTAAGCGCTCGTAGAATATATCTTTGGCCTCTTGGTCCTTGTCTTCGGTTGGAACATGAGCGCAGATAAAGCTTATGTTGAAGAATTTTGCTTTTGCCAGCATTGTAGCATGTCTTTCATTCACTGGAGTGCAGCTGGAGACCAGATGTTTTAATTTCCGACTAACTACAAATCCGCAGCCAAACTCATGCTTTGTGTCATGGCAGGCATAATACAGTGCGTCACCTTCAGGTGTTGTTGTGACGCTTTTCCCAATCCATTGTATTTCCTGTATGGCAGTAATGTCGGCCTGGTACTTTTCAAGTACATCTGCCAATGCGTAAACTGCACCTTCTCTATAAAGAGTGCGAACATTCCAGGTGCAGATTCGCAGATCATGGTCCTTAAAACGTTTGCGGATGTCGTCAAATTTAGAGGGGATTGTACTTCTTTTTTTGTTTTTTTCAAGTAAGCTGCTTTTTCTAATGGAGGGTTACTAACCCAACGCCCAAACCCATGTTTTAACGTTCTTATTTGTGAACGCGCTGCACATCTTAGCTCACTACCTTGAAATGATAGAGGGACCTAAATAAATCCTGGGCTTTGCCATATTAAAGCCGGTCGGGACAGTTCCTTGGTATCTTTCACCCCTATATCACACCCTATTTCCGGTGAGGACTATTGCTTGGTATCTGTCATTTTCAACATCACCCGAACTTATTTCCACTTACTTGAAAAAAGGTTTTTGATTGTTTTAAACAAATTCAACTCTTTGAACACAAAGGAAACCAATGGAGAACATGGTGGCGTATGCTGACTTAAATCGTAGCACCCATACGCCGCCGAATTCTAATTTGTTAATGTATATAACAGAGTAAAACTATGCGGCAGAGGAAAAAAGGCCATGAAAGACATGCTTACCCAAGGTCGACAGTATACTAGATTTTTCCTTTCCAATTTGCCTATAACTTCCATCAATGAGTGACACCATAATGCCATTGATGATCTCACAATGATGTTTATCTTTAATGTCACCTACTGTTAAATTGCAGGTCAACATTTTTGCAACTGTACTCCAAACATAACCACAATTAACAAAAGGATAACAATAACAATATCCTTTGTGCTTTGTTGTATTATAGTGCTATAGTACTTTAACGCCAATGGCAGGCAATGCCTATGCAACAAAAAACGACAACAAAAACCAAAATTTCGATTTTATAATTAAAGGCAGTTGGTTACTATTATCGACCGCAAATATTTTTGGCCTCTGTTATTTATGCAATTACTGTGTGGCCCTAATGCATAATTTGCATTGCTTTGCTGGTGTCAGTGGTATTAAAAACAACAATTCGCTACAACAAACAAAACAAAAAAAGGAGGCAGCAGGATAAAAACAATAGTTATAATAATGAATACCTCGGGTAACTAATGCCAAGCCACAATTGTATACTCCCTGGCATGCAATTATCAAGCGTGGCCTGTGTAAAGAGTTTTTCGGGGGAAACGTGGATTTTTTAATATTTTTTTTCAGGAGTCAAAACGTGGATTTTTTAATATATTTTTCAAGAGTCAAAATGTGGATTTTTAATATATTTTTTCAAGAATCAAAACGTGGATTTTTAATATATTTTTTTCAAGAATCAAAAGGTCGAATTTTTAATATATTTTTTGAAGAGTAAAAACGTGAATTTTTTAATATATTTTTTCAAGGTTCAAAACGTGGATTTTTTAAATATTTTTCCAAGGTTCAAAACGTGAATTTTTTTAAATATTTTTTCAAGGTTCAAAACGTGGATTTTTTAAATATTTTTTCAAGGTTCAAAACGTGGATTTTTTAAATATTTTTCCAAGGTTCAAAACGTGCATTTTTTTAAATATTTTTTCAAGGTTCAAAACGTGGATTTTTTAAATATTTTTCCAAGGTTCAAAACGTGAATTTTTTTAAATATTTTTCCAAGGTTCAAAACGTGGATTTTTTAAATATTTTTTCAAGGTTCAAAACGTGCATTTTTTTAAATATTTTTTCAAGGTTCAAAACGTGCATTTTTTTAAATATTTTTTCAAGGATCAAAACGTGGATTTTTTAAATATTTTTTCAAGGTTCAAAACGTGGATTTTTTAAATATTTTTTTCAAGGTTCAAAACGTGGATTTTTTAAATATTTTTTCAAGGTTCAAAACGTGGATTTTTTAATATTTTTTTCAAGGTTCAAAACGTGGATTTTTTAAATATTTTTTTCAAGGTTCAAAACGTGGATTTTTTAAATATTTTTTCAAGGTTCAAAACGTGGATTTTTTTAAATATTTTTTCAAGGTTCAAAACGTGGATTTTTTAAATATTTTTTCAAGGTTCAAAACGTGGATTTTTTAAATATTTTTTCAAGGTTCAAAACGTGGATTTTTTTAAATATTTTTTCAAGGTTCAAAACGTGGATTTTTTAAATATTTTTTCAAGGTTCAAAACGTGGATTTTTTAAATATTTTTTCAAGGTTCAAAACGTGGATTTTTTAAATATTTTTTCAAGGTTCAAAACGTGGATTTTTTAAATATTTTTTCAAGGTTCAAAACGTGGATTTTTTAAATATTTTTTCAAGGTTCAAAACGTGGATTTTTTAAATATTTTTTCAAGGTTCAAAACGTGGATTTTTTAAATATTTTTTCAAGGTTCAAAACGTGGATTTTTAAATATTTTTTCAAGGTTCAAAACGTGGATTTTTTAAATATTTTTTCAAGGTTCAAAACGTGGATTTTTTAAATATTTTTTCAAGGTTCAAAACGTGGATTTTTTAAATATTTTTTCAAGGTTCAAAACGTGGATTTTTTAAATATTTTTTCAAGGTTCAAAACGTGGATTTTTTAAATATTTTTTCAAGGTTCAAAACGTGGATTTTTTAAATATTTTTTCAAGGTTCAAAACGTGGATTTTTTAAATATTTTTTTCAAGGTTCAAAACGTGGATTTTTTAAATATTTTTTCAAGGTTCAAAACGTGGATTTTTTAAATATTTTTTCAAGGTTCAAAACGTGGATTTTTTAAATATTTTTTCAAGGTTCAAAACGTGGATTTTTTAAATATTTTTTCAAGGTTCAAAACGTGGATTTTTTAAATATTTTTTCAAGGTTCAAAACGTGGATTTTTTAAATATTTTTTCAAGGTTCAAAACGTGGATTTTTTAAATATTTTTTCAAGGTTCAAAACGTGGATTTTTTAAATATTTTTTCAAGGTTCAAAACGTGGATTTTTTAAATATTTTTTCAAGGTTCAAAACGTGGATTTTTTAAATATTTTTTCAAGGTTCAAAACGTGGATTTTTTAAATATTTTTTCAAGGTTCAAAACGTGGATTTTTTAAATATTTTTTCAAGGTTCAAAACGTGGATTTTTTAAATATTTTTTCAAGGTTCAAAACGTGGATTTTTTAAATATTTTTTCAAGGTTCAAAACGTGGATTTTTTAATATTTTTTCAAGGTTCAAAACGTGGATTTTTTAAATATTTTTTCAAGGTTCAAAACGTGGATTTTTTAAATATTTTTTCAAGGTTCAAAACGTGGATTTTTTAAATATTTTTTCAAGGTTCAAAACGTGGATTTTTTAAATATTTTTTCAAGGTTCAAAACGTGGATTTTTTAAATATTTTTTCAAGGTTCAAAACGTGGATTTTTTAAATATTTTTTCAAGGTTCAAAACGTGGATTTTTTAAATATTTTTTCAAGGTTCAAAACGTGGATTTTTTAAATATTTTTTCAAGGTTCAAAACGTGGATTTTTTAAATATTTTTTCAAGGTTCAAAACGTGGATTTTTTAAATATTTTTTCAAGGTTCAAAACGTGGATTTTTTAAATATTTTTTCAAGGTTCAAAACGTGGATTTTTTAAATATTTTTTCAAGGTTCAAAACGTGGATTTTTTAAATATTTTTTCAAGGTTCAAAACGTGGATTTTTTAAATATTTTTTCAAGGTTCAAAACGTGGATTTTTTAAATATTTTTTCAAGGTTCAAAACGTGGATTTTTTAAATATTTTTTCAAGGTTCAAAACGTGGATTTTTTAAATATTTTTTCAAGGTTCAAAACGTGGATTTTTTAAATATTTTTTCAAGGTTCAAAACGTGGATTTTTTAAATATTTTTTCAAGGTTCAAAACGTGGATTTTTTAAATATTTTTTCAAGGTTCAAAACGTGGATTTTTTAAATATTTTTTCAAGGTTCAAAACGTGGATTTTTTAAATATTTTTTCAAGGTTCAAAACGTGGATTTTTTAAATATTTTTTCAAGGTTCAAAACGTGGATTTTTTAAATATTTTTTCAAGGTTCAAAACGTGGATTTTTTAAATATTTTTTCAAGGTTCAAAACGTGGATTTTTTAAATATTTTTTCAAGGTTCAAAACGTGGATTTTTTAAATATTTTTTCAAGGTTCAAAACGTGGATTTTTTAAATATTTTTTCAAGGTTCAAAACGTGGATTTTTTAAATATTTTTTCAAGGTTCAAAACGTGGATTTTTTAAATATTTTTTCAAGGTTCAAAACGTGGATTTTTTAAATATTTTTTCAAGGTTCAAAACGTGGATTTTTTAAATATTTTTTCAAGGTTCAAAACGTGGATTTTTTAAATATTTTTTCAAGGTTCAAAACGTGGATTTTTTAAATATTTTTTCAAGGTTCAAAACGTGGATTTTTTAAATATTTTTTCAAGGTTCAAAACGTGGATTTTTTAAATATTTTTTCAAGGTTCAAAACGTGGATTTTTTAAATATTTTTTCAAGGTTCAAAACGTGGATTTTTTAAATATTTTTTCAAGGTTCAAAACGTGGATTTTTTAAATATTTTTTCAAGGTTCAAAACGTGGATTTTTTAAATATTTTTTCAAGGTTCAAAACGTGGATTTTTTAAATATTTTTTCAAGGTTCAAAACGTGGATTTTTTAAATATTTTTTCAAGGTTCAAAACGTGGATTTTTTAAATATTTTTTCAAGGTTCAAAACGTGGATTTTTTAAATATTTTTTCAAGGTTCAAAACGTGGATTTTTTAAATATTTTTTCAAGGTTCAAAACGTGGATTTTTTAAATATTTTTTCAAGGTTCAAAACGTGGATTTTTTAAATATTTTTTCAAGGTTCAAAACGTGGATTTTTTAAATATTTTTTCAAGGTTCAAAACGTGGATTTTTTAAATATTTTTTCAAGGTTCAAAACGTGGATTTTTTAAATATTTTTTCAAGGTTCAAAACGTGGATTTTTTAAATATTTTTTCAAGGTTCAAAACGTGGATTTTTTAAATATTTTTTCAAGGTTCAAAACGTGGATTTTTTAAATATTTTTTCAAGGTTCAAAACGTGGATATATTTTTTCAAGGTTCAAAACGTGGATTTTTTAAATATTTTTTCAAGGTTCAAAACGTGGATTTTTTAAATATTTTTTCAAGGTTCAAAACGTGGATTTTTTAAATATTTTTTCAAGGTTCAAAACGTGGATTTTTTAAATATTTTTTCAAGGTTCAAAACGTGGATTTTTTAAATATTTTTTCAAGGTTCAAAACGTGGATTTTTTAAATATTTTTTCAAGGTTCAAAACGTGGATTTTTTAAATATTTTTTCAAGGTTCAAAACGTGGATTTTTTAAATATTTTTTCAAGGTTCAAAACGTGGATTTTTTAAATATTTTTTCAAGGTTCAAAACGTGGATTTCAAGGTTTTTAAATATTTTTTTCAAGGTTCAAAACGTGGATTTTTTAAATATTTTTTCAAGGTTCAAAACGTGGATTTTTTAAATATTTTTTCAAGGTTCAAAACGTGGATTTTTTAAATATTTTTTCAAGGTTCAAAACGTGGATTTTTTAAATATTTTTTCAAGGTTCAAAACGTGGATTTTTTAAATATTTTTTCAAGGTTCAAAACGTGGATTTTTTAAATATTTTTTCAAGGTTCAAAACGTGGATTTTTAAATATTTTTTCAAGGTTCAAAACGTGGATTTTTTAAATATTTTTTCAAGGTTCAAAACGTGGATTTTTTAAATATTTTTTCAAGGTTCAAAACGTGGATTTTTTAAATATTTTTTCAAGGTTCAAAACGTGGATTTTTTAAATATTTTTTCAAGGTTCAAAACGTGGATTTTTTAAATATTTTTTCAAGGTTCAAAACGTGGATTTTTAAATATTTTTTCAAGGTTCAAAACGTGGATTTTTTAAATATTTTTTCAAGGTTCAAAACGTGGATTTTTTAAATATTTTTTCAAGGTTCAAAACGTGGATTTTTTAAATATTTTTTCAAGGTTCAAAACGTGGATTTTTTAAATATTTTTTCAAGGTTCAAAACGTGGATTTTTTAAATATTTTTTCAAGGTTCAAAACGTGGATTTTTTAAATATTTTTTCAAGGTTCAAAACGTGGATTTTTTAAATATTTTTTCAAGGTTCAAAACGTGGATTTTTTAAATATTTTTTCAAGGTTCAAAACGTGGATTTTTTAAATATTTTTTCAAGGTTCAAAACGTGGATTTTTTAAATATTTTTTCAAGGTTCAAAACGTGGATTTTTTAAATATTTTTTCAAGGTTCAAAACGTGGATTTTTTAAATATTTTTTCAAGGTTCAAAACGTGGATTTTTTAAATATTTTTTCAAGGTTCAAAACGTGGATTTTTTAAATATTTTTTCAAGGTTCAAAACGTGGATTTTTTAAATATTTTTTCAAGGTTCAAAACGTGGATTTTTTAAATATTTTTTCAAGGTTCAAAACGTGGATTTTTTAAATATTTTTTCAAGGTTCAAAACGTGGATTTTTTAAATATTTTTTCAAGGTTCAAAACGTGGATTTTTTAAATATTTTTTCAAGGTTCAAAACGTGGATTTTTTAAATATTTTTTCAAGGTTCAAAACGTGGATTTTTAAATATTTTTTCAAGGTTCAAAACGTGGATTTTTTAAATATTTTTTCAAGGTTCAAAACGTGGATTTTTTAAATATTTTTTCAAGGTTCAAAACGTGGATTTTTTAAATATTTTTTCAAGGTTCAAAACGTGGATTTTTTAAATATTTTTTCAAGGTTCAAAACGTGGATTTTTTAAATATTTTTTCAAGGTTCAAAACGTGGATTTTTTAAATATTTTTTCAAGGTTCAAAACGTGGATTTTTTAAATATTTTTTCAAGGTTCAAAACGTGGATTTTTTAAATATTTTTTCAAGGTTCAAAACGTGGATTTTTTAAATATTTTTTCAAGGTTCAAAACGTGGATTTTTTAAATATTTTTTCAAGGTTCAAAACGTGGATTTTTTAAATATTTTTTCAAGGTTCAAAACGTGGATTTTTTAAATATTTTTTCAAGGTTCAAAACGTGGATTTTTTAAATATTTTTTCAAGGTTCAAAACGTGGATTTTTTAAATATTTTTTCAAGGTTCAAAACGTGGATTTTTTAAATATTTTTTCAAGGTTCAAAACGTGGATTTTTTAAATATTTTTTCAAGGTTCAAAACGTGGATTTTTTAAATATTTTTTCAAGGTTCAAAACGTGGATTTTTTAAATATTTTTTCAAGGTTCAAAACGTGGATTTTTTAAATATTTTTTCAAGGTTCAAAACGTGGATTTTTTAAATATTTTTTCAAGGTTCAAAACGTGGATTTTTTAAATATTTTTTCAAGGTTCAAAACGTGGATTTTTTAAATATTTTTTCAAGGTTCAAAACGTGGATTTTTTAAATATTTTTTCAAGGTTCAAAACGTGGATTTTTTAAATATTTTTTCAAGGTTCAAAACGTGGATTTTTTAAATATTTTTTCAAGGTTCAAAACGTGGATTTTTTAAATATTTTTTCAAGGTTCAAAACGTGGATTTTTTAAATATTTTTTCAAGGTTCAAAACGTGGATTTTTTAAATATTTTTTCAAGGTTCAAAACGTGGATTTTTTAAATATTTTTTCAAGGTTCAAAACGTGGATTTTTTAAATATTTTTTCAAGGTTCAAAACGTGGATTTTTTAAATATTTTTTCAAGGTTCAAAACGTGGATTTTTTAAATATTTTTTCAAGGTTCAAAACGTGGATTTTTTAAATATTTTTTCAAGGTTCAAAACGTGGATTTTTTAAATATTTTTTCAAGGTTCAAAACGTGGATTTTTTAAATATTTTTCAAGGTTCAAAACGTGGATTTTTTAAATATTTTTTCAAGGTTCAAAACGTGGATTTTTTAAATATTTTTTCAAGGTTCAAAACGTGGATTTTTTAAATATTTTTTCAAGGTTCAAAACGTGGATTTTTTAAATATTTTTTCAAGGTTCAAAACGTGGATTTTTTAAATATTTTTTCAAGGTTCAAAACGTGGATTTTTTAAATATTTTTTCAAGGTTCAAAACGTGGATTTTTTAAATATTTTTTCAAGGTTCAAAACGTGGATTTTTTAAATATTTTTTCAAGGTTCAAAACGTGGATTTTTTAAATATTTTTTCAAGGTTCAAAACGTGGATTTTTTAAATATTTTTTCAAGGTTCAAAACGTGGATTTTTTAAATATTTTTTCAAGGTTCAAAACGTGGATTTTTTAAATATTTTTTCAAGGTTCAAAACGTGGATTTTTTAAATATTTTTTCAAGGTTCAAAACGTGGATTTTTTAAATATTTTTTCAAGGTTCAAAACGTGGATTTTTTAAATATTTTTTCAAGGTTCAAAACGTGGATTTTTTAAATATTTTTTTCAAGGTTCAAAACGTGGATTTTTTAAATATTTTTTCAAGGTTCAAAACGTGGATTTTTTAAATATTTTTTCAAGGTTCAAAACGTGGATTTTTTAAATATTTTTTCAAGGTTCAAAACGTGGATTTTTTAAATATTTTTTCAAGGTTCAAAACGTGGATTTTTTAAATATTTTTTCAAGGTTCAAAACGTGGATTTTTTAAATATTTTTTCAAGGTTCAAAACGTGGATTTTTTAAATATTTTTTCAAGGTTCAAAACGTGGATTTTTTAAATATTTTTTCAAGGTTCAAAACGTGGATTTTTTAAATATTTTTTCAAGGTTCAAAACGTGGATTTTTTAAATATTTTTTCAAGGTTCAAAACGTGGATTTTTTAAATATTTTTTCAAGGTTCAAAACGTGGATTTTTTAAATATTTTTTCAAGGTTCAAAACGTGGATTTTTTAAATATTTTTTCAAGGTTCAAAACGTGGATTTTTTAAATATTTTTTCAAGGTTCAAAACGTGGATTTTTTAAATATTTTTTCAAGGTTCAAAACGTGGATTTTTTAAATATTTTTTCAAGGTTCAAAACGTGGATTTTTTAAATATTTTTTCAAGGTTCAAAACGTGGATTTTTTAAATATTTTTTCAAGGTTCAAAACGTGGATTTTTTAAATATTTTTTCAAGGTTCAAAACGTGGATTTTTTAAATATTTTTTCAAGGTTCAAAACGTGGATTTTTTAAATATTTTTTCAAGGTTCAAAACGTGGATTTTTTAAATATTTTTTCAAGGTTCAAAACGTGGATTTTTTAAATATTTTTTCAAGGTTCAAAACGTGGATTTTTTAAATATTTTTTCAAGGTTCAAAACGTGGATTTTTTAAATATTTTTTCAAGGTTCAAAACGTGGATTTTTTAAATATTTTTTCAAGGTTCAAAACGTGGATTTTTTAAATATTTTTTCAAGGTTCAAAACGTGGATTTTTTAAATATTTTTTCAAGGTTCAAAACGTGGATTTTTTAAATATTTTTTCAAGGTTCAAAACGTGGATTTTTTAAATATTTTTTCAAGGTTCAAAACGTGGATTTTTAAATATTTTTTCAAGGTTCAAAACGTGGATTTTTTAAATATTTTTTCAAGGTTCAAAACGTGGATTTTTTAAATATTTTTTCAAGGTTCAAAACGTGGATTTTTTAAATATTTTTTCAAGGTTCAAAACGTGGATTTTTTAAATATTTTTTCAAGGTTCAAAACGTGGATTTTTTAAATATTTTTTCAAGGTTCAAAACGTGGATTTTTTAAATATTTTTTCAAGGTTCAAAACGTGGATTTTTTAAATATTTTTTCAAGGTTCAAAACGTGGATTTTTTAAATATTTTTTTCAAGGTTCAAAACGTGGATTTTTTAAATATTTTTTCAAGGTTCAAAACGTGGATTTTTTAAATATTTTTTCAAGGTTCAAAACGTGGATTTTTTAAATATTTTTTCAAGGTTCAAAACGTGGATTTTTTAAATATTTTTTCAAGGTTCAAAACGTGGATTTTTTAAATATTTTTGCAAGGTTCAAAACGTGGATTTTTTAAATATTTTTTCAAGGTTCAAAACGTGGATTTTTTAAATATTTTTTCAAGGTTCAAAACGTGGATTTTTTAAATATTTTTTCAAGGTTCAAAACGTGGATTTTTTAAATATTTTTTCAAGGTTCAAAACGTGGATTTTTTAAATATTTTTTCAAGGTTCAAAACGTGGATTTTTTAAATATTTTTTAAGGTTCAAAACGTGGATTTTTTAAATATTTTTTCAAGGTTCAAAACGTGGATTTTTTAAATATTTTTTCAAGGTTCAAAACGTGGATTTTTTAAATATTTTTTCAAGGTTCAAAACGTGGATTTTTTAAATATTTTTTCAAGGTTCAAAACGTGGATTTTTTAAATATTTTTTCAAGGTTCAAAACGTGGATTTTTTAAATATTTTTTCAAGGTTCAAAACGTGGATTTTTTAAATATTTTTTCAAGGTTCAAAACGTGGATTTTTTAAATATTTTTTCAAGGTTCAAAACGTGGATTTTTTTAAATATTTTTTCAAGGTTCAAAACGTGGATTTTTTAAATATTTTTTCAAGGTTCAAAACGTGGATTTTTTAAATATTTTTTCAAGGTTCAAAACGTGGATTTTTTAAATATTTTTTCAAGGTTCAAAACGTGGATTTTTTAAATATTTTTTCAAGGTTCAAAACGTGGATTTTTTAAATATTTTTTCAAGGTTCAAAACGTGGATTTTTTAAATATTTTTTCAAGGTTCAAAACGTGGATTTTTTAAATATTTTTTCAAGGTTCAAAACGTGGATTTTTTAAATATTTTTTCAAGGTTCAAAACGTGGATTTTTTAAATATTTTTTCAAGGTTCAAAACGTGGATTTTTTAAATATTTTTTCAAGGTTCAAAACGTGGATTTTTTAAATATTTTTTCAAGGTTCAAAACGTGGATTTTTTAAATATTTTTTCAAGGTTCAAAACGTGGATTTTTTAAATATTTTTTCAAGGTTCAAAACGTGGATTTTTTAAATATTTTTTCAAGGTTCAAAACGTGGATTTTTTAAATATTTTTTCAAGGTTCAAAACGTGGATTTTTTAAATATTTTTTCAAGGTTCAAAACGTGGATTTTTTAAATATTTTTTCAAGGTTCAAAACGTGGATTTTTTAAATATTTTTTCAAGGTTCAAAACGTGGATTTTTTAAATATTTTTTCAAGGTTCAAAACGTGGATTTTTTAAATATTTTTTCAAGGTTCAAAACGTGGATTTTTTAAATATTTTTTCAAGGTTCAAAACGTGGATTTTTTAAATATTTTTTCAAGGTTCAAAACGTGGATTTTTTAAATATTTTTTCAAGGTTCAAAACGTGGATTTTTTAAATATTTTTGCAAGGTTCAAAACGTGGATTTTTAAATATTTTTTCAAGGTTCAAAACGTGGATTTTTTAAATATTTTTTCAAGGTTCAAAACGTGGATTTTTTAAATATTTTTTCAAGGTTCAAAACGTGGATTTTTTAAATATTTTTTCAAGGTTCAAAACGTGGATTTTTTAAATATTTTTTCAAGGTTCAAAACGTGGATTTTTTAAATATTTTTTCAAGGTTCAAAACGTGGATTTTTTAAATATTTTTTTAAGGTTCAAAACGTGGATTTTTTAAATATTTTTTCAAGGTTCAAAACGTGGATTTTTTAAATATTTTTTCAAGGTTCAAAACGTGGATTTTTTAAATATTTTTTCAAGGTTCAAAACGTGGATTTTTTAAATATTTTTTCAAGGTTCAAAACGTGGATTTTTTAAATATTTTTTCAAGGTTCAAAACGTGGATTTTTTAAATATTTTTTCAAGGTTCAAAACGTGGATTTTTTAAATATTTTTTCAAGGTTCAAAACGTGGATTTTTTAAATATTTTTTCAAGGTTCAAAACGTGGATTTTTTAAATATTTTTTCAAGGTTCAAAACGTGGATTTTTTAAATATTTTTTCAAGGTTCAAAACGTGGATTTTTTAAATATTTTTTCAAGGTTCAAAACGTGGATTTTTTAAATATTTTTTCAAGGTTCAAAACGTGGATTTTTTAAATATTTTTTCAAGGTTCAAAACGTGGATTTTTTAAATATTTTTTCAAGGTTCAAAACGTGGATTTTTTAAATATTTTTTCAAGGTTCAAAACGTGGATTTTTTAAATATTTTTTCAAGGTTCAAAACGTGGATTTTTTAAATATTTTTTCAAGGTTCAAAACGTGGATTTTTTAAATATTTTTTCAAGGTTCAAAACGTGGATTTTTTAAATATTTTTTCAAGGTTCAAAACGTGGATTTTTTAAATATTTTTTCAAGGTTCAAAACGTGGATTTTTTAAATATTTTTTCAAGGTTCAAAACGTGGATTTTTTAAATATTTTTTCAAGGTTCAAAACGTGGATTTTTTAATATTTCTTTTTTAATGATACTTTTCAAGACGTGGATTTTTTAATATTTCTTTTTTAATGATACTTTTCAAAACGTGGATTTTTTAATTTATATTTTCAATGATATTTTTCAAATCGTGGACTTTTAATATATTTTTCAACGTTATTTTTTAAATCGTGGATTTTATAATATTTTTTCAAGGATATTTTTCAAAACGAGGATTTTTTAAATTTATTTTTCAAAACGTTGATTTTTTTGAAATTATTTTTCAAAAAGTGGATTTTTTTAAAGAATTTTCTCCAAACGAGGATTTTTTAAATTTATTTTTCAAAACGTGGTTTTGTTTTAAAGATTTTTCTCAAAACGTGGACTTTTTAATAGATTTTTTCCAGGATATTTTTCAAAACGTGGACTTTTTAATTAATTTTTCAAAGATATTTTTTAAAATGTGGATTTTTTAAACATTTTTCTCAAAACGTGGACTTTTTAATAGATTTTTTCCAGGATATTTTTCAAAACGTGGACTTTTTAATTAATTTTTCAAAGATATTTTTTAAAATGTGGATTTTTTAATATATTTTCTCAAGGATATTTTTAAAAACGTGGATTTTTTTATATATTTGTTCAAGGATATTTTTCAAAACGTGGATTTTTTAATATATATATTCAAGGATATTTTTCAAAACATGGATTTTTTAATAAAGTGTTTCAATGATATTTTTAAAAACGTGGATTTTTTAATAAATTTTTTTAAGGATATTTTTCAAAGCTTGGATTTTTTAATATATTTTTTCAAGGATATTTTTCAAAACGTGGATTTTTTCTAAAATATTTTTCAAAACATTGATTTTTTAATATATTTTTCAAGGATATTTTTCAAAACGTGGATTTTTTAATATATTGTTTTAAGTATATTTTTCAAAACGTTGATTTTTCTAAGATATTTTTCAAAACATTGATTTTTTAATATATTTTTCAAGGATATTTTTCAAATCGTGGATTTTTTCGAAGATATTTTTCAAAACGTGGATTTTTTAATATATTGTTTTAAGTATATTTTTCAAAACTGTGATTTTTTCGAAGATATTTTTCAAAACGTGGATTTTTAATAGATTTTTTCAAGGATTGTTTTCAAAACGTGGATGTTTTAATAGATTTTTTCAAGGATATTTTACAAAACGTTGATTTTTTAATTTTTTTCAAGGATATTTTTCAATACGTGAACTTTTTAATATATTTTTGAAAGGATACTTTTTCAAACGTGGATTTTTTTATATATTTTTTCAAGGATATTTTTCAAAACGAGGATTTTTTAATATATTTTTTCAAGAATATTTTTCAAAACGTAGATTTTTTTATATATTTTTTCAAGGATATTTTTCAAAACGAGGATTTTTTAATATATTTTTTCAAGAATATTTTTCAAAACGTGGATTTTTTAATATATATTTTCAAAAATATTTTTCAAAACCTGATTTTTTAATATATTTTATAAGGATATTTTTCAAAACGTGCATTTTTTAATATATTTTTGCAAGGATACTTTTCAAAACGTGGATTTTTTTATATATTTTTTAAAGGATATTTTTCAAAACGTGGATTTTTAAATATATTTTTTAGGGATATTTTTCAAAACGTGGATTTTTTAATATATTTTTTCGAGGATATTTTTCAAAATGTTGATTTTTTATTATAATCTTTGTGTTTATTTCAGCTTGAGTCCATATTTTGTTGTATTCAAGTATTTGAATATCAACAAAATGTTTTACAGTGGATATGAAATTAATTAGTTACGGGCGGAGGGTAGGGAATACTATAGTTTCAGTTGTCACCAAACAACTTCATCAGTTCCCTTTTCCGCCGACTCTGTATCGATAAACAGGTCAATATATTTTATAAGGATATTTTTCAAAACGAGGATTTTTTTAATATGTTTTTAAAGGATATTTGTCAAAACCTGAATTTTTAATATATTTTATAAGAATATTTTTCAAAACGTGGAGTTTTTAATATATTTTTCAAAACGTGCATTTTTTAATATATTTTTGCAAGGATACTTTTCAAAAAGTGGATTTTTTTATATATTTTTTCAAGGATATTTTTTTTTTATATTTTTTCAAGGATATTTTTTAAAACGTGGATTTTTTAATATTTTTTTCAAGGATATTTTTCAAAACGTGGGTTTTTTAATTTATTTTTTGAAGGATATTTTTCAAAAGAAGGATAAAAGGAAGGATATTTTTAAAAACGCGAATTTTTTAATAATTTTTTAGGGATATTTTTCAAAAAAGGATAGAAGGAAGGATATTTTTCAAAAGAAGTATAGAAGGAAAGATAGTTTTTAAGGATATTTTTCAAAACGTTAATTTTTAAGGGATATTTTTTAAAACGTTGATTTTTTTAAAGATTTTTCAAAACGAAAATTTTTTAAAGGATATTTTTATAACATTCATCTTTTTAAAGGGTTTTTTCAAAACCTAACGTTTTGTAAAAAACTATTTTCAATACGTGGATTTTTAATGGATATTTTCAAAACGTGAAATCTTTTAAAATATATTCATAAAAACGTGGAATATTTTAAAGGATTTTTTTTTTCGAAACGTGGAATCTTTCAAAGGATATTTTTCAAAGCGTTGAATCTGTTAAAGGATATTTTTCGAAACGTAGATTTTTTAAAAAAATATTTTTCAAAACGTTGAATTTATTACATGATTTTTTTTTCAAAACTTGGAATCTATTAAAGGATATCTTTCAAATTGTGGATTTTTAAAGATATTTTTCAAAACGTGAAATCTTTTAAAGGATATTTTTCAAACGTGGATAGTTTTCATAACGTGAATTTCTTAAAGGATTTTTTGCAAAACTTGGAATCTTTTAAAGGATAATTTTCAAATGTGGATTTATAAGGATTTTTTTCAAAGAGTGGATTTTTTAAAGGATATTTTTGAAAACGTAGAATTATTTAAAGGATATTTTTCACAATGTGGATTTTTAAAGGATAGAATGTAGAATCTTTTAAAGGACATTTTTCAAAATGTGGATATTTCAAAGGATGTGTTTCAATAAGTAATAACAGACTCTAAAACGTGGAATTTTTTAAAAGATATTTTTCAATAAGTGGTTTTTTAAGGACCTCGACAGACCACAAAACTTGGAATTTTTTAACAAATCAGTCCAAAACTTTTTAACATATATTGAACGGCCAAAAGAAACAAAAAAAGCGTTTTTTAATAATTATTGGGACAAAAAATCTGCTTTCTTTTATTTTGTGGTGACCTTCCATCGTAGCCCCACCAAGTCAAGCGACAATAACAAAAAAAGAAATTTCCTCATTATGCAAATGCATTCATTATAAAATATTTAACAATTCACAGCATTTTGCGTGTAATTAAATAAAATAATGTAATGATAACCATAAAATAATAACAATTTAAAATAGCAACAAAAATGACAACTATAATAACAATAGCAACAACAACAGTAATATGTCACTACAACAATTGCTAGACACAAAACACCGATAAAAACAACTAAACAATAACCAAAAACATATAATGGCCAACGGCCATTGACTGGGTAGTACTGGGATGGACGGACGGACACACATATTGTGAAACAAAAAAACTCCGGAGTCCAATAAACTGAAAAATGTTTTATAATTATAACTACAATAACATTTAATTAACACTGTATAGCTGAACATTATTGATATGTGAGTGTATGAGTGTATGTCTCTGGCTCCAGGCTGATATATCTTTGGTAAGAGCACAATAGCGTGTATGTTCGTTTGTGTGCTTTGGCGGCTAGCGTTAGATTATATTCAGTGTGATGTGAATATAAACCGTAAATTCTACGTGTGTTTTCGAATTACCATTTTCTGGCAAATTTTAACACATTCAAAATGTTAGCAGATCAGAGATATTTTTGTTAAACTTCTCTTCTGTTTGTTTGAGTTTTACTTAGACAGTGACATAAACATAAATTGATATTTTAAATACAATTTTAATATTTCTTTAAGGACCATTAAATATGGATCTATTAAAGAAAATTTGTTGAGGGCCGTCAGACCACAAAACTTGGATTTAAAAAAAAAAATATTTTTCAAGGGCCATTAGACCACGAAACGTGAATTTTTACAAAAATATTTTCAAGAGCCCACAGACCTCAAATTGTGATTTTTTTTAAAGAATAATTTTTGAGGAATCACAGATTGTTGGATTTTTAAAGAATATTTTTTCAAGGATCCACATAACACAAAACGTGGATTTTTAAAGAATATTTTTTCAAGGATTCACATAACACAAAACGTGGATTTTTAAAGAATATTCTTTCAAGGACCCACATAACACAAAACGTGGATTTGTAAAGAATATTTTTTTCAAGGATCCACATAACACATAACGTGGATTTTTAAAGAATACTTTTTCAAGGATCCACATAACACAAAACGTGGATTTTTAAAGAATATTTTTTCAAGGATCCACATAACACAAAACGTGGATTTTTAAAGAATATTTTATCAAGGACCCACATAACACATAACGTGGATTTTTAAAGAATATTTTTTCAAGGATCCACATAACACAAAACGTGGATTTTTAAAGAATATTTTGTCAAGGATCCACATAACACAAAACGTGGTTTTTTAAAGAATGTTTTTTCAAGGATCCACATAACACAAAACGTGGATTTTAAAGAATATTTTTTCAAGGATCCACATAACACAAAACGTGGATTTTTAAAGAATATTTTTTCAAGGATCCACATAACACAAAACGTGGATTTTTAAAGAATATTTTTTCAAGGATCCACATAACACAAAACGTGGATTTTTAAAGAATATTTTTTCAAGGATCCACATAACACAAAACGTGGATTTTTAAAGAATATTTTTTCAAGGATCCACATAACACAAAACGTGGATTTTTAAAGAATATTTTTTCAAGGATCCACATAACACAAAACGTGGATTTTTAAAGAATATTTTTTCAAGGATCCACATAACACAAAACGTGGATTTTTAAAGAATATTTTGCAAGGATCTACATAACACAAAACGTGGATTTTTAAAGAATATTTTGCAAGGATCTACATAACACAAAACGTGGATTTTTAAAGAATATTTTGCAAGGATCTACATAACACAAAACGTGGATTTTTAAGAATATTTTGCAAGGATCTACATAACACAAAACGTGGATTTTTAAAGAATATTTTTTCAAGGATCCACATAACACAAAACGTGGATTTTAAAGAATATTTTTTCAAGGATCCACATAACACAAAACGTGGATTTTTAAAGAATATTTTTTCAAGGATCCACATAACACAAAACGTGGATTTTTAAAGAATATTTTTTCAAGGATCCACATAACACAAAACGTGGGTATTTAAACAATATTTTTTCAAGGATCCACATAACACAAAACTTGGATTTTTAAAGAATATTTTTTCAAGGATCCACATAACACAAAACGTGGATTTTTTAAAGAATATTTTTCAAGGATCCACATAACACAAAACATGGATTTTTAAAGAATATTTTGTCAAGGATCCACATAACACATAACGTGGATTTTTAAAGAATATTTTATCAAGGACCCACATAACACATAACGTGGATTTTTAAAGAATATTTCTTCAAGGATCTACATAACGCAAAACGTGGATTTTTAAAGAATATTTTTTCATGGATCCTCATAACACAAAACGTGGATTTTTAAAGAATATTTTTTCAAGGATCCACATAACACAAAACGTGGATTTTTAAAGAATATTTTTTCAAGGATCCACATAACACAAAACGTGGATTTTTAAAGAATATTTTTTCAAGGATCCACATAACACAAAACGTGGATTTTTAAAGAATATTTTTTCAAGGATCCACATAACACATAACGTGGATTTTTAAAGAATATTTTTTCAAGGATCCACATAACACAAAACGTGGATTTTTAAAGAATATTTTTTCAAGGATCCACATAACACAAAACGTGGATTTTTAAAGAATATTTCTTCAAGGATCTACATAACACAAAACGTGGATTTTTAAAGAATATTTCTTCAAGGATCTACATAACGCAAAACGTGGATTTTTAAAGAATATTTTTTCAAGGATCCACATAACACAAAACGTGGATTTTTAAAGAATATTTTTTCAAGGATCCACATAACACAAAACGTGGATTTTTAAAGAATATTTCTTCAAGGATCTACATAACACAAAACGTGGATTTTTAAAGAATATTTCTTCAAGGATCTACATAACGCAAAACTTGGAATTTTAAAGAATATTTTTTCAAGGATCTACATAACACAAAACTTGGATTTTTAAAGAATATTTTTTCAAGGATCCACATAACACAAAACTTGGATTTTTAAAGAATATTTTTTCAAGGATCCACATAACACAAAACGTGGATTTTTAAAGAATATTTTTTCAAGGATCCACATAACACAAAACGTGGATTTCTAAAGAATATTTTTTCAAGGATCCACATAACACAAAACGTGGATTTTTAAAGAATATTTTTTCAAGGATCCACATAACACAAAACGTGGATTTTTAAAGAATATTTTTTCAAGGATCCACATAACACAAAACGTGGGTATTTAAACAATATTTTTTCAAGGATCCACATAACACAAAACTTGGATTTTTAAAGAATATTTTTTCAAGGATCCACATAACACAAAACGTGGATTTTTTAAAGAATATTTTTCAAGGATCCACATAACACAAAACATGGATTTTTAAAGAATATTTTGTCAAGGATCCACATAACACATAACGTGGATTTTTAAAGAATATTTTATCAAGGACCCACATAACACATAACGTGGATTTTTAAAGAATACTTCTTCAAGGATCTACATAACGCAAAACGTGGATTTTTAAAGAATATTTTTTCAAGGATCCACATAACACAAAACGTGGATTTTTAAAGAATATTTTTTCAAGGATCCACATAACACAAAACGTGGATTTTTAAAGAATATTTTTTCAAGGATCCACATAACACAAAACGTGGATTTTTAAAGAATATTTTTTCAAGGATCCACATAACACAAAACGTGGATTTTTAAAGAATATTTTTTCAAGGATCCACATAACACAAAACGTGGATTTTTAAAGAATATTTTTTCAAGGATCCACATAACACAAAACGTGGATTTTTAAAGAATATTTTTTCAAGGATCCACATAACACAAAACGTGGATTTTTAAAGAATATTTTTTCAAGGATCCACATAACACAAAACGTGGATTTTTAAAGAATATTTTTTCAAGGATCCACATAACACAAAACGTGGATTTTTAAAGAATATTTTTTCAAGGATCCACATAACACAAAACGTGGATTTTTAAAGAATATTTTTTCAAGGATCCACATAACACAAAACGTGGATTTTTAAAGAATATTTTTTCAAGGATCCACATAACACAAAACGTGGATTTTTAAAGAATATTTTGTCAAGGATCCACATAACACATAACGTGGATTTTTAAAGAATATTTTTTCAAGGATCCACATAACACAAAACGTGGATTTTTAAAGAATATTTTGTCAAGGATCCACATAACACATAACGTGGATTTTTAAAGAATATTTTTTCAAGGATCCACATAACACAAAACGTGGATTTTTAAAGAATATTTTTTCAAGGATCCACATAACACAAAACGTGGATTTTTAAAGAATATTTCTTCAAGGATCTACATAACGCAAAACGTGGATTTTTAAAGAATATTTTTTCAAGGATCCACATAACACAAAACGTGGATTTTTAAAGAATATTTTTTCAAGGATCCACATAACACAAAACGTGGATTTTTAAAGAATATTTTGTCAAGGATCCACATAACACATAACGTGGATTTTTAAAGAATATTTTTTCAAGGATCCACATAACACAAAACGTGGATTTTTAAAGAATATTTTGTCAAGGATCCACATAACACATAACGTGGATTTTTAAAGAATATTTTTTCAAGGATCCACATAACACAAAACGTGGATTTTTAAAGAATATTTTTTCAAGGATCCACATAACACAAAACGTGGATTTTTAAAGAATATTTCTTCAAGGATCTACATAACGCAAAACGTGGATTTTTAAAGAATATTTTTTCAAGGATCCACATAACACAAAACGTGGATTTTTAAAGAATATTTTTTCAAGGATCCACATAACACAAAACGTGGATTTTTAAAGAATATTTTTTCAAGGATCCACATAACACAAAACGTGGATTTTTAAAGACTATTTTTTCAAGGATCCACATAACACAAAACGTGGATTTTTTAAAGAATATTTTTTCAAGGATCCACATAACACAAAACGTGGATTTTTAAAGAATATTTTTTCAAGGATCCACATAACACAAAACGTGGATTTTTAAAGAATATTTTTTCAAGGATCCACATAACACAAAACGTGGATTTTTAAAGAATATTTTTTCAAGGATCCACATAACACAAAACGTGGATTTTTAAGGAATATTTTTTCAAGGATCCACATAACACAAAACGTGGATTTTTAAAGAATATTTTTTCAAGGATCCACATAACACAAAACGTGGATTTTTAAAGAATATTTTTTCAAGGATCCACATAACACAAAACGTGGATTTTTAAAGAATATTTTTTCAAGGATCCACATAACACATAACGTGGATTTTTAAAGAATATTTTTTCAAGGATCCACATAACACAAAACGTGGATTTTTAAAGAATATTTTTTCAAGGATCCACATAACACAAAACGTGGATTTTTAAAGAATATTTTGTCAAGGATCCACATAACACATAACGTGGATTTTTAAAGAATATTTTTTCAAGGATCCACATAACACAAAACGTGGATTTTTAAAGAATATTTTTTCAAGGATCCACATAACACAAAACGTGGATTTTTAAAGAATATTTTGTCAAGGATCCACATAACACATAACGTGGATTTTTAAAGAATATTTTTTCAAGGATCCACATAACACAAAACGTGGATTTTTAAAGAATATTTTTTCAAGGATCCACATAACACAAAACGTGGATTTTTAAAGAATATTTCTTCAAGGATCTACATAACGCAAAACGTGGATTTTTAAAGAATATTTTTTCAAGGATCCTCATAACACAAAACGTGGATTTTTAAAGAATATTTTTTCAAGGATCCACATAACACAAAACGTGGATTTTTAAAGAATATTTTTTCAAGAATCCACATAACACAAAACGTGGATTTTTAAAGAATATTTTTTCAAGGATCCACATAACACAAAACGTGGATTTTTAAAGAATATTTTTTCAAGGATCCACATAACACAAAACGTGGATTTTTAAAGAATATTTTTTCAAGGATCCACATAACACAAAACGTGGATTTTTAAAGAATATTTTTTCAAGGATCCACATAACACAAAACGTGGATTTTTAAAGAATATTTTTTCAAGGATCCACATAACACAAAACGTGGATTTTTAAAGAATATTTTTTCAAGGATCCACATAACACAAAACGTGGATTTTTAAAGAATATTTTTTCAAGGATCCACATAACACAAAACGTGGATTTTTAAAGAATATTTTTTCAAGGATCCACATAACACAAAACGTGGATTTTTAAAGAATATTTTTTCAAGGATCCACATAACACAAAACGTGGATTTTTAAAGAATATTTTTTCAAGGATCCACATAACACAAAACGTGGATTTTTAAAGAATATTTTTTCAAGGATCCACATAACACAAAACGTGGATTTTTAAAGAATATTTTTTCAAGGATCCACATAACACAAAACGTGGATTTTTAAAGAATATTTTTTCAAGGATCCACATAACACAAAACGTGGATTTTTAAGGAATATTTTTTCAAGGATCCACATAACACAAAACGTGGATTTTTAAAGAATATTTTTTCAAGGATCCACATAACACAAAACGTGGATTTTTAAAGAATATTTTGTCAAGGATCCACATAACACATAACGTGGATTTTTAAAGAATATTTTTTCAAGGATCCACATAACACAAAACGTGGATTTTTAAAGAATATTTTTTCAAGGATCCACATAACACAAAACGTGGATTTTTAAAGAATATTTTTTCAAGGATCCACATAACACAAAACGTGGATTTTTAAAGAATATTTTTTCAAGGATCCACATAACACAAAACGTGGATTTTTAAAGAATATTTTTTCAAGGATCCACATAACACAAAACGTGGATTTTTAAAGAATATTTTTTCAAGGATCCACATAACACAAAACGTGGATTTTTAAAGAATATTTTTTCAAGGATCCACATAACACAAAACGTGGATTTTTAAAGAATATTTTTTCAAGGATCCACATAACACAAAACGTGGATTTTTAAAGAATATTTTTTCAAGGATCCACATAACACAAAACGTGGATTTTTAAAGAATATTTTTTCAAGGATCCACATAACACAAAACGTGGATTTTTAAAGAATATTTTTTCAAGGATCCACATAACACAAAACGTGGATTTTTAAGGAATATTTTTTCAAGGATCCACATAACACAAAACGTGGATTTTTAAAGAATATTTTTTCAAGGATCCACATAACACAAAACGTGGATTTTTAAAGAATATTTTGTCAAGGATCCACATAACACATAACGTGGATTTTTAAAGAATATTTTTTCAAGGATCCACATAACACAAAACGTGGATTTTTAAAGAATATTTTTTCAAGGATCCACATAACACAAAACGTGGATTTTTAAAGAATATTTCTTCAAGGATCTACATAACGCAAAACGTGGATTTTTAAAGAATATTTTTTCAAGGATCCTCATAACACAAAACGTGGATTTTTAAAGAATATTTTTTCAAGGATCCACATAACACAAAACGTGGATTTTTAAAGAATATTTTTTTCAAGGATCCACATAACACAAAACGTGGATTTTTAAAGAATATTTTTTCAAGGATCCACATAACACAAAACGTGGATTTTTAAAGAATATTTTTTCAAGGATCCACATAACACAAAACGTGGATTTTTAAAGAATATTTTTTCAAGGATCCACATAACACAAAACGTGGATTTTTAAAGAATATTTTTTCAAGGATCCACATAACACAAAACGTGGATTTTTAAAGAATATTTTTTCAAGGATCCACATAACACAAAACGTGGATTTTTAAAGAATATTTTTTCAAGGATCCACATAACACAAAACGTGGATTTTTAAAGAATATTTTTTCAAGGATCCACATAACACAAAACGTGGATTTTTAAAGAATATTTTTTCAAGGATCCACATAACACAAAACGTGGATTTTTAAAGAATATTTTTTCAAGGATCCACATAACACAAAACGTGGATTTTTAAAGAATATTTTTTCAAGGATCCACATAACACAAAACGTGGATTTTTAAAGAATATTTTTTCAAGGATCCACATAACACAAAACGTGGATTTTTAAAGAATATTTTTTCAAGGATCCACATAACACAAAACGTGGATTTTTAAAGAATATTTTTTCAAGGATCCACATAACACAAAACGTGGATTTTTAAAGAATATTTTTTCAAGGATCCTCATAACACAAAACGTGGATTTTTAAAGAATATTTTTTCAAGGACCCACATAACACAAAACGTGGATTTTTAAAGAATATTTTTTCAAGGATCCACATAACACAAAACGTGGATTTTTAAAGAATATTTTTTCAAGGATCCACATAACAAAAAACGTGGATTTTTAAAGAATATTTTTTCAAGGATCCACATAACACAAAACGTGGATTTTTAAAGAATATTTTTTCAAGGATCCACATAACACAAAACGTGGATTTTTAAAGAATATTTTTTCAAGGATCCACATAACACAAAACGTGGATTTTTAAAGAATATTTTTTCAAGGATCCACATAACACAAAACGTGGATTTTTAAAGAATATTTTTTCAAGGATCCACATAACACAAAACGTGGATTTTTAAAGAATATTTTTTCAAGGATCCACATAACACAAAACTGTAAGGGGAGAAATATCCAAATATTGGAAAGTACTTCCCTTAAGTTTTGGGTTTATTGTTTTTATTAATTTTATTATTTATACTGGGACATGAATAAGTCGCAATGCAGTATTCGTCCTCAGTTTCTCTATTGCAATGTAGCCTTAAGGCTTCCAAAGTCTAAGAGAATAGTATTATTTATATGTTTATTTGTTTTCCAAATAAAACAAGGTTATTTTCAATTTTACCAACTTTATTCGTCTGCAGCTCGATCACAATAGAAAGAATAAAAATCATTTCTATGACCAGCTGGACATCATTAAAATCTTTAACATCGTTTAGAACTTATCTACTATTCAATGTACGTTAATATATTAATACGATAAGTAACAACAAATATTGAGTCTATATTGATCTGCAATCTGTAACAATGAAATAGCTACTTTGCATAAATATCGAGTGTTTGAGAACAATTGAGCAAAAGAGAAAACAAACAGATATATTGTCGTTAAGTTTAATATTTGTGAGAACATTGACGAAAACAATGCAATAACAATGATAATAACTTGTTCGTTAAAAGAAAGAAGAAGCATTTATATTGAGAAATAGAGAAAGTTATAGATGCTCCTTCGAGTGAAATCGTTTTAAAGTTCTGTAACCAAAGATACTAATGTAACGTAACATTGGATATTTAACATTAAAATGTAAACTGACGTTAACATATACATGTACAAATGATGTTAACAAAAATTAAATGAAATTATGTTGTCATATAATAAAAATAATAATTATTAATAATGCTGAATAAACGGGCCGCTACAACCTCCCCCTCTGTTGCATTAATCGTCCCGATGATGCAAACAGGATACCATCACTTCTTATTCTTCCAAAGCATAGATCTTCTCAATGCTGGCTGCTGGGAATGTTGTTGGTGACTATGTTGTAGTTAACTTTGACCATTTTGTTTCTAGCATTGACTGCCTTTTTGATGATACTGGACGTCTTCTGTTTGGCAATTTTGTTGTTCAAAACGTTGTGAGATCTAATGTTGATTGCCTTGTTGCTGACAATTTGCTTGTTTTTGAAGTTGACCATATTGTTGTTGTAAACGTTGTTGACTTTTCGTTCCTGATGTTGGTCGTCATGCGGTTGAATAGTTCTCTTGCTGTTGACGTTGGCCATCATCTTTCTGGAAATATTGTTGTTGAAGACGTATTCTGCCTTGTTGACCATGTTGTCAGTTTTGTTGTAAGCGTTTTCGGCTTTACTGTTGTTGGATTTTTGGTTGTTGTAAGCGTTGTCGGCTTTGTTGTTGTTGGATATTTGGTTGATGAAAGCGTTGTCGGCTTTGTTGTTGTTGGACTTTTGGTTGTTGAAAGCGTTGTCGGCTTTGTTGTTGTTGACATTTTGGTTGTTGAAAGCGTTGTCGGCTTTGTTGTTGTTGGTATTTTGTTTGTTCTTGTTGGCATTGTCTGCCTTTTTGTTGAATAAATTGTTGCTGAAGTTGCTGATGACGTTGTCCGTCTTTTCGTTGACAACTTCGCTGTTGTTGACGTTTTCCGTCTTATTTAATGCACAGTTTTTGAAAATATTGGCTCTGTTTCTGTTTAGAAATTCGACGTTACCCGCGCTGTTTTTGACCTTGTCGATCCTGACAGTACTATTGTTAACGCTGTTCGTCTTCTTTTTCAATGGTTTGATGTTGCTGACATAGTCCGACTTCTTCTTGCAAGCTTTTTGTGGCAATTGTTGTCTGACTTGTCGTTGCACTTGTTGCTTTCGTGGATTTTGTGAATGTTGCCAATCAAGTGTTTGATGATAATTTGGGGTTCTCCAAGATTGACATCTTTTCCTTTTTGAATAAAATACCAGCTCCTTATCGACTTCATGTGAATTCAATGGATTCTGGTTGTTGTTCTCCCCCTGGAGTACTACAGTTCCGCGTCTATGTGACTTCAAGGGATTATGTTTGTTTTTCTCCCCCTCGAGTAACACAGTTCCTCTTTTAGACAAAGTTAACGGTTTCTGGTTGTTGTTCTCCCCCTGGAGTGTTACAGTACAGTATGGTTTCCATGGATTACGATTGCTTTTCTCCCCCTTGAGTGATTCAGTCCCGATCGATATGGTTCTTTTAAAAACTGGCTGACTCTCACGTACTTTTGTTGGGGATTTTTGCATTTTCTCCAATTTCCCGAATGATTTATTGTGTTTTCTTGACACTTTCCGAACATCGTTATTTTTCATTATGTTGGATAATGGCCTTCCCTGGATAACGTTTTTGGAGATTGATCGTTGGTTGGAAACAGAAACATTATCTTGATTGGTGACATTTTCAAAATTGTCTTCGTTGGAATCAATCAGGGTACATTTGTTGAAATGGACAGAGTTCAATTCGAATCCAATTGGGCTACATATAGTGGTATTCTTGCGAGATTTCTTCAATGGTGGAAAAAGATCTGGTTGATTTGGCATCTGAAAATCATTAGGTAATGTGTCAGAAAACATCCTCAGTAAACCACCAGGCGAATAATCCTCGGGTTTTGAATAAACTTCTCCCAAAGTTGGGGGTTCCTTTTCATAGTTAGATTCAAACCAGGATATAAAATCGTTTATATTGGTTGCCGCTCTTGGATTTTCTTTCTGAATTATTGTCTGATTGATGTTCAGGTCTTTCAAATCAGACGATTTCGATTTAAAGGAAAATATTTCTTTGGGTGTATCTTTAAAGTACCACGTCCTTTGGGCCAAATCCATTACAATTCCGGCTTGTTCAAGAAAATCTATACCCAAAAGGGTCCTGTTGTTCTTGGCATTTGGGAGACATATGAACCTGATCCTTTTTAGTCGTTTTCCAATCATAATTTTGACAACAGTTGAACAGACTAACTCCTTTCGTACTATGCCATCAGCCAATATTATTTCAGCAGGTACTTTTTGGAATTCCTCCTTCATATCAACGAGTTTTCGGAAAAGATGGTAACCAGCAATGCTTGTCCTTGCGGCTGTATCCAAATAAGCTTCTCCTTTTAGACCGTTGACGTTGATATCCACTATGGGAACATTATGACCAATAATAGTCGTTTGGACACTATTGAAGTCCAAGAGTTTGGGGCTTTCCATGACGTTTTTATCATTACACGTCGGGCAATTTGATCTATAATATCCTACAGCGCCACATCCATAACAGCTGAGATTGGTTTCTTCAGGTTTTCCCCGCTTTTCCGTCTCTATACGCTTATAACATACGTCTGCTGTATGGTTTTTCTTCCGGCAATAGGAACAACGTAACTGGGACCTTTCTTCAAAATTAAGTTGATTAGAAGACGTTTCCATTTTGTTTTCTTTTATGGACAATTCAATATCCCGAGCTCTATAGAGAAGTTCTTGGAAAGATTTTACACTTTCTCGTGGGATTTTCTCTCGAATTTGAATAGAAATCTGGGAAAAGATCATATTTATAATTGTGCTCTCAGGTAGCTTTTCTTTTAATTGAGCGAATAGACTCCTTTTACGACACACAAATTCATCAGTCGACTCATATGGCCGCTGTTTATCTTGGAAGATTTCCGCATAGATCCTCCAATCTGGTTTTGGGGGTGAAAACGCATTTCGAAGTAAATCGATTGCTTCATTGAATGTTTTGGCCTCATATTGGACACCTTGCCACCAAGAGGATGCATAACCTTCTAAAAGTAATGGCAGGCTACGAAGGGCTCTTTCATCCGTAACATTTTCTGCTTCTTTGAAGACTAAAATCGTTGCAATGAAATCTTCTACTTTAGCTGTATTTCTACCTCCATTGAAACGGGAGCTACATGAGCTAAAGCTGGCTTTACTCTCTTGACGAGCATTTATGGATCCTATTAAAGAAGTTAGCTGACTCAAATCGGAGATATTGAGACTAGCAGGGGCAATATTTGAAGCTGAACTTGAAGGTTTAGGATTCGCACTGTTTTGTTTCGATGCCGTGTTTTGTGTACTTCCAGGCGGTGCAGTAGAAGAAGAAGATTGGTGGTTAGGGGAATTTATTGGGGAACTAAATTGGTCAGAACCATTTCCCTGCTCTGCCAAAGGAATCATAGCACTCAATGAATTCATCGTAGTTCTTGGCATTTTTAATTTATTAATTTCCTACCACGACAAGAATTGCAACCACTATGCTTTTCCACACAATTATTCCTCCAAATAATTTTCCTTGAACACTCGTTCTTTATAGAAAGCAACAAACAACACTTTATGCGCAGGAATCAGCAGTTTAGTTGAAGTTTCTTGTGTTGAACAACAACGCTTTGATGACACAACCAAACAACGAACACTTTTTTGTTACACAACAACGATGTTGATTGGCGAAAATAACCAAATTCTTAACAAAAATTTCACGACAGTTGTAAGGCGCAAAAATTATATTTCAGCTCCAAATATTTAATTCACGATGGGCGCCAGTTGTAAGGGCCCAAAAATTGTTTCTCAGCTTCAAATAATTATTTCACGTTGGGGCGCCAGTTGTAAGGGGAGAAATATCCAAATATTGGAAAGTACTTCCCTTAAGTTTTGGGTTTATTGTTTTTATTAATTTTATTATTTATACTGGGACATGAATAAGTCGCAATGCAGTATTCGTCCTCAGTTTCTCTATTGCAATGTAGCCTTAAGGCTTCCAAAGTCTAAGAGAATAGTATTATTTATATGTTTATTTGTTTTCCAAATAAAACAAGGTTATTTTCAATTTTACCAACTTTATTCGTCTGCAGCTCGATCACAATAGAAAGAATAAAAATCATTTCTATGACCAGCTGGACATCATTAAAATCTTTAACATCGTTTAGAACTTATCTACTATTCAATGTACGTTAATATATTAATACGATAAGTAACAACAAATATTGAGTCTATATTGATCTGCAATCTGTAACAATGAAATAGCTACTTTGCATAAATATCGAGTGTTTGAGAACAATTGAGCAAAAGAGAAAACAAACAGATATATTGTCGTTAAGTTTAATATTTGTGAGAACATTGACGAAAACAATGCAATAACAATGATAATAACTTGTTCGTTAAAAGAAAGAAGAAGCATTTATATTGAGAAATAGAGAAAGTTATAGATGCTCCTTCGAGTGAAATCGTTTTAAAGTTCTGTAACCAAAGATACTAATGTAACGTAACATTGGATATTTAACATTAAAATGTAAACTGACGTTAACATATACATGTACAAATGATGTTAACAAAAATTAAATGAAATTATGTTGTCATATAATAAAAATAATAATTATTAATAATGCTGAATAAACGGGCCGCTACAAAACGTGGATTTTTAAAGAATATTTTTTCAAGGATCCACATAACACAAAACGTGGATTTTTAAAGAATATTTTTTCAAGGATCCACATAACACAAAACGTGGATTTTTAAAGAATATTTTTTCAAGGATCCACATAACACAAAACGTGGATTTTTAAAGAATATTTTTTCAAGGATCCACATAACACAAAACGTGGATTTTTAAAGAATATTTTTTCAAGGATCCACATAACACAAAACGTGGATTTTTAAAGAATATTTTTTCAAGGATCCACATAACACAAAACGTGGATTTTTAAAGAATATTTTTTCAAGGATCCACATAACACAAAACGTTGATTTTTAAAGAATATTTTTTCAAGGATCCACATAACACAAAGCGTGGATTTTTAAAGAATATTTTTTCAAGGATCCACATAACACAAAGCGTTGATTTTTAAAGAATATTTTTTCAAGGATCCACATAACACAAAGCGTGGATTTTTAAAGAATATTTTTTCAAGGATCCACATAACACAAAGCGTTGATTTTTAAAGAATATTTTTTCAAGGATCCACATAACACAAAGCGTGGATTTTTAAAGAATATGTTTTCAAGGATCCACATAACACAAAACGTGGATTTTTAAAGAATATTTTTTCAAGGATCCACGTAACACAAAGCGTGGATTTTTAAAGAATATTTTTTCAAGGATCCACATAACACAAAACGTGGATTTTTAAAGAATATTTTTTCAAGGATCCACATAACACAAAACGTGGATTTTTAAAGAATATTTTTTCAAGGATCCACATAACACAAAACGTGGATTTTTAAAGAATATTTTTTCAAGGATCCACATAACACAAAGCGTGGATTTTTAAAGAATATTTTTTCAAGGATCCACATAACACAAAGCGTGGATTTTTAAAGAATATTTTTTCAAGGATCCACATAACACAAAGCGTGGATTTTTAAAGAATATTTGTTCAAGGATCCACATAACACAAAGCGTGGATTTTTAAAGAATATTTTTTCAAGGATCCACATAACACAAAGCGTGGATTTTTAAAGAATATTTTTTCAAGGATCCACATAACACAAAGCGTGAATTTTTAAAGGATATTTTTTCAAGGATCCACATAACACAAAGCGTGGATTTTTAAAGAATATTTTTTCAAGGATCCACATAACACAAAGCGTGGATTTTTAAAGAATATTTGTTCAAGGATCCACATAACACAAAGCGTGGATTTTTAAAGAATATTTTTTCAAGGATCCACATAACACAAAACGTGGATTTTTTAAAGAATATTCTTTCAAGGATCCACATAACACAAAGCGTGGATTTTTAAAGAATATTTTTCAAGGATACACATTACACAAAACTTGGATTTTTAAAGAATATTTTTTCAAGGATCCACATAACACAAAGCGTGGATTTTTAAAGAATATTTTTTCAAGGATCCACATAACACAAAGCGTGGATTTTTAAAGAATATTTTTTCAAGGATCCACATAACACAAAGCGTGGATTTTTAAAGAATATTTGTTCAAGGATCCACATAACACAAAGCGTGGATTTTTAAAGAATATTTTTTCAAGGATCCACATAACACAAAGCGTGGATTTTTAAAGAATATTTTTTCAAGGATCCACATAACACAAAGCGTGAATTTTTAAAGGATATTTTTTCAAGGATCCACATAACACAAAGCGTGGATTTTTAAAGAATATTTTTTCAAGGATCCACATAACACAAAACGTGAATTTTTAAAGAATATTTTTTCAAGGATCCACATAACACAAAGCGTGAATTTTTAAAGGATATTTTTTCAAGGATCCACATAACACAAAGCGTGGATTTTTAAAGAATATTTTTTCAAGGATCCACATAACACAAAGCGTGGATTTTTAAACAATATTTTTTTCAAGGATCCATATAACACAAAGCGTGGATTTTTAAAGAATACTTTTTCAAGGATCCACATAACACAAAGCGTGGATTTTTTCAAGGATCCCCATAACACAAAGCGTGGATTTTTAAAGAATATTTGTTCAAGGATCCCCATAACAAAAAGCGTGGATTTTTAAAGAATATTTTTTCAAGGATCCCCATAACACAAAGCGTGGATTTTTAAAGAATATTTTTTCAAGGATCCCCATAACACAAAGCGTGGATTTTTAAAGAATATTTTTTCAAGGATCCACATAACACAAAGCGTGGATTTTTAAAGAATATTTTTTCAAGGATCCACATAACACAAAGCGTGGATTTTTAAAGAATATTTTTTCAAGGATCCACATAACACAAAGCGTGGATTTTTAAAGAATATTTTTTCAAGGATCCACATAACACAAAGCGTGGATTTTTAAAGAATATTTTTTCAAGGATCCACATAACACAAAGCGTGGATTTTTAAAGAATATTTTTTCAAGGATCCACATAACACAAAGCGTGGATTTTTAAAGAATATTTTTTCAAGGATCCACATAACACAAAGCGTGGATTTTTAAAGAATATTTTTTCAGGGAACCACATAACACAAAGCGTGGATTTTTAAAGAATATTTTTTCAAGGATCCACATAACACAAAGCGTGGATTTTTAAAGAATATTTTTTCAAGGATCCACATAACACAAAGCGTGGATTTTTAAAGAATATTTTTTCAAGGATCCACATAACACAAAGCGTGGATTTTTAAAGAATATTTTTTCAAGGATCCCCATAACACAAAGCGTGGATTTTTAAAGAATATTTTTTCAAGGATCCACATAACACAAAGCGTGGATTTTAAAGAATATTTTTTCAAGGATCCCCATAACACAAAGCGTGGATTTTTAAAGAATATTTTTTCAAGGATCCACAAAACACAAAGCGTGGATTTTTAAAGAATATTTTTTCAAGGATCCCCATAACACAAAGCGTGGATTTTTAAAGAATATTTTTTCAAGGATCCCCATAACACAAAGCGTGGATTTTTAAAGAATATTTTTTCAAGGATCCCCATAACACAAAGCGTGGATTTTTAAAGAATATTTTTTCAAGGATCCCCATAACAAAAAGCGTGGATTTTTCAAGAATATTTTTTCAAGGATCCCCATAACAAAAAGCGTGGATTTTTAAAGAATATTTTTTCAAGGATCCCCATAACACAAAGCGTGGATTTTTAAAGAATATTTTTTCAAGGATCCCCATAACACAAAGCGTGGATTTTTAAAGAATATTTTTTCAAGGATCCCCATAACACAAAGCGTGGATTTTTAAAGAATATTTTTTCAAGGATCCCCATAACACAAAGCGTGGATTTTTAAAGAATATTTTTTCAAGGATCCCCATAACACAAAGCGTGGATTTTTAAAGAATATTTTTTCAAGGATCCCCATAACACAAAGCGTGGATTTTTAAAGAATATTTTTTCAAGGACGTTTTGTGTTAACGTTGTTTTTTTTAAAGAATATTTGTTCAAGGTCCCACGTAACAGAAATCACGGATTTTTAAAGAATATTTGTTCAAGGTCCCACGTAACAGAAATCACGGATTTTTAAAGAATATTTTTTCAAGGATCCACATAACACAAAGCGTGGATTTTAAAGAATATTTTTTCAAGGATCCCCATAACACAAAGCGTGGATTTTTAAAGAATATTTTTTCAAGGATCCACAAAACACAAAGCGTGGATTTTTAAAGAATATTTTTTCAAGGATCCCCATAACACAAAGCGTGGATTTTTAAAGAATATTTTTTCAAGGATCCCCATAACACAAAGCGTGGATTTTTAAAGAATATTTTTTCAAGGATCCCCATAACACAAAGCGTGGATTTTTAAAGAATATTTTTTCAAGGATCCCCATAACACAAAGCGTGGATTTTTAAAGAATATTTGTTCAAGGATCCCCATAACAAAAAGCGTGGATTTTTCAAGAATATTTTTTCAAGGATCCCCATAGCACAAAGCGTGGATTTTTAAAGAATATTTTTTCAAGGATCCCCATAACACAAAGCGTGGATTTTTAAAGAATATTTTTTCAAGGATCCCCATAACACAAAGCGTGGATTTTTAAAGAATATTTTTTCAAGGATCCCCATAACACAAAGCGTGGATTTTTAAAGAATATTTTTTCAAGGATCCCCATAACACAAAGCGTGGATTTTTAAAGAATATTTTTTCAAGGATCCCCATAACACAAAGCGTGGATTTTTAAAGAATATTTTTTCAAGGATCCCCATAACACAAAGCGTGGATTTTTAAAGAATATTTTTTCAAGGATCCCCATAACACAAAGCGTGGATTTTTAAAGAATATTTTTTCAAGGATCCCCATAACACAAAGCGTGGATTTTTAAAGAATATTTTTTCAAGGATCCCCATAACACAAAGCGTGGATTTTTAAAGAATATTTTTTCAAGGATCCCCATAACACAAAGCGTGGATTTTTAAAGAATATTTTTTCAAGGACGTTTTGTGTTAACGTTGTTTTTTTTAAAGAATATTTGTTCAAGGTCCCACGTAACAGAAATCACGGATTTTTAAAGAATATTTGTTCAAGGTCCCACGTAACAGAAATCACGGATTTTTAAAGAATATTTGTTCAAGGTCCCACGTAACAGAAATCACGGATTTTTAAAGAATATGTTTTCTAAAACGATAGAAAATTTAGTCAGAGCCACAATTATGGATGTCTGCGGTACTTCGTTTGTAAACAATTTTACGTTTATCACTGTCACAATTTATTCACCTCGTACTGTTTGTTTTACAAAACAGTGTGAAGTAATTTAATTACTTTTTAATTTGATTATACCAAAAACTGTATTCCAAATAGAAAAATATTTTTATTGAAAAAGCTTTTAAAATAAATGAATAATGAGCTGCGACTATGTGGCGGTGTGGATATGAATATTGTTGAATATAATTTTGTGTGTTTGTTTCTTTTTTATTTGGCATATTAAATTTAATTTTTAATATAATTTAATAATTTTTTGAATTTGAGTAATTTAAAATAAATTTGAATCTTAAATTCTGGGAATCTCACTTAAAACGGAATTTTTAGGATAAATAAAAAAGAATATAAATTGTATTGGTAAAGGATGCTGTAATTGATGTACATATATATATTAATGTTTCAGCACCGTCGTTTTCGATATTAAGGGTTTAACTTGGTTTTCGTTAATCTGAAGTGGACACTCGCTAAATGTTGTGATGTGATATATGCCTTCTATAGAAGATATCGTGACATTCAATAAGAAAACATATTTGTCTTTAAATCTGTCTTTTTCTGTAAGAAGTACTTGTGGTCTTCTTTATGAAGGCTTTGTGACCCTTTTATAAGAAGGCCTTATTGTCTTCTACAAAAATACCCTGATGTCCTCCATAAGAAGGCCTTGTGTTTTTCTATAAGGAGATCTTATGATTTTCCATAATAATACCTTGTTGCCTCTTTGTGATCTTTTATAAAGAAAAAACTTGAATTTTCTACAACAAAATTTTTTTTTTCAGATTTTTCATTTTTCAATTTAAGTCAATTAAATTTCTATATATTAATTATGGAGGACCACGGTTTGATATTCGAAGCTCTTAATGTGTTTGTCGTCAAAATTAATTCTACACTTTTTATACCCTCAGCATTTATGGTTACGAGGGTATATACACTTTCATACGGGTAAAATGTGCCTCATCGAAAAAATGGTTTTAGACCCCATGTATGTTTGGACGAAATCCGTTTCAGACAATTTGGAGTTGATTTAGCCATCTCTGTCCTCCGTCTGTCAGTCTGGCTGAAGCCACGATAACTCTCGAACGGATCAACCGTTTCGGTCCAAAATTTGGCTTTCGTAATATTTTGTTCAAACTTAGTTTGAATTCGAAGATGGGTTATATTGGTTAACTCCTTCTGGTACGCCCCCCACAAAAGTTCGGAAATGTTCGGAAAATTTTTGCACATCGTGATATTTCTAAGTAAAAAAATATTTGCTAAATCGTCTCGCGATCGGAGCAACCGATTTGGTCCAAACTTTGGATCTCGAAATATTTTGTCCAAACTTAGTTTATGCTCAAAAGTGGGCCATATAGGATCCACTCATTGGGGTCGCAATATTTTTGTTCAAGTGCGGTTAAGGGTCTGTTCGAGGATCCTTGTAGCTCTATTTACAGCGAGAATATGCTTTTCTTGGGATAGTCCATGTTTCCTGACATAATGGTCCAAAGGCTCTAAATTATATGATAACCAACTGAAGTGACTGCTGGGCGCTATATATGTATATCGAGAAGAATGACTAGCAAAATAAGACCAACTTCGTAAAATGGCTATGTCGGCCCATTTCTTTAGTTACCTCCCCCGCAAAATTTTGAGCTTTAATCCAAATTCATATTTTTGTCGGCAAGTTGATTCGCCCAAATTTCTGAAAACCTCCTAAATACATAAGTTTTTTGGGAAAGAAGTGTTTCAATTCACACAGGCTGAGTGTATATCTCTGTCGCCAAAACAGACTGATACGTTTTTACTTGTTTCGATTTTAAATATAACGACAAATACCCCTTTGACGAATATACCTTTGACTCAATACTAAATTAGACTTTATGAGCTTAAGATGTCCACGATTGCATTGTCAAATACTAGAGATATCGAATTTCCAATTTGTGGAATTTTATTTCCATGACCTACCAAGTAAAGAAACTGAAGGGATTTTTTCATACTGTATTTTGTCGTTTCTTGTATCATTTTGTGAAAGGCAACCTAGAGAAAATTTGAAAATGGGGCTTTATATTCTGCTAAAGATTCAACTCGTTATCTAATAGGAAGGCTCCGCTGGCTACAGACTTTGCTTGTTTTTCTATGAAAATGAAGTACATATTACATAAGTTTTCTTTTAAACGTTGATATAACATTATTTCATATTTAATCCTTTCTGTATTAAAACATATACATACATATGTATATACATCCGTATATTATGTATACGTATACTGGATAAGCCTTTTATTGCAAATGTCTTCCTGTCAACTCCGTCAGAAAAAAGTTAATTAAAATGATTGAAATCTTTATCGTTTAATGTCAGAAATTTTTATCAGCAATGACCGAAAAAATATTTATCTCAATTTTATTGTTTTCGTTTGCCGGCATTCGTTCATAATGTGTGTGTGTGCGTGTGCGAATGTGTCTGTTTGTTCTTTGTATGATTTTTAATCCCATTTCATATAAGTTTATGTCACAACATTAATTTTTGAAACCATTAATGATTAAAACTAAGATAACGTCGTCCGTTTTTGACATCGTTAACTAATAAAACGAGAAACGACAAACCGATATTGGACGAAATTCCTTTCGTAATTAATGTTAAATTAAGGTAAGGTTTTATTCGAAGGAAGGAAGGATGACTACAGTGATGCTGACGACGATAATATAATGCCTTTGCTACTGTTGTTAATAAATAAGGTAAACAACATGCAATATTAGGGTGTATGAAATGTACATATGTTTTATAATTCCTACTTCCTGTGATAAAGGCCCAAAGGTCTTAAAAACCTTGCCGGCGCCAATTTAAATAACTGACCGCGACGACCGGTTCTACGTACCGGATTGACCCGAGGAAACATCATCTCAGCCATGTAGCGGTATGTCGCGAACGATGGTTTTGCTGTGTATGTCATCGTCTTATCCACCATAGGTCGCTGTCGGTGAGATGTTACGGATTCCGTGAATGGGCACATTTTAGGAATTGTTCAGGCCTAAGAGTAACGATAAGGATTATGTTGCTTCCTGCTGCGCCAACTTGATCCTCAGTTAGTCTTCGTCGTCGTCATCGGAGTATGGAACCCCCCGTAATCTCCCTAACTGCAGTACCAACCGCAGCCTTTGTCGGTCCTCATAGCAGTTGGATCTATGTTCCAGGACCGACGCAAGGAACCCCTTGCCCAAGGAAGGCTACCTCCCCAACACAGGAAACAAAGTGTGTATCGCTGTCCCCTTTAACATTCCTATTTTTCTGCTACACCTATCCCAATCATTTTTCCTCTAACTAAGCAGACAACACCGGCCTGTCTGCTCAGCCCCCTTCTCCTCTGCACCGGTGACATCGAACGTAATCCAGGTCCAGTGCAATACGTGTGTCCGGTCTGTTCACGGATGGTCACTCGAGGATACTCAGTGATGTGCAACCTGTGTAAAGAATGGACACACCTTAAATGCTCAGGACTCAGGTGGGTCCGTGACTACACCATGACTACTGGTGTCTACCATGTGCCAACCAGGCTTCAATGTCATCAATTCCATAACCCCCAACAACCCCCCCCCGAATACCCAACATACCCCCACAACACCTAACACATAATCTCACCCACTACAAACGCATGCTACTCAGAACCCATCCCTAACCCCTCTGCCTCTCTCAACTAATCCCACCTCTACCCAAACTGCATGCCCACAAATAACACCGCAATTACCAATATACCAATCACACAATACAAATGGTACAAACAATAACAGGCCAAACTGCAGGATGTGCAAAAGAACATTTACCCGAGCTGCACGCCCAGTTAAATAGTCTGTGTGCAATACTGAGACACATCTCAGATGCTCGGGTCTCAGAAACACAGCACAACACTCTCCAGACATTGTTGGCCCCTGCTGTCGTCGAACCCAGCAGACACTGGCACATACCCCATCCTATCAAGCCACAACCTAGTCAACCTCCGTCCGTTCCCCGGGGAACAACATAATCCCAACAACCAATACCACCTCGACAAACAGTGGCCTCAAAATCCTACAATAATCTGGACAGAAAAATAACAGAAATCACAGACTTCATGGATAAGTAGGGCTTTCCACTCGCCGCAATCCAGGAGACCAAGTTGTCAAGCAGAAGCAACTTTATGAGATCATCATCCTACTCCATACTTAGGCCAGATAGATACAGAGATATAGGCGGTGGATTGGCCTTTATAATCCATGACTCCTTATCATATAGACCTCTCCCAATTACCACACCAGACCCCCATATAGAAATCCAGGGTATTGCCATCTCGTCAGAGGAAAACGACATCAACATCTTAAACATCAACATACCCCCAGATTCTGTCTGTCAAGCAGGATATAAGCCATCCATTTGCCCATTCCTCCAGGATGAAAATACAATTCTCCTGGGGGACCTTAATGCACACCACGACAGTTGGCACTCTGAATTAGGCTGTGATGCCAACATAGCGGAGCAGGTGGATGATTCAAATTACTGCCCCATAAATGAGGAGCATCCATCCCGAATCACAGCTTTCTGCCGCAGCTTCCCTGACGTCACACTAGTCAGTGCAAGCCTAGTCGCGAATGTCACCTGGCATGTTGATATCGCGCTTAACTCTGACCATCTCCCCATCACCATAAAGCTCAATACGACAGTTACAACCACCTTATCAGAAAAAAGAACCTTTGATAACTTCAACAAAGCTGACTGGGATCTGTTTAATCGGTTAACAGAGGCCAAGTTCTCTCAAGCCCCCCTCCAACCTCGGCACCAGCAGGTGAAAAATTCTTTAGAATGACGCTCCTGCAAGCATGCAAACGATGCATTCCGACTGGGCGAATAAAGAACATCAGACCAAATTTCCTGACGGAAGCCGCGAAGCTTGCCGACCTCAGAGATTCTATCAGGAAAGGAAATCCATCTGACACCAGAATACAGACCCTCAAAAAGGAAATAAATAAAATGGTACCTAACCATAAAAAAGAAATATGGCGCAAACACCTTGAGGAATCTGACCCTGGCACTTAATGACTGTGGATCACGATACGTAATCTGTCCAACCAAAGACGTACCGACAGCATTAAAATAACATTCGGGAAAAACATCCCAAAAACCCCAGCCAAGTCTGCAGCGGCCTTCTGCAGACAATTCGTCGAGCACCAGGTGACACCAAACCGCCATAGAAGAAAAATATGCCGAGCTTCCCGTGCCCTCAGATCAAATACGGACCCAGCCACTATCACAATAGAAAATGTGCTTAGAAGCCTTAATGCCGCCAAGAGCTCCACAGCTATTGGTCAGGATGGTCTGGCTACGAAGATGCTGAAACACGTAGGACAGCATGGTGCCAACTACCTCGCCTGCACCTTTAACCTATGTCTCAACACCTTCAAGGTCCCAGACATGTGGAAACTCGGAAAAATTGTCCATGTCCCTAAACCAGGCAAACCAGCCCACATGGGAAACTCTTACCGTCCCATCACACTTCTATCTCCTGTTTTGAAGACTTTTGAGTCCATTATCTTACCGTGCTTTACTGAACACTTCCACCTTGCTGACCACCAGCACGGTTTCAGATCTGGAAGAATTACCACAACAGCTCTCAGTGAAGTCACGGCAAGGATAACTAAAGGACTAAACAACAAGAGACCTCATAAAAGAACAATACTCGTGGCTCTGGACCTCTGTAAAGCCTTTGACACGGTTAACCATGCCACTCTCTTGAGAGACGTGATGGAAACACCACTTCTTAACTACCTCAAGAGATGGCTGGTTAACTATATGGCTGGCAGACAGTCCTACGTGGAATTTCGTGGACACAAATCCCCACCAAGGAAGAATTACCAAAGAGTACTTCAAGGAGGGCGTACTATCCCCGCTACTCTTCAACTTTTATGTCTCTAAGGCCCCAAATCCACCCGATAACGTCCACCTAATATCGTATGCTTATGCCTGTACGGTAATGTCTACTGGCAGGAACGTTAAAGACACAGAGGCACACACAAATAACTACCTCCCAACCCTCAAGGACTTCTTCGAAGACCGTAACCTGCAGCTATCCGCCCCAAGTCCTTACCCACCATCTTGACACCGTGGACAAAAGAAGTCAACACAAAACTTGATATTCACATCCGCGGGTAAGTCATCCCAACAATCAAGAACCCCAAAATACTGGGCGTAACCTTTGATAACATGTACCTCTTTTGTAAATATGCTGAGATCGTGGCTGGGAACGTGGGAAAAGGAATAAAATCCTCAAAGCTCTCTCGGGCCGCACATGGGGCAAAGACAAGAAGACCATCCTGACCACTTATAAAGCTATAGGTCGTCCCCTTCTAGACTATGCAGCCCCCTATATGGACACCAGGTATCAGTGATACACAGTGGAAGAACCTCCAAACGGTCCAAAACACGGCCCTGCGCATTGCAACAGGTTGCCACTCCAAGGCACCCGAAGACCACCTCCACCACGAAGGTAAGCTTCTCCCGATCAAACCACACTGTACCCTCAGATACGATTTTCGTAAGGAACTCCCTAACATTCCCCCAATCCCCCATAATCCATCAAATGATGATATTCAAAACGCTCTCAAACAGGTTCACACAACGACCGTGGAGAATCATATCTCCTCATACACGAACAGTGTTGTGCTCGGTGGAAGACCACCTCCCATAAGCGAGGATGAGAGGGTACTACCTAGAGAGAACAGATCAATACTAGCACAACTTCGATCTGGTATCTCTAGGTACCTAAACAGTTACCTCTCCCTCCTGAATCCTGAGATAGCAGACTCATGCCCTATACCTATCGTTAGCCACCTTAATAATGTTGCAGATGTTATCCGAAAAGCAAATTCTTCCAATTCGCTTGCACAAGGTGGAATTTCATTGGTGATGCTAAACCAGCTGGATGAACCAGAACTCGAGAATCTGAGAAATTATCTTTAGCCACCTAATTAGTTCGCGAAGCCTGGAAAATTGACAAGTTGGTCCCTCTGCTGAAACCAGGTAATGATGCCATCAGAGGTAAACTGTACATTATGAACTTTACCAGTGGCAAAGATTCTAGGGACACTAATCCTCCCCAGCATTAAAGCATGTTATAAGTTGCGGATCATCATCACAGGTTCCGGAAGCAGCATCGTACCACAACAGCACTGCACAACATTTCCACACATATTAGCCGAGGTTTCAATCAGAACAGAACGTGTCACAGAACAGTGATGGGTGCATGGGTCCTGAGTACCCGCTAAGCTGTTCCAGTATGTCGAAAATACTATCCTACGGTCATAAATTATATGTACGGTCGCCCGTCGTACGTGGTATTCAGAAACAAGAAATCCAAGACCCGTAGAGTGGAATAGGGTGTTCCCTAAGGCGAGGTGATATCTCCGGTACTGTTCAACCTTTAACTATACTACTACGACCTTGGCGTCAGGTCCTATCGTCGACGACATATATGATAGGCAAAATGTGTACATAGGTGACATAGAGTATTTCTGCCACCTGAGGAATATGAAAATATATGCCGCTAAATCCACTCCCACACAGTTCACCAACTAACTGGTGAACTCAGGCTCCCTATGAACATATTGGTCAATGGTGCCCGGATTCCGCGCAGGCCACAGCCTGGCCACAACCCGCTGGCTAGCAGCATTTATGGTGCTGATAAAGAATGCTTGTTAACTTCTTGTAAAGCAATATGCCGGTTTGTGGTAACCTACGCAGTACCAAATGTAAACGCTACGCAGTCGAAGAATATTCAAACCTGCTAGAATGCCGCCCTGAGTGAGGACTGTAAAAGGGTGCCTTCTCACGACACCATTGGACCATCATCGTGAGAAGGCGAAGATTTTACCTGTGTTACCGCCTTGAGCATCCACAATCTAGTGGAAATGTTTCCCTCACCCAAGCACGTCAGGAGAGATATGTCCAAAGGTATAAGCGAGAAGCTTTAGATCAACAAGCTCCTACTTGACCATTACATTTATTTCTTTTTGTGGTTGACCCACCTAAGTATATGCCCCACCTTAATGTGCATCTTTCTAATAGAGTTGTACAATCAAGTTCATTTGAAAGGTCTAGTTCAATAGTTCAGCTTTTTCAACTGAACTAGTTCAGTAATCTAGTTCATAGTTCATTATCCAGTTAAATCATTCGGATGAGAATCGTTCACCGTTAATCGTTCGCTTAATGAAAACGCATACCTACACCAAATAAACAAACACATCACATTACGAAGGTATCACATAACACGGACGACGGCGTCACTTTATGCATTTGTGAACGACATGTTGAACTAGATTGTGAATCGTTCGGTGATCGTACGGTCACCGACTGATTCTAGTTCAGTGAACTATTGAACTATAACGACTGATCTAGTACATACGCTCTTTTAAATGAATCGTTCAATTGAACTAGTTCGTTCATGAACTAAACAACTCTATTTTCTATGAGTCACGTTATTTATGAATTTATCATTGGTCATGACATACCCTGCTTTCTTCACAAAACATCATTAGCTCAGTGCATATAAATGAGAATTATTTCTAAAGTGTGGAAAAGTAATTCTCATTCAATTCTTTTGTTCCCCGAATGAGTATTTCAGTTGTTAACCACAGATGTCGTCAAGTACTGGAGTTAGACCGATGATACACAAAATTGAGGTGTGGCAGAGTGAGCATGGTACCCAACATAGCCAAAGCTTCCAGCGATTCGTTCGCTCGTTGTTTATACACTACGACTCGTTCGCTCCCGCGATTCATTCGCTTCCCTCTTCACACGATCGTCTTCTCACTTCAGGCTGGATGAATCAAGAGCCCCAAGGATCACAAACGCGACTGATTCACCCGAATAAAACTGCCGAGCGTCCACCGTCGAGGGTCACAAACGATTACACTAAGCCGAAGACTTCGCCGTGTACCATCACCCGACAACACCAAGCCAACACAACCACATCAACCCAACTACAACAGTCGAGTCATTTCAAGATGACCAAATCAACCCGACTATAAAAGCAATCCCACGGCAGCGGGTTCTTTCGTACCGGATTGACCCGGAACAACACAAAAACATCGTTCCGGCCGGCGGCTGCCACCTCAGTGTACATATGTTTGTATTTGTTTCGTTTTTCTGTGTTGGGAACAGCATATTCCGGAATACCTGCTCCGAATTCGTTTGGTCCCTGCCAGGACGGAGGAAAACTTAGGACCAATATATCTGTGCTCAGTTTGACACATCCGCATCTTCACCCACATCCAACCTTCGGTGAGATGCAATAGATGTCAGGAGTGGGTGCACCTAAGGGGTTGCTCTGGACTTGTCCACATGAGGACAGGGACTATGTTGCTGCATGCTGCGTGAACACATTCCCCAGAGAGTAGTCGTCGGACTACGAAACTCCCCCGCAGTCTCCTCGACAACAACCGCACACGCAGCCTTTAACACCAGCTGGTGTTGTCCCAATCCCAGAGAATGCATCCTTTTTGCAATTTAATTGCAATGGACTCCGAGGTAAGATCGAGAAAATAGTAGATTTCATGAGTCGGAAGAACATCAAGGTCGCGGTGGTGCAAGAAACGAACGACAACCACAGCTTAGAGCATTGTGATGGTTACAATGTGCTAAGGAAAGATCGCACCAGAAGTGGAGGTGGGGGATTAGCTTTCCTATTGCACCAGTCTGTCCAATACAGACCTATCTCGCTTGAGCCTGTCTCTAATGGCCCGTACATGGAATGTATGGGGGTATCAGTCAGGTGTGGAACTGCCGAGATAGAGTTGCTGAACGTATACATCCCGCCGAGAAATAGCTGTATCTCAGATTATAGGCCTGACATTAACCCGCTCTTGGAAGGTCATAATCGTCTGGTCCTGGGGGACTTTAATGCGCATCATGAGATGTGGCATTCGGCCCTCGGAAACGACCAGAGAGGTACAGCGCTGGCTGAGCAGATTGATAGCTCTACGTTTTGCACGGTCAGTCACGTTTGGCGACGTTACGTTGACTGACCCGCAAGTAATTTCAATCGACAGTTTGTCGAGCACCCCGAGATTGACAGGGCGAAGAGAAGAGTATTACGTCGCATTAGATCTCTTCCTGCCGAGGATGAACCACCACAATTTACAATGGATGATGTTGCCAATGTCATCAGAAACGCTAAATCATCCAAAGCGTTGGGCCCTGATGGAATCTCCATGGTAATGCTGAAGCAGCTGGATGAGCAGGGATTGCAGTATCTCACTAAAGTTCTCAACTTGTCGCTAGCCACCCTCGTTGTTCCCGTAGTCTGAAAATGGGCAGGGTGGTCCCACTACGGAAGCCAGGCAAGGATGCCAGCGAAAGTGAATCGCCGATTTCGCTTTTGTCGCCCGTAGCAAAGACAGTTGAGGCCTTACTCCTCCCCAGTATCAGAAATAGCTATCAAGTTGCCGATCATCAGCATGGATTCCGTAAGCAGCACATTATGACAACAGCGCTGCACAACATGACCACATATATCTGTCAAGGACTCAACCAGAGACGACCGTGCGATAGAACAGTGATGGTGGCGTTTGACTTATCAAAAACCTTTGATAGAGTAAGGCACTCCACGCTGTTTGAGGACATTGAGCAGACAACCTTCCGGGCAAGCTTGAAACGTTGGATAGTCAACTATATGTGTGGACGCCAGTCGTACGTGGAATTCAGAAATAAGAAGCCCATACCCCAAGGTGGGGTGATATCTCCGGAACTGTTTAACCTCTACCTCTCCTGTATTCCGCCCCCTCCAGACGGCATTGAGATCGTAACGTTTGCGGATGATTGCACGATCCTGGCGTCGGGTACCTATCCTGTTGAACTGTTTAACCTCTACCTCTCCTGTATTACGCCCCCTCCAGACGGCATCGAGATCGTAACGTATGCGGATGATTGCACAATCATGGCGTCGGGTATAGGTACCCTGATGACATCTGTGAGAGACTGAACAACTATTTAATCGATCTTACCACCTTTTTCGATTCGAGGAATATGCAGATTTCCGCCACAAAATCTACAGCCACTCTGTTCACCACATGGACGTGAGTTGAATGTCGTGGTCGACGGTAGCAGAATTCCGACCACAAACTGCCCTAAAATTTTAGGAGTCACATTCGACACTACATTCACGTCGTTCGCACACGCCACAGCTATCTGCGACAAGCTGAAAAGTAGGTACAAGGTCCTCAAGTCCCTTGCCGGCAGCACTTGGGGTACAGGTAAAGAAACCTTGTTGACCACATTTAACGCGATAGGTCGGTCTGTGGCAAGCTATACGGCTTCAGTCTGGCCCTCGAGATTATGTAATACGAATTGGAAAAAAATATAAACTTGCCAGAATGCCGCCCTGAGAACAGGGTGCCTCCTCAAATCTTCAGTGGACCATCTACATGAGGAGGCAAAGATTCTTCCCGTAAAGCAACACAATGAGATGCTTTCGTTGCAGTACATGTTTGGATGTAACCGTGTGAGCCATGCCAATCACCATCTTGTGGATAGGCCCAACTCATTCAGGCAGATCAGGAAAGATATCCATGCTCTAGAGGGAGAGGTCCAACGATACAGGAGAGAACCCCTAGATCAACAAGCATATCAAGCATGTTTGAATAGCATTCACACGGACGCAGTTGCCAAGGCCTTAAGCAATTATAGTGTGAATAAAGTACTCGGAATACATCCCCCATCTATCGCAGCTGAGGAGCGTCAGTTGCCACGACAAACCAGAGTAGTTTTGGCTCAACTACGCTCGGAATATTGCAGTCGCCTAAATTCTTATTGGGCGGAAATCGATCGCGCCGAGCATGACATCTGTCCAGTATGCGACAGAACACCTTTTCAACTGCGCCGCCAAACCTACCCATCTAACTCCAGTGGATCTGTGGCTACAACCCATGGAATCAGCCATTTTTCTGGAACTGGAGATAGACCCAGAGCCAGATTGAACAGAGGAACGAAGAGCCGATTCGTTTCAACGCGGCTTACCAAGCCGAGTACCATCAACCCGACTACAACAAGCCGATCACACCAAGCCGAGTAGCTTAACCCGATTACGCCAAGCCGAGTATCATCAACGCGACCATAATGAGCCGAGTGTCTGCAACTCGAACGCAAATAGCCGATTATCGTCAATCCGAGTATTATTAACATAAATACACCAAGCCTAGTTTCGACGATCGTGCCGACACCTGCCAACCGAGCCGACTACCACAACGTTACCTACATCCCACCTTGTCATGTCCTCGCCAAGCCGAAGACGATTGCTTACGGGACCACAGAAATAAGGCACCCAGCTGAGACGAATAAACAAGTACCCAAGAACAGTACCATATCATATCAGGTTAATATACACATGGTTATCATAATTTAAGCACCTAAGGGTGATAATAAATAATTGAATTGTCATCACTCGAGTGTTTTCCTAATGTTCTGTGGGTCCTTGAGTAGACCCTGGCTGTGACTGAACTTCGCCTTATATAAAATCCTCGTTATCATTCATACTGATGTAGTTACACAGGCAGTAAAAAGCTATTGTGTGAATGCCGTACTCGGAGACCATCCTCATCCATCGCAGCAGAAGAACCCCAGCTGACAAGACAAAGGTAAGTGGTTTTAGCCCAGTTGAAATCCGAACGATGCATCTCCTGATTCTTTAAGATGCTGGCAGTCCAGGTTACAGAATGGTCTAAAAGTTAAAAAAAAATACCGACGCTTCCTCACCATAGCTAAACATTTTCACTTGAGTGTAGCTTAAGGGCTGTTTGAAGTTTGGTTTGAAATTTTCGTCGAAGGCAGTGCATGTGATACTGATTCTGAATATAACGGCCTACGGTGACCAATTAAAATAGCTGTTGGGAACATTAACTATCGAAAAGAATGACTCCCAAATTATAGCCAGTTCCAAGATGGACTTTGTTAGACCCTTTCTTCAGGTACCTTCTTCGGAAAAATTCAAAACTTTTGCCAATTAGTTTATTTGAAGGCCTCGGATCATGTTTAAATTTAAGTAACTGGTAGTCGTTGTGAACATAACTATAAAATTATAACTTTTTAATGTATCTGAAGGACGAAAAACTTTTATAAAATCCGATTTTGATGAAATGATAAATTCTCCACCCTAATGTTATTTATTGTATATGCTTTTGTTTATAGGTAAACTTAACGTTTATAACCATAAATGACATGATATGACAACATAATACCTATTATTTAAATAGGGAAAAACTGAGGGGGCTTTATGCAGCCACGATATTCACTTTTAAACACACGAACAAACACATCCAAGCACACACACACTGTAAAGCCCGTGTGACACAACTGGAGAATATACAACAACATTTATTGATGTTTGTTCACATGCAGATTTTACCAACATATTGATAGTGATGCCTTTTTCTGGGGGTTTGAATATGGTTCGTCTTCTAGCAAAGTGTGAGTGTCCTTTTCAATATGCATGCATGCATACAAGTGTGTGTGTGTGTGCATGATGCGTTGTGGTAAAGCGAAATGAAAACCTCAGATCTATACATTATAACCATCCATCGCAAAATATGCCACACACACACGTTCGTATATAGGCAAAACCACAAAATTCAACAAACACTCACACACACATACACACAGTGATGCATGTATTCTCCTCACACAAACCTTTGCGTATAAACAGATACAAAGTTCCACCACCAATGATATAAATTTGCATAACAGCATGAATATGAATTTTACATTAACATTCATTCCCACAAGCCATAGGCAGGGATCACATCAGAATCGGAATCATCATCATCATCACGGTCGTCGTCGTTGTTGTTGTTGTTCTTGTTGTTGTAGTCATCCTCATCATTATTGTTGTTATTTTGATTATGATGATGGGCATGTTTGTCGGGCTATTTTTATAGGCCAGAGGACAGTGGTCAAGAGCGGTTTCTACCTGGTCTGGGCAATTTCTTTCCATTAGATCGTCTTAGACTGATTTTCTATAAAAAATTTTTGGTAATCTATAAGATGATCTGGATTTAATCTCAAAAGTTTTGCGGGGTTGGTAGTTGAAGGAATGGATCGACAGAGTCCAAAACTGTTGAATTTTTCTGAGGGTGTGGACCTTTATGGCCCTTTTTCGAACTTGAACTAAGTTTGGACAAAACATTACATGATGCAAAGTTTAGACTAAATTGGTTGGTTTGTTCAAGAGATGCGAACTTGTTCTAAGATTCGCAGAAATATTACGATATTCAAAGTTTGGAGCAACGTAGTATCCGGTACGAAAGTTGTACGAGGACTGCACGATAACTATCAATTGCACGTTTTGTCCGTTTAAACAGGCGCTGGTTTGAATCGATGTGTGAGAGCTCGCATTGTCATGATGCACAATGATTGGTCTTTTCTCGTTCATTTTTCGAATTTCTCGGGAGACTTCTGCTAAACAAATTGTAGTGTACCACTCAGAATTAACCGTCCTACATTTCTCAAACCGTATAGTCGCCACACGGTCAGGTTTGCCGAAGAAACAGGCGACCAAGAATCTGTAGAGTGGTCCAATATACCATCTCTGCAGGTGAATATGTCAAATCAGCGGATGTTGAGCATCGTAGTCCGAGCATTATTAACGGTAACTTGTCAACCCAGTTTGTATCCGTATGACATTTGATGGCATTTTTCAGAGTTCGGTGCCACCTCTCGATTTGTCCATTAGCCTGTGGATGATAAGACGTCGTGTGAATAACTTTTGATCCAATTACCTTAGCTAACTCTCGAAATAATTGGGATTCAAATTGTCGTCCTTGATCCGTTGTAATTTGCTTTGGAACACCAAATCTAACCACCCAGCCTTGTAGAAATGCAGAAGCCACAGTTTCAGCTGTGATGGATATGAACAGAACAGGATATGAACCTACAACGCTTTTGGTATGCCTTCCTACTTTTGAAATTTGGCAAGTAACACATGTTTTTGCCCAAGATGATATATAAGCTTTCATCGATGGCCACACAAAACGATCAGCTATAAGTTTAAGAGTGGATCGAGGTTATGGATGTGATAAACTAAATTAAATATTTCCCTTCGGAATCTCTTCCTGACAAAAGGTCGAATATTCTTTGTTGAACAATCGCAATATAATTCCTGTTCTGATTCGGTCATTTTGATTTTCTTGAGAGGAAGACTGTGTTCCGTAGATGATGACATTGAAATTAGTTCTTCATCAGTTTCTTGATCCTTTGCTAAGTACTTGAAATTAAATGAACTAGGCATTTCAATCGTATCCATTCTGGACAAGAAATCAGCTGTCACGTTATCTTTTCCTCGAATATATCGGATATCCGTGGTATGCTGACCAATGTAGTCTAGTTGGCGTAATTGTCTCGGTGATGCTTTTTCTGTTTTTTGTATAAATGCAAACGAAAGAGGTTTATGGTCGGTGTAAATCGAAAATGATTGCCCTTCAAGAAAATATTGAAAATGTTTCAGACCGGAATATGCCGCTTGTAGTTCGCGATCATACGTGCTATATCTGCGTTGCGTTTCTGAAAACTTTTTGGAATAGAATCCAAGAGGTACCCATTTGTCATTGACATACTGTTGAAGAACCGCATCCATACCTAAGTCAGATGCATCGACCCAAAGAGATATAGGCGCACCCTGGGCAGGATAAGAAAGAAGTATAGCATTTGCAAGTTGATTTTTGAACTCTTCAAATATATTTCTAAGATCTTGAGTCCATTCAATCTTCCGTTTGTCGTTCTTTTTCTGACCCTTCTTAACTTCATGAAGAGCGGCTTGTGTTTCGGCAGCGTTTGGTATAAATCGACGATAGAAATTGATAAGACCAAGAAATCGGCTTAAGTCCAAAACAGTTTCGGGTAACGTATAATTTTTGATCACTTCTACGCGTTTTGGGTTTGGGAGTAGACCTTCCGCTGTTACGAAATATCCAAGAAATCTTAATTCTGACCTAACGAATTCACACTTGGGGACATTAATGGTAAGTCCATTAGTTCGTAATCGCTCAAATAAGAAACGTAGATGTTTCTTATGTTCTTCCAAATTTGCTGAAGCAATTAATACGTCATCGATATATACGTAGCAAAAATCAAGACCTCTAAGGACCTCGTGCATGAAACGCTGAAATGTTTGTGCAGCATTGCACAAACCAAATGGCATTCGTGTGAATTCGAATAGTCCAATTGGTGTGGCGCTTGCTGTCTTCGGAATGTTCTTCTCCTCTACGGGAATTTGAAAATATCCCTTTACCAAATCGATCTTTGAAAAAATTGTCGTTCCATGCAAATTACTAGCAAAATCGTGTATATGCGGTATGGGATATCTATCTGGAACGGTTACCTTATTTAATGATGTATAGTCCCCACATGGACGCCATTCATTGTTCTGTTTGGGTACTAAATGGAGTGGGCTTGACCAATTGCTCATCGAGGGACAATAAATTCCAAGTTCCAAGTTCAAATTCCTTCTTTACAATGTTCAGCATTTCAGGAGACAATCTCCTAGGCCTGCTATGGACGGGCAATCCTTTTGTTTCAATGTGATGTTTCACGAAATGTTTGAGAGGACACCATTTATTAGACGGTTTAGTGATATCCTTGAATTCTTCTAAAAGGGAGTGGAAAGGGGAATCTCTTGGAGTCCTATTGCTTGTTACAGATGAAATTTGCTGTTCGTTATATCGAGCCCTTACCACGAAAATGATGTAAGCGACATTTTTTCGATTTTCGTTTTTTTACGTAAATCTATGAAGAATATTCCAACACACCATCTCCCAAATTTTTAGAACTCAGCCATGTACCGTTACGAAATTAGAGCAAAAACAATTTTGATGTAAGCGCCATTTTTGCTTTTTGTGTACATTTGTTTTTGACAGCGAATTGTCGCTTACATCAAATTGCACATTTACATACCATGTCGTTATTCAACTATATTAAAAGAAATGCGTTTTAATCTTATAATTCTTCGAATAAATACTTGCTATAAAATTAGTGTGCTTTGTTTTAAATTGTAGATAAGAATTACTCTAAAAATGATTTGTTTCAAATAATTTTTTTTGATGTAACCGCCACTTCTCAAAGTAAAAGCCTGATTGCGTGACAGCGAAAAAGATGTAAGCGACACAAACTACCGTTATATTGAAGATATTCCACAATTTTTTTTTTATTTTTTTAGTAAATAGGATTTAATAACAGAACTATACCAAATTTGAATAAACAATTTTGGTTATATCAAAAGTTATTCAATAAAAACCGTCTCCTGTAAAATTAGCTTTTTGTCGCTTACACCTTTTTCGCGGGAAGGGCTCGATATATTGAGCATACAATTTTCATGTTTGTTTTCTTGTCAATTAGGCAGTGTTTTCTAACATCAACTAGCAAATCGAAATGCTTCAGAAAATCGGACCCAATAATTGATTGTGGTACGTCAGCAATTATAAATGGTCAAACCAAATTTCTTAGCAAACCAAGATTCAGCTCTAGAATTTTTTCACCATAAGTACTTATAGTAGTGTTATTGGCGGCTTGGAGCTCCATGTCATGAAGCGTTGAAGGTTTTTGCAAAATTGAAGCGGGTATCACAGACACATCCGCGCCGCTATCCACGAGGAACTGCTGATTATTATGTATGTCTCTTAAAATTAGGCGACATAGCTTCAAACCCCCTTCATCCGTCACAATAGACGAAGGAGTTTTTAGTTTTCCGTCTTATATGTACACGGTGGGCGACACTTGGATGCCTTACTTCCAAATTTCAAATGATACCAGCATAGACGTCCAGAAGTATTACGAGATTGACTGGAATTTCGATTTCTGCTCTTCTTGCACAAGGTCCAGCGTTAATTGACAGCTTATCGATTTGTTTCAAAATTTCACCCGCCTGACCTTCAATGCGACCCAACCGCGAACACGAATTCTCCTTACTAACTTGTGATATTGATGAATTGCCGAGTTGGTCATTATTTTAATCCGCCATGATTGCAAGTTTGTCCAACCTGTCGGTACTTACGGATAAGACTGTTTTTGTCATGGTTGGTAAATGTTGAAAACACAAAGATTTGAGAGTGTAGTCTGATACTTTCCCTGATGATAGCTGGCGCATCTCCCTTAGTACGGCAGATGGTTCTCTATCGCCCATTTCGACATTCTCCAACAATTTCTGCAATCTTCTTTCTTGAGAATCTTGAAATTCAGCTAGCATTGCCGTCTTTAATGCTTCATACTTATTGCCGGATGGGGGATTATGGATGATGTGACTTACAGTGTTGAGAATATTCGTTTCAATTGATCCAACCAATGTATGGTATTTCGTTTCATCCTGCGTAATTCCAGCAGTAAAAAATTGGCTTTCAATTAGGATTTGTCTTCCAAAATGGTGGGATTTTTACACCAACCCGAGATATTCCAATCGGTGGAGATGAAGAAGCAGAGGAAAATTGTTCGTCGTCGAAATTCGCCATTATTAATCAAATTGTCTCGGGTCACCAATGATCCAACCAATGTATGGTATTTCGTTTCATCCTGCGTAATTCCAGCATTAAAAAATTGGCTTTCAATTAGGATTTGTCTTCCAAAATGGTGGGATTTTTACACCAACACGAGATATTCCAATCGGTGGAGATGAAGAAGCAGAGGAAAATTGTTCGTCGTCGGAATTCGCCATAATTAATCAAATTGTCTCGGATCACCAATGTAGAAAACGAGGGTTTAATATTTTCTAACAAAATTTTATTTGATTAAAATTCCAAATTACATGAACGAATGTTTCTAACTGAATAAAAATTATTTTGGATAATTTTCACAACATTGACAAACAAAAAATAAATATCAACGCCTACGTGATTGAAAATATTTTTTAAACATAAGCAAGCCTTTTTGAGCAATTTTTAAATAGTGATCGATCTAACGAGAAACCCCTATTCTTGCGGCCATGATTTCATACAATATCATATGTTAGTTGGTGGAAGAAATGCCCAGACATGCCTCTATCTCACGGTATATAACATGACGATCTTGTATTATCCGTTCACGCACGTCTTCATTTTTTTTGTGGCACAACGGCCATTGTGGACAACCCTCACGACCTTAGTTTTTTTTTAGCAAGTGTTGGCCATGATTGAATTCATTAAACCAGTTTTTCATAGTACTAAAGGATGGCCCGGGTGACGTAGGGGATGGAAGATACCAAGCAACGGTCCTGACCGGTTTTAACATGGCAAAGCCCAGTATTTATCTTGGTCCCTCTTTCATCCCAAGTGGACACTGACCTCCCCGTGTTGTCACCTGGGGAACTGCCTTTAACACCCGTTAAAGGTAGTGAGCTAACATGTGCCGCGCGTTCACCCATAAGAACGTTAAAAACTTGGATTTGGGCGTCGGGTTAGTAACCCTCCCCTAGAAAAAACAGGCTACTATGAAAAAACGAAAGAAAAGAAAAACAAACCCCTCTAAAGTTGACGAACCCCGCAAACGTTTTAAGGACCATGATCTGTGAATCTGCACCTGGAATGTTCGCACTCTTTATAGAGAAGGTGCAGTCTTCGCATTGGCAGACGTACTTGAAAAGTACAAGACCGATATTACTGCCATACAGGAATCGTATCGAGATGCAGCGATTGCGTTGGCTAGGCCATATCATAAGAATGAGCGATGATGAACCCGCTAAAAAGGCGTATGAATACATGCCACATGGCGGTGCACGCAGAATTGGCAGGCCAAGGAATAGATGGCGCAAACAAGTGGATGATGAGATGATAAGGCGCGGTATTCCAGAGTGCAAAGCAACAAATAGAGAGGAATGGAGATCTCTTCTTAGTTCGGCCTATAGAACAAATGTTCTGTAATGGGCCAGCTAAGTAAGTAAGTAAAGGATGGCCCTTTATCGACATGCAAAGATTAAATTTTATCGATGTACTCTTGCTGTGATTATCCACGTCTAAAGTTGTGAAAAATCATCGGACCAAGATGTTCACAAGTAAATTAAATTTTTTTGCAAAGTGATTTTTTCAAATCGCTGTAAACAAGACAACACATGCTCGTATGTCAAACTGTCCTGAGTACGCTTAGGATAAAAGCTGTCAAACGTTTCTAATAAATGTCAAAGAGCGTCTGGCAACACTACGTATTGCCAAGGCCAGAAATTTATAGAGTTCCCTATTTGTTTGCGTTGCTACAACAACAACATATACTAATCAATCATTCCCTAAGGTTTAATAGGTCGTTATGGAGTCCTTAGAAAAATTATGTTTCCATAACCTGAACACACTCTCAGTCTCTGTTACCAGATTACCTTGCTCGTATCTACAGGAAGATGTGCCTGCACCAAAGCTTTTATCGGTTTGTGTTTAATTCTTTGGTACAATTTTCGCTCTTAATTATCGTTCCTGTACATCGTGATTTTTGACACTCTTTCTGATGTGTTATCTTACCAAGGGGTGCTTCAATTAACTGAAGTCGAGCCCTTCAGTTGTGCTCTTAGATTTCGGATGTCCAACTTCCGACAACAAGGTAGTGATCCGGGTCGATATTTGCTTTTCGGCAAAAAGACTTTGTTACTTACTTAGTTGACCTATTACAGAACATTTGTCCTATAAGCCGAGCTAAGAAAAGATTTCCATTCCCAGCCCCGACATACGACATATTGAGGGTTTTCCATGGAGTATATCTCGAAAACCAATTAGAAAATTCTTTTGCTGCCTTAATCAAAATTTTGCATTAATATTTTATTTAAATTTTCTGCTAAATAATGGAGAAAAATTTATTGTGGTGCGTCATAAAGTGCTAATATCTGCTATAAGTAACATTCTCACCTGAATTTTTTCCTATCATTAACAACGTTGTCGCTGAAAACAACCGTAAAAGAAATTAATGCTCAAACATTGGTCATACGGTATTTAAATCTGCTGTAATTTGTATAGTATATTGTACCCTCAGTCTTTAGGCTAACGATAAAATGTACCTCATTGAAGTAATGGTCTTACACTTCTCATATTTTTTAAAGAAATCCGCTTCAAATAATTTGTAGTCGATTTAGCCCAGTTCGTCCGTCTAATAAGTCTCGAATAGATCAACCGATCAACTTTGAGTCATATCGGTGCACTACTTCGGAATCATGATTCAATTTTTCGTCTGTAAGTCAATGGCCCAAAAGCTCTAAATCTTACGGTGACCAACTAAAATAACGGTTTGACATGAAATATATCAAAGGAGTGACTTCTAAAATTGGATCCACTTCCAAAATGGACTATACTTGTCCTATCTTTCAGGTACGTTCTCTACAAAAGTGCAAAACTTTTGCGCTTTTATCGAGCACAACATAAGCATTTGTATCCCGAAAGTTTCGATATTCTAATCGGAAAGGACACGAAATTCTGAAACTTTCTTACTATACAATTTTGGTTTTGTAGCTCGTATTCGTTCTGTCTATAGATAAAAGTCTCAACTCACACTGGCTGAGGGTATATTTTTGTCGGTAAATCCGACTAATACTTTTTTACTTGTCATCCAGAAAACAATGGTTATGAAGAAGTGATTCATTTTTGTACAGTTTTTTATGTCATCGAGTCCATAAACATCTACTCGTACAATTATAATAGAAATAAGTCGGAACAACACCCAACTTAACCTATTTTGTCAGGACTTTTCGCCGAGCTTTTTTCCAGAGATATTTTTCGACCATGTTTCTGCAAATCCCAAATAGTCACAAACAGTACTGCGCCGACTCCTAATGAAAATGTTTTCTTTTTTTCTTCATATAATTTTTGGAATTTTTTAGTTGGCTTGCTCGGTCCCTATCACTTCTGGTAAAATAGCAAAGTTTTGGTGTTTTTATGATAAAGAAAAATATTATTTTCTCAGCCAGATTTGAAAAAAGGGGCCGTAGATAATTTTTGATGGGAAATATTCGATACGAGTCTAATTTGCACTTGCGGATTCGAGTTATTCTTCTTTTTTGTGGTATTTATTTAAATTAATTAATAACACTGTGTGTAATTTTTTGAGTCATGGCAAATTAACCATATTCTGACACCGCAGCGTGATAGAAGACGAAAAATAAGAAGATACGTGTCCCTGCGTTTTTCCCTGTTACTTCGACTTTGGCGGTTATGGGCCGCCAATAACCTGAGGCCTTGAAGTCAAAAAGGATCATTTTGTCACGCTCATCTCTTCTAAACAGCTAAGAATTTTGGTTTTCTTGTGGAAGCAAAGTTGTAGCTCTCGTCTTAGAGAATAATAATTGTGAACACATAGAATCCATTCAACCTCATCTTCAAGATCAAAATCGTTAAGGTTAAATTTCCGTTATAATTTTTTCTCGTATTCTACAGATTTGAAACCGATTCAAATTGAATCAAACAACCAACTACTTTTTAATACATACGAACTCTGTAGAAACGGTTAAAAATAGCAACAAAATCAATTTTTTATCCTCTTTTTTCGGCTTTTGCTCCATATTAACTAAACCATTAAAAATTCAAGAAACCAATCGACCACAATAATCCAGCAAAGATTTCAGTAAACAACTTTCTGGAACATCCGAACTCTTTATGAACGGTTTTTGAAGGTCAAAATAGCAAAAAACTTTAGAAAATATTCGATGGTATTTACACTTTCATACGAGCAAAATGTGCCTCATGGAAATAATTGTTTTAGACCCCGATTTAGCAATGTCCGTCCGTCTGTCTGGTTGGAGTGCACGATAACTCTCGTACGGATTACTCGATTTGGTCCAAAAATTGGCTTTCGTTTTATTTTGTCCAAACTTAGTTTAAGTTCGAAGATGGGCCAAATGGGTCCACTCCTTTGGGCACCTCCCCAACAAAAGTACAACATTTTTCGCAAAAATTATGCGCAGGATAACCCTTGAAGGGGCTTAAAGATTTGATTCATATTTTGCACGAGACACAAATCTTGTTCGACACAAAATTTCGGAAAACTACAGTTTAAGACTACCTCTCGATTCGTTTACATTTTTCTTGCAACATGTTGCGCTCAAACGCCTTTCACGATGGCACAAGTAGTTTGAGTGGCAAATCCACTTTTTGACAAAATGAACCGAAAGGTGTAAAAACCCGCACGAAATATTTCTTCGAATATTAAATGAAATTCGAAGGTGGTGCTTATAGGTCCACTCATTCCGGTACCTCCCCCACAAGAGTTAAAAAAATATTCGCAAAAATGGCACGCGCAATATCTCATAAACGGAGCAAATGAATTGGTCCAAACTTTGGACCTGGAAATATTTTGTCCAAACTTAGTTTATGTTCAAAAGTGGACCCTACTTGGGGTACCACCTACAGAAATGTTCAGCAGTTTTGTGCGGTTAAGGGTCTGTTCGAGGATCCTTTGGAAGCTTTTACCGAAATAGGCTCTGTTTACAGCGATATTATGTTTTTTGTGTGCATGTTTCCAGATATAATGGACCAAAAGCTCTAAATTATATCGTGACCAGCTGAAATGAAAGGTGGGCGCGATACCTATCGATACGAATGACAACAAAAATAAGACCCACTTCCAACATGGACTGTTCCATTCCTTTAGGTACATCCTTAGCAGCACTTTTGAGCTTTAATCCAAATCCATATGTTTGTTGGTTCATACGCCTCACATTTTGGAAATTCCCTAAATACATAGGTTTTTTTTGTTTCAAATCACACAGGCTGAGGGTATATCTCTGTCATCAAAGCCGAATGACACTTGTTTTCTTCGTTTTTTCATAGTAGGATGCTTTTTTTTCTAGGGTTGTGTCGCTAACCCGACGACCAAACCCAGGTTTTTTTCGTTCTTATGCGTGAAAGCGCTATGTTAACGGCAGTTCCCAAGGTGACACCACCGGGGGTCAGTGGCCACTTGAGATGAAAAAGAGACCATAATAAATCCTGGGCTTTGTCATGTTAAAGTTCAGGACAGTTCCTTCGTATCTTTCATCCCCTACATTATCTTCGGCGAAAAGGCTGTATTCCGTATATTACAAATTGATCAAATTTGGTTTCTTATCTCTTGAGTGGGTGACAGTCAGCTGGTGCTGCTAACTATGGTTTTAACCGCTGCTAAGCCTTGATGCTGGTTATTTCTACAGTTGGACCGTATTAAAATCACATGGAATAATTTGTCATGGGCTGGACATCCATCAAATGTTCTTTCTAAGCGCTCGTCGGGGCTTGGACGCCGAAAGACCGATGTAAAGGATTTGAGTTTTTATTTGTATTACAGCTGGTCTTTCATTCACCGCAGTGGTCCTGGAAATTAGATGTTTCAGCCTCCAGCGTACCCAAGGCCAAATTCGTATCTTCTCGCAGGAAAGCTATAGCACAATGTCACATATTGAGGTGACTCCCGTAGTAAAGTTGGTCCTGCTGTTTGCAAATACCTTCGAAAGAAAGTTGATATAACTTAACCAATGATTTTTAACGTAAGAACGTTGGACGATGTATATTACACAGCCATATCACAATGCTTTGCCTTTAGGTCTACAACATGTCACTGTGCCAAATCAAAAGTATTCCCTTCGAGTATAGTATCACATGCATTTCATACACCGCTATCATGGACGCAATGATGATGAGGAGGATGGCGATGATGATAGCATCAACGTCGACAATGATGCCAACGAAGCCGCTGGAGATAATAATGATGAGTCTGATAATTGGGCGTTTACAACGTCTGACCGCAATGTGTTGCAATTTATTTTTTGATGTTGCCGATTAATTCTTAACAGTGGCATTTTGATGGTCGGTCGGTCCATTCAGTCGCATTCATAGACAAACCGCACACGAATAGATAGGCAAACCCGCGCGGACACACACACATGCCTCATTCCATCCATAAGCCAGCAACACACATTCGTTTGGGGCCCAAATATAGTTTGGCTTTTTGTATTAAATAGAATTTCCGCAGATAAACTGTATTTGACAAGTGAATTGCAGCGAAAAACAAAAACAAAAATATAAAACATGAAAGAGAATCGTGAATCGTTCGTATAGGCAGCAAAAACTAACAACAAACACAACAAAGCTATAATATTGTAAAATGGTGGGAGCGGGGCTTGGTTTTTATGTTGCTTATCTTGACCCAATGTACCGGCATCAAAATTGTCTTCATACAAGTAAACACAACGAGGCTACCTCGACTGGTAGACAGATAGCCACATAGCAAACGAAACGGGTTTTTTGCCTCGTTTATACACGAGTTTTGGTTATTTAAAGTGACATAAGTGTGCATTGTTGTGTGTGTGTGCGCGTTTTGTGTCACTGGTTTTTACTGCACCGCATGCGGTTTGCAAAACCCCAAAATCCCCTGCAACGGTTTATGGTTTTTATCAATGTTCGAATATTTGCTCACTCCCTGTCTCTTCCATTGAGTGCCTCCCTCGGCTGTCATGTATGCATTTGTTATCAAACAAAGGTCAATTTTTAAAATATGCTTTACAGGGCAAACACACACACGCCGGCACAGAGTCATCCTAGGCATAATAATAAATGCAGTGACAAGTAATTCAAAATTCCCCTGTGAAAAGAGGAACTTTTGAAAATTTGAAGGGAGATTGGAATTTTTAAACGGAATTTAAATTGGAAGTGAGTTTTTAAGAATTTTTATACATATGGTTGCAAAAAAGGTTAAGAGTTTTATATTTAAAATTTTAAGTGGGAAAACAAGGGAAAACTGTATGGGCTGTGTAACCAAAATCTTTTTCCCCATTAATTATGTATTGGGAGAGATTTTATGGCTATTATTTGAATATATATATATATATATATATATATATATATATATATATATATATATATATATATATATATACATAAAAAATATGTATATATAATTGGATTGGAACACAAAAATATTGCGGAGGAGATAGCTGAAGGAATGAATCGACATAGTCCATTTTGATATATTTTCGATTGGTATGGTCCAATTATTTCATTGACCATAGGCTTGAGTCGTTCGCATAATATCCTTGACACTATCTTGTAGGTAATAGGGAGAAGACTTATGCCCATATAGTTAGAGCCTACAGTTTTATCACATTTAAGGTTCCAATCGTTTAAGTTAGTCACCATGTAATTTAGAGCTTTTTGACTATTATGTCAGCAAGCATGGACTTTCCCACAAAGAACATAATAACGCTGTAAATGGAGCCACAAGGAGAAGCAAAGGAAATTTAAACAGAATATTGATCGTTTCAAGAGTTACCGTGCGCTCCAGGCACTACACATGGTGCCGCAGTGCTTTTTGTGAACTTGTCCCTGATCAGAAATTGTGCCTTCGCAATGGGGCAGAGAATACAAGATCTTGCAAAAATAATCAAAGCTATTCAAAACCAGGGCCCTATTCCACGAAACAACTTATCGTTTTTCACTTATCAAAAATTACACGAAAAAAAAACGCCTCTCTAACATATGCCCCAAACATATTTTGCAGCAAACCAGGGTTTCAAAGTCGAGGTAATTTTGCCACGACTCCGACTCCAGACCAGTTTTTTTTCACGACTCCGACTCCGGGTCGACTCCGAGTGTGAATTCGTATAACACTAAAATTAATAAAATGTGCACAAATTTTTAGCTTTTCCCTATATATTATAATCTGTTACTTTTTATACCCTCTCTTTGATACGACCAAAAATGTGCCTCATCGAAATAATGGGTTTAGACCCCAAGTATGCTTGTACGATATCCGTTTCAAACAATTTTGAGTAGATCTAGCAATGTCCGTCCGTCCGTCTGTCAGTCTGTCCGTCTGGCTGGCAGGTACGCACGATAACTCTCGAACGGATCAATCGATTCGGTTCAAATTTTGGGTATCCAAATATTTCGTCCAGATTCGATTTAAGTTCGAAGATGGACCAAAAAAGTGTTTCCATTTGCACAGGCTGAGGGTATATCTCTGTCGGCAAAGCCGACTGATACTTTTTAACTTGTTCCTTACATATTCTTTAGAAAAGGCGTTAATTCGAATATAATGCTTAACTACAAAACATAAATATGAAGTGAAATTTTTTTTTTAAATTTTCAAAGTATAAGAAAATGACATGGCAACACTAATCATAAAGACAACATGCGATAAAAATTCTAAGCAACTCATGACCAAGACTTAAACTGGATGTAAGCCAATGTGCTTAGCCTTAAAAAGAAACCCCAGTTGTAAAGCCCAATAAAAGCAATTTTTAATTGTTTACGAGAAAAGTTGTAACGTGACCGTTTCATACAATTCTCACATCTCATTCGACCCGCATAGCTACCCATCCCACCTTAATATTTCCATTATACCGTCAGTATCAAACTTACAAACTTACCCCATACTCAATAGTGGCCTATCATCCATCATATAACATATGTTGGGTTCAGTGCAGTCAACCATAATCCCATTCAATAATAATTCTCATTCACTTCGTGCAACCACCCGAATATGTATTCTGGTTTTATTCACCAAAGTCGTCGATCACCAGCCGAACAAAGTACGAACAGACTTGTGGCTCGTCCGCAGTCTACCATACTACTTAGGTACGATCCGACCCAGCTCATAGCAAGCTCCCTTCTCATAGCAAGCTCTCAGCTCATAGCAAGCTCCCAGCTCATAGCAAGCTCTCAGCTCATAGCAAGCTCCCAGCTCATAGCAAGCTCTCAGCTCATAGCAAGCTCTCAGCGCTTAGCACGCTATCAGCTCTTAGCAAGCTCCCAGCTCATAGCAAGCTCCATTCTCTTAGCCAGCTCCCATTAAGCGATCTCTTCCCCCACAGCAACCCGAGCCGAGCTACATACCACACGATTGCCAACGAGCCGACAGCAACACGAATACCATTGGGCCGAGACACATACCCAAAGAGCCGACAGCAATCCGAATGCCACAGAGCCGAGCCACATACCCCACGATTGCCAACGAGCCGACAGCAACCCGAATACTACAGAGCCGAGCCACACACCCGACGACTGCTGCGTTGACAGTCACCCGAATAGCCGACAACATCTGAATAAATCAGAACCGGCGCAAGCATACACGATTATCATCGAGTCAACAACAACAACCCGTCTACCATTGAGCCCACATCTAAAACCCGATCACCATCGAGCCGATTACAACAACCCTATTGTCATCTATCCATTGGTTATCTAAGATACATCTCATCCATATTGCTCACACATATTGTTCGTCTATCAAACACCAAGAGATTTATAATAAACATTGAAATTGTAAACACTCGTGGTTTACTTAAGGTTTGTGGGTCCTTAGGTCGACCCTCGCAGCGACTGAGCTTACCTCAGCCCTAGTCAAAAAAACTTGTTATAAACTACGAAATTTTTTGGTAGATTTTTTCTTCATCTGAAATGGGGAAAAAATATTACGAAGCTTTGTGGCAAATGACCATCTACGAAACAATGTTTTTATTAAAGCGTTTTGCGGTACGAACTTTAGCTAGAAAACGATACCCATTGCCATATATTTTTGTGGCCGATTTCTAAATGTATTTTCTAATTTTTAGTTTATATGCTGCATACAAAATGCAAAACATTTTTGCCTTCCAACGCTTATATCTAAGGCAGTATTATACCAATGAACTTGAAAATTTGACCACATAATCTATTCTACAAGGGGCACTAAAAACCTTCAGGTCTAGGCAACACGTAGTGTCGCCAGGAGTCACTTGACATTATTTTTGGAAAGTTTGACAGTTTTTAGCCTTAGCGTACTTAGGACAGTTTGACATACGACCATGTGTTGGGTAGTTCACAGTGGATTGATGGAGACACCTCCAAAACTCTACTGACTACGAACATCGTTGACCATGCCTTTTTTCTTGATGTGCTGGAATCAGATGAAGTCATTGGATCCCCAGTCACGGCTGTACAGCACATGACTTATCAATTCCATGTTTTATCCGGTCAAACAGGCGCTGGCTTGAATCGATGTGTGAGAGCTCGCATTGTCATGACAGAACGATTATTCTTCTATTGTTCGTTTTTTGAATTCCTCGGGAGACTTCAGGCAAACAAATTGTAGTGTAAAACTCAGAATTAACCGTCCTACATTTCTCAAGCCGTACAGTCGCCATACGGTTAGTTTTGGCGAAGAAACAGGCGACCATTCGCTTCGAAGGTATTCTTCCATTAACAGCTTTCGGTGGATTTGGCTCGCTTTCGAAGGCCCAAACGAGCCGACAGCAACGGTCGACTCCTGTCTTGTTTCGGGCTCCTAAGCATAGATCCAAGACTCGTCGTCAGCGACGATATTACAAGTGTTGTTTAAAGCACCACCATCGTATTTATACACAATTTTTTCGCACAAATCCACAAGAGCCTTTTTTAATCGATTGGCCAATTTTGCTGGATCTAGCGAGAAAAATCCATTTTTGCCGCCAGGTATTCATGCAATATCAAATGTTAGTAAGTGGAAGAAATACCCAAGGATGTCTCTATCTCACGGTATATAACATTGTGATCCTGCATTCTCCGTTCACGAACGACTTAATTTTATTCTGGTACCACGCCCGATTTTGGGCGGCCCTAACGACGTTCGTTTTTTTGAGAATGTCGGCCACGATTGGATTCATTAACCCATGTATTAGTTTATATCCATTTCTGTAAAATAATGCAGCTAAATCCTTGAAAACTCCCGAAAATCGGGTGGCACCGTTCTAGGTGAGGCAATCCAAAATGTGGACCAGTGCTGACACATTTCGGGGAAAAGTTTTGTAGGTCCAAAGAAGTCTCAATACCAATCTTCAACCATTTTTTCATACAAAATGGTGAAATAAATCAATAAAACGGCAAATAAATCAATTTTAATTTACTTATATTTATGTAGCTTAAGCGCCAGTGTTCGAAATTTCGAACACCACTTTCCGGGAAAACGAAATATTTTTTTGAGTTGATTTTTGACATCAGTGGGTCCTAATTACCCTAAACAAGTAAAAAAAGTATGAGTCGGCTTTGCCGACAGAGATATACCCTCAGCCTGTGCAAATTGAAACACTGTTTCACAAAAAACTTATGTATGTATTTAGAGGCTTTCAAAATGTTGATCGTATGAACCGACAAAAATTTTGATTAGGATAAAAGTTCAAAAATTTTGCTGAAAAGGTACTTAAGGGAATGGACCGACATAGACCATGGGGGTGCCATAGGGGGTTTTTACACCCTTCGGACTGTTTTCTCAAGAAGTATGGACTTGCCCCTGAAACAACTTTTACCATCGTAATTGAGGCAGCGAATGTAAGTTGCCTCAACAAAAATCAAAGTGATTCAATAGCAGATCTTAAAGTGAACTTATCCAAAATTTTGTGTTTTTGGCATGGGGTGGACAAATGTAGTCCATATTCGAACATGATCTATATCTGGTAGATATTATGAAAATGTGTAAAGTATGGACCAAATCGATCACTCCCATCAAGAGTTATCGGGTGCACAATTTTTCCGAATATTTTTGAACTTTTGTTGGGTAGGTACCTGAAGGAGTGGACCGATATGGCTTATCTACGAACTTAAAGTATGTTTGGAAACAATATTACGAAGGCCAAATTTTGGCCGGAATCGGCATTTCCGTTCTTGCGCTTCCACCCATAAACATGGTGTCATAGGGTTTGTTTTATCAACTTTCTGGCTATTTTTTCATGAAGGATGGACTTGCCCCTGAGGAAACTTGTACCTTCGTATAGGGGACAGTGAATACAAGATGTTACAACAAAAACCAAGGCGATTCGAGAGCAGGTCCTAAAGTGAACTTTTCCGAAATTTTATGTGGGAGGTACTAGAAGGAGTTTACCGGTTGAGTCCATATTGGAACCTTATCTAAGTCTGGTAGAAATTTCATAATGTGCAAAGTATGGACCAAATCGGTTACTTCCTTCAAGAGTTATCGTACGCACAAATTTTCCGAACATTTTCGCACTTTTGTGGGGGAGGTACCGGAAGGAGTGGACCGATATAATCCATTTTTGAACTCAAACTAAGTTTGGACAAAATATTACGAAAGCCAAATTTTGGACCGAATCGGCAGATCCGTTCGAGAGTTATCGTGCGATCCAACCACTACACACGGTGTATAGGGTTTTTTGTAACTTTCAGGCTATTTTCTCAGGAAGTATAGAATTGCCCCTAATGAAACTTACAGCGTCGTATAGAGGACAGCGAATACAACGTGCTTAAACAAAAATCTAAGCGAATAGAGACCAGGTCATATACTGAACTTTTCCGAAATTTTGTGTGGGAGGTACCCGAGGGAGTGGACCGATTGAGTCCATATTGGAACCTCATCTAAGTTTGGTAGAAATTACACGATGTGCAAAGTATGGACCAAATCGGTTATTCCCTACAAGGGTTATCGTGCGCACAAGTTTTGCGAAAATTTTTGTACATTTGTGGGGGAGGTACCTGACGGAGTGGACCTATATGGCCCATCTTTGAACTTAGATCGAATCTGAACAAAATATTTCGATACCCAAAATTCGAGAGTTATCGTGCGCACCAGCCAGACAGACAGACAGACGGACGGACATTGCTAGATTTACTCAAAATTGTCTGAAACGGATATCGTACAAACATACTTGGGGTCTAAAACCATTATTTCGATGAGGCACATTTTTGGTCGTATCAAAGTGTAAATACCCTCTTTAGCCTAAAGGCTGAGGGTATAAAAAGTGCTTTGTTTTTAAAATATAAATAAAAAATTTGTCTCGGTGCGATATGGGTTAAACAAGTTTTTCATAGTGATACAGGATGTTCCTTTATCGAAATACAAAGATTTCATTTGATCGGTGCAGTTTTGGCGTTATTATCCACGTCGAAAGTTGTGAAAAATTATGGTCGAACATGTTCACAAGTAAATTCCATTTTTTTTTGCAAAAAGAATTTTTCCGAGTCATTGTAAAGAACACATGGTCGTATGTCAAACTGTCCTAAGTACGCTTAGGCTAAAAACTGTAAAACTTTCAACATAAAAGACGCCTGGCGAAACTGCGTGTTGCCTAGGCCAGAAGGTTTTTTAGTGCGCCTCGTATTTATAATTTTTCTACAATTTAAAAGTGGGGATCACCCCTCAAACTAAAAATTTGCGCACACATTCTGAACGTTGGCGTCCTTTATTACTTTTACCCGATCCTACAAACAATTTTCGGGTGTACAAAAATACAAAATGTCATCTTGTGTTACTTTTTCAGTTCAAGAACAGCAAGGTCATGGAAGGAACTGAGCTAGAAGGACAAAATTGTTCGACGAGATTCCTCACTCTACTTTACTGAAAACATGTCATCTCAAAATGATGAGACAATATCTCCAAAGCTATTTTCTCAATCATTGTTGGGGTCAATCAAAAAATGCATTACGACATAACTCAGAAATTTCAGCTATGTGATCCTTTGGGGTTTTATTAATATACTCAATAGGGGCTTTCATTCCAAAAGGGAATTTTCTATCCCCAGACTTTCCTTGACTTCCATTTTGTGTCACAGGGTATTCAGTAGGATTTCCATAGAAGACAAGGATGATTTCTCGTAAGAAAACAAAACCAAAAGACCAGTTAGTCTTCTGGAAAGAGGTTAAAGGTCTAATCTTAATTCGATTGTCATCGAACTTTACTTTTGTTTGAAAACATTTACAGGATCAATTGGAGTAACAAATAGGGATAAATAGACTAGACTTCAGAGGATAGTAAATATCCTGTGAATTGTACTCTAACTTAGTATAATATACCGTTTGTACTTATGCTTTCTTATAGCTTTCTTTTAAAATAATGATTTTTGATGTGCCGAATTTAATGTTATATTTTTATAACGTTGAAAAAAATTTTCCCTGGAGACTCCGACTCCAGCAAAATTGCTCGACTCCGACTCCGAAACCCTGCAGCAAACATATATTTGTTTGCAATCAGTCCCAAACATGTTTGAGTCCTGCAAACAAATATATGTTTGGGTGCAAACAAATACAAACCCAAAAGCCACAAAAGAAAACCAACACATACACCAGTGGGCGCTTTCTACGCACATTGAATTGTATGCTCACTTGCTCTAAGTAAGCGCTCATTGTCTATCTCAAACATATACAAACATTTATCAAAGGTGGTGGTTTATTGAAAGGTATAGAAAAAGAGCGAAAGCAACAACAGACACATAGGTACATAAAAAATTCCAAAAAAATTCATAACAGTCTTTAATAAAAGAAATACCGAAAGAGATAATTTATAAAAAGTACCCAACATACCAAAAAAGCTTGAGAATTATATTAAAACAAGCTTACCAACATAAGCTGTAAGCTTATAAAACACTTGAGAAATGTTTTGTTAAAAGCTTATGTCATAATTATAGAAAAATCGAAACGTAACCCTTGTTTATAAGCTTACCCCTGTAATTGTAGAACAAGCTTATGCAATTAATATTATCCTAAGCTTACCCGTGCAATTGTAAAATAAACTTACATATTTTTTTGTATTTTTATTGAAATTTTATTAGTTCAATTCACATTATATAATGTATAATGGTTTTTATTTATATCATTGTTATTTTTAATTTAAATTAAGTTCAATAGTAATTCAAGTTTTCAATTTAAATATATAATAAGTATAATATACTAATATACATATTATGTTCTATTTACATTTCTGTTTTTTTGGTTTTATAATTGTTTCGCATCTCTATACGATTTTTAGCGAATTGAAAGAATGTTCGAGTATCTTTAGTAAATGTGTCTTCGGTGTTACCCAGTGATAAAGCTGTATCTATAAAAAGTAGAAATTAATATTCTTTCAGATAATTTTGTAAATAAATCTTACTTCGTATAGCTTTTGCTGTGCTCAAATTTCGCACACTTCTCTTTGTATCCGTTCCCTTCCAACATAGCTGTTCTCCAACGTTATCCGTTATTAGTTTCCTCCAGCAATTTCTTACAAAATTTGGTGCTTTGGCAACAAGTTTTAGTTCATTTTCCTGAAAATAAGACACAAGAATAAATTACATCTTTTGTACGCTCATTGTGATCTAAATTGTACGAATAAGAATCGAACTTACTAAAGAAATAAAATTTTCGCTATTTTCTTGAAGACCTTTTTGGAATTCTAAGAACGCCTCAATATCTTTAAACGGCTCTAAAGGCATCAACATGCTATTTGTTCTAGTCTTTTCTTTTTTGCGCCCCTGCAACTCCTTGCGCAAACTTTGAACTTCACTGGTTAGCCTAACGAACATAGGTTGAATTGCTGCTATTACTTTATGTACTATTTCTGTAAATAAAATTATGATTATATCTATTAGTTAAAAATCATAAACATTTTTAATAAAGTTGTTATTACCTTCAGTATGTGGTATATTCGTCTGGACATTTTCTTTAATTGAGGAGGGTTCCATAATTTCGTTTTCTGCTTTACAAAATGTTTACTGAAATCTTCAGGCATTGTGAATTAACGGTAAGAAAACAGTTTTGCTGTCATTAGAAAAAGAAACCATTTTAGCTATTTCAGTTAAAAAGTGCATCTGAGTTTTCTCGGAGATTGATAAGTTCGCTGACTCCCATATATTCAAGTGAGTAGATTTAAGTGGATAGTTAACATTGGTTCCAAATGAAGTACTTTTAATACAAACACTTTTAGCTCTTCCGTACAGTCAATTGATGACACTTTAAAAATTTCTTGTCCAACGGTATAATAGTTGTTAGGTGGAAATATTGACAAGTACATTTTTTCATTATGAACAAAAGTATTTGAATTCTTTTGTAGCTTCTCATAGTCCTTTGAATGTGAACTGTTTATACGCTCTTCAACCTACAATTGGGCGGATATGTGGTTTTTCTTTTTTATGAGTCGTTTTAATTGTCCTAACTTATTTTCAAATTTAAAGGCGCTTATATTTTCCAGTGAGCCATACAATAAAGTATCACTTGCTAGATGAGTAAGACAGTGGAAGTTGTATGTAACTGTGGATTCATTATAATTCACTGGGACATTCCTAACAAAATTTGTTAGCATATCTTGAGCGCACTCATTGTATGCTTTGCATTTAGTTTCATCTAATAAAATACGCAAATCTAATCTCAACTGCAGAAAATGCGTATAAAGTCCTTCATCTAATATATTTTTTAATATAAAAGGGCCAGTAGTAAGAAGGAACTGGCTAAATTCAGTTGCCTTGTATCGTTCGAATTCCATTAAACCTCATGGTGTTCTAGAGAACTCCCTTGGAGTTTGACATTTAAGCTCCAACAGCTGGTCATCAAAAGCTTAGATTTGTGCTGTGGTTAGAAAAAACGAGCAATTTTTTCCTTATCCAGGACTTCAGTAGGGACTTCACCACCCCAAGGCAAACTACGTGCATGTAGTCTTATGGGAATGATTTCACTATGTTTATTGGTAATTCCTCTATTACCATTTTTGTGTTTGTGATATGATGATTTAGGTATTGTCGTGATCGAAAGCCTTCATCGGTTCGAAAATCATTATTTTCTTGTGTGAACACCATACGCCTCTGAACATGTTTTCCAGTTTGTGTGCATTTATGGCAACAATTGTAGCGGGTATGACTTTTGATAATCAAAACTAGTGATCTTGCTGGCGAATCACATATAAATGAACGGCAGCTAACTTTATAAGATTTTCCATCGAAACAAAAATTAGTCGCAATAACTTCATTAAGTTCCTCGACGAATGGTGTCAAGAATGCATTGACGTCTCCGCGAATATTGATTTCTTTCATTACACTATTCAACACTGAAAATGCAAACAACTTCTCGTATGCATTTTTTGAAAGTACATATTTAGACTATAAAAACCCTAGTAGGGTTTTGTCCTGTCAGATCCAGTTCGGATTTTATGGCCTCATCTAAACCGGGCTAAATCTACACTTTTTTGCATTTATCAGGCCTTTATCTCAGAAACGAATAGGAATTTGACCTTGCTGTCTTTAGCAATATTGTAGCCCTAACCTAGTAGAACTTATCCTTTGAGCAAAAGCACATAAGAAAAACTCCATCTAGGGCACCAAAATCAATAAAATATAGAAAAATTTCAATAATTGCTGAAATTCTGGTCAGTAACGGCTAAACTATTGGGAGTTGAACCAAGTAACGTTTTGCAAAAATATTCCAAATAAACTTCTCAACAATTCTTTAGAACAATCTGAAACTCTAAAATGCTTACTTCATGTTGTTTAAGCGGTATTTTGCATCATATCTTGTACAACACGTATTTCAAACACAGTTCACATCAACAGTTTTTTCTCGCATTTCGGATTTCACTACATTATTGACATTTTTATTAAATCGTCGTTGAAAAATGTACTGAAAACAACGGCATAGAGGCATTTTACAACAACGACATGTTCTGAAGATTTGTGTATAACATTCCAGGGAATATTTTTCCAAAAGAAAATATTCAGAAAAAATTAACGGTTTTGGAGATACGGTGCGAAATGTATAAAAATTGTGTATTTTTTGCATATATTTTGAAATTTGAGGCAATAAATGTAGTTTTTCGAGTTTATTATTTCTCCAAATATTTTATTCTTGTCCTTATCTAAAAATTTGCTTCAGAGGTCAGAAGAAGATTCGCATTGGTTTCAGAGATATAGCCCCGAATTTCTTTAAAAACTCAATATTTAACCATGTTTAGATGGGGCCATAAAATCCGAGCTGGATCTGACACAACAAAACCAAACTAGGGTTTCTTCTCGTTTGGGTCTGTACTTTCAAAAAATCCTGAGTTCGAATTGTTTGCACAAAATCCCCTTAAAAATGTTGCACAGTGTTATATGATTAATCGAAGATTCGTCACTTTCATTTTCCGAACTTTTGTCCCTTTCATTGTCAGGACACACAACACTGTTTTTATTAGAACCGCTATTTGAAACACTAGTATTGAAATCTTCTTTAGATTTATCTTTTTTTTTGTTTTTTTTTTTATGATTCAAAAGAAGTTCAAGAACTTCTTTTGTTTCTCTTCTAACACTTTTTTGTTAGGCATTAACAATTGTATTTTACCACAACACTGATATTTTTCTTTGTTAACACACGCGGATTTTTATTTAATCACGAATTAATTGAACGATTGATGCAAAATACGAAAAATATTGTTTTAAGAAAACTAATTTATCAAAAAATTTAGAGCCAACTTGTCAGAAAATGATTGAATATACAAACAATTTCCAAACATTGTTAAAAATTGATTATGAATTTTCAATTGCTATAATATTATTCTCAAGTCCTATTACTTTTAATTTTTATTTGTTATGTTGTGTAGCACTTTTAAAAAGAAAGAAATATATACATAGAAGCATCGTTGAAGGCTTCTCCTTAGTTGTGAAATAAAACACATCTTCCTCAAAGTTGGAATCATCAGCGGGAAATCGGCATCTGGAATCAAATGATTACATAATGTAATAAATAGGAACATCCATATTTTAAATATACATATCGTCACCTGAAAAGCCTGAAGACCAAACCCACAAAATCAAAACTTTGCAGGAGAAGCAAAAAAAAGTTATAAGATGGAAAACTGTTTTATGGAATATCAATATTATGAGGGCGAGTACTTGAAGTATTATCAATTATGTACGAAGGGGAGTAAGAAATGAAACTAAAACCACAAAATCGCTTAGTTTTGGGATACGCCATTACAACAAAATCGGCAATATTATCCCACATTCCGAAATTTCTTGAATAGGATCGTTATTTTTGAACGTACTCGTAGAAGATTGAAATTTTGCCAGAGCATGTATTTTAGTTTTATGTGTGGGTTATGTCTTCGGGCATTTCGGGTGACGATATGTATGTATGCACATATATACGTATGTATGTATGTATATGAAAAAGGCATTGATGTAATTAGCAATATTGAATGCGATTTCTTCCTTGTCCATTAAAATATTTCTATTCACCTTTTTGATTCAATTATAAAATGTATTGGGCATTTAATTTACTAAAAATCACAATTCCTTTAGAAAAGACAAAACACTAATTTATTCACTCAATTTACCGTCTTTACTCAACGATTGTATTTAGAGAACTGAGAACGGAGTGGATCGATATGGCTCGTCTTCGAACTTAAATTAAGCATGGACAAAATATTACGAATCGACTCCAAATTGTTTGAAACGTATTTCGTCCAAACATACTTGGGGTCTAAAACCATTATTTCGATCAGACACATTTTGCCCATACGAAAGTGTATATAATAGAGTTGTGTAGTTCCGGAACGAACTAGTTCCAAGGAACTATTCCGGACAAAGAACTATTGGAACTATATCCGGCTTTGGCATTTATATAGTTCCTTAAGTTGATATAGTTCCAACCGTGCATATAATTCCTTCGATTTGTATAATTTATTTTCTTAATTTAATTCCACACTTACTTCGCTCTTTCACGTTCGGTTCCTTCATCATTCAGATGCGGCCACATTCTTAAATAAACGTAAATCACATCCTCGTTGTCAGTTTAACCTCCAAAAGATAAAAACAACAAGAAAGATTTGTTCAACTACTTCACTCTCCGAACTATTTGTAACGAAGCAAATAAAAAGAACGACGAAAGAGAAAGATTCATTGAACTATATCGCTCTCGGAACTATTTGGAATGAAGGAAATAGAAAGAACGATGAAAGAAAAAGATTCATTGAACAATGTATATCGCCTCGGAACTATGGAACTATATTGAGGAACTAGTTCCTTTTGGGAAAAGGAACTAGAAAGATTGATCCGCACCAGGAACTAGATTCCCCAACTCTAGTATATACCCTAGCATAAATGCTGAGGGTATAAAGAGAGCAAACCTTTAATATGAAAACCATCAAAGTAGGTAAGACCCTCAAGACCATGAGTTCATATTAGCTAGCGTAGTTGTGATATCTGTGGAATCAGACTCATTAAAAGATATTCGGAGTTTTCAGGTATCGCGAAAAGTACTCTTCCGAAAGAATATTGAGTCCTATCTCTTAGCGTTATTTAATGTAGATTTACCCTTCAATTCCACTTGGGAACATTTCATATTATTGTCAATGTTGATTTTTATCTAAAAGACCAATACCCATAGACAGCTGCAGAAATTAACAAATCAAAAGACTCGGGATAGTAATAACAAAAGGGCATATTAAAGGGTAGTACGGACTGAAGTTCAACCAAGTGTCTAGAGGAGGCAATTCAATCGAACGATTCTTCTATTCAAACCGGACATCTCAGTGTGGAAACCACATAAATTTCGAGGCTGATTAGGAGATAAGTTTGCACAACAAACAATCCTATTTGTTGTGGTTAGAGCATCGGATTTGAATTTGTAATAAAGCTCCATATCAAGAATACTCTCTTGTTTGAGCTTCGAGTAAATAGTTCTCTATGACTACTTTGAGGTAAACTCAGTCGTTTGTTTCAATATTGGTTGTTCAAGGCCCCAGTAGACACAGACTTTCTGGTTCTAAATAGCCAAATTGTGCATTATCTTAGATTTCGAAAGGATTTTATACAACAACAACTATAAGCGACAATCTACTTTTTAAAGAGTCATACAATTAGAATAATAAACAAGTAAAAGGTCGTTAAGTTCGGCCGGGCCGAACTTTTTATACCCTCCACCATAAAATATTCTTAATTAAAATGGAATAATTAGGGTCCTTTTACAATTTTAGGTGGAACAACTTTTCGACAATGGATAGACTCCTACTGCCTCCCACTATTGCTTAAATTACACTGTGAACACAAATGTTGTGGCAGAGATAATTCCTTTTGGAGATGAAAGCCCTTGGTGTGTGTATATTAAGAACCCCGAAGGACAGATGCGCCGTGAGTCGAACTTCCGCGTTATGGCGTGATGAAGTTTTTGCAAGAGACCCTGTAAGCCATCATGAATTAGCATTATATCTTTGTTTGTTGTTTTTGTAGAGCACTTAAGCAAAAGTGAACAAAGATATAATGCTAATTCCTGATGGCCCACAGGGTCTCTAACAAAAATTTCATCTCGCCATAACGCGGAAGTTCGACTCACGGCGGATCTGTCCTTCGGGGTTCGTAATATACTCACCAAGGCCTATTTCCCCAAGAGGAATTTTCTGTGCCCCAGACTTTCACTTCAATTTTGTTGCACATTGTTATCTAATCTAATCTAAAAGAATGTGTTCAGCTAGGTGAAAGGTACCACCTACGGGGTTATATCAAAGAGTCAACCTATCTTTAATTTTTTTGGCGAAATGTTTTATAGTTGCAGGGAACTTCAAGAGTCAAATTGAGGGTAGTTTCATCAAAACAATGTAGACCCTCAAAAATGGATCCATGTTGACGAATTTTAGTGAAGAAATTTCGTGACCACTGAAAATTCCCGAAAATCGGGAGGTACAGTTACATGGGGGGGATATACCAAAACATGGACCTATGTATATTGACGATCATTTTTGAATAGACAAAATTGTAGCTAAAATTATCAAAATACCGATCATTACAGCTAGTTCGGTTAAAAATTGCAGCTAAAATTCTCAAAATACCGAAAATCGGGAGATACCGTTATATGGGGGCTATACCAAAACATGAACCTATGTTGGCGATGTTTGGTGGAGATGTTTCATGACCACAGAGAACCTCATATGGCAAATTACAGATAGTTCGGTTAAAAATTGTAGCTAAAATTCCCAAAATACCGAAAATCGGGAGGTACCGATATATGGGGCTATACCAAAACATGGACTTATGTTGACAATGTTTCGTGGAGATATTTCGTGACCACTGAGAACCTCAAATGTCAAATTGCAGATAGTTCGGTTACAAATTGTGGCTATAATTCTCAAAATACCGAAAATCGGGAGGTACCGTTATATGGGGACTATACCAAAACATGGACCTATGCCCACATCATTTGGTATATAAGTTTGTTGATCAATAGGAACCCTAAGTGCCAAATTATAGCTAATTCGGTCTACAAATGTGGGGAATAACGTAAAAATACCTTAAATTCGGAGCTACCGTTATATGGGGGCTATTCCAAAGAGTGGACCGATATAGCCCATCTTCGTACTTGACCTGCCTATAGAAAAAAGACCCTCGGGTGCAAAATTTCAGCACTCTATCTCAATTATTGCGGACGCTAGAGTCATTACAACAGACGGACATGGCTAGATCGTCTTAGAATTTTATCCTGATCAAGAATATATATATACTTTATAGGGTCGCAAATGATTAGTTCGATGTGTTACAAACGAAATGACAAACTTAATATACCCTCCATACTATGGTGGAGGGTATAAAAAATCTAAGATAATTTGTATTTCGATGCATTCACTCCCTAAAATAATCATACTTACCTCTATCTCGTGTTTTTACTCTGTCGCTGTCAAATTTTATAGAACAAAAATGCGGCATGTGGTCTCCGCCATAATAAATAATTTATAGCAACAAAATGTGTAAAGGCTTTAAATTAAATAAAAATAAATTATCAACTGGATGTCCTTTGGTCCTGAGTATTGAATATAAAAATAATACTGTGACACTCAAACGCACATATGAACTTTTGTGCATACATCCATGACACACAGAGAGACTCATAAATGTATAAAATAATCGATTTAAACAGAATGACTGACACTCACACACATGCAACATATAGGCAAACAAACCGTAGATATGAAGAGTGATATGGCCAACGGATGCGGTAAGTCAAACTAAAAATGATTTACTTTTAAAGATATCCGCCCACAAAGTAAAATATTAAAGAGAAACAAATGATGCAGGACACTAGGATGATAATAGGCGATCGTGGCGGTCCCTACTAACAAAGAAAGTGTTAATAAGTGTCCATATTTTGTAGAATTTTATGAAAAGTATCGCAAAATGTGAAAGGTCCTTTTATCGAGTAGCGAAATCAAAGGGATGTTGAAAGCCCAGACGATTTCTCTGAATACTTTGATACTCTTTGTTTTGATATGTTTAGTGTCAAATCTAATAAATATTTGAGAAATCTGGGATGACAGAATATTAAGTAATAGTCCGAGAGCGACAGTGGTGTTACCTGATGAGCTACTTTTAATACCTGTTAAATGTAGTAAGCTAGTGTTATGCTGTCGTTGTTCCATACTAAAACTTGGGTTGGGCGTCGGGTAACACACCCCTATAAAAACATATTACTTAGAAGTGATACCGCATTGGTATCAGAGGAGCAGACATTTACTCGGATCACTTGCGACTTGTGACGGCAAAGATACCTACTTATTTACTTAGTTGGCCCTCTACAGAACATTGGTCACATGAACAGAAAGAAGAAAAGATTTACAATCCTCAATATTTTTACTCTTCCAGTTTGGAATATTGTCATCCATCATTTGTTAACTCCAGCGAAGCGTTTACCGCCTGACGGCCTGTATTTGTACACCTTCATGCGCATTCATCGTCGCTCATTCTTATGACAACGCAATCGTTGCAACTCGATACGCTTAACCAAGCTCATGTTGTTGTATAACCGACGCAGCTCGTGGTTCTTACGACGTCGATATTCACCGTCTACGTAGATCTTTTCAAAAATTGTGCTCCAAACACACTAGGCACTGCCATATCTGCTTGCGGAAGTACCCAGGCTTCGGAACAAGTCATTAGCGCTGGTAGTATCAGTGTTATGTAGAGTGCTACGAGGGTTGTTCGGAAACTTCTTAGCCGAGTTCCGGTGGCGAAATGTTGATAATGATCAGTTAATTTGAGAAATTTGGTAGAACGCATACCCAACGATTGGAACCTCAGGCTACTAAGTCCCGTACATAAGAAAGGAGACAAGACGCTTTGGGCAAATTACAAAGGCATAAGCCTCCTACCCATCACATTAAAAGTGCTGTCGAGCATACTATGTGAACGTTTAAAACCCATGGTCAATAAAATAATGGGGTCATACCAATGCGGTTTTAGGCCTGGTAAATCGTTAATTGGGGTGATGTAGGGGATGAAAGATACCAAGGAACGGTATTGACCGGCTTTAACATGGTAAAGTCCAAGATTTATCTTGGTCCCTCTTCCATCTCAAGTGGACACTGACCTCCCCGTGGTGTCACCTGGGGTAGCTGCCTTTAACACCCGTTAAATGTAGTGAGCTAAAATGTGCCGCTCGTTCACCCATAAGCCATACAGGAAATACGATGGAATGGGAAAGGCGTCACAACAACACCTAAAGGAGACGCACTGTATTATAGCTGCCAAGACATAAAGCATGACTTTGGTCGGAGGTTAAAACACCAGGTATCCAGCTTCACATCAGTGAACTTACTACAATTCGAATAAAAGCAAAATTTGTAAACATCAGCTTTATTTGCGCTCATGCTCCCACTGAAGACAAGGACGAACTGACCAAAGATTTATTTTATGAGCGCTTAGAAGAAACATATTACCGTTGTCCTGGCCATGACATTAAAATTATTCTATGCGATTTTAATGCCAAAATTGGGAAGGAAAATATCTTTGGCCTAACAGTCGGGAAATTCAGTCTCCACAGTGAAACATCCGACAACGGTATGAGGCTGATAGACTTCGCAGCGGTAAAAGACATTGTAGTTAGCAGCACCAGATTTCAACATCTCCACATCCATAAGGGCACCTGGCTGTCTCCAGATCAGAAAACAAGAAATCAAATTGTTCATGTTGTGATAGATGGAAGGCATTCATCGAGCGTGTTGGATGTACGATCGTTCCGAGGAGCAAACATAGACTCGTACAACTACTTTGTTGCAGCAAAGGTACGCACCCGCTTAAACGTAGCAAACACAGTACGAACAGACACAACTCGAAAGTTAGACATCGGTAAGCTGCAATCACAACAGATAGCCACAGCATATTCCACTCAACTAGCCCAATTGCTTAATCAAAGCACTCCTCACCAGAGACCTCCACCATGGAATCCATGGTATGATCACGAGTGTCGTGCTGCTACCGAAGAGAAAAATGCGGCATATAGGGTTACCTTACAATCCGTAGCAACGCATAGTGCACGAGAGAGATATCGGGAGAAAAGGAGAGAGGAGAATCGTCTTTTCCGCAGGAATAAGAGGGAGATGGAAAAGTGTGAAAAAAAGTTGTACAGGAACCAGAATGAAGTCCGAAAATTCTACCAAAGAGTCAAGCATCAAACAGATGGCTTTGGTACAGGCACGTCCTTCTGTAGAGACCAGCAAGATAATTTGGCAACAGATACAGATAGTGTGCTCAGGATATGGAAAGAACATTTTTCAAAAAAGTTGGTATCCAATAGCAGCGAAGACGACGAAGATACCACATACCCAATCCCAGAAGATGGTATTGAATGTATACCGCCCAGCCAATATAAGGTAAATACAGCAATAAATCGACTGAAGACTTATAAGGCTGCAGGAACCGATGACTTACAAGACGAGCTATTAAAAACCGGAGCCGACACGCTGATAAGGTGTATTCATCAGCTAGTTGGTACCATATGCCAGGAAGAATGAGTACCCGACGATTGGAACCTGAGTATCCTGTGTCCCGTCCATAAGAAAGGAGATAAGACTTCATGCTGCAACGAACGACTAAAACACATGGTCAACGAGGGAATTGGACCATACCAATGCGGCTTTAAACCTGGCAGGTCCACCATTGACCAGATATTTAGCCTGCGCCAAATCCTGCAGAAGGCCCAAGAGATGTAGATCGACACCTACCACCTTTTTGTCGATTATAAAGCAGCCTTCGACAGCCAGCTGCGTTCAAAGGTATTCCAAGCCATGTCTGAATTTGTGGCTTTCTAAAATGACTTTAACTGACACGAGATCCTCAGTTAAAATAGAAAAGAACCTCTCCGAGGAGTTTTGTACCAAAAGAGGTTTCAGACAATGAGACAGCCTTTCGTGTGATCTCTTCAACATCCTGCTGGGAAACGTTATACAAGAGGCAAACGTCAAAAGAAGTGGCACAATCTACACCAATAGCCACATGCTACTTGCTTAAGTAAGTAAGTATGTAAGTAAGTAATTAAGTAAGTAAGTAAGTAAATCGACAATTGACCAAATCTTCACACTGCACCAAATACTGGAGAAGACCCACGAAAAACAGATCGACACATACCACATGCAAAGGTGTTCTATGCCAATGAATTTTGGCATCCCAGCAAAACTACTCGACTCTGCAGGATGACATTGGCTGACACAATATCAGCAGTTAATAAGAACCACTCCGAGCCTTTTAATACCAAACGAGGTTTTGGAAAAGGTGACAGTCAATCATGTGAACTATTTAATATCTTACTAGAAAAGGTCATACGAGATGCGAATATATATACGGCCAGAGATAAAAACAGCACGATAGAAAATAAAGATATAATGCTACTGACCTACGTAGACTGCGAGCCGTAATTAAATTAAAAAAAAAAAAAATCGGCCAAAGTGGGTCTGACAGTCAACGGCGATCAGACGAAGTTCATATTATCAACCAGGGACGTACGCAGGATTTCATTTCAATTATGAAAATGTAAAATGTTGTGTATCGTTACGTAAAGCTATTTTAAGGGGTTATGGTCACTTATTAAGTATCAAAAAAGACATTTTTCATGAATTTTTTACAAAAAATCTACCAAACACCTTAGAAGACTTTTTAACTGAAAGAACCACACCATGAGCTACCTTCTGAATTTTTTCTGTTGAAAAATCCATTTTAGTTTTCTGATAAGTGCCCGACTATAAAACACTGTTTTACTAAAGCAGTTTGCGGTGCCCACTGTAGTTGGAATATGAATAAACAGATCAGCTTTCTCAGAAACCAATCGGCAAAAATTCCATGATTGTTGTTCCGGCGGTATTCTCTACTTTTAATATAATAGGGGGTTTCAAAATGTTGGTCGTATGAACCGACAATAATGTTGATTAGGATTAGATTTCAAAAATTGTGCGGAAAAGGTACTTAAAGGAATGGACCGACATAGACCATGGGGGTGCCATAGGGGTTTTTACACCCTTCGGGCTGTTTCTTCAAGAAGTATGGACTTGCCCCTGAAACAACTATTACCATCGTAATTGAGGCAGCGAATGTAAGTTGCTTCAACAAAAATCAAAGTGATTCAATAGCAGGTCTTAAAGTGAACTTATCCAAAATTTTGTGTGAGAGGTATGGGATGGAAAAATATGGTCCATATCCGAACCTGATCTATATCTGGTAGATATTATGAGAATGTGTAAAGTATGGACCAAATCGGTCACTCCCATCAAGAGTTATCGTGGCCCATTTTTTCCGAAAAATTTTGAACTTTTGTGGGGTAGGTACCTGAGGGAGAGGACAGGTATGGCTTATGGTTTGTTTTTCAACTTTCAGACTATTTTTTCAGGAAGTATGGACTTGCCCCTGAGGAAACTTGTACCTTCGAATAAGGGACAGTGAATACAAGATGTTACAACAAAAACCAAGCCGATTCGAGAGCAGGTCTTAAACTGATTTTTTCCGAAATTTTGTGTGGGAGGTACTCGAAGGAGTTTACCGATTGAGTCCATATTGGAACCTCATCTAAGTCTGGTAGAAATTTCATAATGTGCAAAGTATGGACCAAATCGGTTTCTCCCATCAAGAGTTATCGTTCGCACGCAATTTCCGAACATTTTCGAACTTTTGTGGGGGAGGTACCGGAAGGAGTGGACCGATATAATTCATCTTTGAACTTGAACTAAGTTTGGACAAAATATTACGAAAGCCACATTTTGGACCGAATCGCCAGATCCGTTCGAGAGTTATTATATCAGGCTATTTTCTCAGGAAGTATGGACTTGCCCCTAATGAAACTTACAGCGTCGTATAGAGGACAGCGAATACAACTTGCGTAAACAACAATCAAAGCGATTCGAGATAAGGTCCTAAATTGAACTTTTCCGAAATTTTGTGTGGGAGGTACCCGAATGAGTGGACCGATTGAGTCCATCCATATTGGAACCTCATCTAAGTTTGGTAGAAATTACACGATGTGCAATGTATGGACCAAATCGGTTATTCCCTACAAGAGTTATCGTGCGCACAAGTTTTGCGACAATTTTTGAACATTTGTGGGGGAGTTACCTGAAGGAGTGGACCTATATGACCCATTTTCGAACTTAAATCGAATCTGCACAAAATATTTCGATACCCAAAATTTGAACCGAATCGATTGATCCATTCGAGAGTTATCGTGCGCCCCAACCTGCCATGCAGACAGACGGACGGACATTGCTAGATCTACTCAAAATTGTCTGAAACAGATATCGTACAAACATACTTGGGGTCTAAAACCATTATTTCGATGAGGCGCATTTTTGGTCGTATCAAAGTGTAAATACCCTCTTTAGCCTAAAGGCTGAGGGTATAAAAACTTTTATTGAGACAGAGACTCGAGAGCAGGTCTTAAAGTGAACTTATCCGAAATTTTGTACTAAAGGTACATGAAGGAGTGGACAAATATGGACCATATTCGAACCTGATCTATGTCTGGTAGATATATTAGAATGTGTAAAGTATGGACCAAATCGGTCACTCCCATCAAGAGTTATCGTGTGCACAATTTTTTCTACCATTTTTGAAGTTTTGTGGGGAGATACCTGAAGGTGTAGGCAGATAGGTCTATTTTCTTCGAACTGAAACTAAGTTTGAGCAAAATATTACGAAGTCCAAATTTTGGACCGAATCGGCAGATCCGTTCGAGAGTTATATTGCGCTCCAACAACTACACGCGGTGTTATAGGTTTCTTTTCAGGCTATTTTCTCAGAAAGTAGGGACTTGCCTCTGATGAAAATTGTACCGTCGTATGAGGGTCAGTGAATACAAGTTGTTACAACAAAAATCAAATCGATTTGAGAACATGCCCTAAACTGAACTTATCCGAAGGAGTATACCGATTGAGTCCATATTGGAACCTCATTTAAGTCTGGTAGACATTTCACGATGTACAAAGGATGAACCAAATATAACACGTTATACAATAAAGATATAATGCTACTGGCCAACGCAAATGACACGGACATAATATGTCGATCAATGCGAGCCGTAACAGCCACATTTGCAAAAATTGAAAAAAGAGTCGACCCAAGTGTGTCTGGCAGTTAACGGCAATAAGGCGAAGCTTATGTTATCAGCAGGCAAGATATCCAACACACTCTGATCAACTGTGGATGTCCTCGACATCAATAGAAGAATAATATCGCCCAACAGATGCTACTTTGGTCTAAGTAAACAGTTTAAAAGCAAAACTACCTCACGTCAAACAAAACTTACACTTTACCAGACACTACTGAAATTACCTGTGCTTATGTATGAATCTAAAGCATAGGTACTTGTGAAAGAGGATAAGGCCGAACTTGGTGTGTTTAGCCAACACGTTTAGAAAATCTGGCTAAAATCGTCAAAATACCGAATATAGGGAGGTACGTTTATGTGGTAGCTATACCTAAATGTGGACCTATGTATATTCAAAATTTCTTGCAAGGTGGTATGTTGTTCCCTCAGAACACAAAATGCAAAATTACAGCCAAATCGACTGGAAAATTTGGCTAAAATTGTCAATATATAAAAAATCGGGGGGTACCTTTATATGGGGGCTACACCCAAATGTGGACCTACATCCACTAAATTTGTTTTTCTCCCTTTTGTGCTCGTTATAAAACTATGTTTAAAATTTCGAGGCGTTAACTCGATTAGAACTATTTTTGCCACTCCTTTCCTACAAGTGGGACCACTGTGCAATGGGCGTTAAGAGATAACACCACGAAGAATATGAATCAATATTAATTCTGGAGTTTGTCAGGTTAAATCCAAACTATCCTACGTCACACCGCATCACATCACAAAAATATAATTCTCAAGAATTAATTTTCCTTTTGTAGGGTGTCTAGAAGTCCACTAAGCTGTCTGTCCATATTTATATTTGTTTGTACGTGTTTATGATATAATTTAATAATGGCACAAACACACACATTTACATACACATATACAATTTTGCAGTTATTTATGCATTTATCTTCATCAAGGTCCATCTTTTGTTTCCGTTTTAAGTTTTGTTTGTTGGATGTCGTTGTTTGTTTTTTTTTGCTTGTTTTCCGTTATAGAATACATGGCATGTGGCATATGTTTTCTAAAGAAATGAACATGCATTCATACATAAAAACAGGCACACACATAGAGACATTCATTAAGATAGGCAGGCAGGCAGGACAACAGGCAGCCATGCATTCATTCATTCAGTTATTCATTCATACGTTCGTTCAACACGATAATTGAGAAAATTGAATGTTAACATGCATCTTTTCAATCATGTCGACTATTATTTCGTCTTACACCCACAGCAACATACAGACATTTGTACATGACTTCTCTTTGCGACGTGAGGGAGTTTTTAGGCCATATTTTGTGTGGGTGATGTGGAGCCTTACACAAAGTATTCGATGGTAGTTGTCTCATGTATCAAGTTTGTCATGTCATTTGCAACATGTCAGTTGGTCGTCCAATTCGTTTTGTCGTCGTACTCGACATCGTCATCGTTCATTTGTTCGTTACATCTGTTATGGGTATAAAATTACACCAAAGTGCCGGTTGTTGTGACGTTATAATCATGGGATTTGTTGCAGTTAATATAAATGTGGTTTTCACAGGATAATTTGGTGTAAAGTTTCACGACATTTGCATAAATTTGTTCGATGTAATGTTATGCCGGGGCTAAATAAAGTTAAATGTGTTGGTTGTAGGGTTGTTAGCGGGATTTGAGGTGTCATAAAATATTTGCGTTTGTGTTTAAAATTATAGCTAAAATCGTGGATTTGGAAAATATTACTGCATTTTTTTGTAAAGGAGCTTGTAACAGATATCAAGTGGAGACACTGATTGGATTTAAAAAGTCAACGGACAAGACTTAGTATTGTTCCTCCTTCATTTAATGTTGACACTGGACTCGTCAAATGAAATGCGTATTGTATGCAATATTATACCAATCACTAGTGAAAACAAGTAAGCAAATGCTATATTCGGGACGGGTACGACTATGTGGCACCCTGCATCAATACTTTTGTTCATAAGCTTTTTACTGATAAACATACACGTATGAAAGCATCAGTCAGCTGTGCTGAGGGAGATATACCCTCAGCCCCTTTCATACGTGTATGTTTATCAGCAAAAAGCTTATGAACAAAAGTATTGATGTAGGGTGCCACATAGTCGTACCCGTCCCGAACACCAAACACAATAATTATGCCGTATATAAAATATATTGATTTTATATCACGAGTTTGCTTTAAAATATGTATGTAACGTAATGTGGGGCTATACCAAATCATTGACATATACCAAACATTTTTAGTAACCAAACTTCTTCAAAAAGAACTCGAAATATTAAATTACGTTAAACAAAGTTTGAAAAAAAATTTAAAAAAGTTAGAGGAAAAATGTACCGAGGCCGCAAGAACATACTTACTTACTTACTTAGATGGCTTTTATACTAAACAGAACATCTTGTTCCATAAGCCGAACTAAGAATAGATTTCCAAACGCACCGACCTTTTGCCTTAATTCTCCAATTTTGGACGCCATGTTTTGTGATATCTTCTTCAACTTGGTCTTTCCATCGGAGTTTTGGCCTTCCCTTGGGGCGTATACCGTCGAGTGGCTCGTATTCAAATGCCTTCCTGCTGACATGGCCAAGCCAACGCAATCGTTGTAGTTCGATAAGTTTTACTATATCGATGTCGGTCGGCTGGTATAGCTCGTGGTTCATACGACGTCGGTATTCACCTTCAACGCATATTGGTCCATAAATCTTTCGAAGAATTTTTCTCTCAAACACACCAAGTTCTGCCTCATCTGCTTTCGCAAGTACCCATGCTTCAGATCCATACAAAAGAACGGGTAGTATCAGTGTCCGGTAAAGTGTAAGTTTTGTTTGACGAGAGGTGGTTTTGCTTTTGAACTGTTTATTTAGACCAAACTAGCATCTGTTGGACAATATTATTCTCCTCTTTATTTCAAGGCTTATTGGTTTTATTTATGGCGGTGCCGAGGTAGATAAAGTCATTTACTATCTCAAATTATCAACATCCACAGTTGGTCCGAGTCTACTGGACGACTTGCGTGTTGATAGCATAAACTTCGCCTTATCGCCGTTGACTGCCAGACCCACTTTGGCAGACTCTTTTTCAATTTTTGCAAAGGTGGCTGTTACGGCTCGCGCTGATCTACCTATTATGTCTATGTTATCTGCGTATGCAAGCAACATTACATCTTTATTGTATATAGTGCTGTTTTTCTTTCTGGCCGTATATATATTCGCATCTCGTATGACCTTTTCCAGTAGGATATTAAATAGGTCACACGATAGACTGTCACCTTGTCTGAAACCTCGTTTTGTGTTGAAAGGCTCGGAGAGGTTCTTTCCTATTTTAACCGCTGATATTGTGTCAGCCAATGTCATCCTGCATAGTCGAATTAGTTTTGCAGGTATGCCAAACTCAGACATGGCTTGAAACACCTTTGCTCTAATTGGGCTGTCGAACGCGGACTTATAGTCGACGAATAGGTGGTATGTGTCGATCTGTCTTTCGTGGGTCTTCTCCAATATTTGGCGCAGTGAAAGATTTGGTCACTTGTCGACTTACCAGGTCCAAAACCGCATTGGTATGACCCGATTATTTCATTGACCATGGGTTTTAACCGTTCACACAGTATGCTCGACAACATTTTATATGCGATGGGAAGGATACTTATACCATACAAACCGTTTTGTCTCCTTTCTTATGTACGGGACATAGTAGGCTGAGGTTCCAATCGTTGGGTATGCTTTCTTCCTGCCAAATTTCGCAAATTAGCTGATGCATACTCCTTACCAGCATTTCGCCACCGGTCTTGAACAATTCGGCGGGAAGTCCATAAGCTCCTGCTGCCTTATTGTTTTTCAGCCGATTAATGGCTGTCGTAACCTCACTTTGGCTAGGTGGTAGACATTCAACATTGTCATTTACGTTTGGTTCTGGAGTATCCATATTCGATACCAAAAGCTTCATAAAGTGCTCCTTCCAGATCCTCAGTACGCTATCTGTACCAGTTACCAGATTCCCTTGGTCATCTTTACAGGAGAATGTGCCTGCACCATATCCTTCACTCTGGTAAAATTTTCGGACTTCATTCTGACTCCTGAACATCTCGAGTTTCTCACGTTCACGTTTTTCTTGCTCCTTCTTTTTTCTCCTGAAAATACGCTTTTCCTCTCTCCTCTTCTCCCGATAAGTTTCTTTCGTTCTTCGTGTTGCTACTGAATGCAGTGTTGCTCTACATGCCGCGTTCTTTTCTTCTGTAGCTTTACGATACTCCTGATCGTACCATAAATTTTTAGGTGGAGGTTTTTGGTACCCTAGTATGGTGTTTGCGGCAGTCTGAAGGGAGTGGGCTATTCCTTGCCAACGTGCTTCTACATTATCGGGACAAGGAGTGCTGTTTTCCAGCATGCCAGTCAGTTGAGCGGAGTAGGCTTGTGCTGTCTGTTGTGTTTTTATAGCTTCTCGACATCCAGCTTCCGTCCTGTGTTAGATCGCACTTTTGCCGAAACATTAAGACGAGTGCGTACCTTGGTTGCTACAAGGAAATGGTCCGAATCGATGTTCGCACCTCGAATCGATCGCACATCTAACACACTGGACGAGTGTCTTCCATCTATCACAACATGATCAATCTGATTTTTTGTTTTCCCATCTGGGGATATCCACGTATCCTTGTGTATGTCGAGGTGTGGGAATCTGGTGCTGCTCACTACCATGTTCTTTGCCGCTGCAAAATCAGTCTCATTCCGTTGTCGGATGTTACCTCATGAAGGCTGAATTTGCCGACCGTGGGACCGAATATATTTTCCCTTCCAATTTTAGCATTAAAATCTCCTAGAACAATCTTATTGTCATGACCAGGGCAGCGGTCATATACTCTCTCTAGGCGCTCGTAGAATATATCCTTGGTCTGTTCGTCTTTCTCTTCGGTCGGAGCATGGGCGCAGATGAGACTGATGTTAAAAACATTGCTTTTATACGGAGTGTGGCAATTCTCTCATCAACCGGAGTAAAACTGGATACAAGATTTTTAAACCTCCGGTTTACCATGAATCTAACACCTAGCTCATGCTTCATTTCATGGCAGCTATAATGCATTGCGTAATCGTTTGTGATCTTTACGTCTGCCCGGTTCCATCGCACTTCCTGTAAGGCGATAATATCAGCATTGTACTTGTCAGTACATCCGCCAATGCGAAAACTGCACCTACTCTGTAAAGAGTCCTGACATTCCAGGTGCAGATTCACAGATCATGGTGCTTAATACGTTTGCGGGGGTCGCTAACTTTAGAGGGGTTTGTTTTTCTTCTTTTTCTTTGTTTTTTCATTGTAAGCTGTTTTGACGGGGTGAGTTACTAGCCCAACGCCCAACCCAAGTTTTTATCGTTCATATGGGTGAGCGCGCGGCACATGTTAGCTCACTACCTTTAACGGGCGTTAAAGGCAGCTCCCCAGGTGATACCACGGGGAGGTCAGTGTCCACTTGAGATGAATGAGGGACCAAGATAAGTCCTGGGCTTTGCCATGTTAAAGCCGGTCAAGACCGTTCCTTGGTATCATTCATCCCCTACGTCACCCGGCCGCAAGAACAACCTACAGAAAAAAGAATCAAAACGATGCAAGGCGAGCTTTTAAACTTCACTTTATCCAAATTTTGTGTGGGAGGTACCCGAAGGAGTGGACCGATATAGTCCATATTCCAACCTGATACATGACAGGATGAAATAATACGATGTGCTAAGTCTGCACCAATCAGAAACTCCCTGCGGCAGGGTTTCATTGTCTTGCTCAAGAAAAAAATTTTACCGTCGTAAAGGAAGCCGCAATGGAAACTTACTGAAAAAAATTTCAGAACGATCCGGGAAGAGCTCTTAAACTTCACTTTCTCCAAATTTTGTGTGGGAGGTACCCGAAGGAGTGGACCGATACAATCCATATTCCAACCTTATACATGACTGGATGAAATAATACGAAGTTCAAAGTCTACACCAAACAGAAACTCCCTGCGACAATTATCTTGAGGATTTGCCATTTTGGTTGGTGCCGTCAGGGTTTCTTGCAGTTTTTAGGCTAATATCTCACGAAGTATGGACTTGCGCAAGAAAAAAATTGTATCGTCGTAAAGGAAGCCGCAAGGGAAACTTACTGAAAAAAATTCAAAAGGATCCGATAGGAGCTCTTAAACTTCACTTTATCCGAATTTTGTGTGGGAGGTACCCGAAGAAGTGGACCGATATAGTCCATATTCGAACCCGATCTATACCTGGAAGGAATAATACGATGTGCAAAGTTTGGACCAAATCCATTGCTCCTTTCGAGATTTATCGTTCACACCGATTTACAGACAGTTTTTGAACTTTTGCGGGGGAGGTACCCGTAGGAGTGAACCGATATGGCCCATCTGCGAACCAAAACCGTTATTTCTAGGAGGCACTTTTTTGGTCGTATCAAAGCGTATCGTATTCTAGTCTAAAGCCTGAGGGTATAATAATAGTTTATATTTGACCATCAACGGGTGACGTAGGATATGAAAGGTACCAAGCAACGGGTCCTGACTGGGTCTAACATGGCAAAGCCCAGGACTTATCTGGGCCCCTCTTTCATCTCAAATGGTCATCTCCTCGAGTTGTCACTTAGGGAGCTGCATTTAACGACTACCTCTTATGATTTTACCATGGAGTTTTTCTATAAATGAGTTTTTTGCACAATCCAACCCCTGAATATTATCCGACCATCACCAAAATTAATGTTGTTGTTGTAAGGGTGTTTATTAATATGTTTGTATGTTCGTTTCTCTGTTCAATCTGGATCTGAGTCTATCTGCAGTTCCAGAAAAGTGGCTGCTTCGATGGGATGTAACCACAGCTTCACTGGAGTTAGATGAGTAGGTTTGGCGCGGCAGTGGAAATGGTGTTTTGTGTCGTGCGAGCCCATGCCGCATACTGGGCAGATGTCTTGCACGGCGCTATCGATTTCCGCTCAATAAGAATTAGGCAACTGCAATATCCCGAGCGTAGTTGAGCCAAAACTACTCTAGTTTGTCGTGGCAGCTGACGTTCCTCAGCTGCGATAGATGGGGAATGTACTCCGAGGACTTTATTCACACTATATTTCCTTATAACCTTAGCAACTGCATCCGTGTGGATACTATTTAAACCTGTTTGATATGCCTGTTGATCTAGGGATTCTCTCCTATATTGTTGGACCTCCTTCTCTAGAGCATAAATATCCTTCATGATATGCCTGAATGTGTCGAGCCTAGCCAGCACATGGTGAATGGGATGGCGCTCACGGTAACACCCAAGCAAGTACTGCAACGAAAGCATCGCATTGTGTTGCTTTACTGGAAGAATCTTTGCCCCATCTTGTAGATGGTCCTCTGAAATTATAAGGATGCACCCTGATGGTGTTCTCGGGGCGGCATTCTGACAAGTTTGAATCTTTCTCCAATTCGTATCATATAATCCCGGTGACCAAGCTGGCGCCGCATGGCTTACCACAGACCGACCTATATGTGGTCAATAGGGTTTCTTTATCTGCACCCCAAGTGCTGCCGGCTAGGAACTTGAGACCTTGTTCCTACTTTTCAGTTTGTCGCAGATAGCTGTGGCGTGCGCGCACGGATTAAAGGTAGGTTCGAATGTGACCACTAAAATTTTTGGGGCAGTTTGTGGTCGGAATTCTGCTACCGTCGACCACGACATTCAAATCTCTTCCAAACTGCGCTGTCCATGTGGTGAACAGAGTGGCTGTAGATTTTGTGGCGGATATCTGCATATTCCTCGCGTGGAAAAAGGTGGTAAGATCGGTTAAATAGGAGTTCATTCTTTCACAGATGTCATCAGGGAAGGTACCTTACGCCCGGATCGTGCAATCGTCCGCATACGTTACGATCTCTGTGCCGTCAGGAGGGTGGGGCAGAATACAGGAGAGGTAGATGTTAAACAGTTCCGCAGATATCACCCAACCTTGGGCAACACCCTGTTTCACTCTAGGGGGTTTGGACCTCTTGTTCCTGAATTCCACGTACGACTGGCGGCCACACATATATGGTCTGTTCCAGTACTACACATTTCTACACATTTTTACTCCGATAACCGATTTTTCCTTTATGTTATCGAAAAAAATAGTAAAAATGTGTAGAAATGTGCAGTACTGGATCATACCAATTGTTGACTATCCAGCGTTTCAAGCTTGGCCGCAGGGTTGTCTGCTCAATGTCCTGAAACAGGGAGGAGTGCTTGACTGTATCAAAGCCTTCTGATAAGTCAACCGCCACCATCACTTTCCATTAAACGGTCGTCTCTGGTTGAGTCCTTAACAAATATATGTGCAGATGGCGTGCAGCGCTGTTTTCGTACTGTGCTGCTTACGGAATCTATGCTGATGATCAGCAACTTGATAGCTATTCCTGATACTGGGGAGGACTAAGGCCTGGCTTACGTAGCTGGACCAATCTGCCCATTTTCCAGACTTCGATAACAATGAGGGTGGCTAGCGACAAGTTGAAAACTTTAGTGAGATACTCCACACCCGGCTTATCCAGCTTCTTCAGCATTACCATGGAGATTCCATCAGGGCCCAACGCTTTGGATGATTTAGCGTTCCCAATGACATTCGCAACATCATCCACTGTAAATTGTGGTGGTTCATCCTCGGCAGGAAGAGATCTGATACGACGTAATACTCTCCTCTTCGCCCAAAATTAATAGTTAATTCCTCTCTGGGACCACCATTAACATCCAATATTTCATGACGATCCCATGAAAATTGTAGCGTGATGACAGGAAAACGGGATGCATTCCCGCCTGTTGCGATATGTCCGTTGTTTAAGGATCTACGACAACCTAATATACAACGTTGTAAAGGTGATATTTTCTACTTTCATTGCCAGGTTGTTGGTATCGCCCTTATAGAAAAGGAGATATTCGCTTTGTAATAATTCGTTGACTTTTTCCCAAATAACTTTTTGCCCATTCCGATCCCTGAATATTATCCGACCATCACTTCTTCTTACCATCCGATTAAAATTGCGACCTGTAGCGTGATTACAAAGACGGACACACATAGCCAGATCGACTCAGCTCGTAGAGTCATTCATTTTGGTATTTGAAGTTATAGGTCTAACCCCCATTATTATAAGTCTTCTTTTGTTAAAGTGTAGATTTTCCGAACAGATTTATAGCGTTCCTATTAACTTAATGTTGAAATTGATCAATAAATATCAAGGAGAACCTTGTTGTCATTAACTTTTAATGTGAAAATTATGTTTTTAATGCCTCCAAATTGGTTTATTTTGGGTTTTAAAATCCATCCTATAGTAAAAGAAAACATATAATAATGGTCCTAAGACCATTATTTCGAGTTTATAACAAACTCATGGACTACACCACCAAAAAGGCGTATAAACACAGGTCACATGGCAGTACACGCAGAAGCGGTAGGCCAAGGCTTTGATGGAGTAAACTAGTGGAAGACGAGATCTAAAACGCTGTATTTCAAATTAGAGAAATAAAGCAACAAATAGAGAGGAATGAAAATCTGTTCTTCCTGCGGCTTATAGGAGAAATGTGCTATAGGGGACCCATTAAGTATGCCAGTAAGTATTTGACCATCAACACGAATACATTCGATAAAGCAAATGTTGTCATTTAAAGCACATGTTGTCATATTTTTTTCTATTTATTATCATGTTCTCTACTAGGACAACATATAACGGAATCCGAGTTTTTGGTCATTACTAAAATCAATAGGCTTCTTCCCCTCTGCGACAGATGGACAGACGGATGCACAACTTTCCACCTGGAATTATACGGTATAGGTCCATGTCTTCATATAGCCCCCATAGAATGGTACCTCTCAATTTTCGGTATTTTGAAGGTTGTGGCCTCAATATCCCCCCGAAATGGATGAAATTTAGTATTAAATCTTCGTTGAGGGTATAAAAGTTTCCACCTGGATTTATTCTCTATAGTCCCCATAGAATGTTCCTCCCGATTTTCGGTATTTTAAAGGTTGTGGCCTCAATATCCCCTCCAAAATGGCTTAAATTTGGTATTTAATCTTCATTCGGGGAATAAAAATTTCAACCTGAAATTTGTCGGTATAGGTCTACATGTTCATATTGCCCACATTATACGGTACCTCCCGATTATCGTTACTTTTGAAGGATGTGGCCTCAACCTCCCACCGAAATTGCTAAAATGTGGGTTTAGTCTTCGTTGGGGGTCCAAAACTTTCCACTTGAAATTTTTCGGTATTGGGCCACGTGTCCATATAGCCAATATAGAACGGTACCTCCCGATTTCCAATATTTTAAAGGTTGTGTTTTTCAATATCACCCCGAAAGGGCTGGAAATTGGTATTTAGTCTTAGTTGGTGGTATAAAACTTTCCACCTGAAATTTTTTGGTATAGGTCCACGTCTTCATATAGTCCCCATAGAAAGTACCTTCCGAGTTTCGTTATTTTGAAGGCTGTGGCCTCAGAATCCCATCGAAACTGTTGAAATTTGGTATGTAAGAGATACCGTTTTGAAAACCACACCACTCGTTCAGAGAATGATGTATCGTTTTACGTGGTTACCAATTGCCCAGTGACCGGTTAACACTGCAATAAGTCTTGCAAGATTCCGTCGAGTTTGATTGCTCAGGAACTTGGTGCTTTTGGCGTTGTAATGAGGCCATGTTGATTTTGATATCTGGCATGTTACCGTTTTGTACCATCTACTTTCAGCCAGAGATAGATAGTGTTTACAGATATCCCCTTTAACTACTCCCATTGGTATTGCGACTGACGCCTTTGGGAGTTCGTTAGAGGCGGATCCTGCTCTAGCTAACTCGTTTGCTTTTTCGTTCCCAACAAGCCCCTTATGGCCCGGGATCCAAGTTAGAACTACTCTTGACAGACGCCCTAGTTTAGCAAGTTCTTCTTTACAATCCTTCACTAGCTTTGATGTGACGGAGTTGGATTTTAGGAGCGCCGCTTGACGAAGATTCCTATTGAGTTTGCTGTGTGGTGATGTAATAGTTCAGTACAGGCCTCCTTTATTGCCAGTATCTCCGCTTGCAAGACGCTGCAGTACTCATGTAGCTTTGTGGATGTATGTAAGTTTGCTTCTTCCGAGAACACACCGGATCCGACTCCACATTTCATCTTGGAGCCGACCGTGTATACTTTAGTATCATAAGCCGTCAATGGTGATCCATTATTCCATTCTCTTCTGCTTGGAAATTTGACTACAAAAGGCTGATCACAATTCATTGTAGGAACGCAATAATCAGCAGTGGTTGCTATTTCTTTCGGAAGTTTTTGAAGCACGCACGCATGTCCGTAAGCTCTGTCTCTCCACATTCCTAGAGCTCGGACCCTTACCGCATTACATGTTGCTGTCGCTTTGATGTGTAAATCAATTGGCAAAATGTGCATCATTACATTGAGGGCTTCGGCCGGACACGTTCGTATCGCCCTGTCACCACGATGCAAGCAGATCTTTGTATGCTGTATAGTTTTTTCTGTATTGTTTTTTTCCACTGTTGGCCGCCATACTAGTGGTCCATATGTGAGAATTGCTCTGCATAATTGGCCTTTGTAGTGAATAGCACCATCTCAGTTTTCCCTGGGTTCACTCCCAGACCACATCTTGTGGCCCAAGTATCTAGCGATCTCAGGGCTCCGCTCATAATGTCACTTATTACGGTCGGAAACAAACCAGAGACTAGTTAAAGGCGCCTTCTATGTCTAGGAAAGCAGCTAAGGTAAATTTTTTGTGCTCTAAGGACTTCTCTATAGTCCTAACGACTTCGTGTAGGGCTGTATCTGTCAAGCGCCCTTTTATGTAAGCGTGTTGGCTGGAAGATATGATGTTTGAGTTGTCCATCTTTTCTCGAAGTAGAAATGATGAAATGCTTATTGGTCTGAAGTCTTTAGCATTTTCACTACGCTTTCCTGCTTTGGGCATGAAGACAACTTATACCTGTCTCCAACTCGTTGCAACGTAGTTAAGGCATATATATCTACTATGGAAAGGATTTATTATTGTTTTCTCTGCACCTTGTAGCATTTTTGTGGTATGATTCCATCTGGTCCTGGAGATTTGTAGGGAGAGAAGCTATTTATAGCCCAGCGACTTTACCGGACTTATTATCTTATCAACTTCAATGTTGTTTTTATCTGCATATATAATGGGTCGTTGTTGTATGTACTTAATAGACAGCGGAACCCTATGCAAATGCATATATGTTTAGGATGGCCGTAGAGATTAGACAGAAACTCGTTTCATCACAAAATAAAACGAATTATGACCCGAAATTGTTGCATATTCTGAATATTTTGCATATCTTGCGTATTTTGATATATTGTTACATATTTGCATAAAACGATCATATGCAAAAATATATACATGGATTTGTGGTCTAAAAATCCCACCGAAATGGCTGAATGTGATATTAAGTCTTCGTTAGGGGTATGAAACTCTACACCTGAAATTTGTCGGCACGTCTTCATATAGTACCTCCCGATTTCCGATATTTTGAAGGTTGTGGCCTCAACATCACACTTAAATGGCTGACATTTTGTATAAAAATTTCCTTAGGAGTGTAAAACATTCCACCTTAAATTTCTCGATATGGGTCCACGTCTTCATATAGCCCCTCATAGAACTGTACCTCAATATATTCGGTATTTTGAAATGACATAAATTTGGTATTTAGTCTTCGTTGGGGTATAAAAGTTTCCACCTGAAATTTGTCGGTATGGGCCCATGTCTTCATATAGCCCCCATAACACAGGTACCTTCCGATTTTCGGTGCTTTAAAGGTTATGGCCTTCCGATTTTCGGTACTTTAAAGGTTATGGCCTCAATATTCCCCTGAAATGGCTAAAAATTGGTATCTGGTTTTCGTTGGTGGTATAAAATTTTCCACCTGAAATTTGTCGATATAGGTACACGTCTTCATATAGTCCCCATTGAAGGTACCTCCCTAGAGATTGTGGTTTCAATATCCCACAAAATGGCTGAAACTTGGTATTTAGTCTTCGTTGGGGTATAAAACTTTTCACCTTGAATTTGTCGGTGTATGTCCACGCCTTCATATGGACCCTATAGAAAGGTACCTCTCGATTTTCGCTATTGTGAAGGTTTGGCCATAACAACCCATAGAAATGACGTTCAGCTTTTAGAAGTCTTAAGCTATGAGTCTTGTTCAGACGGTATCTTCTGGTACCACGGGTGGCAGATCTCCCTCGATCTTCGGATCTAGCCTGGCAGATGGTATAGACCCCTCCTCCCTATGGGAGTATTGCGGTAGGTGTCGTGTATACCAACATCGTTGGAAGAGCTTCGTCTTGAATGTTGAGTTGCACTATCAACCTGGTGCTAATTCAATGAAAGGCAGGAAGGAAGGAGTGTTAGATAGGCTCCGCTCCTAGCCATGTAGTAAGACCTATTATATTCGCTTAATCCTAAGTTACATACCCAAAATAACTTCCTTCCTTTCTTCCACCCTATCCTTCCCTAATTCTTCAAATAATCATTTAAATGTATTCATGACTAAATCCTTTCTCTGTCGACCTCTACCGTAATTTCTATTCTTTTTGTTCACTCTACTACCTTCATTTTTAATAAAATCGTCGTCAGTGTTCATTCTATAGGCAATTATTTGCAGTAACAAATCTTTTCATTCAATCGTCATCATCATACACAGGTCGTCATACCATTCGCATGGGAAAAGCCTTCATTAGTGGTGTTCCTTTCGATAGTTACATGTCGTTTTTGCTTTCTTAAATCAAAGTGAATGTCCAACGAATAGGTTTTCAGCTTTTACGGGTCTACGTTGTGTCTTTCGTTTGTTGGTTGGTTTTATTCAACAAAAGTCAGGTGAAGAAAGTCAGACAGGTAGGTAGGTAGGTTCGAAAGAAGAAAAGGTGCAGTAAGTAAACCACTGAATAAGCAACCATCAACCAACCATTCAAATTCAGTTTCACTAACTACTGCTGCTTTTGTAGTTGTTGTTGTTCGTTAAGATTCATGATGAATCGCTTGTATTCACCGTCGTTAACGTCAAAAGCCTTAGGTTTGGTTGAACACAAACAATTTAATTAGTCGGATGTGAAGTTTTTTTTTTCAACTTTACTCGGCCATTATATGAGTGTGTGTATGTTGGCCATTCTGTTTAAAACGTTGAAAGGTAGAATGGTTTAAAATGAAAAAGAAAAAATGAAGGTTTTTTATCGTATATGAGAGTTTAACGCAAAAGAACTATAAAATGACTTCTATGTACAGAAGACTTCGTAATGGTCTGAATTTATAGATAGCCTGTAAAGGGTGTTTTATCTTGAGAAGAGTTTTAAAGGATATTCTATTTAGTGAAGACCTTCAAAAGGGTCTACTATGCAGGGAAGATCTGTAAAGGGTGTTCTTTCTAGGGATGTGTAAGGAAGACCCCAGGGTCTTGTATGTAGGGAAGACCTCTAAAGGGTATGCTATTAAGAGAAGACCTCTGAAGGGTCGTATAGGTAGAGAAGACCTCCTTCCATCTACAGAAGACCTAGGAACATTCTTCATGTTAGAGAAGACGTCTGAAGGGGTTTTCTATCTAGAGAGACCTATAAAGTGTGTTATATCTGGGAAAGACTTCTAAAGAGTCTTCCATCTCTAGAATATCTCTTATTTATCTCTAGTAGACTTCTTAATTGTCTTCCGCTTATACCTCTTAAGGTCTTAAATCCATAGAAGAAATCTAAAGGGTCTTACCTCTGCAGAAGAATACCTTTAAAGGGGTTCCGTCTATAGAAGACATCTTAACTGTCTTCCGCCTAAAATAGGCCTCTAAAGGGTCTTTAATGTAAAGAAGAGCTCGAAAAGATGTTCCGTCTATAGAAGGCCTAAAAATTTATAGAAGAACTCTAAAAAGACGTTCATCTGCAGAAGACGGTTCTTCCGTCTGTAGAACACCTATGAAAAAGAAGATATCTAAAGGTTTTCTCCTTATGGAAGACATCTAAAGGGTCTTCCGATTATAGTAGATTTTTTAAGGGTCTCCTATAACTATAGAAGATCTCTAAAGGGTCTCTGTCGATAGAAGATCCCTAAAATGTCTTCCATCTATAGGCAACCTCCAAAGGGCCTTACGTCTATTGCGGACCTCCAAAAGATCTTTCATCTATAGAATACCTCTAAAGGATATTCTATCTACACAAGACCTTAAAAAAGACTATTATCTATGGAAGTCCCCTAAAGGGTCCTCCGTCTAAAGAAACCTCTTCAATCTACAGAAGATCCACAAAAGGTAAAAGGTTTTCCATCTATGGAAGACCTCTAAGGGGTCTTCCGTCTATAGACCGAACTTTCATCTAGAAGGGTCTTTTGTCTATAAAACTCCTCTAAAGGGTCTTCCACAAAAGGTAGGAGGTTTTTCAAATATGAAAGACCTCTAAGGGGTCTTCCGTCTATACAAGGAACTTTCATCTAGAAGTGTCTTTTGTCTATAAAAGTCCTCTAAAGGGTCTTCTGTGTATAGAAAACTTCTAAATGGTGTATCATCTACAGAAGTCGCCTAATTGGTCCTCCGTCTTTAGACGACCTCTTTCATCTTCTATACAGAAGCCTTCTAAAACGTCTTCCATCTATAGAAGACCATTAAAGGGTCTCCCACTTATACAAGACCTCTAACTGACCGACCTTCTATAGAAGACCGCTAAAGAAGACCTCGAAGCTTTAAAAGGATCTTTCACCTATAGAAGACCGCTAATGGGGTTTTCGTTTATAGGAAACCTCTAAACGGTATTCAGTATATGGGAGCCCTCTAAAGGCTCTTTCATCGATAGAAGACCTCTAAAGGGTCTTTAATCGATAAAATACCTCTGAAGGGTCCTCCTTGTATAGAATGCCTTTAGAGGGTCTTCCATCTATAGAAGACCTTTAAAAGGTCTTGAATCTATAGAACACCTATAAATGGTTTTCCATCTATAGCAGACCTCTAAAGGGACTTCCATCTGTAGAAGACTTCTTCCGTATATTGAAGACCTATAATGGGTTTTCCTTCTGCAGCAGACCTATACAGGGTCTTCAATATTTATAAGACATCTTGAGTGTCTTTTGTCTAAAGAAGACCCTTAAAAAGTCGTCCATCTCTCGAGGACATCTAAAGGGTCTTCCGTCTATAGAAGGACTTCCATCTATAGAAGAACTCTAAATCAACTTCCGTCTTTAGAAGTCCTCTAAATGGTCATCCGTCTAAAGAAGGCCTCCAAGGTGTCTTCGTCTATAGAATACCTCTAAAAGCCTTCCATCTACAGAAGACGATTAAAGTGTCTTCCATCTATAGAAGACCTCTAGGGGTATTCTATGTGGGGAAGACCTGTAAAGGTTTTCTATATAGAACACACCTCTGAAGTGTCTTTTATGTAGAAAAGACATCTAAAAGCTTTTCCTTCTATAGAAAACCCTAAAAGGGTCTTACATCTATTGAAGTCCTCTAAATAGTCTTCGGTCTATAGGAGATCTCGAAAACGTCTTCAATATATAGAAGACATTTAAGGGTATTCCATCTATAGAAAACTTCTAAAGGGTCTTCCGTATATAGTAAACCTCTTAAGGGTTTTCCATTTTATGTAGAAGACCTCTAAAGGTCTTCTGTTTATAGAAGATTTTTAAGAGATCTCTCATTTGTAGATGGTTTTCAATTTATAAAAGACCTCGAAAATATTCTCCATCTATAGAAGAATAATTTAAAAAGGAATTCCGTCTCTAGCAGTCCCCTATAGGGTCTTCCGTGTATAGAAGGGTCTTCTATCTTCCATAGGAGCCTCTACAAGTCTTTTGTTCATAGGAACTTCTAAAAGTTTTTCCATCTTCCTTCTTTAAGATATCTTCCTAAATCTAAATGTTCTTCCAGGTACAGAAGACCTCTAAAGGGCTTTCCATCTGTGGAAGGTCCCTAAAGTGTCTTCCATCCACAGATGTCCTGTCAAGGATCTTCTAGCTATAGAATACCTCTTAAGGGTTTTCCATCTATAGAAGCTCTATTAAGGGTCTTCCGTCTATATGAGACCTCTATATAGAAGACCTAGGAAGGAGCTTCCATCTATAGAAGACTTCCAAAGGGTTTTCTGTTTATAGAATACCTCTATAGAAGTCCTATAAAGTATCTTCCTTCCGTAGAAAACGTCTAAAGGGTCTTCCATCTATAGCAGCTCTATAAAGGGTCTTTCAACTATAGAATACCTCTAAATGGTCTTCCATCTAAACAATATTTTCAAAGGGTCCTCCATCTATAGAATACCTATAACAGATCTTCTATCTAGGAAAGACCTCTAATGGGTCTTTGGTCTATAGAAAACTTCTTAAGGGTCTGTCATTTATAGAAGTCCTCGCTCCATAGAATACATCTAAAGAATCTTCCATCTATAGAAGACTGCTAAAGGGACCGACTAGTAAAAGAAGAGCTCGTAAGAAGTGCGGCTAATATAGGATAAGCTCATAAGCGGTCCGACTGTTATAGGGGGAGCTCATAATATGGTCGATAAGTAGAGGGGTCGTAATAGATATCCAACTATCATAAGAGTCTGATTAGTAAAGGGTGAGCTCACTAGTATAGAGGGAGCTCATAAGAGGTTCGATTTGTATAGGAGGACTTCATAGGGCTAATAAAAGATTAGTTCAAAGGAAGTCCGACTAGTATATGGGCAGCTCATGAAAAGGAGAAACTCATAAGTGTTCTGACTAGTATAGGAGCAGTTCATAGGAGGACCAACTAGTGTAATAAGAGCTTATAAAAGGTCCGACTAGAAAAAGAAAGAACTCATAAGAAGTCTGACTTCGATTAGGACAATATGAGCTCTTACGAATAGTATAGGAGGAGCTTTGAAGATGTCCAGCTAGTACAGGAGCCGCTCATAAGAGCTCTTAAGACGGTCGACTTCTTCTTCTTTTCCGATTAACTCCTTGGGGAGCATAGGGCCTCTACAAACTTCCTCCAGGATTATCTGTCATTTGCTATTGCCTTTATTTCGCTCCATGATTTTCCTGTAGATTCTAACTCCTTCACAAGACTTCTTTTCCACAAGTTTTTAGGTCTTCCTTTTTTCTGCTACCTTTGGGATTCCAATCTAGGGCTTGACGGCATATTTCATCGATATTTTCCCTCAATGTGTGCCCTATCCACTTCCATTTTCTTCTTTTTATGATGGTTGTTATTGGATCGGTATTGCACCTTTGGTAGAGATCGGAGTTGCTTATAACATTTGGCCACCATATTCTCAAGATGTATCGGAGACATCGATTTGTGAATGACTGTAGCTTTGAATTTAAGTCTGCCGTTGTCAATCAGGTTTCGCACCCATAAAGTGGTACGGATAGATCGTTCGACTTGAATATATTTATTATACCCTCAGCATTTATGCTAATTAGGGTATATACACTTTCATGCGGGCAAAATGTGCCTCATCGAAATAATGTTTTTGGACCCCAAGTATGTTTGGACGAAGTGTGTTTCAGACAATTTGGAGTCGATTGAGCAATGTCCGTCCGTCTGTCTGTCTGGCTGGAGCGCACGATAACGGATCAATAGATTCGGTCCAAAATTTGGCATTCGTAATATTTTGTCAAAACTTAGTTTAAGTTCGAAGATGGGTTATATCGGTCCACTCCTTCCGGTACCTCCCCCACAAAAGTTCGGAAAATTTGTGTGCGCGATAAATCTTGAAGGGAGTAACCAGTTTGGTCCATACTTTGCACATCGTGAAATTTCTACCAGACTTAAATTAGCTTCCAATATGGACTCAATCGGTCCACCTTTTTCGGGTACTTGCCACACAAAATTTCGGAAAAGTTCAGTTTAAGACCTGCTCTCGAATCGCTTTGATTTTTGTTGTAGCAACTTGTATTCACTGCCCCCCATACGACGGTATAAGTTTCATCAGGGGCAAGTCCAAACTTCCTGAGAAAATAGCCTGACACCGTGTATAGTGGCTGGAGAGCAAGATAACTCTCGAACGGATCTGCCCATTCGGTCCAAAATGTGGCCTTAGTAATATTATGTGCAAACTTAGTTTAAGTTCGAAGACAAGCAATATCGGTCCACTCCTTCAGGTACCTCCCCCACTTCAAAAATGTTCGGAAAAATTGTGGGCACGATAACTCTTGATGGGAGTGGCCGATTTGGCCCATACTTTACACATCCTAATATTTCTACCAAATATAGATCCGGTTCGAATATGGATAAATTCACTTTAAGACCTGCTGTCGAATCACTTTAGTTTTTGTTGAAGCAACCAATTACGACAGTAAAAGTTTTTTCAGGGGCAAGTCCATACTTCTCGAGAAAACAGCCCGAAAGTTGTAGGCTAGTGTGATAAAAAAAGCTCTATCAATCGATACCCCCGCAAATTTTTGAGCTTTAATCCTACCCATATTTTTGTTGGTTCATGCTCCCAAAAATTTGAAAACCGTTTTTGTTTTTTAAAACCGTACGTGTTTTTTTTTTTTTTTTTTTTTGGGATAAAAGTATTTCAATCCACACAGGCTGAGGGTATATCTCTGTGCCGACTAATATTTATAGGAGGAGCTCACATTGAGGCCGGATAGAATAAGAGGAAGACATCTAAAGGGCTATTCTATCTGGAGAAGACATTTGAAGGGTATTCTATCTGGGGAAGACATATAAAGTCCTCTTAAGGATATTCTAGCTACAGAATACCTCTAAAAGGTCTTCCATCGATATAAGTCTTCTCTTGGAACTCGTATCTACAGCAAACATTTAAAGGGGCCTCTGTCTATAGAAGTTTTCTAGAGAGTTTTTTATTTATAGTCTATTTCTGAATGTTCTTCTTAACGATTTCTAACGAATCTGTTGTCTACAGTAGAATTTATGTAGAGAAGGCCTCATAGGCCTTTTTTTTAGAGAAAGGGTCTAATAATTCTTATATCTCGAGAAGGTCCTCTATATATGGACGAGCTAAAGGTATTTCTTCTATGGAAGACGTTTGAAAAGTCGTCAACATTTTGAAGAAATCCAAAGGCTTTTTACGGTGTAGAAGACTCCTGGAAATCCAATTATCTCGAAAGCGACTTCAATCTCTAGAAGATCTCTTAGTTGTTAATGAGACTATGTTTTATATATGTGCTGTTAAATAAAATTTGAAATTTCCCATTTTAAGCTTCTTTTGCAAGAAATGTCTCCATTTAACCCTTCGAACCTCCTATTCATATAGTATATCCGCCACATTCATACATTATATATTCGTTCAAGTGCAATTAGCTGTTGATTTTTATTTCATCTATAAATTACCACATGAAATGATTCATTTGCTGTTGTGTTTGTGTTCGGCCCCTTCCCTTCTGTTTTTTTTTTCAATAAAAATAATTTTTATATTTACATTCCATTCAGATCGGCATTCATATAGAAAATATAATAATTAAAATAAATCATAGGCCATTGAGTGCCATTCAAAAATCAATCAGTCAGATGCTGTTGTGTGCATTCCGCATTTAAAAGTGGCTCTAATTTAAATGTAATAAAAATAATTGAATGGCTTGCTGACGGTTATCGAGAATGCCTCGTTATGAATAACAAATATTGAAATTCAATTATCTTCTCTATACCATCCTCTTCAGTTGTTGCTGCAGCATCGTGCCACAACATTGTTTTGTATCTGTTGCGATAGATCTTTTAATTCCAGCTGCTGCAGTGTAACCAAATTTAATTAACTTTTTAATTAATGTCTTTGCGACTTATTGACGGAACATGTTTAACTTGAACAATTAACACCTTTAATTAGAAATTTCAAGGATATTTACATTTGGAGAATTGTATTTGTTCCTTCGTTCCGAACCACAGCTACACTTGAAAGGACGGTGGCCAATAGCAAACAACAACAATACGAGAAAATACAAGAATGGAGAAATATGCAATGGGATTTGTTTGTTGGTTTGTTTATTTGTCGCCAGTTAAATTTCAGCAGGTTTTGTTAATTGTTTACTTTACGATTTGTGTGATTAATTGGATTGGTAACTTTGTTGTTGTTATTGCTTTACAAATACAACGGAATACACTCGAAAATTTTGGAGGATTTGAATTGTGTTTTATAATGACATGTTTAACTCCTAAAGCTAAAACTTTCAAACTTCTGTGCTAAAAACACTCGTGGTAGCTGATATTATTGAGCTGCAATAGATAAGAGACCGTATTCTCACGACAGTTGTTTATGACGTGGACCACATTGGCGCCGCATGGCTTACCACAGAATGACCTATAGCACACCATGTGCCGCCTGAGAACTTGATGACCTTGATCCTAGATCCCAATTTGTCGCAGGCAGCTATGGAACATAATGTCTAATGTGACCCCAAACCATAGAATCTTGGGGTAGTTATTGGTCGGAATCGACAAGGACATTCAGTTTTATGTTCTATGTGGTGAAGGGAGTGGTCGTAGATTTAGTGCTGGATATTAGTATATTCCTTGCGCGATAAAAAACGGTTAGATCAATTAAGTAGGAACCTTTTCACAAATAACATGAGTGAAGGTACCCGAAGCTTATATCGTACAGTCATCCGCATACCTAATGAGGGCGGGCCTGGAATTTTAGAAAGGTAAAGGTTTGGGAACCTTATGTTTCATTCTACGGGACTTCGACTTTTTGTTCTTAACTTCCACGTACCAATGCCGTCCACATATATAACACCACCACCAACACTGTCCTATCGTTCTTGTTCTGGTTGAGTCCTCGATTGATATGAGTGCAGATAGCATGTAGCTCTGTTGTAGTACTCTGGTGGATAATAAACACTTCCTGATGATCGGGTGGCGTAGGTGATGGAAGATACCAAGGAACGGTTTTGACCGGTTTTAACTTGGCAAAGCCCAGGATTTATCTTGGTCCCTCTTTCATCTCAAGTGGACACTGACCTCCCCGTGGTGTCACCTGGGGAACTGCCTTTAACACCCGTTAAAGGTAGTGAGCTAACATGTGCCACGCGTTCACCCATAAGAACGTTAAAAATTTGGTTTGGGCGTCGGGTTAGTAACTCTCCCCTAGAAAAAAGAGCCTACTATGAAAAAACGAAAGAAAAGAAATACAAACCCTCTAAAGTTGACGAACCCCGCAAACGTTCTAAGGACCATGATCTGCGAATCTGCACCTGGAATATTCGCACTCTTTATAGAGAATGTGCAGTCTTCGCATTGGCAGACGTACTTGAAAAGAACAAGGCCGAGATTACTGCCATACAGGAAATACGATTGATTGGGAAAGGCGTCACAACAACACCTAACGGTGACGCACTGTATTCTGGCTGTCATGACGTAAAGCATGAGTTTGGTTGCGGATTCGTAGTTAGTCGGAGACTAAAACATCTTGTATCCAGCTTCACTCCAGTGAATGAAAGACTTGCTGCAATTCGAATAAAAGCTAAATTCTTCAACATCAGCTTTATTTGCGCTCATGCTCCCACTGAAGAAAAGGGCGAACAGACCAAAGATATATTTTACGAGTGCTTAGAAGAAACATATGACCGTTGCCCTGCTCATGACATTAAAATTATTCTAGGCGATTTTAATGCCAAAATTGGAAAGGAGAATATCTTTGGCCCAACAGTCGCGAAATTCAGTCTCCACAGTGAAACATCTGACAATGGTATGAGGCTGATAGACTTTGCAGCTGTAAAAATATGGTAGTTAGCAGTACCAGATTTAATCATCTCGATAATCATAAGGGCACCTGGCTGTCTCCAGATCAGAAAACAAGATATCAAATTGATCATGTTGTGATAGATGGAAGACATTCATCGAGCGTGTTGGATGTACGATCGTTCCGAGGCGCAAACATTGATTCGGACCACTACCTTCTTGCAGCAAAGGTACGTACTCGTCTAAACGTTGCAAATAAAGCACGAACAGACACAACGCGGAAGTTAGACATCGATAGGCTGCAAACACAACAGATAGCCACAGCATATTCCACTCAACTAGCCCAATTGCTTAATGAGTGCACTCCTTGTCCCGATAACATAACAACACAATGCAAAATATTGCCCACTCCATACAAAGGAATTCATGGTATGACCAAGAGTGTCGTGCTGCTACCGAAGAGAAAAATGCGGCATATAGAGCTACTCAGTAGCAACGCGTAGCGCACGAGAGAGATATCGGGAGAAAAGGACAGAAGAGAAACGTCTTTTCCGCAAGAAAAAGAGAGAGATGGAAAAGCGGGAGTGTGAAAAAATCGAGATGTACAGGAGCCAAAATGAATTCCGAAAATTCTACCAAAGAGTGAAACATTCAACAGATGGCTTTGGTACAGGCACTTCCTCCTGGTACAGGCACTTCCTCCTGTAACAGATACAGATAGCGTGCTCAGGATATGGAAGGAGCATTTCTTCAATCTGCTGGTATCCAATAGTAGCGAAGACGATGATACCACAGATCCAATCCCAGAAGATGGTATAGAATGTATACCGGCCCGTGAGAATGTACATGGTATAGAATGTATACCGCCAAGATGAGGTAAAAACAGCAATCAACCGGCTGAAGAATAATAAAGCAGCAGGAACCGATGGCTTCCCAGCCGAGGTGTTTAAAGCAGGAGGCGACGCGCTGATAAGGTGTATGCATCAGCTAGTTAGCACCATCTGGCAGGAAGAGCGCGTACCTGACGATTGGAACCTGAGCAACCTATGTCCCGTCCACAAGAAAGGAGATAAGACTGTATGCTCCAACTATAGGAGCATAAGTCTTCTCCCTTTTGCCTAAATGATAGTGTCAGGGATATTGCGCGAAGGACTAAAGCCAATGGTCAACGAAATAATTGGACCATACCAATGGAGCTTTAGACCAGGCATGTCCACCATTGACCAGATATTTACCCTGCGGCAAATCCTAGAGAAGACCCAAGAGATGCAGATCGACACATATCACCTTTTTGTCGATTATAAAGCAGCTTCGACAGTCCCTTACGATCAAAGGTATTTCATGCAATGTCTGAATTTGGTATCCCCGCAAAGCTCATCCGGCTTTGTAAGATGACTTTAACTGATACTAGGTACTCAGTTAAAATTGGAAAGAACATCTCCGAAGAATTTTGTACCAGAAGAGGTTTCAGATAAGGAGACAGCCTTTCGTGTGACCTATTCAACATTTTGCTGGAAATGGTAATACGAGATGCAAATGTCAAAAGAAATGGCACAATTTACACCAATAGACACATGTTACTTGCTTATGCTGATGACATAGACATCATGGGACGATCAGTAAAGGAAGTAAATGATACCTTTAGGAAGGTCGAAGCAGAATCTGCGAAAGTGGGTCTGGCGGTAAACGGCGAAAAGACCAAATTGATGGTGTCGACGCGCAAAGCGTCCATAGAGCTCGGAACAACTGTGGAAGTTGGTACCTACAATTTTGAGGTAGTTAAAGACTTCGTCTACCTGGGCACTGCCATAAACACAACAAACAACATCAGTTGTCAAATAAGAAGAATTGTATTGGCCAACAGATACTACTATGGTTTAAGTAACCAATTTAAAAACAAAGCCACATCTGATCAAACAAAAATAACACTTTACAAAACGCTGATACTACCCGTGCTAATGTATGGCTCCGAAGCATGGGTACTTGCGCAAGTAGATAAGGCCGTGATTGGTGTGTTTGAGAGGAAAATTCTTCGAAAGATCTACGGGCCGATTTGCGTTGACGGTGAATATCGACGTCGTATGAACCACGAGCTATATCAGCTATACAAAGACATGAATATAGTTAAACGTATCGAGATGCAACGATTGCGTTGGCTAGGCCATATCATAAGAATGAGCGATGATGAACCAGCTAAAAAGGCGTATGAATATATGCCACATGGCGGTGCACGCAGAATCGGCAGGCTTAAGCTTCGATGGAGCATACAAGTGGATGAAGAAATGAAAAGGCGCGGTATTCTAAAAAGCGTAGCGAAAAACAGAGAGGAATGGAGATCTTTTCTTAGTTCGGTCTATGGAACAAATATTCTGTAATGGGCTAGCTAAGTAAGTAAGATGATCGGCAACTGAATAGGTATGAATGACTCCGGGGTCCGAGTTTTTGCTACTGGCGTCAAAAGCTAAATCGATCTGTACAATTTACCTTTGCTGGCATACTTGCCTATCTTCAGTGGTGAGAGAACTTTGTCCATTTTCAAGACTTTGGGACGATGTGGGTGGCTTACCATAGGTTAAGAACTTTTGTGAGATACGCAACTCCCGGCTCATTCAGCCGTATCAGTACTACCACAAGGCACAATGCTTCCCAATTGCATTTGCAACATTATCCATTGTAAATTATGGTGGTTCCTCCTAGGCAAAAAGACGTATAATCCGCTGTAGTACGCTTTCCTTCGCGAGCTCTAGCTTGTGGAATTTAACTAAGATGATATCTGCCTTCTTCTCAGGATTTGACAGTGACTTGACCGTTGCAGTTGATTTACTTATTCCTCCTCTAATATGACAATTCTTCACTTATACTCATCGACCATCCTCTAAACCAATGTCAGCTCCCTGACTCAGGGGTAACTAGGGTTAGCTCAACGAATCTCATTACTCTCATTTGCTAATCCCGCCGCCTCGGTTGGGAACTTTTGACTCACTTGAGGTAATTAACCAGTAGGTATATGGCGAGCGGCTGCAGCAGTGATGATATCTCGGAATGTCCTCTCTGCTACATGACCATTAGAAGGTATGGGCAGATCTTTGAATCAGTGGTTGGTGAACTCTCTGAAAATATAGTTGATGAAGGTGTGGCGTTCAGAGGAGATGAAATCGGGCAGAGAAACGATAGTTATGCCTGGCGAACTGTGACACTCTCCGCTAATTTTGGTAGGGACGTCCTAATTGAACATGCAACACGAAGGTTGAAGTTCCAAATTATGAATTTTCATTGTACAATATTCCACGAAGAGCACTAAAAGGTCTGACTAATAGGAAGAGCCCATAAGAAGGTCGACATGTATAGCAGAGGCTCACAAGCGGCCCGACTGGTATATCTCCTTCTATATGAGGGCCGACTAACATGGTAGGGCACATAGGGTGTCGGGATGATAAGAGGAACCCATGAAAGTTTTAAGTAGTAGAAGAGGAGCTTATAATAACACCGACTAGTATTAGAGGGGCCCGTAACAGAGGCAATAAGTACACAAGCATATCTTAAGGGGGTCAAACTATCGTGGGAGATCCGAGCTCATAAGAGATCCGCATAGTACGTCAATAAATATAGAAGGACGTCATGAGGTAAACAACTACCATAGTAGGTCCGAGGTCCAGAGGAGCTCACATGGGGGTCGACTACCGTAGGAGGGTCTAAAATGAGGGACGTGCAACACGAACATTGAAGTTCAAAATTATGAATTTTCATTGTACAACATTCCACGAGGATCACTGAAAGATCTGATTGGTAGGAAGAGCCCATAAAAAAGTCGACATGTATAGGAGAAGTTCACAAGTGACCCGACTGGTACAGAAGGAGCTCATATGAGGGGCGAATTGCATGGGAGGAGCACATAGGGAGTCGGCACGACAAAAGTTTTAACAAGAAGAAGAGGAACTCATACTAACACCGACTATTATTAGAGGTGCTCGTAATAGGGACAAAAGGTACAGAAGCAAATCATGAGGTCCGACTAGTACACGATAAGCTCATAATAGGACCGACTAGTAAAGGAAGAGCTCGTAAGAAGTGCAACTAGTATAGGATAAGCTCATAAGCGGTCCGACAAGTATAGGGGGAGCTCATAATATGGTCGATAAGTAGAGAGGACGTCATAAAAATCCAACTATCATAAGAGCTTTGATTAGTAAAGGGTGAGCTCACATTAGGACCGACTAGTATAGGGGGAGCTCATAAGAGGTCCGTCTTGTATAGGAGGAGCTCATAAGTGATCCATCTAATATAAGAGGAGTTCAGAGGAAGACCGACTTGTTTATGGGGAGCTCATAAAAGGGTCGACTTGTGTAAGAGAAGCTCATAAGTGTTCCGACTAGTACAGGAGGAATTCATAGGAGGTCCAACTAGTGTAATAAGATCTTATAAGAGGTCCGACTATTAAAGGAAGAGCTCATAAGAAGTCTGACTTGTATAGAAGGTTCGATTGGCACAGTAGGAGCTCATACGAATAGTGTAGGAGGAGCGTAGAAGATGTCTAGCTAGTACAGGAGCCGCTCATAAGAGGAACGACTTCTAAAGAAATAGTTTTTAAGACGGTCGACTTGTGTAGGGTAATCTCATAAGTGTTTCGACAAATATGGGGGGATCTCGCACGAAGGCGACCAGAACTAGATGAGCTCATATGAGGGCCAACTAATATAGGCTGAACTCAAAGGATGTCTGACTAGTATAAGAGAGGCCTGTACATATTGGAGGACGTTATGGGGGTCCCGTTCCGATAAGTACATGGTGAGTTCCTTAGAGGGTCGATTAGTATAGAAGACGCTCCTAAGTGTTTCGTCTAATATTTTAGGAGAAGCTCAAATTAAGGCCGACTAAAATTAGAGGAACTCATATGAGGGCGGACTAACATAGGATGAACTCATAAAAGGTCAGATTAGTAAATGAGGAGCTCATACAGGTCCGGCTAGTATAGGAGGAACTTATATGTTATCCGAGGAGAGCTTCGAAGAGGTCGAAGTAGTAAAGGAATAGGTCATAAAAGGGCCGACTAATATAGGAGGAGTTTATAAGAGGTCCGACTAGTATAGGAGCAGCTGCTAGTATAGGAGGAGACAAAATGGGTCCGTTTAATAAAGGAGAATATCCTAAGAGGTCTAACTAGTATAGGAGGAGGTCCGACTAGTAAACAAAGATCTCATAATAGGTACGACTAGTATAGGAAGAACTCATTAGAGGACTGAATAATGAAGGATGAGCTTTTAAGATGGACGGCTAGCAAATTAAGAGCTCATAAGTGGTCCGACTAGTATAGGAAGGCCAACTAGCATAAGAGGCTGATTAATATAGGAGGAGCTCCAAATATTGCTGATTAGTATGAAGGGTCCAACTATCAGTGTATAAGAGAGGCCTGTACATATCGGAGGAGGAGGAGGGTCCCGTTCCGATAAATACATAGTGAGCTCCTTAGAGGGTCGATTAGTATAGAAGAAGCTCGTAAGTGTTCCGAATAATATTTATAGGAGGAGCTCACATTAACGCCGACTAAAATAAGAGGAACATATGAGGGCGGGCCAATGTTCTCATAAAAGGTCCGACTAGTACATTAGGGGCTCATAAGGAGACTGATAAGTATATACGGACGTCACGACGGCCCAACTATCATATAAAGTTCGATTAGTATATGATGAGCTCATAAGAGGTCCGACTAATAAAGGAAGAACTCATAAACGGTCTGACTAGTATAGGAATAGATCATAACAGGTCCGATTAGTAAAGGCAGAGCTCATACAATGTCCGACTAGTATAGGAGGAATTTATAATTTGTCCGAAGAGAGATTCGAAGAGATCCAACTAGTAAAGGAAGAGCTCAAAAGAGGTCCAACTAATATAGAAGGAGTTAATAAGAGGTCCGACTAGTATATGAGGAGCTCCTAGTATATGAGGAGAACAAAATAGGTCGCATTAATAAGGGATGATCTCGTAAGAGGTCCGAGTAATATAGGAGCTCATTAGGGTTCCGATTAGTAAAGAAAGATCTCATAATAGGACCGATGAGTATAGGAGAAGCTCCCAAGAGGTCCGACTAGTAAAGGAGGAGCTCTTATTATGACCGACTAGTAAAGGAGGAGCTCATAAATGTTCCAACTAGTGTAGAAAGGCCGACTAGCATAAGAGGGATTATTAATAAAAGAGGAGCTCCAAATATTGCCGATTAGTATAGGGGGACGCCATGAAGGGTCCAACTATCATAGGAGGTCCGACTAGTACTATCAGGGGAGCAAAAAAGGTTCGATTAATTAAGGAGGATCTTGTAAGATATTCGACTAGTAAACGAAGAGCTCAAAGAGGTCCTATTAGTATAGGAAGAGCTCGTCAGAGGTGCAACTAATATAGAAGGAGCCCATAAGAAATCCGTATAGTACGCCAATAAATATAGGAAGACGTCATGAGGTAAACAACTAGCATAGGAGGCCCGAGATCCAGAGGAGCTCACATGGGGGTCGGCTACCGTAGGAGGGTCCAAAACGAAGGCCGACTAATATAGGAGGAGGTCATAGGGGATCCGACTATTATAGGAAATGTTCATACGAGGTCTTACTTGTATAGGAATAGCTCATATGAGGTTCGACTATTATTGGAGGAGCTAAAAAGAATTTCGTCTAGTATAAGAGGAGAGCAAAAGAGGTCTGATTAGTTAGATTAGCTTATGAGAGAGGTTCGACTAGTAAAAGAATAACTCATGTGGGTCCGACAAGTAAGATAGATCGTTTAAGAGGTCCGACTAGTATAGGAGGACGTTATAAAAGGGTTGATTAGTATAGGAAGAGCTCATAAGAGGCCAGACTTGGGTAGGTGTAGCTCATATTGTAGGAGGAGCTCATAAAGGGTCAAACTCATGATAAATCCTGCACTTTTTCTTGTCAAAACCGTTCACAAGGATAGCAATTTCTTCTTCATTGAGACGCTCAGAAGAGGTCCGACTACTATAGGAGAAGTACATGAGGAACTCTAATTTTGTTATTGTTAAAATTGTGTTTTCTCAATATGGCTCTGGGTCAATCTCCAGTTCCAGGAAAGTTAGATGAGTAGGTTTGACAGGGCAGTTGAATAGGTGCAGTGTGTCGTGCTAGCCCATGCCGCATACTGGGCAGATGTTTTGCACGGTGACGGTGCTATCGATACTTGCCCAGTAGGAATTTAAGCGACTGCAATATCCTGAGAGTAGTTGAGCAAAAACTACTCTGGTTTGTCGTGGCAGCTGACGGTCCTCAGTTGCGATAGATGGGGGATGTACTCTGAGGACTTTATTCACACTGTATTTGCTTATGGCCTTAGCAACTGCGTCCGTGTGAATGCTATTCAGACCTGCCTGATATGCCTGTAGATCTGGGGGTTCTCTCCTATATTGTTGGACCTCCCACTCTAGAGCATGAATATTCTTCCTGATATGCCTGGGTGTGTCGGGTCTAGCCAGCAGACGGTGATTGGGATGGCTTTCACGGTAACACCCGAGCAAGTACTACTAAGAAAGCTGTACTAGAAAAATCTTTGCCTCCCCATGTAGATAGTTCACTGTAGACATGAGGAGGCACCCTGTTGCTGTTCTTAGGACGGCATTCTGACAAGTTTGAATCTCTTTCTGCTACCACCAACCACGACATTCAACTCTCTTCTATACTGCGCCGTCCATGTGGTGAACAGAGTGGCCGTAGATTTAGTGGCGGATATACCTCGCGTGGACTTCTTGTTCCTGAATTCCACGTACGACTGGCGTCCGCACATATAATTGACTATCCAACGTTTCAGAATTGGTCGAAGCGTTGTTTGCTCAATCTCCTCAAATAGCGAGGAGTGCCTGACAGTATCAAAGGCTTTTGATAAGTCCAGCCCCACCATCATCGTTCTATCACCGTGTACACGTGAGGAACTCTAATGATAATCGACTGTTAAGGTGGGGCTCTTAAGACGACCGGAGCAGGAGCTCTTAAGAGGAGGAGCTCATAAGTTTTGCAATTAGTATAGGAGGGCCAACTAGCATACGAGGGCGAGCTATCATAGGAGCTGCGATTAGTACAGGATAAGCTCTTAAGATGTCCGAATAGTGTATGAGAAACTCGTTAGAGGCAGACTCATAAGAAGGCCAAATTTGTATTGAAGAAGCTCATAAGAGAGCCCACTTAAAAAGGTGGAACTTATAAGAGGCCTAATAATATATGAGGAGCTCAAAAGATGGCCGACTAGTACAGGAAAAGATTATATAAGGGCCGTGTAGTATTTGAGGAGCTCATAATAAGGCCGATACGTACAGGAGGACGTTATGAGGCACCCAACTATCATAGGAGTTTTGATTAGTACAGAATGAGCTCGTTGGAGATCCGAGTACAATAAGTGTTCCGACTATATAAAGAGCTAATAAGACGACTGACTAATATAGGAAGAGATCCATAGGAGTTCCTATTATTATTGGGGGACCCCAAATGAGGGAGGAAAAACATGGGAGGGCCACATGAGAGGACAGTCTAATATAGGAGAAGCTCGTAGGCGGGCAGATTAGTATAGGAGGAGCTCAGATGAGGGCCGACTAGCATGGGGTGATTTCATAAAGGACCCGTACAAGAGGAAGTCATTAGAAGACAACCTGTCACAGGAAGTGCGATTGGTACAGGACGTGTATTTAAGAGTTCCGACTAGTATAGGAGGAGCTCTTTAGAGTTTAGACTAGAGAAGGAGGAGCTCATAATGTGCCGATAAAAATAGGAATGAATAAAAATATCGAATGATAGACATTTTCAAATTCAAAATAAGCTCTTCAATTATTCCTCGTCCTTCTAATATTCCATGACTTTATTTTCATACTGACTTTTTTCACTTCCCGCTGGAAAATTACCCAACATTTCATTTTGAGTTCACTCCAATCACATTGTGCCAACTTGTCTGGCGATTTGGGTTTGCCTCTTGCCTCCACTTCTTCCTCCGTGTTCTGTGCTTTGACTAGCCAGACGATGAGTATTGTTGCTGTTGGTTAAAATTAACATTGCATTGATTTCATTGTAGTTTTTGTTGCTGTTGTTGTTAGTCGGTTTGTACCTCTCCTAACTTCATTAGTTGCTTGACTTGGTGTAAACTTAATTAAAAAGTTTATTTTCATTTCCGATGGCCACAATAACAAAGACCTTTAACGGATACCGTTACACCGAGACGTTGTCCGTTGGTTGGTTCGTTCGTTCATTTGTTCTTCTTATTTTTGCCATTCGCTTTATGTCCGCTTTATGCAATTTAATGGCTTTCTCAATGTGCGCCGGAGTATGTGAGTGTTTGGATGTAATTGCGCGTGAATATGTATTTGTTGGTGTGTAATAATGGTTAGTGCAAAATAACGACCGTTAGCTAAGAGATTATTGCCGAAGTACACACACTCATGAACACTCACACAAATGTGAAAACATGATGTTGAAACAAACAAAAGCAAAACAACAAAAAATTGCCAAATCGTTAATTCCCCCCTTAAATGTTGAAATTTGTTTGTATGTCGCATTGGTCTATTACAGCCCTAAAGGATCACGAGCATGAATACCTCCAGCAAGACTCCAACATTTTCCCATCTCCTGCACTGGATTTTCTCATTGTAGCACCGAACAGTTTTAGTTAACGTCCAAACAAAGATTATGTAGTAGCAACAACTAGTCGAATAATTCGTTTTAAAAATATGGTGTATGTGTTTGGCCTGACTTTAGATACCCATTTGGCAACCTACTACCTTAGCATTCCATCTAAATAAACATTAACTCTTTTTGGCCAACGTAAAATCATTAAAGTCGCAGTCGCAAAAAACTGCTATAAGCAACAAAACCACAAGCCATTGCCTATATCCATCCAACGACAAGCCATCCATGGCAAAAATCTCAAACATGTCCTGCATAGGTCCTGTTAACCATTTACTTTGGCCACACACACACAATGAGCGACCAATGTACGATGAAAATCTATGAAACAAATGACGCTAAAGAAACTGACCAAAAGGCAACATTAGTCGGTTTGTTGCAAAGGTTATGGATAACCGGGTATTAGCATTTTTTCTTTTGTTGTTATTTTTGTTTGGGCTTTAAATGTGTGTTTTTGGCGAATATATCCTGAATTGTTCAAAGTTGAAGTTTAAAAATGATGGATGTCTTATAGGTCCGACTAGTATTGGAGGAGCTCATAAAAGTGTCCAGAAGCATAGAAGGAGCCCATAAGAGCCCTGACTAGTGAAGGAAGAGCACAAGATTTCCGACTTGTGTAGGAGGAGCACATAAGAGGTCCAATTTGTGTAGAAGGAGCTCCTAAGAGGACAGACAAGTATAGGAGAATCTCTCATGTCAAGTAAAGGAGGAGCGCTCATAAGTGGCCCGACTGGTATAGGATGAGCTTATAAGAGGGCTGACTTGTAGAGAAGGAGCTCATGAGATGTCTAACTACTAAATGAAAAGCACATAAGATTTCCTTCTAGTATAGGAGACGTTCGAAATAGATCCAAATAGGTGTAGGTGGAAAACATAAGAGTTTCGTTGAGCAAAATGATGATAGAATGTTCGACTAGCGTATCCTACGCTCGTAAGAGGTCCGACTAATGTAAGACGAGCTTACAAGAGGTCCGACTAATGTAGGGCGAACGTTTAGGTGATCCGACTAGTATGGCGGGTTTATAAGAGGGCCTACTAGTAAAGGGCGAGCTCATAAGAGGTTTTTAAGACGAGCTCACAAAAGGCCCGACTAATTTAGGATGAACTCTTAGGTAATCCGACTAGTATGCCTGGTTTATAAGAGGTCCGACTAGTATAGGGCGAGCTCAAAAGTGGTTTGACTACTACAACAGGATCTAATACGAGTTCCCACCTGTATGGGAAAAGCTCACCGACTAGTATATGAGGAGCTCAAAAGATGTCAGGATTTGATAAGAGTTCCGTCAGTTATAGGAGGAGCTCACCACTAGTAAATGAGGAGCTCAAAGGATGTCCGACTAGTATACGAGGAAATCATTTGAGGCCTGACTAGTATAGGAGGAGCTTTTAAGAAATCCGGCTAATTGCGGAGTAGTTCAAAAGAGGCCTCACTGTTTAAAGAGGAGCTCATAAGATGTCCGACTTCAAAATTAGGTGCTCATAATAGGTCCGATTAGCTTAGGAAGAGTTTATAAGATGTCCGACTAGCACAGGAGGAGTCCCTAAGATGTCCGACTAATATAGGAGAAGCTCGTATGAGGGCCGATTAATATAGGAGAAGCTCATATGATGGCCGACAAGTATAGGAGGTGCTTGTATGAGGGCCGACTAATATGGGAGGAGCTCATAAGAAGGCCGTGTAGTATATAATTAGCTCCCAAGAGGGCTGGCTATTATAGGAGGAGCTCATAAGAGGTCCGACTAGTATAGGCGATCCAACTAATCCAAGAGATCCAACTAATGTAGGACGAACTCTTAGGAGATCCGACTAGTAGGACTGACTCAGAAGAGGTTTGACTAGTATAATAATATCTCCTCATATAGGAGAAGCTCAACGACTAGTATATGAGGAGTTCAGAAGATGCCAGGATCTCATAAGTTCCGACCGTCATAGTAGGAGCTCACCACTAGTAAATGAGGAGCTCATAAGATGTCCAACTAGTATAGTGGGCCGATTAGTATAGGCGGAGCTCTTAAGTTGGCCGACTAGTAAAGAAGGAGATCATTAGAGGTCAAACTAGTCTTGGAGTGGCTCATTAAATACTCGACTAGTATAGGAGCAGCTCATAAGATACCCGACTAGTATAGTAGGAGATCATTAGAGGTTCGTCTTGTATATGAGGAGTTTATCAGAGGTCCAAATAGTATAGGAGGAACTCATACGAGGGTCGACTAATATGCGAGGAGCTCATAATAAGGCCGAGTAGTATAGGAGGAGCTCCTAAGAGAGTTGACTAATATAGGAGGAGCTCACAATGGAAATAGCTATGTTTCTCATTCTGACTGGCATGAACTTGCACACGAAAAAAGTAATTATTCGTAGGAGTAGCTCATAAAAGGTTCGACAAGTATAGGAGGAGCTCCTAAGAGGGTCGACTAATATAGGAGGATCTCCCAAGTGGGCCGAGTAGTATATAGGGCTTACTTGTATGAGGTCCGACAAGTATTAGAGAAGCTCATAAAATACCCGGCAAGTATAGAAGGAGTTCATAAAAAGGCCGAGTAGTATAAGAGGAGCTCCCAAGAGGGCCGACTAGTACAGGAGGAGCTCCCAATGGAAATAGCTATTTTCGTCATTCTGACAGGCATAGACTTGCCCACGTACAAAGTAATTATTAGTAGGAATTACTCATAAAAGGGTCGACAAGTATAGGATGAGCTCATAAGAAGCCGGCCTGGTATAGATTGAGCTCATAACAGGTCGGACTTGTATAGGAGGAGCCCAAAAGATGTCCGACTAGTATAGTAGGAGTTTATAAGAGGCCCAACTAGTATAGGAGGAGCTCATATGAAGGCCGACTAATATTCGAATAGCTCATAAGAAGGCCGAATAGTATAGGAGGAGCTCCTAAGAGGGTCGATTAATATAGGAGGATCTCCTAAGTGGGCCGAGTAGTAGATAGGGTTTACTCATATGAGGAACGACTAATATAGCAGTAGTATTGGAGGAGCTCATAAAATTTCCGACAAGTATAGGAGGAGCTCATAAGAAGTCCGACTAGTGTAGGCGATCCAACTAATCCAAGAGATCCAACTAATGTAGGACGAACTCTTAGGAGATCCGACTAGTAGGACTGACTCAGAAGAGGTTTGACTAGTACAATAATATCTCCTCATATAGGAGGAGCTCAACGACTAGTATATGAGGAGCTCAGAAGATGCCAGGATCTCATAAGACTTCCGACCGTTATAGGAGGAGCTCACCACTAGTAAATGAGGAGCTCATAAGATGTCCAACTAGTATACGGGGAAGTCATTTGAGGCCCGACTAATATAGGAGGAGCTTATAAGAAATCTAATCGACTAATTTTGGAGTAGCTCATAAGAGGAGCTGATAAGATGTCCCACTTCTAAAGGAGGTACTCATAATAGGTCCGGTTAGCTTAGGAAGAACTTATAGGATGTTCGACTAGCGTAGGAGGAGCTCGGAAGATAGGAGAAGCTCATATGAGGGTCGATTAATATAGGAGAAGCTTATATGAGGGCCGACTATTATAGAAGGAGATCATAAGAAGGCCGTGTAGTATAGGAGGAGCTCCTAAGAGAGTCGGCTAGTATAGGAGGAGCTCATAAGAAGTCCTACTACCATGGAAGGAGCTCATAACAGGACCGACTTATAGGGAAAGAACTCGTAAGATGTCCGAAGTATATATGAGGAGCTCATAAGAATGCCGACTAGTATAGAAGAAGCTCATAGCAGGTCCGACTAATATAGGAGGAGTTCATGAGATGCTCGAATAATATAGGATGAGCTCATTAGAAGTGCGACTAGTATAGGAGAAGCTCGTATGAGGGTCCGACTATTATAGAAGGAGCTCATAAAAATGTCGACAGGTATATTAATAGCTCATAAAAGTGTCGACAAATAGCTCATAAGAGGTCAGCCAAGTATAGGTGGAGTTGCATAGGAGGAGCTCATAAGATGTCCGACTAGTGTAGTCGGTATATTATAGGAGTAGCTCATAAAAGGGTCCACAAGTACAAAAGGAGCTCATAAAATGTCCGACTATTATAGGAGGAGCTCATAAGAGGTCGATATAGGACCGAGTACTTCATAAAAGGGTCGAAAACTATAGAAGGAGCTCATAACAGGACTGACTTGTATAGAAAGACATCCTTAGATGGCCGATAGAAAGGAAGACCTTTAAGATATGCAGCTTTTATAGGAGAGGTCCAGTTAGTATAGGAGGAACATATAAGATGTCCAACTAGTGTAGGAGGTGGACATAAGAGGTCCGATTAGCGTATGAAGAGTTCAAAAGGGAAACGGCTTGTAAAGGAGGAGCTCATAAGAGGTCTAATTAATATAGGAGACGCTCATAAAAGATCCGACTAGTGAAGTGGAGTACATAAGAGGTCAATAAGGAGGAGCTCATAAGATGGCCGATTAGTATAGGCGGAGCTCCTAAGTTGGCAGACTAGTAAAGAAGGAGATCATTAGAGGTCAAACTAGTTTTGGAGTGGCTCATTAAATACTCGGCTAGTTTAGCTCATAAGATACCCGACTAGTATAGTAGGAGATCATTAGAGGTTCGTCTTGTATATGAGGAGTTTATCAGAGGTCCAAATAGTATAGGAGGAACTCATACGAGGGTCGACTAATATGCGAGGAGCTCATAATAAGGCCGAGTAGAATAGGAGGAGCTCCTAAGAGAGTTGACTAATATAGGAGGAGCTCACAATGGAAATAGCTATGTTTCTCATTCTGACTGGCATGAACTTGCACACGAAAAAAGTAATTATTCGTAGGAGTAGCTCATAAAAGGTTCGACAAGTATAGGAGGAGCTCATAAGTGGTCGGCCTGGTATAGGCGGAGCTCATAAGAAGGCTGAATAGTATAGGATCAGCTCCTAAGAGGGTCGACTAATATAGGAGGATCTCCTAAGTGGGCCGAGTAGTATATAGGGCTTACTTGTATAAGGTCCGACTAGTATTAGAGAAGCTCATAAAATACACGGCAAGTATAGAAAGAGTTCAGAAAAAGGCCGAGTAGTATAAGAGGAGCTCCCAAGAGGGCCGACTAGTACAGGAGGAGCTCCCAATGGAAATAGCTATTTTCGTCATTCTGACAGGCATAGACTTGCCCACGTACAAAGTAATTATTAGTAGGAATTACTCATAAAAGGGTCGACAAGTATAGGATGTGCTCATAAGAAGCCGGCCTGGTATAGATTGAGCTCATAACAGGTCGGACTTGTATAGGAGGACCCCAAAAGATGTCCGACTAGTATAGTAGGAGTTTATAAGAGGCCCAACTAGTATAGGAGGAGCTCATATGAAGGCCGACTAATATTCGAAGAGCTCATAAGAAGGCCGAATAGTATAGGAGGAGCTCCTAAGAGGGTCGATTAATATAGGAGGATCTCCTAAGTGGGCCGAATAGTATATAGGGTTTACTCATATGAGGAACGACTAATATAGCAGTAGTATTGGAGGAGCTCATAAAATTTCCGACAAGTGTAGGAGGAGCTCATAAGAAGTCCGACTAGTAGGACTGACTCAGAAGAGGTTTGACTAGTATAATAATATCTCCTCATATAGGAGGAGCTGAACGACTAGTATATGAGGAGCTCAGAAGATGCCAGGATCTCATAAGACTTCCGACCGTTATAGGAGGAGCTCACCACTAGTAAATGAGGAGCTCATAAGATGTCCAACTAGTATACGGGGAAGTCATTTGAGGCCCGACTAATATAGGAGGAGCTTATAAGAAATCTAATCGACTAATTTTGGAGTAGCTCATAAGAGGAGCTGATAAGATGTCCCACTTCTAAAGGAGGTACTCATAATAGGTCCGGTTAGCTTAGGAAGAACTTATAGGATGTCCGACTAGCGTAGGAGGAGCTCGGAAGATAGGAGAAGCTCATATGAGAGTCGATTAATATAGGAGAAGCTTATATGAGGGCCGACTATTATAGGGGGAGATCATAAGAAGGCCGTTTAGTATAGGAGGAGCTCCTAAGAGAGTTGGCTAGTATAGGAGGAGCTCATAAGAAGTCCTACTACTATGGGAGGAGCTCATAACAGGACCGACTTATAGGGGAAGAACTCGTAAGATGTCCGAAGTATATATGAGGAGCTCATAAGAATGCCGACTAGTATAGAAGAAGCTCATAGCAGGTCCGACTAATATAGGAGGAGTTCATGAGATGCTCGAATAATATAGGATGAGCTCATTAGAAGTGCGACTAGTATAGGAGAAGCTCGTATGAGGGTCCGACTATTATAGAAGGAGCTCATAAAAATGTCGACAGGTATATTAATAGCTCATAAAAGTGTCGACAAATAGCTCATAAGAGGTCAGCCAAGTATAGGTGGAGCTGTATAGGAGGAGCTCATAAGATGTCCGACTAGTGTAGTCGGTATATTATAGGAGTAGCTCATAAAAGGGTCCACAAGTACAAAAGGAGCTCATAAAATGTCCGACTATTATAGGAGGAGCTCATAAGAGGTCGATATAGGACCGAGTACTTCATAAAAGGGTCGAAAACTATAGAAGGAGCTCATAACAGGACTGACTTGTATAGAAAGACATCCTTAGATGGCCGATAGAAAGGAAGACCATTAAGATATGCAGCTTTTATAGGAGAGGTCCAGCTAGTATAGGAGGAACATATAAGATGTCCAACTAGTGTAGGAGGTGGACATAAGAGGTCCGATTAGCGTATGAAGAGTTCAAAAGGGAAACGGCTTGTATAGGAGGAGCTCATAAGAGGTCTAATTAATATAGGAGACGCTCATAAAAGATCCGACTAGTGAAGTGGAGTACATAAGAGGTCAATAAGGAGGAGCTCATAAGATGGCCGATTAGTATAGGCGGAGCTCCTAAGTTGGCAGACTAGTAAAGGAGGAGATCATTAGAGGTCAAACTAGTTTTGGAGTGGCTCATTAAATACTCGACTAGTATAGGAGCAGCTCATAAGATACCCGACTAGTATAGTAGGAGATCATTAGAGGTTCGTCTTGTATATGAGGAGTTTATCAGAGGTCCAAATAGTATAGGAGGAACTCATACGAGGGTCGACTAATATGCGAGGAGCTCATAATAAGGCCGAGTAGTATAGGAGGAGCTCCTAAGAGAGTTGACTAATATAGGAGGAGCTCACAATGGAAATAGCTATGTTTCTCATTCTGACTGGCATGAACTTGCACACGAAAAAAGTAATTATTCGTAGGAGTAGCTCATAAAAGGTTCAACAAGTATAGGAGGAACTCATAAGTGGTCGGCCTGGTATAGGCGGAGCTCATAAGAAGGCTGAATAGTATAGGAGGAGCTCCTAAGAGGGTCGACTAATATAGGAGGATCTCCTAAGTGGGCCGAGTAGTATATAGGGCTTACTTGTATGAGGTCCGGCTAGTATTAGAGAAGCTCCTAAAATACCCGGCAAGTATTGGAGGAGTTCATAAAAAGGCCGAGTAGTATAAGAAGAGCTCCCAAGAGGGCCGACTAGTACAGGAGGAGCTCCCAATGGAAATAGCTATTTTCGTCATTCTGACAGGCATAGACTTGCCCACGTACAAAGTAATTATTAGTAGGAATTACTCATAAAAGAGTCGACAAGTATAGGATGAGCTCATAAGAAGCCGGCCTGGTATAGATTGAGCTCATAACAGGTCGGACTTGTATAGGAGGAGCCCAAAAGATGTCCGACTAGTATAGTAGGAGTTTATAAGAGACCCAAATAGTATAGGAGGAGCTCATATGAAGGCCGACTAATATTCGAAGAGCTCATAAGAAGGCCGAATAGTATAGGAGGAGCTCCTAAGAGGGTCGATTAATATAGGAGGATCTCCTAAGTGGGCCGAGTAGTATATACGGTTTACTCATATGAGGAACGACTAATATAGCAGTAGTATTGGAGGAGCTCATAAAATTTCCGACAAGTATAGGAGGAGCTCATAAGAAGGCCGACTTGTATCGGAGGATATCATAGGATGCCCGACTGTTAAAGGAGGAGCTCATTAGAGGTTCGATAAGTAGAGGAGCTTATAAAAGGTACAACTAGTATAGAAGGGGCTCATGTTAGGGTCGACTAGTATAGGAGGAGCTCATAAAAACGCCGAGTAGTATAGGAGGAGCTTCTAAGAGGACCGACTAGTACATGAAGAGCTCCCAGTGGAAAGAGCTATGTTTGTCATTCTCACTGACATGGACTTGTCCACGAACAAAGTAATTATTCGTAGAAGTAGCCCATAAACGGGTCGACAAATATAGGGGGAGCTCATAAGAAGGTCGACAAGCATGGGAGGAGCTCATAAGAGCCCCGACTAATATATGAGGAGCTTATAAGATGCCCGACTGGTAAAGGAGGCGCTAATTACAGGTCCGACAAGTAGAGGTGCTTATAAAATGTGCATCTAGTTATAAGATGAACTCATATGATGGCCGAATAATATAGGGGGAGTTCTTATAAGGGCCGACTAGTATAAGAGGAGCTCATGAAAAGGCCGAGTAGTATAGAATAAGTTCCTAAAAGGGCCGACCAGTAAAGGAAGAATTCCTAATGGAAATAGCTATGTCTGTCATTTTGACTGGCATGAACTTGCCCGCGAACAAAGTATTTATAGCATTGTTATCAGATGAAAATTTTAAACTTAAGTGATGGAGGTCTCGTCGAGAGTTGTTCAATATAGTTCATATTCGAACTTAATATGTGTTTAAAGAAGTATTACGACGTTAAAAGTTTGGAAAAAATTTCAGTTACTCCTTGCGATAGTCATCGAGTCCACCATCTTTTTGAGTTGGTCACCGTTGATATTTTTAGAATATTTGAATCATTGGATCGGGAAACATGGCCTTGTCCATATTCGAACTTAATCTATGTCGGCATGAAATATTACTATGAGGACTGTACGAAAACATTCTGGCTTGGCAAAACCGCGTGTCGCCAGGCCATTTGATTTTTTTCTTCTTGAAAGTTTGAACGTTTTTAGTCTAAACGTAGTCCCAATTTACATTGGGCGAATTTACTTGCGGCAGTTGTCATTTTGTAGGAGAGAGAGGTGAGGCATATGGTAACCCTTTGCCTCTCAGCACCCTCTCTCACCTACAAACTGACAATTTCCGCAAGTAAACTCGCCTAATGTAAATTGGGACGTACTCAGGACAGTTTGCCATACAACCATCTGTTGTGTTGTTTACAGTGTCTTGGAAAAATCACTTTGCAAAAAAAAAAAAAATGAAATTTACTTGTGAACCTTTTCGTTCGATAATTAATTGGTCACAACTTTTGAAGTGGGTAACCACGGAAACAGTGCGTCGATCAAATTAAATCGTTGTATATCGATAAAGGGTCATCCTATAACACTATGAAAAACTGGTTTAATGAATTCAATCGGGGCCGACACTCGCTAAAAAACAAAGGTCGTGAGGGTCGCATAAAATCGACTGTTGTTTCAGAAAAAAAATTAAGCCGAGATCTTTGCAGAGTTTATAAGAAACCTTAAAAGGAACCTAACTGTAACGGTGACTATCTACGTGGATAATCAAGCGGTCCTTAAATCACTTAGATCCCACTCAGTCAAGTCTGCTGCGGTTTTGGACTGCAGGAAAACTTTGGAAACGCTAAAATCAATCGTTACCTTATGCTGGGTCCCGGGTCATTGCAACATCGAAGGGAATTAGATAGCGGATGAAATGGCGCGTCGCGGATCGGAGTCAACCGATATTGAAGTCGACAACTCAATCAAGCTACCCTTGTATAATTTTATGCGGCAGTTGTATCGTAACCGTTTCATATACTCCTACACGCGTTAATGTCCATCAACTAGAACTACAGAGTTAGCATAGTGGACAAATTTAACTTCAATGTAAATATCTACAATCACTGCTACACAATAATTCGCATTCACTCCGTATAACTACTCGAATATGTATTCTGGTTTTATTCACCGAAATGGTCGATCACCAGCCGAACAAAGTACGAATAGACGTGTGGTTCGTCCACAGTCTACCATACTAGTTAGCCACGATTCGATCCAGCTAATAGCAAGCTCTCAGCTCTTAGCAAGCCCCCAGCTCATAGCAAGGTCTCAGCGCTTAGCACGCTCCCAGCTCTTAGCAAGCTCACAGCTCTTAGCAAGCTCCCAGCTCATAGCAAGCATCCAGCTCATAGCAGGCTCGCAGCAAGCTCCCAGCTTATAGCAAGCTCCCAGCTCATAGCAGCTTACAGTCAGCTCAAGCTCACACCACAGAGCCGAGCCACACACCCGACGACTGCCGAGTTGACAGTCACCCGAATACATCAGAACCAACGCAAGCATACACGATTGCCATCGAGTCGACAACAACAACCCGGCTACTATTGAGCCCACATCCAAAACCTGATCAGCATCGATCCGATTACAAGAACCATATTGTCATATATCCATTGGTTACCTAAGACACATCTCATCCATATTCCTCACACATATTTTTCGTCTATCAAACACCAAGAGTTTTATAACAAACATTGAAATTGTAAACACTCGTGTTTTACGTAAGGTTTGTGGGTCCTTAGGTCGACCCTGGCAGCGACTGAGCTTACCACAGCCCTAGAGAAAACCACTCGTTATACAGTTAGAACAAGTATACCGGGACAATGTTGGTCAGATTTCAAACAACGAACCTGGCAATCTCACCCATCCTCTCCAAGCGGAAAATCACATCTCTACTCTCCATGAAAAAAACCGATATGAAATTAATGGTTGGAATAATCACGGGACACTGCAGAATAAGATCAATGACTTGCAAATGGGATAGAGATGATACTACGGACTACTGCAGATTATGCGAAGATGAAGAAGAAACAGAGACGATCGAGCACTTATTATGACATTGTCCAATGCTCATGACCAGGAGAGTTCGAACAATGGGTGAACACAAAATAACATCTCTGACAACGTTTTCCTAAGCCGAGCCGACAACACTGCTTCTTCCCGCCAAGGGTCTGAAGTGACTTCAACGTGAACCAAATACTGCACATTAATATGGCAAACTCTCCTCTCTCGCTCTCTTAACTAAAATATCCTTTTTCAACGCCTTTCAATCCATAGTACTTACTTAATTATTCTTACTTCTTTCCTTGATACCTATTCTTCTTTTCTATGCAATGTATTCCTTCTTTTTCAACCCCCCTACATGATGAACACAATGGATCATAAGGTATCTAAGTGAAGTGACTGTTCAATACGACAGCTGCACGTCATTTAACCTAACCTAACTATATAACTATATATCCTGGGTGACGTAGGGGATGGAACGGTCCTGACCGGTTTTAACATGGGAAAGCCCAGGATTTATCTTGGTCCCTCTTTCATCTCAAGTGGACACTGACCTCCCAGTAGTGTCACCTGGGGAACTGCCTTTAACACCCGTTAAAGTAGTGAGCTAACATGTGCCGCGAATTCACCCATAAGAACGTTAAAAACTTGGGTTTGGGCGTCGGGTTAGTAACCCTCCCCTAGAAAAAACAGCCTACTATGAAAAAACGAAAGAAAAGAAAAACAAACCCCTCTAAAGTTGACGAACTCCGCAAACGTTTTAAGGACCATGATCTGCGAATCTGCACCTGGAATGTTCGCACTCTTTATAGAGAAGTTGCAGTCTTCGTATTGGCAGACTTACTTGAAAAGTACACGGCCGATATTAATGTCATACAGGAAATACGATGGATTGGGAAAGGCGTCACAACAACACCTAAAGGCGACGTACTGTATTATAGCTGAGATTACATAAAGCATGCATTTGGTTGCGGATTCGTAGTTAGTCGGAGGCTAAAACATCTGGTATCAAGCTCCACCCCAGTGAATAAAAGACTTGTTGCAATTAGAATAAAACCTAAATTCTTCAACATCAGCTTTATTTGCGCTCATGCTCCCACTGAAGAAAAGGACGAACAGACCAAAGATATATTTTACGAGCGCTTAGAACAAACATATTACCGTTGCCCTGCCCTTGACATTAAAATCATTCTAGGCGATTTTAATGCCAAAATTGGAAAGGTCTTAGTCTCCACAGTCAAACATCTAACAATGGTATGAGGAGTACCAGATTTAATCATCTCGGTATTCATAAGGGCGCTTGGCTGTCTCCAGATCAGAAAACAAGAAATCAAATTGATCATGTTGTTATAGATGGAAGACATTCATCGAGCGTGTGATTCGGACCACTACCTTGTTGCAGCAAAGGTACGCACCCGCTTAAACGTAGCAAACAAAGTACGAACAGACACAACACGAAAGTTAGACATCTGTAAGCTGCAATTACAACAGATATTCCACTCAACTAGCCCAATTGCTTAATAAAAGCACTCCTCCTCCCGATAATATATCAGCGCAATGGGAAAGTATTGCCCACTCCCTGCAAACAGCAGCAAAATCCATACTTGGATACAAGAGACCTCCACCAAGGAATCCATGGTATGATCAGGAGTGTCGTACTGCCACCGAAGAGAAAAATGCGGAATATAGGGCTACTTTACAATCCGTAGCAACGCGTAGCGCACGAGAGAGATACAAAGAGAAAAGGAGAGAGGAGAGACGTCTTTTCCGCAGGAAAAAGAGAGAGATGGAAAAGTGGGAGTGCGAAAAAAATCGAGATGTACAGGAATCAGAATGAAGTCCGAAAATTCTACCAAAGAGTCAAGCACCAAACTGATGGCATTGGTACAGGCACATCCTCCTGTAGAGACCAGCAAGGTAATTTGGTAACTGATACAGATAGTGTACTCAGGACATGGAAAGAACATTTTTAAGACTGTTGGTATACAATAGCAGCGAGGACGACGAAGATACCACAGTCCCAATCCCAGAAGATGGTATTGAATGTATACCGCCCAGCCAAGATGAGGTAAAGACAGCAATAAATCGGCTGAAGAATAATAAGGCAGCAGGAGCCGATGGCTTACGAGACGAGCTGTCCAAAACCGGAGGCGACACGCTGATAAGATGTATTCATCAGCTAGTTAGCACCATCTGGCAGGAAGAACGAGTACCCGAGGATTGGAACCTGAGTATCCTGTGCCCCGTCCACAAGAAGGGAGATAAGACTGTATGCTCTAACTATAGGGGCATAAGTCTACTCCCTATTGCCTACAAGATCGTGTCAGGGATATTGTGCGAACGACTAAAGCCTATGGTCAACCAGATAATTGGACCATACCAATGCGGCTTTAGACCTGGCAAGTCCATCATTGACCAGATATTTACCCTGCGGCAAATCCTGGTGGTTTCAGACAAGGAGACAGCCTTTCGTGTGATCTCTTCAACATCCTGCTGGAAAAGGTTATACGAGAGGCAAACGTCAAAAGAAGTGGCACAATTTACACCAATAGTCACATTTTACTTGCTTATGCCGATGACATAGACATCATGGGCCGATCAGTAAAAGAAGTAACTGATACCTTTATGAACGTCGTAGGAGAACCAAGACCAAGTTGATGGTGTCGACGCGCAATGCGTCCATTGAGCTCGGACCGACTGTGGAAGTTGGTTCCTATAATATTGAGGTAGTAAAAGACTTCGTCTACCTCGGCACCTCCGTAAACACAACAAACGACATCAGTTGTGAAATAAAAAGAAGAATTGTATTGGCCAACAGATGCTACTTTGGTTTAAGTAAGCAGTTTAAAAACAAAGCCACATCTCGTCAAACATAAAATAACGCTCTACAAAACACTGATACTACCCGTGCGCAAGCAGACATGGCAGTGCTTGGTGTGTTTGAGAGAAAAATTCTTCGAAAGATCTAAGGACCAATCTGTGTTGACGGTGAATATCAACGTCGCATGAACCACGAGCTGTATCTGCTATACAACGACATCAATATTGTTAAACGTATCGAGATGCAGCGATTGCGTTGGCTAGGCCATATCATAAGAATGAGCGATGATGAACCCGCTAAAAAGGCGTATAAATATGGACCACTTGGCGGTGCACACAGAATTGGCAGGCCAAGGCTTGAGTGAAAAGGCGTGGTATTCCAGAATGCGAAGCAACAAATAGAGAGAAATTGAGATCTTTTCTTAGTTCGGCCTATGGAACAATGTTCTGTAATGGGCCAGCTAAGTAAGTAAGTAAATATATCCTGCGATAGAGGCATCCTTGGGCATTTCTTCCACAAACTGACATTTATTATTGCATGAACACATGACCGCAAAAATGGATTTTTCTCGTTAAGTCCAGCAAAATTGGACAATCGTTCAGAAAAAGGCGGTGCTCCAAACGACGTGTATAAGATTATCACAGAAGAATCTTGGATTTACGCTTAGGAGCCCGAAACAAAACAGGAATCGACCATTTAGGTCTTCGAAAGGGAGCCAAATCCAACGAAAGTTGTTCATGTAAGAAGCACTTCGAAGCAAAAGGTCGCATGTTTCATCGGCAAAAATGACCGTGTGCCGACTTGAGAAATTTAGGACAGTTAATTCTGTGTATTGTACTGCAATATGTTTGCCTGAAGTCCCCTGAGAAACTCGAAAAACGAACAAGAGAAAATGTCTTGGAGGTGTCTCAATCGGAGTGGAAAAAGTGATTCAATAATAGGTTTGAGCGCATGAAAAAGTGTATAAATCGTGCAGAAGACACTACTTAAGATGGTAAATATTCGCGTTTTCATTGTTAGATCAGATAGTTATCGTGCAGCCTTCGTATGTGAAATTTTCGACTAAATCGTTTACTTCCTTCGAGCTGAATAGCGACTTCGTGAAAATTGCTATGGAAATATAGATCTCTCAGGTGGCACTTGTTAACATTCACTGTTCCTCCGGACCCCAACTCAATGCCATTATTTTTTTTTGTCCTTTTTAATTGTCAATTTAAAACAGGTTAACGAGAATTGAAATTTTCATTAATCTAATGGTATCTTCTCGTTAAAATTTCAATGTTTGTTGTTATTGTTATCAATAATCTTTTGTGTTCAGCCCTCAACTGTTTATTCCCGGAATCCATTCAAATGTTTGATACAATTTTCCAAACAATTTTTTTCACCTGGACAGTAAACAGGAATCCATTAGAGTCTATTCGCTGTTCATATACACATACATACACATTCCTGTTTACATGTATGTGTGTGTGAGTTTTGGGTATTTGAAAGATTTAAGTGTTTTGCTGTTTGGTAAACTGCTGACTGGTGTTTAGTGGTGTTGGTGTCGATGATAGTGTTGTTGTTGTTGCTGTTGATGCTTCAATTGTAGTTGTCGTTTTTGGTCCTTGTTGAGAAGAGTGTTACAACAAAATTACAGTGCCAGGAATAACTGCTGGTGAATCCTTTTTGTGTGTTTGCTGGTGAACGTGTGCGTGTGTGGTTGTGTAAACAACTCCTAGCTAAAAGTAAAATTTTTGAAGGATTCTCTCAGAGGTTTTTTCGGGAAATTTTAACGTTATATCGTTATTGTTGCAGGTTTGTGTTATTGTGTAACCACACTTACATTTGCACGCACACCCACATATACATACATCTATGCGGTCTGGTATATTGAGATGGATGTTTGTGTTTTCATGGTATATTCCTTAAAAAAAAAAAAAAAACGTTTCCAGTTACACAACAGTAAAAACAAAAATCGAATGAAAACCCCAAAAATGGCGTGGGAAATGTAGAAGCCAAAGCGATTTTACTATGTTAATGAGTTTTTCATTAATGCTTTTATTCGCAAAGTGATGCTGCTTACGACGATGCTGTTGATGATGGTGGTGTGAGTGAATGAAAATATTTGTTTTTTTTTTCTAGTGTGTGTGTGTGTGTGCACTGTTTAACATAGCTGTGTATTACGGCAGCAAATCCTTTCAACAGATGATTATGATGATGTAGCTTTGCCTACTGCCGCACTGTGTGTATTTTTAATCGATATATTGAAAGAATATTAATAATGTTGATTGATTGCTTATTCGTAGAAGTTGTTAAACAAAATCATGAAGCACACATACACACTCGCTCTCTCGCTCCTGAACAAGGGTTATTTGTTACAAAAGTCATAATATTTTTCAGTAAAAAAAAGTTGGAAGCTGTTAAGCTTTCACATATTTTATTTTTGTTCTATATAATTAAAAGTTGAAATATGTTCTATGGCAAGGAAGTTATTAAATTATAATTTTTAATTATAATTAAACAAAAAATTACAATAATTATTGTAAAATTGGAAATGTCGGCTCAAGTGATTTGTGTGCGTCGCGAAAATGTAAAATTGAATTCAAATACAGAAGTTATTAGTTGTTTTTTCTGTGATAAGGATTAAATTTAAGCATAAAATTAAATAATTACTATAATAACATTAAATTTAAAATTAGAACTGGCAGAGCATTGGATGTGAATTGAAAAAGATTATAGATATACCATCAGCCACACCATCTCAGAAATGCATTAAGCGAACATTTTAAACTTACGTGAGGGAGGTACACAAAATTACGATATACACCTTCTGGGAAATTGATATATGTCCTCCTAAAAACCTTTAAAAATCACGGTTATTGTCGTCCCTGGATCCTTTTAAAAACCTTTTAAAAATCCCATTTATTGGCATCCTTAGGCCCCACGTTTATTGTCATCTTGGGTCCTCCTAAAACCCACTCAAAAATCCACATTTACGAGGGAGCTTTTTCGGAAAGTTTAACAGTTTTCAGCTTAAGCGTACTCAGGTTAGTTTGATATACGACCACGTGGTGTGTTGTTTACACTGACTTAATAAAAAAAATCACTTTGCAAAAAATGGAATATACTTGTGAACATTTACGTCTGATAATTTTTCACAACTTTCGACGTTGCGTGAACGAAAAATGCAAGATCGCCATGTTATATTTATATGAACAACTGGCTGCAAAAATGGGGTTTTCTCGTTAGACTCTTGTCGTTTTGTGCAAATACTATCGCGGTGCTTCAAACGACGTTTATTGGTACACTACATTTTGTTTGCCCGTAGTCTGGTGAGAAATTCGAAAAACAAACAAAAGAAAACAAGTCATTGTACACCATGGCAATGTGAACTCTAACACATCGATTCAAACCAGCGCCTTTTTGACCAGACAAAACGTAGAATTGATGGGTCATCCGCTTTACAACCCTGACATGGAACCCAATGGCTTTATTTCATTGAACTGAAGGTGTCTAAATCAGAGTGGAAAAAGGGATTCAACAATTATACGTCTTTTTAGGGTCCTCCTACAAATCTTTTTAAAATCCACGCTTACTGTCATCTTTGGGTACTTCTAAGAAATCTATAGAAACGCTGGTTTATTGTCGTCTTTGGGTTCCCCTTAAAACGTTTCTGAAACCCACGTTTATTATCGTCTTTGGGTTCTCTTGAACCTTTTTGCAAATCCACGGGTATTGTCATCTTTGGGTCCTCCTAAAAATCTTTTAAGAATCTATGCTTATTGTCCTATTTGTGACCTCCTAAAAATCTTCTAAAAATCCACGTTTACTGTCCTCTTTGGGACTTCCAAAAAAGTCAAGATTATTGTATATTGTATACGTATATTGTAATCATTGGGCCCTCCTAAAAATCTTTTAAAAATCCACGTTTATTGTCCACTTTTGGTTCTCTTAAAATCCTATTAAAAATCCACGTTTATTGTCGATTTTGGGTCTTCCTAAAAACCTTTTTATACCCTCAGCCTTTAGGCTAGGGAGGGTATATACACTTTGATACGATGAAAATGTGCCTCATCGAAATAATGGGTTTAGGCCCCAAGTATGTTTGGACGAAATGTGTTTCAGACAATTTGGAGTCGATCTAACCATGTCCGTCCGTCTGTCTGTCGGTCTGTCTGTCTGTCCTGCTGGCTGGAGCGCACGATAACTCTCGAACGGATGAACCGATTCGGTTCAAATTTTGGGCTTTCGTAATATTTTGTCCAAACTTAGTTTAAGTTCGAAGATGGGCTATGTCGGTCCAGTCCTTCCGGTACCTCCCCCACAAAAGTTCGAAAATGTTCGGAAAATTTGTGCGCACGATAACTCTTGAAGGGGGTAACCGATTTGGTTCATACTTTGCCCATCGTGAAATATGTACCAGACTTAGATGTGGTTCCAATATGGACTCAATCGGTCCACTCCTTCTGGTACCTTCCACACAAAATTTCGGATAAGTTCAGTTTAGGACCATCTCTCGAATCGCTTTGATTTTTATTTTAGCAACTTGTATTCACCACCCCCTACACGACGGTATAAGTTTCATCAGGGGCACGTCTATACTTCCTGAGAAAATAGCCTGAAAGTTGCAAAAAACCCCTATGGCACCGTGTGAGGTGGTTGGAGCGCAAGATAACTCTCGAACGGATCTGCCGATTCGGTCCAAAATTAAGCCTTAGTAATATTTTGTCCTAACATAGTTTGAGTTCGAAGATAAGCCATATCGGTGCACTCCTTCAGGTACCTCCCCCACAAAATTTCAAAAATATTCGGAAAAATTGTTCGTACGGTAACTTTTGAAGGAAGTGGCCGAATTGGTCCATACTTTACACATCCTAATATATCTACCAGATATACATCAGGTTCAAATATTGACTATATTAGTCCACTTCATCCAGTACCTCCCAAACAAAATTTCGGATAAGTTCACTTTAAGACTTGCTATTGCATTGCATTAGCTACCTCACTTACGATGGTAAAAGTTTTTTCAGGGGCAAATCCACACTTCTTAAGCAAACAGCCCGAAGGGTGTAAAACCGCCTATGGCACCATATGTAGTGGCTGGAGATCAACGTTCATAATGGTCAATGTTGATCCATTCCTTTAAGTATTTCCTCAGCTCTTTAATCTAATCATCATTTTTGTCGGTTTATACGTCCACAATTGTTAAAACCCTCTAAACACATACGTTTTTTGGGAAAAAATAGTTTCAATATATCATTGAGGTAATATAAATCGGGGTGCACTCATTGATATGAGAGAAGTCTCCCCTTGTCCCGTATGGGATGTTTGTGTTTGTGGAACAATTATAGTTTGAATATACACATGCTGAGGGTATATCTCTGTCGGCCAAGCCGACTGATACTTTTTTTACTTGTTAAAATCACGTTTATTGACGTCCTTGGGTCATCCTAAAAACTTTTTAAACATCCACAGTTGTTGTCATCTTTGGGTCCTCCTAAAAACCTTTTAAAAAACACGTGTACTGCCGTCTTTGGGTCCTCCTAAAAATGTTTTAAAAATCCACGTGTACTGTCGTCTTTCGGTCATCCTAAAAACCTTTTAAATATTCACGTTTATTGTCATCTTTGGGTTCTCCTAAAAACCTTTTAAAAATCCACGTTTATTGGCGTCCCTATGTCTTCCTAAAAACATTTTAAAAATCCACGTCTATTGTCATTTTTGGGTCCTCTTAAAAACCTTTTACAAATCCACGTTTATTGCCACCTTGGGTACTCTTAAAACCCTTTTAAAAATCCGCGTTTATTGTCATCTTTGGATCCTCTTAAAATCTTTTAAAAATCGACGTTTATAGTCATCATTGTGTCCTTCTAAAAACCTTTTAAAAATAAGCGTTTATTGTCATCTTTGGGTCCTCCTAAAAACCTTTTAAACATCCACGTTTATTGTCAGCTTTCAATCCTCTTAAAAACAGTTTAAAAATCCGCGTTTGTTGTCATATTTGGGTCCTCCTAAAAAACCTTTTTAAAATCCATGTGTATTGTCATATTTTGGTCCTCCTAAAAACAGTTTAAAAATCCGCGTTTGTTGTCATCTTTGTTTCCTCCTCAAAACTTTTAAAAATCCAAGTTTATTGTTATCTTTGGGTCCTCCTAAAAACCTTTTAAGAATCCCCGTGTATTCTCATCATTTGGACCTCTTAAAAACCTTTTCAAAATCCACGATTTTTTCATATTTGAGTCCTCCTAAAAACCTGTTAAAACTCCACGTTTACTCTCATCGTTGGAACTCCTAAAACCTTTTAAAATCCACTTTTGTTGTCATCTTTGTGTCCTCCTAAAATCTTTTAAAAATCAGCGTTTATTGTCATCTTTGGTTCCTCCTCAAAACTTTTAAAAATCCAAGTTTATTGTTATCTTTGGGTCCTCCTAAAAATCTTTAAAGAATCCCCGTGTATTCTCATCATTGGGGCCTCTTAAAAACCTTTAAAAAATCCCGTTTATTGTCATCATTGGTCCTCCTAAAAACCTTTTACAAATCCACGTCTATTGTCATCTTTGGGTAAACCTATAACCTTTTACAAATCCACGTTTATTGTCATCATTGGATCCTCTTAAAAACCTTTTGAAAATTCGCGTTTACTGTCATCTTTGGGCCCTCCAAAAACCTTTTAAAAATTCGCGTTTATTGTCATCTTTGGGTCCTCCTAAAAACTTTCAAAAATCCTCTTTTATAATCATCTTTGGGTCCTTTTAAAAAACTTTTAAAAATCCACGTCTATTGTCGTATTTGGGACCCCTAAAAACCTTTTAAAACTGTCATATAAAAAACCTATTAAAAATACACGTTCTGGTCCTCCTTGTGTCCTCCTAAAAATGTACGTTCAGTTTATTCTCTGTGCCCACCTCTAAATCTCTGAAAACCCCACGTTCATTGTCCCTATCGGCCTCTCCTAAAAATCTTTTAAAAATCCACTTTTATGGTCGACCTTTTAAAATCAACTTTTATTGTTCATTACCCCTAAATATATTTTAAAAATCCACGTTTGTTGTCCACTTAGGGTTCTCCTAAACATAGTTTAAAAATCCATGAAAATTTTCCACTTTGGATCCTCTTAAAAATCTGTTAAAAATCCACGTTTGTTGTCCACTAAGGGTTCTCCTAAACATACTTTAAAAATCCATGCTAATTTTCCAATTTGGGTCCTCTTAAAAATCTTTTAAAAATCCACGTTTATCTAGACTTTCATACGCCCAAAATGTGCCTCACAGAAATAATGGCTTTAGACCCCAAGTATGTATAGATGAAATCCGCTTCACTGGCTGGCTGAGGCACACAATATCTCTCGAGCTGATCGAACGATTCGGTCCAAAATTCGGCTTTCTTATTCGCTGCCCCCCTTAGGACGGTAGAAGGTTTTTAGAGGCTAGTCTACACTTTCTGAAAAAGTTGTCCAAAAGTTTTTAAAACCCCCTATGGCACCAGGTGTAGCGCACTATACTTTCGAACGGATCAACCAATTAGGTCTAAAATTTAGCATTCGTAATATTTGTTCTCCAAACTTAGTAAACGTGTGGGCCACATCGGCACACTCGTTCGGGTACCTCCCCTATAAAAGTTCACACCTTTTCGCTAAAATTGTGTGCATGTTAACTCTCGAAGGCAATGGTCCATGCTTTGCGCATAGTAATATTTCTGATGGGTCATCCGTCGTACAACCTTGACTTGCAACCCAATGGCTTTAGTTTATTCCCGCACATCAAGGAAAAATGGCGTGGTCAACGATTCTCGTCGTCAGAAGATGCTGTTGAAGCGTTCAAAAACCATGTTCTGGAGGTATCTTAAAAAAGTGCTTCAACAATTAGTGTGAGTACATAAAAATTGTATAAATCATGCAGGAGACTACTTAGGAAAACCATAAAAACTATTTTCGATGGTAAACATTCGCTTTTCCATCATAAGGGCAGAAAATTTTCTAGTTACTTTCGTATTGTCCTTATAAAAGTCTTTTAAAAATCCACGTTTATTGTCATCGTTGCTTGAATCCTGCTGAAAATCTTTTAAAATCCACGTTTACTGTCATTCTTGCTTGGGTCCTCATAAAAATCTTTTAAAAATAGACGTTTACTGTCATCTTTGGGTACTCCTAAAAAAAATTAAAAAGAAAATTCAGGTTTATTGCCGACTTTGGTTTCTCCTTAAAACCTTTTTAAAATTCCACCTTCGTTTTCATCTTTGGTTCTCCCTTAAAACGTTTTAAAAATCCACCTTTATTGCCATATTTGTGTTCTCCTTAAAACGTTTGAAGTGTCGACGTTTATTGTCATCTTTGGTTTCTCCTGAAAATCTTTTAAAAATCCACGTTTACTGTCCTCTTTGGGACCTCCTAAAACTAGTTTAAAAATTCAAGTTTATTTTCCAATTTGCGTCCTAGTAAAATTTTTTAAAAATCCAGTCTATTGTCCACTTTGGGTGCTCTTAAAAACGTTTTTAAAATCCACTTTTATTGTCCTCTTTGGGTTCTCCTAAATACTTTGTAAAAATCTACGTTTTTGTCATCTGTGGGTCCTTCTAAAAACGTTTTGAAAATCTACGTTTATTGTTATATTCTGGTTTTAAAAAATCCACGTTTATTGTTCACTTCGGGTACCCATAGAAATCTTTAAAAAAATCACGTATGTACATGTCCTCTTCCTCATCAAAACTTTTGAAAATCCGAGTTTGTCGTCCTTTTGGGTGTGTTCCCTAAAAATCTTTTAAAAATCCACGTTTATTGTCCTCTTTGGGTCCTCCTAAAAATCTTTTAAAAATACACGTTGATTACCATCCTTAGGTCCTCACAAAAACCTTCTAAAAATCCAAGTTTATTGCAATCTTTGGGTCCCCCTAAAAATCTTTTAAAAATCCATGCTTGTTGTAATTTCTGGGTCCTCCTAAAAATTTTCATAAACTCCACGTTTATTGTGCTCTTTGAGACCTCCCAAAAATCTTTAAAACTCCACGTTTATTGTGCTCTTTGGGACCTCTTTAAAATCTTAAAAATATCTTCGTTTATTGTGCTCTTTGCGACCACCTAAAACTCTTCAAAATTCCACGTTTATTGTCCTCTTTGGGTCTTCCTCAAAATCAGATAAAAATCCAAGTTGAGCATCCTCCTTGTGTCCTCATAAAAATGTATGTTCAGTGTCCTCTTTGTGTCCACCTCTAAATTTCTGAAAAATTCAAGTTTATTGTCCTCTTTGTGTCCTCCTAAAAATCTTGAAAAGATCCTAGTTTATTGTTGTCCAAAGTCTTTTAGAAATCTAAGTTTATTGTCTCCTTTGGTCAAAACATTTTTTTAAATCCACGTTTATTGCCTTCTTTAAGTCATCCTAAAAACTTTTTAAAAATTAACTATTATCCATTACCCCCAAATATATTTTAAAAATCCACGTTTGTTGTCCGTTTCGGGTCTTGTAAATGTCTTCTAAAAATCCATGTTTATTATCCACTTTGGGTCCTCCTAAGAATTTTAAATAAAATCCTGGTATTTTACTTCTTTGTGTCCTCCTAAAACATTTTACCACGCCCACTTTTTGTGATGGCTACATATTTTGTTGGAACGGGCGGGGCACTTCCCCTATACCCTTCTTTAAAAATGCTTTATTTATAATAATTACGAATGAATAGGTTTGGAAATTAATTTGTGAGACATTTGTGGTTATGTCTCCGACCTTACCTACTTTTTTAGGATCCAAAGGTGTTACATCTACAAAACTACTGAATCGACCCCAGGTGAAAATTGGATTCATATTTTCTTGAATTTCGAATGGGGCGGGGTACTACCCTATGACATATTTAAAATTATTATTATTAGGTTCTTATGGAAAGAAAATTTTACCACGTCCATTTTTTTCAATTTTCAATTTAAATTGTTTCTGCAAAAACTACTGAACCGATTTTCCTGAAATTGTCAAGGAATGTAGAGCGATGGCCTCCGAAAACACGTTATATATTTTATTGAATTCCAGATGGGGCGGGGTACTTCCCCTATGTGACATTTTTAAAAACATTTTTCAATTTTCAATTTAAATGTTTTCTGCAAAAACTACTGAACCAATTTTCCTGAAATTGTCAGGGAATGTACAGGGATTTTTCAGGGATTTATTTTATTGAGTTCCAGTGGGGCGGGCTACATCGCATATGCGATATTTTTAAAAAACTTTATTTTTGCAAAAATTACGCATGTATCGGTATAAAAATGCCTTGTTTTTTTTATTATGTGTTATATCTCCAATACTACTGAACCGATTTCCATCACATTGAAGCAACAGCACAATGTTTGCTGGTGTTATGTATATTTTATTATTTTCGTAGGAGGTGGAGTACCTTCCCAATGCCTTTCTTTCAAACGCAAAAGCGGAACTTATAATTATATCGGTTTCAGCATAAATTTTATAAATCAAGGGGGTTGTGTGTACCCTAGTTACATATTTGGAGCAAAAATACTGGACCACGCCCACTTTTTTAAATATGTTATATCTTGAAAACAGATGACCACGTCCACCCGTTTCAATACATTGTTTTTCCACAACTAGTGAACCTAATTTCATGCAATTTTCAGAAAGTTATATTTTTGAAGACGAATTTCGGAGTCAATTGTTTAATACTTATGAAAAACGATACATTTACAAATTTCCTTAAATGGTGAGGTTCAACGGTCCGTCAGCCATGAAAAATTAACCATTTAGATCGCTTTCGGATGAAGACAGGGGACATGGACGATAATAAATCATAAACAGCATCAATGGGCGATCAAATCCGGCAAAGTTCGTAAGAGAATATAAAGGTTACCGACAAAATCTGTTGATAAATTTAAAATCCTCCCCGGTTTGTCAATGGACCGAAGAAGTGAGGTAGAAAATACCAATTTTTGAATTGTGAAGCATAAAGTCCATAAAAAGTTGTCATTAAAACTCATTACAACGGGCCAGCAACGCGGACCGGGGTCTGTTAGTAAGAAAAAAATATGTTAAATCCTTTTTCTCTCTGAATCTTTAATTTTTATTTTCATGCATACATTATAGCTTGAAATGTGATATTCAATATCTTTATTTCAATGCAATGATCTACTTTTATGATGTCTAAGAATTTTCTATTTCCGCTGATATTCCCTTTTTTGCAAAAACTTTCTTTTAATTCCATTATGATACCCACTGTTGTCGTCGACCCACTGCTGGTGTTGGTTGGTTGGTTGGTATTGTTAACGCCATAAGGAAAATGTTGATGTTGCTGATGGTGTTGGATCTTTGGTTGATTGTTTTTTGTTATTGTTGTTGCTGTTGCCGCTGTTAGTGGTGTTGTTACCATTGCTGTTTGACTAAATGGATGGAAAATTTGCGCGAAAACGTGCTCAAGTAGACATTTCTGTGTTGTTTGAAATGTTTTCGTTAATTTCGAGAAAATCTACTGAACACAAGTGCTGCAAATGCATTGCGGTCAAGAAGTCGTGTTATTTTTTTTTTGTATTTCGTATTTTTCCACTTGCTGAGCCTTCCTCATCGCTTGCTTACGGCTCCCCTTGTGTTCGAGTCCTTTGCGAAAGCTCCATTAAAAAGGCTATGTATTCTGGCGTTTTTTTTCTTGTTCTTCTTTTCCCGTCGTCCCTTTCCGACAATATTTTCATTATAATTATTATTTTTATTATTATTGTTGTTATATTTGTGTGGTGTTGGAGATTATTTTTTTCTCTTTGTTTTTGTTGCTTCAGTTGTTGTTTGTTTCAAGGATTATCGTTTTTCCTCCAAAGTAAGAAGTAGAAAATAAGTAGAAACAGCCACAATTACATTCTCTCTTTTCATATAATTGCATTTTATTTGTGTGGCAATTGATGTTAATTGCAATTATTTTATGCTGGGCTATGTTAAACTAAAATGAGATTATTTCTGGTCATTCTCTTTTTTCTGGTTTGTTCTTTTTTGGAAGTCTATGGCGGAAATGGTTTTTGGTGTTTTTGAATAATGAGATACTTAAGACATTAATCTGATTTCAATATAACAAACTGCGAATTAAGAGATAAGAAAGCAAAACGTTTAGCAAGCGATTGGAATGGATTTTTGTTCATTAGGGTTATGACTTTTTTACAACTTCATATCCTTAATTATAAGCATAATCATATTCTTAATTATAAGGTGATTCGGTGAAAATATCTCACGCATAAAATGATTTTAAAATTTGAATTTATCAGAATTATGGGCAATTTTTGAAGTCACTGTAAGCAGATATATGTATAATTGAAATAAATTTTAGAGCGGGCTTGTGCATATCGGTCCTAGACTCCAATGTAGTAAACCAATCTTCATATCTCGACCATGTGTGTCCGTCCGTCTGTCCATTATAAATTGTAATCAAATTCCAGGCCGCAATTATGGACCGATCATTAGGAAATTTTGTATGGAGATCAGGTTCATACCAGAATAGACCCTTATTTTTATTGGTGATGATCGTGAAATATTTAGCGGGTGAAATGGACCAAAAACATAATTTTTATCCGATTTTGTAGCTGCTCTGTAGGTCGTAGTCCGATCGCCTCTAAATTTTAATTAAGGTGATAAAGAAGAAGCATGCAATTTGACATAGTGATCAGATAATATTTAGAAGGTTAAATGGCCAACAACTTTTGTGTGAAAATTGTGAACATTTTTAATATACAGCTTATATTTGAATTTCTCGAGGATACATTCCGCCCATGTAAATAACATTTGGAAGGCCATTTCTTGACCTTTCCATTGATGGCAATTATGTTGATTTGCATGCTCAGATAACAGAGTTACAGGCTAAAATATCCAGTTTTTGTTTGTAGTGTAATCAGAAGTACGCTAGAGGTCACAATTATAGGATAGTCACGAGATTTTGCACGATGTGTGCAAAATGTGTCTTCTAGGTAACTAATGGGCCTACTGCCTAATTATACCCTACACCACTATATGGAAAGGGTATAATAAGTTTGTTTTGGTAAATTTGTAACTATTTGTAACTCCGTCAAATATTCGTCGGTGACCCCCAATGTGGTATACCAATCTTCATATCTCGACGAGATAAAGTGATTTTGAGATGTGTGTCCGTCCGTCCTTCCGTCCGTCCGTCTGTTTATTATAAATTGTAATCAAACACCAGGCCGCAATCGTGGACCGATCGTCACGAAATATTGCATGGAGGTCGGCTTCAGACCATAATAGACACCAATTGTTATTGGTGATGATCGTGAAATATAGCGGGTGAAATGGACCAAAAACATAATTTTTATCCAATTTTGTAGCGGCTCTGTAGGTCGCAATAATAGTCCGATTAACGCTAAATTTTACTTAAGGTAAGAGTATATGACAAAGAAGTAGGTTGCAGTTTGAGATGCCGATCAGATAATATTTAGAGGGTTAAATAGACCAGAACTTCTATGTGAAAATTGTAAAAAATTTTAATATACAGCTTTTATATCTATTTCTGGAAGATACATTGCGACCGCGTAAATAAAATTTGGAAGGCCATTTCTTGACCTTTCCATTGATGCCAATTATGTTGATTTACGTGCTCAGATAACAGAGTTACAGCCTAATATATCCAGTTATTTGTTTGTAATCAGAAGCACGCTAGAGGTTGCAGTTATATATCAATAGTCACGAAATTTTGCACGATGTAAGAGTTTAGGTCGAAGAACATGCCTACAATTTTGGATGAAAAATATAAAAATTTAAAATTTGGTATATATTTTACTTCATGGAGGTCATGTACCAGCAAAGTAGCCTGAATATGGACAATGAACTACTGACCTTTCCCTTTTCTATAGTTTTTTCATAGTATGCTGTTTTTTCTAGGGGAGGGTTACTAGCCCGACGCCCAAACCCAAGTTTGTAACGTTCTTATGGGAGAACGCGCGACACATGTTAGCTCACTATCTTTAACGGGTGTTAAAGGCAGTTCCCCAGGTTGCACCACGGGGAGGTCAGTGTCCACTTGAGATGACAGAGGGACCAAGATAAATCCTGGGCTTTGCCATGTTAAACCGGTCAGGACCGTTGCTTGGTATCATCCATCCCCTACGTCACCCTGGAGGTAAACGGTGAAAAGACCAAGTTGATGGTGTCGACGCGCAATGCGTCCATTGAGCTCGGACCGACTGTGGAAGTTGGTTCCTATAATATTGAGGTAGTAAAAGACTTCGTCTACCTCGGCACCTCCGTAAACACAACAAACGACATCAGTTGTGAAATAAAAAGAAGAATTGTATTGGCCAACAGATGCTACTTTGGTTTAAGTAAGCAGTTTAAAAACAAAGCCACATCTCGTCAAACAAAAATAACGCTCTACAAAACACTGATACTACCCGTGCTGATGTATGGCTCCGAAGCCTGGGTACTTGCGCAAGCAGACATGGCAGTGCTTGGTGTGTTTGAGAGAAAAATTCTTCGAAAGATCTACGGACCAATCTGCGTTGACGGTGAATATCGACGTCGCATGAACCACGTATATTTGCAGGGGCTTATATATTTATTTATATGACGAGTATTCCAACAAGTAAAAAGTATCAGTCGACTTTGCCGACAGAGATATACCCTCAGCCTGTATGGATTGAAATACCTTTTTTCCCAAAAACACTTATGTACGAGTATTTAGGGGATTTTCAAAATTTTGGGCGTATAAACCGACAAAAATGTGGATAGGAATAAGCTCAAAAATTTGCGAAGATATCGATAGATGGGTTTTTTACCATAATACCATACGAAAAACATAACATTGCGGTAAACAGGGCTACTAGGAAACCTTTGGGTTTTCAAAGGATCCTCGAACAGGCTCTTAACCACACAAAAATGTTGAATATTTGTGTGGGTGTTACCCCAAGTATAGGAGATAGGCCCAAAATTTGAACATAAACTAAGTTTCGACAATATTTAGAGGTTCACAGTTTGGACCAAATCGGTTGCTACGTCTATTAAATATCGCGGGTACCATTTTAGCGACAATTTTCCAACCTTTGTGGGGGAGGTACCGGAAGGATTGGACCTATAAACCACCTTCGAATTTCATCTAATATTCGAAGAAATATTACGATATCCAAAGTATGGACGAACGCAGTATTCGGTTCGAGCTCTCCAGCCACTACATATGTATGTGCCATAGGGGTTTTTTTACAACTTTCGGGCTGTTTTATCAAGAAGTATATGGACTTGGACAGCGAATGTATGTTTCTTCAACAAAAATCAAAGTTATTTGAGAGCAGGTCTTAAAGTGAATTTATCCAAAATTTCGTGTGGGAGGTACCCGAAAGAGTGGATAAATATAGTCCATATTCGAATCTGATCTGTTTGCTCAAGTAATTGAGGCAGCGAATGCAGATTGAAATTTATAATGATATACATAATTGTTCCACAAACATCCCAGTAGGGAGAAGGGATGCTTCATATGAGAATGAGTGCATCCCGATTTTTCATGGCTTAAATACTCAGAAAATGTTACCATCATTACTGAAAATTTCATGTGGTCTGCCCTAGAAACCGAAACCGGGCATTCAGCTTGAAAGCCGGGCTAGCATACCATTGCATCACGGTGGCACCGTATTAGATATGTCAAAACATGGAAAATTTACATTTTTTGATTTTTGAAGAATTTTAAAGATTTTTTTTTATTTTAATAAGCAAAAAAATCATTACTTATCTTCGCAGTATGTCGTATGTTCGATTCCCTGGCGAGGTAACATCAAACTTTCAACGGTGGCAAAATACACCTCAGTAATGTTGTCGACATTTTCTGAATATTTTAGCCATATAGAACTCTAAAAGTTCGGACTCGAAGATAAACTGTAGGTCCTAAGCTTAATGTGATAAGGTGGCAGAATCGACAAAGTTATTTATTATTTATTTCTTTCCCGTCCGACTATAATCTTTGCTTACGTGTTTTTTAATAAAATGATATCGGTTATTTTAGCCGGAATAGATGAAAGTCTCTCTTTACACTGATAATTTTTACCTGCTTTTTTGTGAATTTTGGAAAAACAATATTTTTTGCACAGTGTTTAAAAACGATTTGTTTGTGGTTTTTATTGCAAGTTAGCATTGCGCGCCACTTCCTATATAGGAATTTTTATTGCAGTGAAGGTAGAGGTAATGGGCCCTTTATGGGGCCCATAATACTTAGCATCACGGCCTTGCACATCGAAGTTTTTCTTGATTTTATGTGCATCACGTTTCAATGAAAAATTCACATTATTTTCTTTTATGCTTAAAGATTCCCAACACATAAGCTGCAGCTAATAAAAATGCACATTAAAACCAAAATCTGCACTAATTGTCACCCAGATCGTATACATTATATTAAATTAAAAATATTATTTTCTAATAATTATACGCTCTGCTCAACACCGCACATACAGACGCACACACAAACACACACCTAAATTGCAAAACACATAATTTGTTTTTTAATTGCCATTTATATCAGTCACTCACTATTCATTAGCTGCCTGCCACAATTTTGATAACACATTTTGTGGAATAATTAAAAACTCATTTATTTTAATATAAATCACCACCACAATACGTGCAACCGAAACATGTTCCTCAGACCAGCTCCACCACCTACCCCTATTTCGCCCCCACCCCTCCTGCAATATATATTGCAATATAATTTTTGCTTTAATAAAAACAACAGCAGAAGATTCTGCAGGCTTGGCAGCCTCTGCACATAGAGAGACACATTGCCATGCCATAACAAAATTAAAACTCATAAGTTCCATTATATTCCGTTTTCTGTTCTACTTCGTGCGGCACTGTTTCTTAATACATTTTAACTAATGATGCCACTTAATATTGCCATCTTGTAATGACAGACAGGCTGGGTAGCTGGTCATATGGACTTCGCTCCACACTGCTTGGTGTTGCATCATTAGATGCTTTCAGGATGGAACAAAGCAGAGGGACTTACCCTAGGCGGTAATGTTCCTTTTATACGCTGTTGACGATCTTGGTGCAGAGTAGGTGCAACCTTAATATTCGCATACTTAACTTAGACACCCTCCCACAAGAGAACATTCTACTGCCTGCGAAACAGCTGAACTGCATGACATAATGACATTCATTCTCTGGAATGCAATAACAATATTAAATGATGCCACCAACACCATCACCCGGCATCATCTGGGCATCTTTGGTTATGGGGAGCAAATGCTAAATGCTAAAAACCCTGACAGGCAGTAGAAAAAAGCAATAATGCTGTGAGAAGCTGCTGTTTTACTTACCAGCAGGCAACTCTAGTTTGTACAGATCTGTGTATATACGACATGCCACATTCCAAGCTTGATTTGGTTACTGACTGGAGAATGCAATATGCAAAAATGAAATGTTAACGACCGCATTTGTTTAACTAAGGCCTTTTGCGACAACACACAGACGCACAACTGCTGGGACCAAGAGAAGAAATTCTAAAAACTAATAAAATGTTCGCGTTTTCCCAAACACACATACCTTACCTTCAATATGTACATACATATATACAGATTGCCAGCCAGTGCGACCTCATCCACAATGTCATCATTAACAAACAACATCATCTGTTGGTTGGATTCAAGTGAGCAAGAATACCCAGTTGGCAATATAATATAATCAGGAAGTCCTACCATTATTGTTTTTCCTTGACACAATAATAACATTGGTGCAATGTGACTTCCTGCATTAAGTGAAATATTATCCGTTATATAAACGACAATCCACCACCTATGCTATACTGTTTTACACTCAGTTGTAAAATTTCCAAGAGAAATGTTGTGATAGACAAAGTGAAACTGAAGTTGTATTAACAATATTAAATGTGAACAAAAACTCAAAATAAGTCATATTTTTTGCCCTCAGGAATGTACATGTATAAGTTTTGCTAATGGGTGAGGCAGGGGATAAAAGATACCAAGCAACGGCAAAATAAAGGTCTTATCTTGGTCCCTTTTACATATCAAGTGGTAATACAAAAGGAATAAATAGATTCCTTTCCTGTCCCCAATTTTAGACCACGGATACCCCAAATACCTAAATTTTCTAATCCAATCTAAGAAATCTGTTCAACCAGGTGAAGGTTAGCACCTATGTGGACCTATTTGGACAATTTTTGATGTTACAGTTCTGGAACTGCAGGGGACCGGGTAGTTGCGTCAAACAGTGTAGATTAAACCCTCAAAATACCGAAAATCGGGAGACACCGTTATATGGGGGCTATACCAAAACATGGACATATGTTGACGATTTTTGGTGGAGAAGTTTCGTGACCTTTGAGAACCGCAAATGTGAATTTAGAGCTAGTTCGGTTAAAAATTGAAGGTAAAATCCTCAAAATACTTAAGGATCGGGAGGTACCGTTATATGGGGGCTATACCAAAACATGGTCCTATGTTGACGAGTTCTTGTAGAGAAGTTTCGTGACTACTGAGAACCGCAAACGTGAAATTACAGGTAGTTCGGTTTAAAATTTGGCCTAAAATCGTCAAAATACCGAAAACCAGGAGGTAGCGTTGTATGGGGGATATACCAAAACATGGACCTATGTTGATGACTTTTGGTGAAGAGGTTTCATGATCACTGAGAACGTCAAATGTCAAATTAAAGCCAATTCGGTTTAAAATTTTAACACAAATCCTGAAAATACCGAATATCGGGAGGTATCGGTATATTGGTGCTGTACTAAAACATGGACCTATATTGAAAATTTTTGGTGGAGAAATTTTGTGATCACAGAGAACCTCAAATGTTAAATTACAGCTATTTCGGTTTAAAATTTTAGAAAAAATCCCCAAAATAACGTTTTAAGATTTTGTGTTCCTTTTTGGACGTATGAACTTGTCGACAACGCTCAAAATTGTTGCGGAAGAAGTACCTTAAGGAATGTATCGACGTAGTCCATTTTGGAAGTGGATCTTGGGAGTCATTCTTTTCGATAGATATCACGCTCTCCAATCATATAAGTTTGTCACCGTTTAACTTAGAGCTTTTGGAGTACCAAAGGATATTCGAACAGACTGTAAACCAACTGCACTTAAACATAAATGTTGAACTTTTGTGGGGGGTGGTAGGGGTGGTACCTTAAGGAGAAGATATGGAAAATTTTCGAAGTTAAACTACATCTAAACAAACTATTAGGAGATCTAAAGTTTGGACCAAATCGGTTGCTGCGTTCAACAGATGTAGCGCGTAGTACTTTAGGGAAAAGTTTGGAACTTTTGTAGGGGATGTGCCCCAAGGATTGGACCGATAGTGTTCGTCTTCGATTACACATGGTGCCATAGGGCTTTTTACAGCTTTCAGTGAATTTTTAAAGGTGATATGGACATGCTCTCGAAAAAAGCTTGTACATACTTTCGTAATGGGAGCAGCGAATACAAAGTGTTGCAAAAAGAATCAAAGCGATTCGGACCGAATCGGCTGATCAGCTCGAGAGTTAAACTTGGGCTCCAGCCACTACACATGGTGGGCTCTTTACCCCTTTTGGATCACTTTCACAGGGAATATTGACATGACCCTGAAAAAACGTGTACCTTCGTAACGGGGGCAGCGAATACTAGTTGTTACAAATGGAATCAAAGCGATTTGACAACAGGCCTTAAACTGCACTTTTCCGAAATTGTGTGTGAAATATACCCTAGGGAGTTGACGTATATAGTCCATATTAGAACTTGATCAATGTCTTGTTGGGATATTACTATGTGCAAAGTATAGACCAACTCGGTTACTGCCTTCGAGAGTTATCGTGCTCATAATTTTAACGAGACGTTTTGAACTTTTATGGAGGAGGTACCCAAAGGTGTAAACCGGGTTTTAACTAAGTTTGGACAAAACATTACGGCAAAATTTCGGACACAATTGATTGATCCGTTAGAGAGTTATCGTGCGCTCCAGCCAGCAAGAGCGACAGACGGACGAATTCGATTCCAAATTGTCTGAAACGGATTTCGCCCAAACGTTCTTGGGGTCTAAAGACCTTTATTTTGATGAGGCACATATTGCCCTAAGAAAGTGTCTATAACCTCGTTAGCATTAAAGCTGACATTAGAAAAGTATCCCCGCAAACGTTGTAAGGACCATTTTCCGCAAATCTTCACCAGGAATGTTCGCAATCTTTATAGATAAGGTGCAGTTTAAGCGGATGTACTTGAAAAATACAAGGCCGATATAACTGCCACACAGGAAATACGATGGGTTGGGGAAGGCATCACAACAACGCCTAAAGGTGACGAAATGTATTGTTGATGTCATGGCATAAACCATGAATTTGGTTACGGATTTATAGTTGCTCGGTCTCCAGCTCTGGTCTCCAGCTCCACCCCAATGAATGAAAGACTTGCTACAATACGAATTTATTGCAAAAGTCTTCAACATGAGGTTTATTTATTATTTATTAAGGAAGAACCGACCAAAGATATACATTACGAACGCTAAGAATATTTTTGGTCCAAGGAGAATATTTATGGACGTTCGACCTCGACCTTTATAAGGGCACCTGGTTGTCTCCAGACCAAAAATCAAGATCTAAAATTGATCACATTGTGCTTGTTGCATGTACGATCATCGACACCGCCTTGTTGTTGCAAAGTTACGTCGCCGATTAAACATAGCAAATAAAGTACGCACAGACACAAGACTGAAGTAAGCTGCAATGACAACGGATAGCCCTAGCACATTGCACTCAGTTGGCCCACTTTTCGATCACATATCACCACAGTGGCAAAGGATTTCCCAAGCCATGGAAAAAACTTCAAAATCAATACTGGGATACCAGAGACCTCCACCAAGAAACCCATGGCATGACCAAGAGTCCTGCTACCGAAAAGAAAAATTAAGCAAATATGAGGACACTCTACAAACAGGAGCAACGCGTAGCGCACGAAGGAATATAAAAAATAAATATTTATATTATTCCCTACTAAGTTATGAGTACGGTGACACAGAGCGTGTGTGTCCGACTGCAAATCCTAGGGTTGTGTGTTCAACGCTCACCGTCGGCATGCGAGCTTTTTGCAGAAAAAAATGCAGAACGTATAGTGGCGCACGTGTTAGCGTTTAAACAACCCTTAATGTTCGTACGCGTGGCCGAGAAATAAATTTAATTTTTTAATATTAAAAATTAAAAACAAAATGTTTTTTCTTGTTTTTATTTTATTATTTTATTCATCCAGGGATTGATTTTAAAAAATAAACAAAAATATTTGTTATTAAATAGAGTCCAAAGGTCAACAATAACTTCACAACAATTTAATTTGGAAATTGTATATTATTTAGTTAATTAATTAAATAATTATTTAATTTTAATATTTTATGGGATAAGCTGAAAAATAAATTATTAAAAATATTTAAATAAATTAATAAATATAGATTTAGAATTAGTTATTATTAGCAAAAGTGTTATAATTTATTTTATAAATTAAATTATTTATTTAAATTTTAATTTTTTTATTAAAGTATTCATTTTAATTTTAAAAATGAAGTAATAATGATAAAATTAGTATATTATTAATGTATAAATAAGTTTTTTTGATAAGTTTTTATAAAGAACTCGGCAAAATTCATATTCGCCTGTTTAAGAAGTCTCCCTTGTCCCGTATGGGGTGTTGTGGAACAATGTTTTTGTTGTTTTCTGTTTAACAAAAGATGCCTTTTTGAAAAAAACATGTCTTTATGAATTGTGTTTGGCTACAAATCAGAAGTTCGTATGATAAATTCCAGCACAGAGCGAAATAAACCTAAACAAAATAAAATACGAAGTGTGTTGAAATGGAAAATTTCACACTAACTGTTCTTACACATTAACTGTTCTAAAAATAGATTTTTTAGCTTATTTCAACTTCTAGTGGCCACAGAATAATTACGAGGGCTGCGCGAAAACAATCTGGCCTAGGCAACACCGCGTGTTACCAGGCGCCATTTGAATTTTTTGTTTTGAACAGTTTGACAGTTTTTAGGTTATACGTATTCAGCGCAGTTTGCCATACGACCTCGTGTATTGTAGCAAGTCGTTCATTCACTGGGGTGAAGCGAGAGACCGGATGTTTTAACCTCCGAGCAACTATAAATCCGTAACCAAATTCATGCATTATGTCACGGCAGTTACAATGCGTTTCATCACCTTTAGGTGTTGTTGTGTTGCCTTTCCCAATCCATCGTATTTCCTGTGTGGTAGTTATATCGACCTTGTATTTGACAAGTACATCTGCTTAAACTGCACCTTATCTATAAAGATTGCGAACATTCCTGGTAAAGATTCGCGGAACATGGCCCTTACAACGTTTGCAGGGGTCGCAAATGTTTCTAACGTCAGCAGTATTGCTAACGAGGGTATATACACGTTCATACGGGCAATATGTGCCTCATCGAAATATAGGTCTTAGACCCCAAGTATGTTTGGGCGAAATCCGTTTAAGAAAATTTGTAATCGATTTAGCAATTTCCGTCCGTCTGTTGGTCTGTCTGGCTGGCTGGCGCGCACGATAACTCTCGAACGGATTTGTTCCTAAATTTGGCTTTCGCAAAATTTTTTTCCAAACTTAGTTTAAGTTCGAAGATGGGTTATATCGGTCCACTCCTTCGTGTACCTTCGTGTAAATTTGTGCGCACGACAACCCTTGAAGGGATTTGGTCCATACTTTGTACATCGTGAAATTTCTATCAAACTTAGCTGAGGTTCCAATATGGACTCAATCGGTCCACGCATTCGGGTACCTCCCACACAAAATTTCGGAAATGTTCAGTTTAGGACCTGTATTCGAATCGTTTTGATTTTTGTTGTAACAACTTGTATTCACGGCCCCCATACGGCGGTATAAGTTTCATCAGGGGCAAAACCATACTTCCTGAGAAAATAGCCTGAAAGGTTCAAAAAAACCCTATGACACCGTGTGTAGTGGTTGGAGCGCAAGATAACTCTCGAACAGATCTGCCGATTCGATCCAAAATTTTGCTTTCATAATATTTTGTCCAAACTTAGTTTGTGCGCATGATAACTCTTGAAAGGAGGGACCGATTTGGTCCATACTTTACGCATCCTAATATATCTACCAGATATAGGTCAGGTTCGAATATTTCCTACATTTGTCTATACCTCCCCCACAAAAGTTCAAAAGTTTTCGCTAAAATTGTGCGCACGATAACTCTCGAAGGCAGTAACCGAATTGTTCTATACTTTGCACAGTTTGTCATACGACTTTGTGTTGTGTTGTTTTAAGGCCGCCACAGATGACGAATCTTGGAACTACGAATCGACCGTTCAGGTCTTCGAAAGCGAGCCAATTTCAACGAAAGGTGTTTATTTAAGAAGCACTTCGAAGCAAATAGTCGTCTGTTTTTTAGGCAAATCTTACCGTGTGTCGACTACACGGCTTCAGAAATGTATGACGGTTAATTCTGAGCATTACACTACAATTTCTTTACCAGAAGTCTCCTGAAAAAAGTAATCATTCTGCGTCATGACAATGTGAGCTCGCACAGATCGATTCAAACCATCGTCTGTTTGACCACACAAAACGTGGAATTTACGGGTCATCCACCATACAGTCCTGACTGGGGATCCAATGACTTTATTTGATTCCAGCATATCAAGAAAAAGGCGTGGTCAACGATTTTCATAGCCAGAAGATGCAGTATAAGCGTTCACAAACCATGTTTTGGAGGTGTCTCAATCGAGCCACTCTAAACAACTTAACCATGGCCGTATGTCCTGAGAGCGCTTAGCTTATTTTCCGACTTCTAGTGGCCACTGAATAACTAGTAATTCCGTGCGACATGTCATTTTTAAAATAATGGGTTAGTAGGGGGTTTTGTAGGTAGTTACGACTACCAAAAATTACTATAAAAACCCGTTATTTAGTAAGTTTTTTTTTGCTGGAAGAATAATCAGCTTTTCCGCAGGAAAAAGAGAGAAATTGAAAAGGGGAAGTGTGAAAAAATCGAGATGTATACGAGCCATAAAGACGTCCAAAAAATCTACAAAAGAGTGAAACAAAAAAATTGATAGCTATGTTACAAGTACATACTCCTCTAGAGAGCAGAAAGGTAATTTGGTAACTAATTGTCTGCGGTAACAGCACGACACTCGTGCTGATACCATGAGTTCATTGGTGGAGGTCTATGGTATGCAAGTATGGTTTTTGTGATTGTTTGCATGGAGTGGGCAATATTTTGTATTGGGTCTGAGTGGAATATGCTGTGGATATCTGTTGAGATTGCAGCTTACCGATGTCCAACTTCCGTGTTGTGTCTTTTCGTTATTTATTTGCTATGTTTAATCTGTTACGTACCTTCGCTGAAAATAAGGTGGTGGTCCGAGTCTATGTTTGCTCCTCGGTACGGTCTCACATCCAACACCCTCGATGAATGTCTTCCATCTATCACAACGTGATCAATTTGATTTCTTGCACTTTGTTCTGAAGACAGCCAGTTGCCCTTATGAATATCGAGATGCTTACATCAGGTACTGCTGACAACCTGTGGTTTTTGCTTCTGCGAAGTCTATCAGCCTCAATCCATTGGCTCATGTTTCACTGTGGAGACTGCATATCCCGACTGTTGGGCCAAAGATATTCTCCTTTCCAATTTTGGCATTAAAATCCCCTAGAACAATTTTAATGTCATGGCCTGGACAACGGTTATATGTTTTTTCTAAGCGCTGCACAGAGGACGAAATCATTGATCTAGCGGCGCGAAAGTCAAAAAATCAAAGTATAAAATTGCGAAATGTTTTCCATTATATCGATTACAGACACTCTGCTGACTAAGATTTTGTTTTTACTTTTTTGTTGTTGTAAATATTCACTCAGTTATTCAGTGTCAAGTGCAAGAAATTTTGACGGATCAGATTCTAATAAAATTGTTGCTAAAAACCTGATCTCATATTTGTTTAATTTTTAAATAAATTCGTAATAAAACTAAACAAAGTTTATTTTTTATTGATAGGGGAGGGTTTAAGTTAAATTAAAATAAAATGTTTGGGGCCTGAAGTTACATAGTTATAAAGCAATAAATTTTCAAAAATTATTATTTTTTGTATGTTTTTAGTGCAATATACTTTTGTTGGATGGAGCGTAACTACAAAGGTCCACCGAGGTTCGGTCCAGTTATTTTTTTAATAATTAAATTGGACTCCCTAGATTCCGAATAACCAAAATTTAGCTGCAAATAGCTGCAAATCTTGCTGATAAATGGTCTTGAAAAATAGCTAAAATCCTCAAAATACCCAAAATCTGTCGGTACGGTTATATGGGGGCTATATCAAAATGTAGGCCTATGTTCGCAATTTTTGGTGGAGAATTTTTGTGTCCACTGGGAACCCCAAATACCAAATTGCACCTAATTTGGTCGGAAAATGTATCTTTAAATCCCCAAACTACTGAAAGTCGGGAGGTACCTTAAAAGGGGCCTATACCCAAACGTGGACCTATGTCCACAATTTTTGGTGGAAAGGTTTAGTGATCACTAGGAACCCTAAGTACCAAATTACAACTAATTTGGAAGGAAAATGTGGCTTAAATCCTCAAAATATCGAATATCAGGAGGTACCGTTATATGGGGGCTGTACCAAAATATTTGCCTATGTTGTTAATATTTAGTCCATAATTACCCACAGACACAGATTGAGTTTGTGCAAAACTTCAGAAAGATATCTTCATTCGTTTCCAAGTTATTAATTTCGCGCCGCTAGATCAGTGGTTTCGACCACTGTGCGCTGGTAGAATTTATCTTTGTTCTATGCATCATTGTCTTCGGTTGGAGCATGAGCGCAGATAAAGCTAATGGTGAAGAATTTTGCTTTTATCCGTATTGTAGCAAGTCTTTCAATCACTGGGTCAAGGTGGAGACCATATGTTTAAACCGCCAACCAACTACAAATCTACAATCAAATGCATGCTTTAGGTCGTGGCATCTTATAATAATGTTGTTGTTAGTCTTGTGAAGCCTTTCCCAATGCTTCCTATTTCCGGTATGGCAGTAATGTGCGTGAACTGCATCTTTTCTGCAAAGAGTCCTAACATTCCAAGTGCAGATTTGCCATCATGATCCTTAAACATTTGAGGAGGTCGTAAACTTTAAAGGGGTGTGTAGTTCTTTTTTTCACAGTATTTATATTTCTTTTTGGAGGGTTGGGTTACTAGCCTAATGTCCAATCCAAATTTTTAAAGTAATTATGTATGCTACCTACATGGGGGAGGTCAGTGTCCACTTGATATAAAAGAGGGACCCAGATAAATCAGGACTTTGTCATGTAAATACCTATCAGGACCGTTGCTTGGTATCCCCTACGTTAGGACTATTACCCGCGTCAAAAAATCAAGACGATCAAGAAGAAAACTCCCAAACTGCTTCTGGACTAAAAATATTCGGTTTAGTGAAGATCGGTACCAGAAATCGTGGATCTCTGTAGCCCATATTCGAGCTTACTTAGCCAAGTTATACATACTTAGCACCAAAATGTATATAGAACTCGATGCTTTAATTTTTAGATTTTATTAAAATTAATCCGAATTTTTTCGACTACAACTCTCTTCCCTTTCACCATTATTTTTATCACTTTACTTTAAAACCGTCAGCGGTTTTAATCTTTGTCAAATGAGAAAATAACAATAAAAAATGACTAAAACTAACAAAAAGTTAATTGCAGTCAACCACACCAATTATACCAACCCTGCAAACCAAATGTCGGATGTCCGACACGTCTGAACAATTTCGGAACCAACGTCGTATAGATTTCGTTCCGATTTCTAAACGATTTTTCGGAGCGGAAATAGTTCAGATTTTGTACCGAGTTCGTTCCGAATTCGGAACGAATGTCGGAAAGAAATTTCCTATCCGAATTTCCCAAGGATTTTCTTCAGATTTCGTTACGAAATCGGATCGAAATCGATACGATGTCGCTCCGACAATTCGTTCCGAAATTATGTCAACCACTTCATACAACTTTCGTTAAGATATCGTTACGATTTCGGATCAGACATCGGACGTATCGTCCGAATTTTGTTCCGATTTCGTTAAGATGTCGGTACGATTGGTTTGCTGGGAAGTTACAATTTTGTCAAATAATTACAAGCGTTTTTTTCCTCTACTGGTTCTTGTCATCATCGTCCATCACTTTATTCAAGCTGTGTGTGTATGTGACTGTGAGTGTTCGCGCAATGTGCAATTTTTCTATTGCTTTAATAAAAATCTGTAACAATTGGCAAAACTCACCAATTTTTATTGATGATAAAAATTCTATTCATTTGACGATGATGGCAGATGGTGGAGAGGGGACAAACTTGAATGGAAAAAGAATGACAAAAAATCTCGATGAAGAAGAGTTACAACAAATCGCACACCAGAACGGAAATGGCAAAAAATGTAAAACGCATTTCAATCATGAACCCGTAAAAGCAGAAAAACTAAAACTTTCACAACTATAAAAACACACTTGTCATTGTCCTAAAAAATCACATAAAACTATGGATGGGACAGCTCTACAGTTGCACAAAAAGCGAACAAGAAGAAGAGTAGCGGAAAAAAACTAGCATTTATTATTCTATGTTTCATACAATGTAACAGAATAGTAGAAATATACACATGCACTCTAATGCCATTCAATACAGCTACACTTAGCTACATTTATGACAAAGTTGCCCCGCATATTTGGACCTAAAGAGGAAAAAAGTGGATTTTTAAAAGATTTTTAGGCGGACCCAAAGAAGAAAAATAAGTAGGAAAATAATCGCGGATTTTTTAACTATTTTTAGGCAGATGAAAAGACGACAATAAACGTGGATATTTGAAAGTTTTCCAGAAGGACCCAAAGAGGAAAACAAACGTGGATATTTAAAATATTTAAAAAAAAATTTGAGGACAGCACTCGTGTTTTTTTTAAAGATTTTTAGGAGGGCCCAGCGATTTTCAGAAGGACACAAAAAAGAAAATAGACGTGAATTTTTAAATAATGAAGAGGGCCCAATTAGTGCAATAAACGTAGATTTTTAGGAGGTCCCAATGGGTACAATAAACCAGAATTTTTAGGAGCACGAAATGAGACATAAACGAGGACGTGGATTTTTTAACGATTTTTAGAAGGACCCAAAGAAGACCGTAAACGTGGGCTTTTAACGATTTTTAGTAGGACCCAAAGGAGACAGTAAACGTGGATTTTTAAAAGATTTTTAAGAGGACCCAAAGAAGACAGTGAACATGGTTTTTTTTAACGATTTTTAGGAGAACCCAAAGAAGAAATTAGACTTGGATTTTTTTAAAGTTTTTTAGGAGGATTTGAAGAAGACTGTAAACGTGCATTTTTTAAAGATTTCTAGGATGACCCAAAGAAGACAGTAAACGTGGATTTTTAAAAGATTTTTGGCAGAACCCATAGAGGACAATAAACGTGGATTTTTAAAAGATTTTTGGGAGAACCCATAGAGGACAATAAACGTGGATTTTTAAAAGAATTTTATGACAAACCAGAGAGGTCAATAAACGTGGATTTTTGAAAAAAATCAGGCAAGCCCATAAGGGACAATAAACGTGGATTTTTAAAAGATTTTTAGAAGAACCAATAGAGGACAATAAACGTGGATTTTTAAAAGATTTTTAGAAGAACCAATAGAGGACAATAAACGTGGATTTTTAAAAGATTTTTAGAAGAACCAATAGAGGACAATAAACGTGGATTTTTAAAAGATTTTTAGAAGAACCAATAGAGGACAATAAACGTGGATTTTTAAAAGATTTTTAGAAGAACCAATAGAGGACAATAAACGTGGATTTTTAAAAGATTTTTAGAAGAACCAATAGAGGACAATAAACGTGGATTTTTAAAAGATTTTTAGAAGAACCAATAGAGGACAATAAACGTGGATTTTTAGGACAACCCAGAGAGCACAATAAACGTGGATTTTTAAAAGATTTTTGGGAGAACCCATAAAGGACAATAAACGTAGATTTTTAGGACAACCCAGAGAGCACGATAAACGTGGATTTTTAAAAGATTTTTAGGACAACCCAGAGAGTACGATAAACGTGGATTTTTAAAAGATTTTTAGGACAACCCAGAGAGCACGATAAACGTGGATTTTTAAAAGATTTTTGGGAGAACCCATAAAGGACAATAAACGTAGATTTTTAAAAGATTTTTAGGACAACCCAGAGAGGTCAATAAACGTGGATTTTTAAAAGATTTTTAGGCCAACCCAGAGAGGTCAATAAACGTGGATTTTTAAAAGATTTTTAGGCCAACCCAGAGAGGTCAATAAACGTGGATTTTTAAAGGATTTTTAGGACAAACCTGAGAGGTCAATAAACGTGGATTTTTGAAAAAAAAAAGCAGGCAAACCCATAAAGGACAATAAACGTGGATTTTTGAAAAAATTCGGGCAAACCCATATAGGGCAATAAACGTGGATTTTTGAAAAAAATTCAGGCAAACCCATAAAGGACAATAAACGTGGATTTTTGAAAAAAAAAATCAGGCAAACCCATAGAGGACAATAAACGTGGATTTCTGAAAAAATTCAGGCAAATCCATAGAGGACAATAAACGTGGATTTTTAAAAGATTTTTAGGACAACCCAGAGAGCACGATAAACGTGGATTTTTAAAAGATTTTTAGGACAATCCAGAGAGCACGATAAACGTGGATTTTTAAAAGATTTTTAGGACAACCCAGAGAGCACGATAAACGTGGATTTTTAAAAGATTTTTAGGACAACCCAGAGAGCACGATAAACGTGGATTTTTAAAAGATTTTTAGGATAATCCAGAGAGCACGATAAACGCGGATTTTTAAAAGATTTTTGGGAGAACCCATAAAGGACAATAAACGTAGATTTTTAAAAGATTTTTGGGAGAACCCATAAAGGACAATAAACGTAGATTTTTAAAAGATTTTTAGGACAACCCAGAGAGGTCAATAAACGTGGATTTTTAAAGGATTTTTAGGACAAACCAGAGAGGTCAATAAACGTGGATTTTTGAAAAAAAAAATTCAGGCAAACCCATAAAGGACAATAAACGTGGATTTTTGAAAAAAATCAGGCAAACCCATAGAAGACAATAAACGTGGATTTCTGAAAAAATTCAGGCAAATCCATAGAGCACAATAAACGTGAATTTTTAAAAGATTTTTGGGAGAACCCATAGAGGACAATAAACGGACAATAAACGTGGATTTTTAAAAGAATTTTATGACAAACCAGAGAGGTCAATAAACGTGGATTTTTAAATAGAGGACAATAAACGTGGATTTTTAAAAGATTTTTAGGACAACCCAAAGAGGTCAATAAATGTGGATTTTTAAAAGATTTTTAGGACAACCCAGAGAGGTCAATAAACGTGGATTTTTAAAAGATTTTTAGGACAACCCAGAGAGCACGATAAACGTGGATTTTTAAAAGATTTTTAGGACAACCCAGAGAGCACGATAAACGTGGATTTTTAAAAGATTTTTAGGATAATTCAGAGAGCACGATAAACGTGGATTTTTAAAAGATTTTTGGGAGAACCAATAAAGGACAATAAACGTGGATTTTTAAAAGATTTTTAGGACAACCCAGAGAGGTCAATAAACGTGGATTTTTAGGACAAACCAGAGAGGTCAATAAACGTGGATTTTTGAAAAAAGCAGGCAAACCCATAAAGGACAATAAACGTGGATTTTTGAAAAAATTCGGCAAACCCATAGATGGCAATAAACGTGGATTTTTGAAAAAAAATCAGGCAAACCCATAGAGGACAATAAACGTTGATTATTGAAAAAAATTCAGGCAAACCCATAGAGGACAATAAACGTGGATTTCTGAAAAAAATTCAGGCAAATCCATAAAGGACAATAAACGTGGATTTTTAAAAGATTTTTAGGAGAACCAATATAGGACAATAAATGTGGATGTTTAGAAGATTTTTAGGAGAACCCATATAGGACAATAAATGTGGATGTTTAGAAGATTATTAGGATATACCATAGAAGACAAAAAAATGTGGGATTTTTAGGAGAACCCACGTTGGGCAATAAATGTGGTTGTTTAGAAGATTTTTGGAGAACCCGTAGAGGACAATAAATGTGGGGTTTTAAAAGATTTTTAGGAGAACCCATATAGGACAATAAATGTGGATGTTTAGGATATACCATAGAAGACAAAAAAAAAATGTGGGATTTTTAGGAGAACCCATGTTGGGCAATAAATGTGGTTGTTTAGAAGATTTTTAGGAGAACCTATACAGGACAATAAATGTGGGGTTTTAAAAGATTTTTAGGAGAATCCATATAGGACAATAAATGTGGATGTTTAGAAGATTTTTAGGAGAAACCATAGAGGATAAAAAAGTGGGTTTTTAAAAGATGTTTAAAAGAACCCATAGAGGACAATACACGGGAATTTTTAAAAGATTTTTAGGAAACCCAATAGAGGACAATAAACGTAGATTTTTTAAAAGATTTTTAAGACAACCCTTCAAGGACAATAAACGTGGATTTTAAAAGATTTTTAGGAGAACCATAGAGGACAATAAACGTGGATTTTTAAAAGATTTTTAGGAGAACCAATAGATGACAATAAACGTGGATTTTTAAAAGATTTTTTGAAGAACCCATAGATGGACTTGGTTTTTTAAAAGATTTTTTGGAGAACCCATAGATGGACTTGGATTTTTAAAAGATTTTTAAGGAGAACCCATAGATGACAATAAGCGTGGATTTTTAGAAATTTTTAGGAGATTTAAAGAAATTTGAAGACAGTATATGTTTGTTCAGGAGGACCCAAAGAGGACGATAAAGGTGGATTTTAAGAGACTTGTAGGAGGACCCATAGAGTACAATAAACGTGGATTTTTAAAGGATGTATAGGAGATTTTAAGGGGTGTCACCGTGGTGCAATGGTATGTACACCCGTCTTGGACGTTGAACGTCGTGTGTTCGATCAAACAAGCAACATCAAACAATTTTCAACGGTGGCAAAATACACCTCAGTAATGTTGGCGACATTTTCTGAGTATTTCAGCCATGTATAACTTCTCTACAAGTGGCGTCTTAAGATACGCCGTTCGGACTAGGCAATAAACTGTAGGCCCCATATAATATCGATCAGCTTATGTTAGTTGATAGTACCTTCTCCACCCAGCAAAATAAAATTGAACTACTTCATGATGAAGTAGTACTTTCACAGCTTCTTTCCGAAGCAGTCCACAGAGAGTCATGATAGATACAGTCTATTCTTTATCTTTTGACAACATCCGATTTGTATCAATATCATCGAAATTATTGTCTATGAACAATGAGCAAAACGACTTTTAAACAGCAAAAACCATGATCCGTTATGGTTATTTTTACTTTTTATCCTAGAGAGTGCGCTTTTATTGCTCAAAAATACTCGAAAACTTCCTAAGAAATGCTTCTTTATTGACTTCCACAGAGTCATGCAAAATATGTGATGAAGATGGAAATTAGACAGCATCCTTGCTGCACCATGCCCTTGTAAAATCATGACTTCTTTTATGTAAAAAGATGTAGTCCAGAAGCACTTGCACTCATGATTTAACTACTGTTTTTGGCTACAAACATTTTGGTGGGCATAAATCCGTCCAATTTTTTTTACAGTCTCTCGCTTAAGGACAAGCTTTTTATGTGTATAACAATCCCCCAAAAATATATGAAGATCGATCATCTGTCGGATTATATGGTTTACTGTTTATCATAAAAACGAATTCCAATTAAAAAAAAATGAACATAATGATGGCAACTCTGATCATCTCTAAAATATTATCAACGGATACAAATGCCAGTTCATACAAATCCAAAAGCATCAATAGGGCGATTTTAGTTTTGTTACCGGCTCGTATTTCTATTTTTTTTGTTACATCCTTTCATTTTGATTTTACTGTTATTGTTGTTGCTGCAATATTTTCAAGAGGAAAATGGCAAAAGAATAACGCATCGAAGAAGAAACTAATACCAGAGGAAACACCTCTTTTATAAAAAATGGCTAACTTCCGCTGTCACACACGTCAACTGTCGCACTGGCACATACCCTTCACACACACAAATGCACACATAAAATGTATTAACAAACAAATATGGTACGGCAGGAAAATATATATTTTTCCAGACACGAATATCTCTACATAAATAAATTGACACACTTTGTTGCTGCATCCAACAACAATAACTTTCGCATGTTAGGATGTGTGTGGGTGAGTGCGCGTACATATGTATGTATGTATGTTGATAATGCCAGACGCAATTTATTGTATATTGGTGGGAATTGAAAAGCACTCAAGAAAATAATTTGTTAAATCGACTAGGGAATCAGAAGTCCCAACAATGGATTCTCTCGACGATAATAAACGAATGGACCAAGTTGACAGTGTGAACCCACAAAATGTGTTGTAGTCTAAGACAGACAGTGGAAGGTTGAAACTAAAACTAAGGGAAATCTAGCAAAAAGAGGTTATTTTGATAAAAACAAGCAGTTAAGAAAAACATGTAAGAATGTATAAGTCAGCTGTGCTGTCGTAGCCTCTAACCAAAATCGTGATATATGTAAGTGCCGAAGTGTGGGGCTATACCAAATCATTTATATTTACCAAAAATTTTTAGTAAGCAAATTTCGTTATAAATGTGAGCGATTAAAATGATGCGAGAGAAGCTCTTAAACTTCACTTTGTCCGATTTTTGCGTGGAAGGTACTCGAAGGATTGGACCGATATAGTCCATATTTCAACCTGATACATGACTGGATGAAATAATACGATGTGCAAAGTCTGCACCAATCAGAAACTCCCTTCGTTAGGGTTTCTTGGACTTGCACAAGAAGAAGGGAATCTTACTGAACAAAATTTCAGAACGAGAGGAGCTCTTAAACTTAACTTTTTCCGAATTTTGTGTGGGAGGTACCCGAAAGAGTGGACTGCTCCCGAAAGAGTGGACTGCTCCCGAAAGAGTGGTCTGCTCCAATCAGAAACTCTTTGCGAAAATTATCTTGCGGATTTTCCATTTTATTGGTGCCGTCAGGTTTTCTTGGAGCTTTTAGGCCAATATCTATGGAAGTGTGGACTTGCGCAAGAAAAAATTGAACCGTTGTAAAGAGAGCCGCAAGGATAACCTGTGAAAAAAATTCAAGACGATCCCAGAGGAGTTCTTAAAATTCACTTTATCCGAATTTTGTGTGGGAGGTATTCGAAGGAGTGGACCGATATAATCCATATTTGAGCCTGATATATATCTGGAAAGAATAATACGTTGTGCAAAGCTTGGATCAAAAAAATGCTCCCTTCGAGAGTTATCGTCCATACCATTTTATAGAAATATGATGAACTTTTTTGTGGGAGATACCGGAAGGAGTGGATCGATGTAACCCATCTTCGAACTTAAACTATGTTTGGACAAAATATTACGGAAGCCAAATTTTGAGCCGAATCGGTTGATCCCTTCGAGAATTATTGTACGCTCCAGCCAGCCAGACAGACGGACGGACATGGCTAAATCAACTCCAAATTGACTGAAACGAATTTCATCCAAACATACTTGGGGTTATTTGGATGAGTTCGTATCAAAGTGTATATACCCTAAAGTCTGAGGTTACAATAAGTTTAGAAGCAATTTTTCAAGAAGTTTGAGAGTTATCTTATCTCAAGAAGTGTGGAGTTACTCCGTAAAAAATACGTTTGTAATAGGTACGGTGAAAATAACCTTCTGCAAACAATTTCAAATAGATCCGAGACGAGTGTTCAAACTACACTTTTCCCATATTTTGTGTGGTGATATCCGGAATACGGGACCAATATATTCCATATTCCAACCTTATACATGACAGGATGAAATAATATGATGTGGAAAGTTTGGACCAATCAGAAATTCCCGCCGAGAATTATCTTGCGGATTTGCCATTTTAGTTGGTGCTGTCAGGGTTTCTTGGAGTTTTGAGGCCATTATCTCAGAAAGACCAGGCTTGTCCCAGAAAAATTGTGCCTTTGTAAGAAGTCCGCAAAGACAACCTGCAGAAACCAATTCAAAACGTCCCGAGAGGAGCTCTTAAACTTCACCTTTTCCGAAATTTGTGTGGCAGGTAACAGAAGGAGTGGGCCGGTATAGTCAATATTCGAAACCGATCTTTATCTGAAAATCGAACTATGGTTGTCCAAGTTTGGACCAAATCGATTATATTAGGGAATTTTACTTGCGGCAATTGTCAGTGTGATGGAGTGAGGGGTGAGACATTTGGTAACACTTTGCCTCTCAACACCCTCTCTCACCTACAAACTGAAAATTGTCGCAAGGACTAACTATAGTTCACACCATGTTACAGACAAATTTTGAACATTTGTGGGGGAGGTACAATAAGGAGTGGAAAGATATGGTCCATCTTCGAACTTAAATTAAGTTTGGGCAAATATTGCGAAGTGTAAAAGAATTATCGTGCAAACCAGCCAGACAAACGGACAGATGGATGGACATTGCTAAATCGACTCCAAATTGCCTGAAACAAATTTTCTCTAAAACCATTATTTCAATGAGGCACATTTTAAGTCGTATCAAAGTGCATATACCATCTTTAGCCCAAATGCTGAGGTTAAAAAGCGGCTTAGCTGAACTTTCTTCACCCTGCTCCGTAAAGAAACACACTGAGAATACCAATTTCCTATAGCTAATTTGTAGCTGACAACTTACTTTCTTAGCTGGCCCATTACAGAACATTTGTTCTATAGGCCGAACTAAGAAGAGATCTCCATTCCTCTCTATTTGTTGCTTCGCACTCTGGAATACCGCGCCTTTTCATCTCATCATCCACTTATTTGCGCCATCTATTCCTTGGTCTGCCAATTCTGCGTGCACCGCCAAGCGGTCCGTATTTATACGCCTTTTTAGCGGGTTCATCTTCGCTCATTCTTATGATATGGCCAAGCCAAAGTAATCGCTGCATCTCGATACGTTTAACTATATTGATGTCGTTGTATAGCAGATACAGCTCGTGGTTCATGCGACGTCGATATTCGCCATCAACGCAGATTGGTCCCCAGATCTATCGAAGAATTTTTCTGACTTTTTCAGACTTCGGAGCCACGGGTAGTATCAGTGTTTTGTAGAGCGTTATTTTTGTTTGACGAGATGTGGCTCTGCTTTTAAACTACTTACTTAAACCAAAGTAGCATCTGTTGGCCAATACAATTCTTCTCTTTATTTCACAACTGATGTCGTTTGTTGTGTTTACGGAGATGCCGAGGTAGACGAAGTCTTTTACTACCTCAATATTATAGGAACCAACTTCCACAGTCGGTCCGAGCTCAATGGACGCATTGCGCGTCGACACCATCAACTTGGTCTTCTCGCCGTTTCATCAGTATAAGCAAGTAACATGTGGCTATTGGTGTAGATTGTGCCACTTCTTTTGACGTTTGCCTCGCGTATAACCTTTTCCAGCAGGATGTTGAAAAGATCACACGAAAGGCTCTCTCCTTGTCTGAAACCTCTTTTGGTATTAAACTCTCCGGAGAGGTTTTTTCCTATTTTAACTGAGGACCTCGTGTCAGTTAAAGTCATTTTACAAAGCCGAATGAGCTTTGCGGGAATACCAAATTCAGACAATGCTTGGAATACCTTTGAACGTAGCGGGCTGTCGAAGGCTGCTTTATAATCGACAAAAAGGTGGTATGTGTCGATCTGCATCTCTTGGGTCTTCTCCAGGATTTGCCGCAGGGTAAAGATCTGGTCAATGGTGGAGTTGCCAGGCCTAAAGTCGCATTGGTATGGTCCAATTATTTCGTTGACCATGGACTTAAGTCGTTCGCACAATATCCCTGACACTATCTTGTAGGCGATAGGGAGAAGACTTATGCCCTTATAGTTGGAGCATAACGTCTTATCTCCTTTCTTATGGACGGGACACAGGATGCTCAGGTTCCAATCGTCGGGTAAGCGTTCTTCCTGCCTGATGGAGCTAACTAGCTGATGCATACACCTTATCAGCGTATCGCCTACTGTTTTAAACAGCTCGGCTGGTAAGCCATCAGCTCCTGCTGCCTTATTATTCTTCAGCCGGTTTATTGCTGTCTTTACCTCATCTTTGCCGGGTGGTATACATTCAATACCATCTTCTGGTATTGGATCTGTGGTATCTTCGTCGACTTCGCTACTATTGGATACCAACAGTTTGGAAAAATGCTCTTTCCATATCCTTATCATACTATCTGTATCAGTTACCAGATTACCTTGCTTGTCTCTCCAGGAGGATGTGCCAGTTCCAAAGCCATCAGTTTGATGTTTCACTCTTTGGTAGAATTTTCGGACTTGATTCTGTCTCCTGTACATCTCGATCTGTTCACACTCCGCTTTTCCATCTCTCTTTTTTCCTGCGGAAAAGACGTTTCTCCTCTCTCCTTTTCTCCCGATACATCTCTCGTGCGGTAAGCGTTGCTACTGATTGTAAAGTAGCCCTAAATGCCGCATTTTTCTCTTCGGTAGCAGCACGACACAACTTGTCATACCATGGATTCCTTTGTGGAGGTCTCTGGTATCGAAGTATGGATTTTGCGGCTGTTTGCATGGAGTGGGCAATACTTTGCCATTGCGCTGATATGTTATCGGGATGAGGAGTGCTTTGATTAAGCAATTGGGCTAGTTGAGTGGAATATGCTGTGGCTATCTGTAGTGTTCGCAGCTTACCGATGTCTAACGTTCGCGTTGTGTCTGTTCGTACTTTGTTTGCTACGTTTAACCGGGTGCGTACCTTTGCTGCAACTCCTCGGAACGAGCGCACATCCAACACGCTCGATGAATGTCTTCCATCTATCACAACGTGATTAATTTGATAGCTTGTTTTCTGATCTGGAGACAGCCAGGTGCCCTTATGGATGTCAAGATGTTTAAATCTGGTGCTGCTAACTACCATGTTTTTTGCCTCTGCAAAGTCTATTAGCCTCATGCCATTATCAGATGTTTCATTGTGGAGACTGAATTTTCCGACTGTTGGACCAATTTTGGCATTAAAATCACCTAGAATAATTTTAATGGCATGTGCAGGACAACGGTCATATGTATCTTCTAAGCGCTCATAAAATATATCTTTGGTCTGTTCGTCCTTGTCTTCAGTGGGAGCATGAGCGCAAATAAAACTGTTGTTGAAGAATTTTGCTTTTATTCGAATTGTAGCAAGTCTTTCTTTCACGGGTGTGAAGCTGTAGACCAGGTGTTTTAACCTCCGACCAACTACAAATCCGCAACCAAACTCATGCTTTATGTCATGGCAGCTATAACACAGTGCATCACCTTTAGGTGTTGTTGTGACGCCTTTCCCGTTCCATCGTATTTCTTGTATGACAGTAATGTCGGCCTTGTACTTTTCAAGTACATCTGCCAATGCGTAAACTGCACCTTCTCTATAAAGTGTGCGAACATTCCAGGTGCAGATCATGGTCCTTAAAACGTTTGTGGGGGTCGTCAACTTTAGAGGGATTTGTTTTTCTTTTCTTTTGTTCTTTTCATAGTAGGCTGCTTTTTCTAGGGTTACTACTCCCGGTGCCCAAACCCTAGTTTTAAACGTTCTTATGGGTGAACGCGCGGCACATGTTAGCTCACTACCTTTAACGGGTGTTAAAGGCAGCTCCCCAGGTGACACCACGGGGAGGTCAGTGTCCACTTGAGATGAGAGAGGGACCAAGATAAATCCTGGACTTTGCCATGTTAAAGCCGGTCAGGACCGTTCCTTGGTATCTCTCACCTCCTACGTCCCAGCGAGAGTTATATTGTGAATTTGCTTTTTGACCAAAGAGGTTCCAATAGGAGACCAAAAATTCTTCCTATAGAAGACCAAAATTTCTTCTTAAAAAATACCTGTAGTTCCTATTGTAAAAAAGTCTGCTTATAGAAGACCAAAATATCGTCTTAGAGAACTAAAACATATCATTGTAGAAGACCGATAGGTCTTCTTTAGAAGACCTACAGATCGTCTTATAATAGTCCAAACGTCTTCGTGTAGAAGACCAATAGAATAACAACAGGTAATCTTATAGAAGACAGTAGATCTTCTTAAATAAGACAAATAGATTTTCTTTAAGAAGACAACCAAGTCATCTAATAGAAGACCAATAAGTGCTCTTATTGGTCTTCATGTAGAAGATCAACTGGTTTTCTTATAGAAGAACAATCAATTTTCTCATATAAGAGCAAATACTATTCTTATTAAAATAATGGGTGTTAATTTGTGAGTAGCTGTGGCTAGTAAGTGAATATTATAATGACCTCATTTATATGACCGAAGCCATTCTTTGTCCCTCCTAGGATGTTTTTTTTTAATACTGCTATTTTTTTACTTAAAAAGGCCATAATTTTTTGAGTGTTTTTAGTTTTAAAAACAAATGAAAAAACTACGTCAACTAATAATAAAAAATATACTCCCGGCTGAAACAAAAAACCAGTTAACTTTAGCTGTAAAAACAGATATATGGCTCTACACAATTTCAATATTTAGTTATTGTGCGAGGGGTATGGCGAGCAATTCTTATAACACAAATTTTACACAATCCAACAAGAAACCCTACCTCGGCACCACAATTAATTTACAAATATTTTTACTACACCTAATTCAAGATGATGTAGGAAGGAGTAAATACGAAAACTTCCTGCTATACCGGAGGTCAATTTAATCCTTATATTAACACGCACACACATACCCCAGTGTAACCCCGTTATTTTATGTTTTTTGTTTTTGCAGATTATAAAGAAACGACAAACTAATTCATGCTAGGTATCCAACAATACGAGTGTTTGCAACTACAAAATGTGTTCATCATTGTTCCGTCATCAATTTCCTCTTGCAACAGCAACAACAAGAACACCAATAACAAAGAAAAACTTTAAAGCCAACAGTTTTTCTGTGATGCCAACCATGGTTGCATGAATGGGGGTGGATGAGATGTTCAAAGTTTTTAACCACCTATCACCACAAACAATAACACATTACCCCGGCAAATAATCTTGAGTTGGAAACAAAATATGTGCGGATGAGTGGGTGTGTGAGTGCGATACCGGGAAACCCCACAACAATTGCAGTGAGATTAAATTGAAGGATATAGGGCAGTGTTAGTTAGCGATGGTGGTAGCCTCCTATTTCCATATTCCTGTGTTGCATTTAAATATTATGCCTTAATGTGTAGTATTTCACTATTATTATTTATGAAACAATGGCAGCAGCAGCAATTGTTTTTTTGCAACTTATGGTGTGGCCGGATTGTATGGCTGTTAATGATCGCACAGGAGTTAAGGCAGAAACTCGCAAATCTTATGCGGAAATTGAGTGACGTAGGGGATGAAATATACCAAGCAACGGCCTATCCGTCTCAAACATAGTAAAGTCTATGATTTATCTTGGTCCCTCTTTCATCTCAAGTGGTCTATATTACTACCATACATGCCATACGATGGATCGGGGAAGGCGTCTCATCAACGTCAAAAGTGACGCACTTTATTACAGCTGTCACGAAACAAAGCGTGAGTTTCTTGCGAATTTATTGTTAGTCGGAAATTAAAACATCTGGTCTCCAGTGTCAACACTGTGCATGAAAGACTTGCTACAATTCGGACAAAAGCTAAATTTTTCAAAATCAGGCTTAATTGCGCTCAGGCTCCCACTGAAGACAAGGACGAACAGACCAAAGAATTATTTAACGAGCGCTATGAAGTAACATATGCCCGTTGTCCTGGCCATGACATTAAAATAATTCTAGGCGATTTAAATGCCAAAATTGGAGAGGTGAATATATTCGGGGAATTCAGTCTTCGCTGTGAAAGGTCTGACAATGGACAGGGGCAAAAACATGGTAGTTAGCAGTACCATATTTAAGCATCTCGACATTCATAAGGGCACCGGGCTGTCGCCAGATCAAAAAACAACAAATCAAATTCTTCACATTGTGATAGATGGAAAATATTCATAAAGCGTCCTGGATATACGATCGATCCGAGGAGCAAACATTGGCTCGAATTACTGCCATGATGCAGCAAAGGTACGTACTCGATTAAACTTAGAAAATGTAGTACGAACAGACACAATAAGGTCAGATAGCCAAATCATATTCCACTTAACTGGTCCCATTGCTTAATCAAAGCACTCTTTGTTCCGATAGCCTATATCAGCACAGTGGCAAATTATTGCCCACACAATGCAAACATCAGCAAAATCCATACTCGGATGTCAGAGAACTCCACAATAAATCAGGTATATCAGGAATTTCGTGTTGTTGCAGAAAAGAAAAATGCGGCATATAGTAGCAACGCGTAGCTAGGGTTTCGGGTAGGGAAATCCCACACCGGGAATTTCCGGGAATTCTCGGTTTTTTTGTTACGGGATTTTCCCGGGAAACAAAATCATATATCCCGGGAAATCGGGAAATATCTTTTTACATTTATCACAACTAACATTGAATGAATTCGATTAGATTTTACACAATCAATAAATTAGAAAAGATTTGGAAATAACTTTAATCTACAAAAGTATTTTCAGGATAAAAGTTATAAAATCCGCACCAAATACATGGACTATAACGAAGGTTTTTTATTCTGATCCATTTAAGTGCGAAATAATATTTTCTATTTTAAAGTCCCATTTTTATACCCTCAGCCATTAGGCTAAAGAGGGTCCGGCTGGCAGGCTTGTGTGCACGATAGCTCTCGAACGAAGCCAATGATCAGGTCAAAAATTTGGCATTCGAGATTTTTTTAAAACTTAGTTTAAGTTCGATGATGGACTATATCGGCGGTCCACCACTTCCGGCACCTTACAACAATTTTCAACAATTTTCACTAAAATGGTGCGCACGACAACTATCGAAGGGAATACTCGAATCGGTCATAATTTTGCATATGGCAATATTAGTTCCAGGCATTGAACGGGTTGCACACAAAATTCGGAAAAAGTGAAATTTAAGAGCTCCTCTCGGATCGATTTGAAATTTCTTCAACGGTTTGTCTTTGCGCCCCCCTTTACGGCGGTACAATTTTGTCGGGGGCAAGTACATACTTCCTGAGGTAATGCCTTAAAAGCTCGAAGAAACAACTAAAATGGAAAATTCGCAAGATAACTCCCGCCTGCCGGTACCAACTACATTGGGTAGTACGTAAAATAACGGTCAAAGGGATAAATCTCCTACACTCTGTCTTTTAAATGTTTGGCCACGTGTTTTGTGTGCGGCCCTAAGAAATTGGCTCAAAAACTCAAAAAGCCCCGAAATATTTTGTTTGCTTCTTTTCTTTAGGTCCGAGGCTGAAGGTATATTGTTGTCGGCACTGCTGACTGATAATTTCTTACTTGTTTCAAGCAATCTTAAGCATAGGAATAAAACATACGATTTTCGAGGCCCATAAAATTGGAATTTCTGATCAAAAACTTCATTGTTCGAGCCAAATCACTTTCCATCGAGCGATTTCCTTAGCTTTGAATAATGGAAATGGTCAGTGTGGGCAAAATCCGGGCAACATGGTGCATTTTTCCACATATATTCGTTTTTAATCGATAGAGCGAAAACGTGTAATGAGTCAGCAACTCTTTGAAAATATTGTATTTTATATAAATTACTATAGGAAGATAAAAAAAATTACGAAAATATTGATCCACTCTCGTATTTTACAAATTCCCGGAAAATCCCGGATTTTCGGGAATGGCGATTTTTTGATTTCCGTTTCCCGGGAGTGATAAAAACCGGGAAAACCCAAAACCCTACGCGTAGCCCACGGGAGGGGTATCGCGAGAAACGGAGAGCTGAGAAACGTAGTTTCCGCAGGAAAAAGAGAGAAATTGAAAAGCGAGAGTGTGAAGAAATCGAGATGTACAGGAGCCAGAATCAAGTCCGAAAATTCAACCAAAGAGTGAAACATCAAACTGATGACTTTGGTACAGGCACATCCTCCTGTAGAGAGCAGTAAGGGCATTTGGCGACTGATAAAGAGAGTGTGCTTAAGATATGCAAAGAGCCTATTTCCAAACTGTTGATATCCAATACTAGCGAAGATAACGAAGATCCCACAAAATAAAGGAGCCGATGGCTTACTAACCGAGCTGTTCAAAACTGGTGGCGACACTTTCATAAGGTGTATGTATGAGCTAGTCAGAAAGATTAAAGTGAAAGAAAACAAGTAAAAAAGTATCAGTCGGCTTTACCGACAGAGATATACCCTCAGCCTGTGTATATTGAAACAATTTTTTCCCACAATACGTATGTATTTAGGGGGTTTTAAAATGTTCGGGCATTTGAACCGACAAAAATGTTGATTAGGATTAAAGATCAAGAGTTTTGCGGAGGAGATACTAAAAGGAATGGATCGACATTGACCGTTATGGAAGTGGATCTCCAGCCACAACATATGGTGCCATAGGGGGTTTTTACACTCTTCGGGCTGTTTGCTCAAGAAGTATGGACTTGCCCCTAAAAAAAACTTTTACCATCGTAATTGAGGCAACGAATGCAAGTTGCTTCAACAAAAATCAAAGTGATTCGATATCAGGTCTTAAAGTGAACTTATTCGAAATTTTGTGTGGGAGCAAACATAGTGGACAAACATAGTCCATATTAAAACCTGATGTACATCTGGTAGATAAATTAGGATGTGTAAAGTATAGACCAATTCGGCCACTCCCTTCAAAAGTTACCGTACGAACAATTTTTCCGAACATTGTTGAACTTTTGTGGGGGAGGTACCTGAAGGAGCAGACCGATATGGCTTATCTTCAAACTTAAACTATGTTTGGACAAAATATTAATAAGGCCAAATTTTGGACCGAATCGGCAGATCCGTTCGAGAGTTATCTTTCCCTCCAACCACCTCACCCGGTGTCATAGGGGTTTTTTGCAACTTTCAGGCTATTTGCTCAGGAAGTATGGACTTGTCCCTGATGAAACTTGTACCATCGTATGGAGGGCAGTGAATACAAAAATCAAAGCGATTCGAGAGATGGCCCTAAACTGAACTTTTCCGAAAATTTGTGTGGGAGGTACCCGAAGGAGTAGACCGATTGAGTCCATATTGAAACCGTATCTAAGTCTGGTACACATTTCACGATGGGCAAAGTATGGACCAAATCGGTTACTCCCATCAAGAGTTATAGTGCGCACAAATTTTTCGAATATTTTCGAACTTTTGTGGGGGAGGTACCGGAAGGAGTGGCCCGATATAACCCATCTTCGAACTTAAACTAAGTTTGGGTAAAATATTACGAAAGTCAAATTTGAACCGAAACGGTTAATCCGTTCGAGAGTTATCGTGCGCTCCAGCCAGCCAGATAGACAGACAGACGGACATTGCTCAATCGACTCCAAATTGTCTGAAACACATTTCGTCCAAACATACTTGGGGTCTGAAACCATTATTTCGATGAAGCACATTTTGCTCGTATGAAAGTGAATATACCCTCGTTAGCATAAATGCTCAGAGTATAAAAAAGTTCATTTTTGTTGTACTGTGATATAAAATTGTCGTTAGTTTGGGTAAAAATTGTATATAATATCTTCAAACTATCGGTTGGTACCGTTATATGGGGGCTATACCGAAACAAGGACCTAATTTGACAATTTGTGGTGGATAAGTTTTTTGACACCTGCCAACTTCAAAAAAAGGATGTTAGATTTTGTAGACGGATTGTTTTGTCCTCGATTACAGACAGAAAGTATGCTTCAGACAAAACTGCGATTGCATGGTCAAATGAAAAGAACACCGGGCGAGACTATAAATTTAAAGTTTTAAGGAACTTTCCGAAACCAAAAAATTTTTTTTTAAAGAATGAAAAGTTATTTCAAGGTTTCTCTTAGATTGTTGAAGCCACTGTTGTGTCGACTTTTACCCCATCCTTTCTATGTAGGATGTTGCAATATTACTAACTATTGCTGTTGTCGTTGCTGTTGTTTTTGGTTGCACAACGACATTTGAAATTTATTTTTAGAACAAAAAACTAAATAATATTGCATTGAAGCCATAACACAAAAATGATAACTAAGTCACGTTTTTGTGTAACAATAACATTCAACATGAGGCAAAAAACGAATAGAAACAATGACGGCGGAAATTGTGGCATATCCGTTTGGTAATACTTTTTTTTTGTTATTGTTGCTTTCTTTCATTTTGCGGCATTGTCAGCATGGCGGTTGTTTAGCTGTTTATGTTGTTAATGCAAATGGAAATCTCTGGTTTTATGTTTCTTCATTTTTTTTTGCAAAAACAACAACAACAACGATAGCAAAATAATGTCTACTTCTAATGCATAGAAAATAATCCCAGATTTGTAATATTTAGCCACTGATATTATTTTAGATGGATTCATATTTTTGTTGTAAAATCATATTCATTAATAAACCAGAATTTTTCTAGAGTATCCTTTTAAGGTACTATGAAATGAATGAAATAGTGGATGTTTTAATACAAACTTAAGTGTTGTTTTAAAGAGTGATATCCGCCAGGGATAAAAATCAAGGCGCAATGCGGGGGCTTGAGGCCACTAATTCCCTCTTTCAATTTTCTCCAAGTGTTGAACAACGAAATTGTGAACGACCAACGCTTATCCATGTAACGATCTCCTACGAATTAAATATCCCCTAACGCCGGAATGTAGGGCGAACGCCTGTCTATCGGTATTTCAAGATTTGAAGTTAGGGTGTCAACTGGTTTCGAACGTAGTCTCGTTGAAACGTGGGCGCCTTAAAGTAGTACACACTTAGTTGTCAAGTCCTCGTTATGGTACCGGAAGGTCATGCAATGATGGGCCTTCATTCCCCCATTAAATCAATGGCATATGAATCTGAACCAATTAAACAAAAGAAAACAGAAACACTAAAATCTAAAAACGACAACAACTCCGCAAGGCCTTGGACAATAATTTGGAAAAAAACTGGGCAAGCTAAGCCTACGGTTGGCGGGACGGTAGTTTCGTGTGGGGTCGGACAAAATGTACCCTTTCTAGAAGTTTTTGAAGGACGGCCTGGCTGAACTAAGCCGAAAATTTCTAGTCTTACAGGAATGGACGCAAGCCTTTAGCCTCAGCCAGAGTATTGCTTCCGCTGGGTCCGAGGATTGGTTATCGGATGACGATTTTGACATCACAGTCATTCCAGCGACTGTAGTCGACGATAATCTAGCTTCGGACTTAGCAAAAGCAAACAACTCCATGAAAAAAGGACCATCGGAAGCACCAGTATACCGACCATCGGCCGCAGCCGATAAAAGTAGACTTCCGAGGCAGGACGTTATTGGCAGGACCTTGGTCGAAAAGGCTCCCACCACCTCAGATGACCTATGAACTACCTCAGCAAGTTCATCGACAGGGAACCATCGTGCATCTCGATGAGGGAAATCAAATTAATCAGGATTAATCTCAGGGTGGTGAGCAAACTTGTAAGTAAATATCCTACCTTTCCCAAGAGAAAGTCAGAATTTAATAGGCTTTCACTCATTCCGATGACCGAAGAGGCCAATCTGTGTTCAATGCCCACGTCGACCCCTGTAGCCCCCAAAAGTCAAATTGGAAGCGATGGTGGCTTGACTTAGCACCCCGCGAATGAAGCAGCTCTCTTGAGTTCAATTCCCTCTACAAAGGGAAGTCTTGAGCAAACAGAGTGCCCCAAAATGTCGAGGCAGTTGAAGGCAAAACAGATGAATCAACACAAAATAAAATCAAGGACGCATACGGTTGGAAAATCTGACCCGTAATCGGCATCTGTGCCTGGACATGTGGATCACACCACAAATTGGCATCTGTGCCTGGACATGTGGATCACACCACAAACAACCCTCCTCATCGAAGAATACGGTGAAGAAGGTTACGTCAACGGAAGAATCACACCCCAAGGCCAAGAGACCACTCCGAGCCAGGACTCCAAACATTCTATCTCCTCTGTCAGCTATCAAAAGAAGAAGAGCTGGAGAAAACCCACAGCTAAGGCAGCCCCTCAAGCTAACTTGAGCAAAAAAGTGTATTCCGGAAACTGTCTCGCGGGTAGCGGCGCTGGACAGATGACAGGCATATGAATGGACCAGATGAACTTCGAGTTGCAGTCATCGATACATCTGATACTGATGTCCAAATCAGCGGCAATTGATGACTGCTAATTCATGAACGCCGGCTTGAAGTTGTGTTCGCGAGCGATGGGGAACCTCCCAAAGAAACTCAATTTGTTTGTTGCGAAACCAAGGAATCTCTAGACTTCCTTTTCAACACGTTAGACGGCCTTGGCGAACTCAGGAAAGGGACCGACTAGCGAATGTCTGAAGAAAGGTATTATCAGCACGGAAAATCAAACCATTCAACCTACCAATGCTAGATGGAGTCATCGTAGTCAAGTACCTCGCCATCGTCCTGCACCACCAATTAACGTGGAAAAGGAATGTCGAAGAACGTAATAAGCGAAGTCTAATAGCACTTTATTCATGCAAAAACTGAAACTGTATTGGTAAGAGTTGAAGACTAGAACCACAGGTCATCCAATGGATATTCAAAGAGCAGCATCCAAGAGCTCTCTTTCGTAGTCAAGTACCTCGCCATCGTCCTGTACCACCAATTAACGTGGAAAAGGAATGTCGAAGAACGTAATAAGCGAAGTCTAATAGCACTTTATTCATGCAAAAACTGAAATTGCATTGGTAAGAGTTGAAGACTAAAACCACAGGTCATCCAATGGATATTCAAAGGGGAGCATCGAATACTCGCTATAATTCCACTCGCGAGTGAAGCTCTCCTCGAATTGAAGCAAGTTGATTGCGGCAAGTTGCCACTTCCACCGAACAAAAACTTAAACTTACCCCATTCCCAACAAAACAATTGCACCCAAAAAACTTACCCCCTTTCCCCCACTTTTCCCTCGCGAGTAAATCGGAGCTCTGACGAAAAGCACTAAACAGGTTGCTCTAAATTTACTACTTCATCCTTTGAATCTTATAGTAGAGGAGGATGGCAGAAGGCTCTTCGCCTCAAGGAGATAAATTCATGGCGCAACTGGGAGTATGGTCATGCTGCAATTTTTCAACAATCGGGACTACCACTAGGATGGAAGGTAATCAGTGACTCTAAATCAGAAACAGCTACACTTCGACGTGATTAATGTATATATTAGAGTGACCCAAAAAATAAAAATTTTAATTTATTGAATTCCTACCCCCCAATTTCATTTGATCCAAAAACCTTATATATGAAATTTCAATGCGATCGGTTAAGATTAACCCGTGCCAACCTAACAATCTTTGTTTCCATAGTAATTTGTATGTTACCAAAGGTGCACTTTCAAGAAAATTCTCTAAATGCCACTATTATGGTCCGATCGATGAAAAAAACTTTACCAGTTCATTATTGTGGCTAAAAACGATTTCCTCAACAAAAAAGTTGAAAATCGGATAGGATTTTGATATAGCTCCAATATGCATATTTGGGTAACTCTAGTATACATACCCCACTGAAAGGCCTGGACCCACAACTCCCCACCTCTGTTCGGTATAAAGTTAAATACCGACGGCAGTTGGAATCGAGAAAATGCTATTCATATTTGGCACAACTAACCTAGTTGTAAGGTATCCAAGGCAGTCTAGCCCAACCTCTCTAATCGAAGAACTGAAAATTAAGAACTGAAATTAACTGCAGGAATAATCACGGGTCACTGTAGAATATCGATGCACAAAATTATATTTGTGACTGTAGTGGTAAGAGTACAAAAATGTACTCTCCGATTGAACACATAATTTAAAGATATTGTTTTAAGGTTTTTCTTTATTTTTCTAATAAGGACAGATCAAAGAAGTCATTTTAAATAAAACAAACAATAAATTTAAAATGTTAATTCTAATGTTCAAAAACTATTTAACGAAAACATAAAGGAAACAGTGTGTACGTCCGTGTTTGTGTGCATTCGTTGATGTCTCACCAACGACTGGGCGCAAGAAAATAACAAAACACACGAAGTGATATCGACGCTAGAGTACTGTTTTGTTCATAGCTGCTGTAGAATAAGAGCAATGTCCTGCAAATGGGAAAGAGATGATACAATTGAATATTGCAGGTTATGCGAATATGAAGAAGACACGTAGACAATCGAGCACTTGTTATGTTGGTGTCCAATGCTCAAAATCTAATATCTGAATAGGGACTATATCGATCCACTCCTGGAATGAACCAGTGTACCATGGTATTCTTTCATTCTGGGTAGACTGTGCTGATTAGGTCTGTCACTGGAAGAATAAGGCCAACTACTTATGTTACTTTATCCATAAACGCCTAAAAATTTACCCTGAAAACATCCAAACCTTCTTTTGTCACATATGAAAATGGTATTTTCTAAAAAATAGGGATCTGTTTTAAGCATATTTAGGTTCACCGCTACTGTTTTTGTTTATAGATTAGCATGGTAGAACAAATATAAGGTAAATTAAATACTACAACAAATACAACTCGAACAACAACCACTAAGGAATTTGTTTTTGTTTGTAACGATATTGCCAGTTGTATTTGTAAACAAAACAAGGAAATGTCTATAAATTATTGGAATTTAAAAAAAATAATATTTTTTCACATTTGGTTGAATATTTTGGAAAACATGAATGAAAATTCGTTAAATTTTCAATTTTTAGGTTTCCACATCATTCCACTAAATGCATAAATTCTCGCAGAAAGTAGAATTCTTGCAGAAAAGTTTGGGGTCGCTGGAAATTCATGGAAAAAGGAGAAGCTGTTTCAATGTTTTGGTTTAGAAATCAAAGAAGCACATGTTTATTAGGGCTTTATTTTTTTAAATTTTAACAAAATACCTCACATATTAACAAACGTTGTATCGCCTCTACAAGCGGGGATTTACTGCGCGGCTTATCGTTCGAACTTGGAGGAGGTTACATATCATTGATATGAAGAAGTCTTTCTGGGAAATGGGTTTTTCCGAATGATATATTTTTTTCTCAAAAAATATATGTCCCTAATGTACATCGAAATAGAAATAAATGTATATAATGACATATGAAATTTGACACTAACTTTACAACCCAGTTCAGTCAGCTGTGTATTGCTGCTACCTTTTCTTATTCTACCATGATAGGTTAGGTTGAATGTGGACTATATCGGTCCACTCCTTCGGATACCTCACACAAAAAAGTGTACAAAAGTACAGTTTAAGACCGCCTCTCCGATAGTTTTTAATTTTTTTTTTTTTTTTTGCTGATACATGTCCTTGCAGCTCGTATTAAAACTCTGAGATAATGGCCCAAACTTCTATAAAGATTTTTTCGGCAACAACTAAAATTACTGTTAGGCACTCAATCCACTGCGGCCGGTACTATGCACCGGATTGACTTGGAGTAATCTTCGACCAGGGGCCCTGACTTCCACAATGCACGATGGGACCGATGATATGTTTTTGTGGCAAAAAATCACAGGGGCAAGCTAGACCTTCAAATTTTCGTGCAGATGTTTATAATCGGCCTAGAAGCTAATCTGCCAAATTTGGTTGTTATAATTATGATGATATTTGGAATATGTGGCGGAATTCGGACTGGAAATAAGTTTGCCAAGTTATTTTGAAATCGGTTCAGATTTGGATATAGCTCCCATATATATTTTCACCCGATTTTAGGTATTTCGTGCAGCAATCACGCTATATATGTCCAATTGTGATGACATTTAAAGTGTGTGACGGAATTTGAAAAACATTATTGAGACATCATATTAAAATCGGTTCAGATTTGGATATATCGCTCATAAATTTTCTCTGTCAAAGTTAATTGTTTTCTCAATTTAGTTGGTTGATACCGAACTTCCTTGAGAACATAGTTTAGATATTGTTCTTTTGACAAATTGGCCGAAACAGAGGCGGCATGAATCAAGGGTTTGGTATTGTTGCCGTGTTCATAGCAGACTTCTGAAGCAAGTTTTTTTCCTTCACTATTATCCACATTAGGGCGCCCTCTCTTCTTTTTATAATTACCTTGTTCTAGCGTAAATACTGTGTCGCTAGCTAACCATAAGCTTTCAAATTGTAATACACGACTTTTTGACCTCCAATTTTTTATCCATTTTTGGTTAAGGCGTGCACAAATATTATAAATTCGCTTTTTAACATCCGTCATGAAGTTGTCTTTGACACCTCGATTAAATTTTTCAGAAATCCATTCTATAAGGTTTTCGCTGATTTTCCAACCGAAAATTAAAAAAATATCCAAATTTTTAAGTTTTACGAAATCTGGAAGTTAATAATTTTTTTATTCGCAAGTATACGCAAAAATTCTTTTCAAAATCTGTTAGCCGACATTGTCACCTTTCACCAGATACATATTTTTACGAGAATGCACCCTGAAGCCGAAAGTTCTACACCAAAGAACACATGGAGATACCACAGACTACATCAAAAAACACATCACTTACTGACACAACAAATTATTGGCCACATCTAATATTACATTTACATTTTTAATAATAATCTTAATTTACATACCATTACGCGTATTTTCCATTTTTAAATAATATATAATATCAACAGATCAGGTTTTGGCGCCAAAATACTTAAATTGTTTAATTACGACTGAATGTCAGAAATAAACGGAATCATAATTATGACATCTTTGACAGCTTGGCATGTCGCCGTGGGTCGTTGCCAGATTGTAATTGTTTGGTTTTGGAGGTTTGAAAGTGTTAAGAATATAATTCAGTTATTATTTGATTTCAATCGCTGACTTGAAAAAATGACTTTTTGCCTCAAAAACCTGTCATTGGCCCAATCGTGCATTGATGTGCTTGTGTTCGTGTATTTTTTTCACAATGGGAGCGCCAATTTCGCTCCAACGAAGCTTTGGCGTTCCAGATCTGCCTCATCATCACTCATTCTTATGACATGGCCAAGCCATCGCAATCGTTGTATCTCGATTCGTTCAACTATATCGATGTCGTTATATAGTTGATACAGCTCGTTTTTCATACGACGCACAGTGGTTCAGAATCGTTTTTTCCTGGTCAAAATTCTGTAACTTTTGAACGGATAGAGATATATTCATAATTCTTTTGTTTGTTAGACAGATAACACAATCAGCTTTCAGACGAATTATAAGCGGTCAGGTTCGGTCTGGTAGTTGCAGAGAAATTCAAGGTCAAACTTAAACTTTTGAGTTTTTTAACTATTTTTCATCAAAATATGAGTGTTTTTGTGGTTTTTATATCTTCCTATGTATTAAAGATGGTCAAACACCAACAAATAAACAAAATAATTACCAAAAAAAAAAAACTAAAAAAAAAAATCGAAAAAATGTAGAAATTTTTTTTTTCAAAAATTTGTAAAAAAAATTGCCAAAAAAATTTAAATTTTTTCAAAAATAATAAAAATTATATATATCGCATAAAAACTCATATACTCAAAAAAGTTGTAATTTGTGTCAAAAAACTGTAATTCATATGGAAACAGTATAGAAAAACACACATTTTTTACCCATGTAATTTCAATAAATTGAAAAAAGTGTTAAACGGACGGTACGGGACGGGTACAAAAGTATATATGGGCTGGAAAAAAGTTCTAGTCCAATAAATTTGGAATTTCATAAAATTTAGTACCCGAGGAAAAATAAAATAGATCATGTTGTGTAAACGCTACGGTAATTTACTAAAACGATTTTTAAAGGCCACAATCCTACCTACTTTATAAAAAAACAATGAACACAATAACTGTTATAGTTTCAGAGAAATAGCTTCGTCTTTCTCCAGAAATTTGCAAAAATGACGTATTTCCCAAAAATGGGGAAAATGCTCGTCTTTAGGAGCACGCCACGCCCACACCTTCCAATATTTGGGCCTAATTTTTTGGTTTCCTTAGTTTCAATATGTTTACTATCGAATCCATATAGAAATTAAATATCTTTGACAAAACAAAATTTTGATTTTTGGCCAGGAAAATCGATTCCTGAACCATTGTGCGACGTCGATATTCGCGTTAACGCTAATTGGCCGGTAGATTTTTCGGAGAATTCTTATCTCGCAAGCAGATAAGGCAGTGCTTATCTGCTTGCGCAAGTACCCATGATTCGGAATCATACATTAGCCCGGGCAGTATCATTGTTTTGTAAAGTGTTACTTTGGTTTGACGAGATGTGGCTTTATTCCTAAACCGCTTACTCAGCCCAAAGTAGTATCTGTTGGCCAACACTACTCTTCTTTGTATTTCGGAACAGATGTTGTTTGTTGTGTTTGTGGCGGTGCCGAGGTAGATGAAGTCCTTTACTACCACAAAATTGTAGGTACCAACATTCACAGATGGTGATCTGTGGATATATTACGCGTCGATACCATCAACTTATTTTTGTCGTCGTTTACTGCCAGATCGACTTTAGCAGATTCCCTCTCAACTTTTGTAAAGGTATCAGTTACTTCCTTTACCGATCGACCCATGATGTCAATTTCGTCAGCATAAACAAGTAACAAAAAGCTGTTTGTGTATATTGTCCCACTTCTTTTGACCTTCGCGTCTCGTATGACTTTTTCAAACAGGCTGTTGAAGAGATCACACGACAGGCCGTCTCCTTGCCCTCTTTTTGTAATAAACTCTTCGGAAAGGTTCTTTCCTATTTAAACTGAGGACCGAGTATCACTTAATGTCATTCTACAAAGCCGAACGAACTTTGTGGGAATATCAAAATCAGATATGGCTTGGAACACCTTTGAACGTATAGAGCTGTCGAAGGCTGCTTTATAATCGATAAAAAGATGGAAGGTGTCCATCTGCATTTCTTGGGACTTTTCCAGGATTTGTCTCAAGGTAAATATTTGGTCAATGGTGGATTTGCCCGGTTTAAAGTCGCACTGATAGGCTCCAAATATTTCATTGACCATTGGCTTTAGTCGCTCACACAATATCTCAGATATTATCTTATATGCAATAGGGAGCAGACTTATGCCCCTGTAATTGGAGCATACAGTCTTATTTCCCTTCTTGTGGCCTGGACATAGGATGCTCATGTTGCAATCGTCGGGTACTCGTTCTTCCTGCCAGATGGTGCTAACTAGCTGATGCATACACCTTGTCGTGTCGCTTCCGGATTTGAAAAGCTCGGCTGGTAGGCCATTGGCTCTTGCATCCTTATTATTTTTCAGCCGGTTTATTGCTGTCTTTACCTCATCTTGGCCGGGCGGTACACATTCAATACCATCTTCTGGGATTGGATCTGTGGTATCTACATTGTCTTCGCTAGTGTTGGATACCAGCAGTTTGAGAAATGTTCTTTCCATATCCCGAACACACTGTCTGTATCAGTTACCAAATTACCTTGCTAGTCTCTACAGGAGGATGTGCCCGTACTAAAGCCATCAGTTTGATGCTTAACTATTTGGTAGAATTTTCGGACTTCATTCTGACTCCTGTACATCTCGATCCTTCCACACTCCCGCTTTTCCATGTCTCTCTTTTTTGCGGAAAAGACGTTTCTCCTCTCTCCTTTTCTCCCTATACCTCACTCGTGCGTTACACGTTGTTACTGATTGTAGAGAGCACGACACTCCTGGTCATACCAAGGGCCCTTTGTGGAGGTCTCTGGTATACAAGAATGGATTTAGCGGCTGTTTGCATGGAGTGGGCAATACTTTGCCATTGTGCTGCTATGTTATCGGGACGAGGAGTGCTTTCATAAAGCAATTGGGCCAGTTGAGTGGAATATGCTGTGGCTATCTGTCGTGTTTGCAGCTTAAGGATGTATAATAGTCGTGTTGTCTCTGTTCGTGTTCTATTTGCAACGTTAACGTAACTTTGTTGCAACAAGGTAGTGGTCCGAGTCTATGCTTGCTCCTCGGAACTATCGTACATCCAACACGCTTGATGAATGTCTTCCATCTATCACAAGGTGATCAATTTGATTTCTTGTCCTTTGATCTGGCGACAGTCAAGTAAACAACACATTGTTCCACAACATCCCATACGGGACAAGGGAGACTTCTCTCATATCAATGAGTGCACCCCGATTCATATTAGCTCAATGATATGGGACCTACTGTTTATCGCCGAGTCCGAACGGCGTGCCTTAAGACACCACTTGTAGAGAAGTTTTTCAAGGCTGATATACTCAGGAAATGTCGCCAACATTACTGAGGGTATATTTCAAGTGCCCTTATGAATATCGAGATGCTTAAATCTGGTACTGCTAACTACCATGTTTTTTGCCGCTGCCAAGTCTATCAGCCTCATTCCATTCATTGCCATATGTTTCACTGTGGAGACTGAATTTCCCGACTGTTGTGCCAAAGATATTCTCCTCTCCAATTTTGGCATTCAAATCGCCTAGAATAATTTTAATGTCATGGGCAGAACAACGATGTTTCTTCTTCCTCTTTCATTCACTGGTGTGAAGCTGGAGACCAGGTGTTTTAACCTCCGACCAACTATAAATCCACAACCAAACTCATGCTTTATGTCATGGCAGCTATAATACAGTCCGTCACCTTTAGGTGTTGTGACGCCTTTCCCATTCCATCGTATTTCCTGTATGACAGTAAAGTCGGCCTTGTACTTTTTAAGTACATCTGCCAATGCGTAAACTGCACCTTCTTTATACAGAGTGCGAACATTTCAGGTGCAGATTCGCAGATCATGGTCCTTAAAACGTTTTGCAACTTTAGAGGGATTTGTTGTTCTTTTCTTTTGTTTTTTTTTCATAGTAGGCTGCTTTTTTTCTAGGGGAGGGTTATTAACCCGGCGCCCAAACCCATGTTTTTAACGTTCTTATGGGAGAACGCGCGGCATATGTTAGCTCACTACCTTTAACGGATGTTAAAGTCAGCTACCCCAGGTGACACTGGAGTTCATACTCCGTGGTACTGATTGCATCGCTATTTTTTCTCTTTTGGGGATATCTAATATCTCCTGGGATATGGACATGCTATTCCAATGCATATATCACACATAGATTACATAAATTTACAGTGTATATAAAATGTTGCGACTACTAGTATTTTTGTTTGTTTATTTATGTTAACACCGACCGACTAACTAACCAATTGTCATTTTCAATTTTTTCTATTTATGTGGAAAATTTAAAAATTTAATATCCAATGATGTCAGTCAAATTTTCTCTTTGGTTGATGGCAATTTATTTATTATGAATTTTTGTATTTTTATTATTGTTACTTGTTGTTTTTGTTATTGTTGACATGATATTTATGCTAAACCACAATTTTTAGTTTTCACCACCGAAAAAATAAATAAATATTTTTTAAATGGTAAAATTTAAGAATATTTAATAGCCATAATTTTATTGAAACTAAATATGAACTGGAACTGGGCTTCTGTTGTGTATGTGTGTGTGTGTGATGTGTCGAATGCGAGACCATTGCAAGGCAACAATAAACAATTTGTAAATTTTATTTGATTTGAATATATTTGAATATATTTTAATATTGCAACACATACATACATATATACACATATTTATAAACACGTGTGTTTACACGCCTGTTTATATATGCATGTGTCAGTGGGTAATTGTTGTTGCTGTTGTTTATATGTAATATCAATAGTTTAATATTTCATGAATAAATGGCTAAGCTAATAAATGTGGGTGTATTTGTATGTATATTTGTCTTGTTGTGTTTTGTTTATGGGCGTGTGATTTTAAATTATATTTAATGAGAATTCTATAGAAAAAAAAACAAAAAGAAACAAAAACTATAAATTTATAAAAACGTATGTATAGCAATTGTGTATGCGTATGGTTCAGGCACATTTCTCTCATTCTCTATATGTATGTGTGTTTATATTAAATGCTGTTTGAAAACATATAAAATATTCATAACATAAGGTGTCAATTGAAAACGTTAATGCATTAACGCCTTTTATAATATTTTTTTTTTATTTTTTCTTCATAAATATTTATACAATAATTATCTGGTCAGGTTTTGGTATTTTGAAAGGTAAAAGTGAATGGTATATAGCTATCAGCCCAAAAAATGTGTGAAACAAAATATTTTTAAACAATAGTTTTTCATCGACCATCAGACGATAACAATTTATTCAATGAGCAACTGTGCAACAAAACTAGAGTTTTAGATTAATTTTTTCATCAACCATCACACCAATATGCGCGGAGTTTTAAACATACGACCGTTGTCCTGCCCATGACATTAAAATTATTCTAGGCGATTTTAATGCCAAATTTGGAAAGGAGAATATCTTTGGTCCAACAGTCGGGAAATTCAGTCTCCACAGTGAAACATCTGACAACGGCATAAGGCTGATAGACTTTGCAACGGCAAGAAACATGGTAGTCAGCAGTACCAGATTTAAACATCTCCGACATTCATAAGGGCACCTAGAGGTCTCTGGATCAGAAAACAAGAAATCAAATTGATCACGTTGTGATAGATGGAAGACATTCATCGAGCGTGTTGGATGAACGATCGTTCCGTAGTGCAAACATAGACTCGGACCACTACCTTGTTGCAGCCCGGTTAACATAGCGAATAAAGTACGAACAGACAATACACCAAAGTTAGACATCGGTAAGCTGCAATCACAACATATAGCCACAGCATATTCCACTCAACCGGCCCAATTGTTTAATCAAAGCACTCCTCGTCCCGATAACATATCAGCACAATGGCAAAGTATTGCCCACTCTATGCAAAGAGCCGCAAATGGATACCAGAGACCTCCACCTAGGAAACCATGATATGACCAGGAGTGTCGTGCTGCTACCGAAGAGAAAAATGAGGAATATTGGGCTACTCTACAATCAGTAACAACGGGTAGCGCACGAGAGAGGTATCGGGAGACAAGCAGAGGGGAAAAACGTCTTTTCTGCAGGAAAAAGAGAGAAATGGAAGAGCGGGAGTGTGAAAAAATCGAGATGTACAGGAGCCAGAATGAAGTCCGAAAGTTCTACCAAAGAGTAAAACATCAAACTGATGGCTTTGTCACAGGCACATGCTCCTGTAGAGACCAGCAAGGTAATTTGGTAACGGATTAACATAGTGTGCTCAGCATTTTTCCAAACTATTGGTGTTCAATAGTAGCAAAGACGAAGATACCACAGATTCAATATATACAATATGTATGTATGTATAAGTATTGGAGCCGGTATAGGTGAATTGTGGGTAACGGTTAAGTCACTCTCGAACCCTGGAAGAAGGGAAGATAGGACCTCAGTCACGTTTGGCAACGTTACGTTCACTGACCCGAAGAAGGTGCGCAAGTTATTTCAATCGACAGTTTGTCGAGCACACCGAGAGTGACAGGCCGAAGAGAAGAGTATTACGTCGCATCAGATCTCTTCCTGCCGAGGAGGAACCACCACAGTTTACAATGGATGATGTTGCCATTGCCATCAGGAACGGTAAATCATCCAAAGCGTTGGGCCCTGATGGAATCTCCATGGCAATTCTGAAGCAGCTGGATGAACCGGGAGTGGAGTATCTCACTAAAGTTCTCAACTTGTCGCTATCCACCCTCATTGTTCCCGAATCGTACAGGCCGATTTCGCTTTTGTCGCCCGTAGCAAAGACCCTTGAGGCCTTAGTCCTCCCCAGTATCAGAAATAGCTATCAAGTTGCCGATCTTCAGCATGGATTCCGTAAGCAGCACAGCACGATAACAGCGCTGCACACCATCTCCACATGTATTTGTCAAGGACTCAAACAGATACAGCCGTGTGATAGAACAGTGATGGCGGCGCTTGACTTATCAAAATCCTTCGATACAGTCAGGCACTCCTCGCTGTTTGAGGACATTGAGCAGACAACGCTCCGGCAGAGCTTGAAACGTTGGATAGTCAACAATATGTGTGGACGCCAGTCGTACGTAGAATTCAGGAACAAGAAGTCCAAACCCCGTAGAGTGAAGCAGGGAGTTCCCCAAGGTGAGGTGATATCTCCGGAACTGTTTAATATCTACCTCTCCTGTATTCCGCCCCCTCCAGACGGCATCGAGATCGTAACGTATGCGGACGATTGCACGACCCTGGCGTCAGGTACCTTCCCTTATGACATCTCTGAGAGACTGTACTCCTATTTAACCGATCTTACCACATTTTGCCACGCGAGGAATATGCAGATTTCCGCCTCAAAATCTACAGCCACTTTGTTCACCACATGGACAGCGCAGTTTGGAAGAGAATTGAATTTCGGGGTCGACGGTAGCAGAATTCCGACCACAAAATGACCCAACATTTTAGGGGTCACATTCGACACTAATTTCACGTCGTGCGCGCACGCCTCAGCTGTCTGAGACAAACTGAAAAGTAGGAACAAGGTCCTCAAGTCCCTAGTCGGCAGCACTTGGGGTGCAGATAAAGAAACCTTGTTGACCACATATAACGCGATAGGTCGTTCTGTGGTAAGCTATACGGCTCCAGTCTGGTCCCCGAGATTGTGTGATTCGAACTGGAAAAAGATTCAAACTTGCCAGAATGCCGCCCTGAGAACAGCGACAGGGTGCCTCCTCAAATCTTCAGTGGACCATCTACATGAGGAGGCAAAGATTCTTTCAGTAAAGCAACACAATGAAATGCTTTCGTTGCAGTACCTGCTTGGATGTTACCGTGTGAGCCATCCCAATCACAATCTTGTGGGTAGGCCAGACACATACAGGCAGATCAGGAAGGATATTCATGCTCTAGAGGGAGAGGTCCAACGATACAGGAGAGAACCCCTAGATCAACAAGCGTATCAAGCAGGTTTAAATAGTATTCACACGGATGCAGTTGCCAAGGCCTTAAGCAATTATAGTGTGAATAAAGTCCTCGAAATACACTACCCATCTATTGCAGCTGAGGAGCGTCAGCTGCTACGACAAACTAGATTAGTTTTGGCTCAACTACGCTCGGGATATTGCAGTTGCCTAAATTCCTAGTGGGCGGAAATCGACCGGTCCGTGCAAGACATCTGCCCAGTATGTGGCATGGGCCCGCACGACACAAAACACCTTTTCAACTGCCCAGCCAAACCTACTCACCTAACTCCAGTGGATCTGTGGTTACATCCCATCGAAGCAGCCACTTTCCTGGAACTGGAGATAGACCCAGAGCCAGATTGAACGGATGAACGAACATACAAACATAATAACAAACAATATTACAACAACAACAGATTCAATCCCAGAAGATGGTATTAAATGTATACCGCCCAGCCAAGAGGTAAAGTCAGCAATAAACTGGCTGCTGAATAATTATCAGCAAGAGCCAATGGCCTACCAGCCGAGCTGTTCAAAACCAGCGGAGACACGCTGATAAGGTGTATTTATCAGCTAGTTAGCACCATCTGGCAGGAAGAACGCGTACCCGACGATTGGAAGCTGAGTCCTGTGTCCCGTCCACAAGAAAAGAGACAAAACTGTATGCTCTAGCTAAAGGGGCATAAGTCTTCCTATTGCCTACAAGATAGTGTACGGGATATTATGCGAACGACTAAAGCCTATGGACAATGAAATAATTGGGCCATTCCAAGTGGGCTTTAGACCTGGCAAGTTGACTAGACATTTACCCTGCGGCAAATCCAGGAGACCCAAGAAATGCAGATCGACAACTACCACCTTTTTGTCAATTATAAGGCAGCCTTCGACAGTCCCCTACGCCTAAGGCTATTCCAAGCCATGTCTGAATTTGGTATCCCCGCAAAGCTCATTCGGGTTTGTAAAATGACTTTAACTGATACTAGTTTCTCAGTTAAAATAGGAAAGAACATCTCCGAACAGTTCAGTACCAAAATAAGTTTCAGACAAGGAGACAGCCTTTCGCGTGACCTTTTCAACATCCTGCTGGAAAAGGTTATACGAGATGAAAATGTCAAAAGAAATGGTACAATATACAGCAACAGCTACATGTTACTTGCTTATACTGATGACATTGACATCATGGGACGATCAGTAAAGGAAGTAACTGATACCTTTAAGAAGGTCGAAGGAGAATCAGCAAAAGTCTAGGTCTGGCGGTAAACGGCGAAAAGACAAAATATATGGTTTCGACGCGCAATGCGTCCATATACCTCGGACCAACAGTGGTAGTTGGTTCGTTAAATTTTGAGGTAGTAAAAGACTTTGTCTACATAGGCATCGCCATAAACACAACAAACAATATCATTTGTGAAATAAAGAGAAGAATTGTGTTGGCCAACAGATGCTACTTTGGCTTAAGTAAGGAGTTTAAAAACAAAGTCACATCTCGTCAAACAAAAACAAGGCTTTACAAAACACTGATACTACCTGTGCTAATGTATGGATCCGAAGCCTGTGTACTTGCGCAAGCAGATATGGCAGTGCTCGGTGTGTTTGAGAGAAAAATTCTTCGAAAGATCTACGGACCAATCTGCGTTGACGGTGAATATCGACGTCGCATGAACCACGAGCTGTATCTGCTATAATACGACATCAATATTGTTAAACGTATCGAGATGCAGCGAAAACTTGACAAAAATCTCTCGAAATACATAAAATGTCCCAATACCGGTCCATGGGGGTTAGACTAAACCTACATATATGTTTATGGATAGTTTTTCCGAGTAAGTTTTCTATCTTCTGGAACACAAAATTCCAATTAACAACAAATTCGGCAGCAAATTGTGACTAAAATCTTCAACAACAAGTAAAAAAGGATCAGTCGGCTTTGCCGACAGAGATATACCCTCAGCCTCTGTGAATTGAAACACTTTTTTTTCCAAAAACGTGTATATTTAAGGGGTTTTGACAATTTTAAGCGTATGAACCGACATGAACGTGCAATCGTATGAACGTGTACTATTTTAGCTAATATTATCGATTTTTGTGCGGAAGGTACCGGAAGGAGTGGACCTACAAGCACCACCTTCGAATTTCATCTAATATTCCAATAAATATTACGATATGCAAAGTGTGGATCAACTCAGTATTTGGTTCGGGAGTTGTCGTGCTCTCCAGCCACTACATGGTGCCATAGAGGGTTTTTACACTTTTAGGGCTGTTTTCTCAAGAAGTATGGACTTACCCCTGAAAAAAACTTTTTCTGTCGTAACTGAGGCATTGAATGAAAGTTGCTTCAACAAAAATCAAATTGATTCCAGAGCAATCCTTAAAGTGAACTTATCCAAAATATTGTTTGGGAGGCACCCGAAGGAGTGGACAAATGTAGTCCATATTCGAACCTAATATATATTTGGTAGATATAATGGGATGGGTAAAGCATGGACCAAAGCGGTCACTACCATCAAGAGTTATCATGCGCAGAAATTGTCCGAACATTTTTGAACTCTTGGGGGAAGGTACCTGAAGGAGAAGACTGATATGGCTTATCTTCGAACTTAAACTAAGTTTGGACAAAATATTACGAAGGCCAAATTTTAGACGAATCGGCAGATCCGTTCAAGAGTTATCTTGCGCTCCATCCACTACACACGGTATCATAGGGGTTTTTCGTAACATTCAGGCTATTTTCTCAGGAAGGATGGACTTGCCCCTGATGAAACTTGTACTGTCGTATAGAGGACAGTGAATAGAAGTTACTGCAATAAAAATCAAAGCGATTTGTAAACAGGTCCAAACTGAACTTTTCCGAAATTTTGTATGGGAGGTACCCGAAGGAATGGAGCGATTCAGTCCATATTGGAACCTCATCTAAGTCTGGTAGAAATTTCACGATGTGCTAAGTATGGACCAAATCGGTTACTTCCTTCAAGAGTTATCCGGTACCGGAAGGAGTGGACCGATGTAGCTCATCTTCGAACTTAAACTAAGTTTGGGCAAAATATTACGAAAGCCAAAATTTGAACCGAATCGGTTCATCCGTTCGAGAGTTATCGTGCGCTCCAACCAGCAGGACAGACAGACGGACGGACATGGCTAGATCGACTCCAAATTGTCTGAAACATATTTCGTCCAAACATACTTAGGGTCTAAAACCATTATTTCGATGAGGCACATTTTCATCGTATCAAAGTGTATATACCCTCTTTAGCCTAAAGGCTGAGGGTATAAAAAATCTCAGATTGGGTGGTACCTTACATGGGGCCTTTGGCAAAACCTCGATGTATGCTATCTGATTTTGTGCAAGGAATGTTTTTTTACCCTGACAAAAATTTTCGTTCTTCATATAGACTTGGGCCTATACCGACAAATTTTGGTGGAGAGTTTTATACCCCCAATGAAGTCTATGTACCATTTCGGTGGAATATTGTATAGTAAGGATCCATAGATCCTTATGTCACGAAAAATTTATACAAATTTATTCCTATACTGGAATTCTCTTCGAACATAAGGGATCCTGTATATAATACATACCCATAACGATCGCATCGAGTTCGTTCAAAAACAACTCCTGCCACGGTGCTCTTGAAGCAACTTTAAGCGGAAGATGCTTACACTTGGAAAGTTTATTAGGTTTTCAAGATTTTGCTTGGAAACCGCAAGTCCTATCGAATTGGACTAAAGAAAATGTTGTAGCTATGAAAACATTCTACATGATTGACCTTTATCCGTCTGTCCATCTAAACCTTGTAATCACGCTACAGGTCGCAAGTTTGATCGGATCGTCACCAAATTTTGGGTGTTGATGAGGATCCCGGAGGGGAAGAAGCCTATTGGTTTTGGTGATGGTCGGATAATATTCAGGGGTCGGAATGGGCAAAAAACTTATTTGGGGAAAAAGTCAACGTTTTATTTCAAAGCGAATATCTCCGAATCTATAATGGGTATATCGAAAGCAAAACCTGCTAATGAAAGTAAAAAAATATCACCTTTACAACGATGTATAGTAGGTTGTCGTACTTGGTCAAACAACGAAGAAATCGCAATAGTCGCTAATACAGCCCAATTTTTATTTTTGCGATTTGAGTTATAATGACGAATATCACAACTTTGGTTGGGGATCTTCCAAAAGCAAAGCCTGACTATGAAAGAAGAATATCCCACCTTTACAATGATTCAAAGCAGGTTGGCGTAGGTGGCCAAATAACGGAGATATAGGAATAGTCGGTAATACATCCCATTTTTAATTTTTTTTCGAAATCGGGCTACAGGTCGCAATTATGATCGCATCGTCACGAAATTTTGGGGGTTAATGGGGGCCCACAGAGGAAGAAGCCTATGGATTTTGATAATAGTCGGATAATTTTCAGGGGTCGGAATGGGTATAAACTTATTTCGAGAAAGGGTCAACGTTTTATTTCAAAGTCAATATCTCTGTTTCTTTAAGAGGTACATCAAAAGCAAAACCTAGCAAGGATGGTAAAAAATATCACCGTTGCAACGATGTAGGTTGTCGTGGGCGATCAAACAACAGAGATATCGGAATCGGAAGTCGGTAATGCATCCCACTTTCCGATTTTTTGTAATCACGCTACAGGTCGCAATTTTGATCGGATTGTCACGAATTTTTTGGGAGTGGATGCGGGTCCCTCAGAGGAAGAAGCCTATTAAGTTTGGTGATGGTTGGATGATATTCAGGAGTCGGAATAAGCAAAAAGCTTCTGTGGAGAAAAGTCAACGTTTTTTTCTTATGCGAATATCCCCGCTTCTGGTAGGAGTATTCCAAAAAGAAAGCCCGCCAATGGTAGTAGAAAAGATCTCCTTTATATTGATGCAAAGTATGTTGGCGTAAGTGGGCAAAAAACCGAGATATCGTAAAAGTCAGTAACATATCCAATTTTTTCATTTTTTTGTAATCACGCTACCTTTTGAAATTGTGATAGGATAGTCACGATATTTTGGGGGTAGATGCGGGCCCCACATAGGAAGAAGTTTTTTGATTATGGTGATAGTCGGATAATATTTAGGGGTCGGAATGGGGAAAAACGCATGTGGTGACAAATTCAAAGTTTTATTCTTTGTGAATATATCGGCTTCTAGTAGGGGTATTCCAACGGCAAAGCCTGTCAATAGAAGAAGAAAATAGTACCTTTAAATTGGTGTAAAGTAGGTTGGCGAAGGTGGCCAAACAAGGGAGATACCACAATAGTCGGTAATTCTTCCATTTTTTCAATCACGCTACAGGTCCCAATTTTGATCGGATGGTCACGAAATGTTGGTTGCTTATGGGTCCCGAGAGAAAGAGGCATATATTTGATGGTATTCGGATTATATTCCCTAAAAGAAATGTTTACAAGTGAAAAGCTTACGCACAGGGGTAGTGGTGTAGGGTAACACATGGTCGGCCCCGTCCCGACTATAGCCCTTGCTCACTTATTTTATTTGAGTTGTACTGCCGATGCACTTAAATACGTTTCAACAAAATTGACCCGTATTAATGAAGACATTCAGAGCAAAAGCGCTAAGCTATCCCAATTTTAATATTTTGAGTTTTACCAGTCAAAAGCTTATGCACAGGGGTAGTGGTAGGGTATTTTGAATTTTACCAGTGTACCAGGGTATCACATAGTCGGCCCCGACCCGACTATAGCATTGGCTCACTTGTTAAAACTTAAATTTTTGAAAAGAAATGCGGATATCCTGGAGGGTATCGCCATATTCTACAGTTGTTAATATTCACTAAAACGTATGGAAATGACTTATGCGTAAAATATACGACTAAAGGAGTCAATACGCTTCCAAAAATAAACTTGTTGAAAGAAAAAAGCAAGCTTTGTTAGGCACAACACCTGATTATTTAAAGAATCTTTACTAAAGCTGGATATACGAGTGCATCCTTAATCAGGAGGGATATACTTTTACTGAATATTACTGAAAGTACTTCGTTTTCAATATAGAGTGAATATGCATCGATATTCTAATACAATCTTTCTGTTTTCCCAAGTTTTAAAGGAGGGTTCTAGTCAAATTCAAAATTTTGTACTTCAATTTTTATACCCTCCACCATAGGATGGGGGTATATTAAGTTTGTCACTACGTTTGTAACTACTCGAAATAATCATTGTAGACCCCACAAAGTATATATATTCTTGATCAGCGTGCAATTCTACATCGATATAGCCATGTCCGTCCGTCTGTCCGTCCGTCTGTCCGTCTGTCCGTCTGTGGAAATCACTCTAGCGTCCGAACGGATTGACGTAGGTTGATGAAATTTTGGGAAAATATGTTATATTTACGTAGGACTTTTGGTATTGAAAGCGGGCTATGTAGGTCCACGCTTTCGTATAGCACCCATACAAAATGGCGCGTGACGCGTCGTCGTTTTAAGGAATTTTTAAGATATTTGGCCCATTTTACCACCGAATTGGTTGTAATTTGGTACTTTGTGTCTCCAGAGGCCAAACAATATTCCTACCAAAGTTGGGTTATATAGGTCCACGTTTTGGTATAGCCCCCATATAAGGCCCCATATAAAGTACGCGTCATTTTAATATATTTTGAGTGTATTAGACCCATTTGACCACAGAATTGGTTGTAATTTGGTATTTTGTGTCTTCAGAGGCCAGAAAACATTCCTACCAAAGTTGGGTTATATTGGTCCACGTTTTGGTATAGCCCCCACATAAGACCCCTTATAAAGTACGCGTCATTTTAATATATTTTGAATGTATTAGACCCATTTGACCAAAGAATCGGTTGTAACTTTGTATTTTGTGTTTCCAGAGGCTAAGAAACATTTCTACCATAAAATGTTTATATAGGTCCACGTGTTGATATAGGCCCCATAAAACAATATCTCCCGATTTTCGATATTTTTAACGTTTTAGCCTCATTATCACACCGAGATGGCTGAAATTTGGTATTTAGTCTTCGTTTGGGGTATAAAACTTTCCCCCAGAAATTCGTAGGTATAGGTCCACGCCATCATATAGCCCCCATAGAACGGTACCTTCCGAATTTCGGTATTTTGAAGGTTGTGGCCACATTAATCCACCGAAATGGCTGAAATTTGTGGGGGAGGGTATAAGAAGTTCGGCCCGACCGAACTTAACGCTTTTCTTACTTGTTTATTCTCATAAAAAACTAAATATTTAAAAATTTCTTATTGGTTTTTATGAGCAAAAATATGCATATAACGTTAACAGCATTCCATATCTATTCCTAGATGTTTAAAAATTTACAAAATTTATTTTTATTTTCGCGGAAAATCAACAAATAATAAAAAAACTAGAAGTAAATCCAAATTATCCTGCCCTAGAGTCCGTACAAAGCTTAAAAAATAAATTAAAAATCTAGACAATGCGTGGAAAAATATGAAACCAAATTTATAGAGATTGGGTGTATAAATTGCATATTAGCAAAAACAAAGGAGAAAAACTTATTTCCAAATATATATTTTTTGGTTTTATTAGAACAATTACAAAAAAATATTTGAGAGTTCTCGAAATATTTCGCTAAAATCCCACACAGTAATTAATGTATTCTGCTAATGGTTCATTAATAAATATGGTTTACCATCGCGAAAGTTTAGTTGCTTACTGAAGTAACTTATAAAGATAAGAAAATAAGAGAAATATTGAAACTACAATTATTACAATTAAAAATATATGAAAATTAAAAAGCCTGTTATTTGCAACTTAGTTAAAGTCGGTTGATGAGCACCCGATTTTGGATACAGCCCATCAAAAATACGTCAATATACACCTATTTCAAATAGATTCTTCAAGAACTGCGGATGTGCCTCCTCGACCATATTACTCGCGTATCTCTGTAATTTATGACATCACGTATAAAGGATTCCATTTATGTAAAATTTTTTTAAAGAAAATCAAATCAAATCAAAATATATTTTTACTGCTTTTCCTATTTTCAAGGAAAAACAAAAAAAAACAGTAAGGAAAGGATCAAAGTCGGGCGGGGCCGACTATATGATACCCTACACCATTGTGAATATGTAAAATATAAATCGGAGCTATATCCAGATCTTAACCGATTTTGATATAAATTGGCACATTTATTTCCAGACCGAATTCAGTCACACATTCCAAATATCATTGAAATCGGACTTATATATCGTGTTTGGAGCAGAAAATACACGAAATCGGCCGAAAATATATATGGGTGCTATATCCAAATCTGAACCGATTTCGATATAATTTGGCACATTTATTTCTAGACTGAATTCAGTCACACATTCCAAATTTTATCGAAATCGGAAATATATAGCGTGTTTGGTACAGAAAATACGTGAAATCGGCCGAAAATATATATGGGAGCTATATCCAAATCTGAACCGATTTCTATATAATTTGGCACATTTATTTGTAGACTGAATTCGGTCACACATTCCAAATTTCATCTAAATCGAAAATATATAGCGTGTTTGGTACAGAACAGGGTTTAAAAGCCAGCATCTAAAAACATTAGCATTAGCTGTACACTTCAACTGCTACACAATATTCACACACACGGCTAAATAAACAACTGAACGCATATTTATTTTTGTACATTTTTGCTTATTTCGTTTTTTACGCCTAATCTTTTTTTCGTTAGGCATAATCGACAACCACGCTACATATTTAGCAGTCGGCCGACCATTCGTTGCGGCGAATTAGCAACCGAAGGTGTTTTTAGTGATTAAGGTTGCCAACGCAGTAATAAAAAGGTGTCATTTAATGTCAAAATGCCCTCATCATATGGTAGAACCTAAAGAATACTAATTATTATTGTTTAAAAATAACAAAAAATATATATTTTAAACGGCTTCACCAAAAATTCACATGTCCTTTGAACGAAAAAGTGGAATTAAGTATATCGTGATTTTTAATGCATTACACTGGTAACCCTGATCTCAAAAACAATTGGTTGCTGAAAACATGGCTAAGCCGTTGAAACTTTGTTGCTTATTCTCTTTTCTGATATGTGTTGATCATGTGTGCTGCAAAATATGAGTAAGCGCGTCTGATACTTTTTTATTAAAGCAACAATATCAAATAGCATCAGCATTGCTAGCAATATTTTTGTGAAATTTGTTGCTACATGTTGCCGTTGTTCAATGTTGCTAAACATATTTCGAAGAAATTTTAGCAAGCAAACTTGCAAATATTCGGTGCTTTTGCTAATATGGCGTTAGCATTTTAAACCCTGGTACAGAAAATACGTGAAATCGGCCGAAAATATATATGGGAGCTATATCCAAATCTGAACCGATTTCTATATAATTTGGCACATTTATTTCTAGACAGAATTCAGTCACACATTCCAAATTTCATCGAAATCGGACATATATATATATATGGGAACTATATCCAAATCCGGACCGATTTCAATATAATTTTGCACACTTATTTGTAGACAAAATTCAGTCACACTTTCAAAATTTCATCAAAATTGGACGTATATAGCGTGTTTGGTGCAGCAAATACATGAAATCAAGCGAAAATACATATGGAAGCTATATCCAAATCTGAACCGATTTTCACCACAAGCAATAGCGTTCTTCCTATGGCTAAAAAAGTTGTAGTCCCCAATTTTCAGTTGAATCGGGCAAAAAGTGCGACCTGTATGTTGCGAACAAAAATACATAATAGGTTTTTAAATAATAGGTTTTTTAAAGAAAAATCACGCATGAAATTTTGGCCTGTAGACTCCAATTACTAGGATTCTGTAAGGAGCACACTCATGAGATATAATTAAATCACGAGTTCTATAATCCGCATTAAAAAAAAAAAAATACAAAAAACCTCGAAATTCCGTCTTCAAAATGTCAACATCAATTTTAGGTGGATGCTGTGGATATATCGAAAAATCATACACAAGTATCATGTTTCCCATGAAGCGTTCTGTAGTTTTTTCTTCGGGCATAGGTCTATAAAATGTAATGTTAAGCCAGAAAACGGAAGGGAACATAGAAAAACTTGTTGGCTTCAAACCATTTTTACCCATTTCTCGACATTGATGTCAACACAGCTTCCACTAAAATTAATATTAATGGTCAACATTATAGTATCCCTCCTAAAACACTTCATTTTAAAGAATTTCAGTCATACTATATAGAATATGTTAACAGTTCGCCAATTCTGAATGGGTGAAACTCGATTTCATCGATTGTAAAACATTTTTGGTTTTTACTATATGAGTTATATACTTACTTACTTCGCTGGCCCATTACAGAACATTTGTTCCATAGGCCGAAGTAAGAAAAGATCTCCATTTCTCTTTATTTGTGGCTTCGCTCTCTGGAATACCGCGCCTTTTCATCTCATCATCCACTTGTTTGCGCAATCGCCTAGTATGATTTTAATGTCATGGGCAGGGCAACGGTCATATTATTCTTCTAAGCGCTCGTAAAATATATCGTCTGTTCGTCATTTTCTTCAGTGGGAGCATGAGCGCAAATAAAGCTGATGTTGAAGAATTTAGCTTTTATTCGAATAGCAGCAAGTCTTTCATTCACTGGAGTGAAGCTTGATACTAGATGTTTTAGCCTCCGACTAACTACCAATGCGCAACCAAACTCATGCTTTACGTCATGGCAGCTATAATACAGTGCGTCACCTTTCCCAATCCATCGTATTTCCTGAATGGCAGTAATATCGACCCTGTACTTTTCAAGTACATACGTCTGCCAATGCGAAGACTGCACCTTCTCTATAAAGAGTGCGAACATTCCAGGTGCAGATTCGCAGATCATGGTCCTTAAAACGTTTGCGGGGTTCGTCAACTTTAGAGGGGTTTGTTTTTCTTTTCTTTCGTTTTTTCATAGTAGGCTGTTTTTTCTAGGGGAGGGTTACTAACCCGACGCCCAAACCCAAGTTTTTAACGTTCTTATGGGTGAAAGCGCGGCACATGTTAGCTCACTGCCTTTACCGGGTGTTAAAGGCAGTTCCCAGGTGACACCACTGGGAGGTCAGTCTCCACTTGAGATGAAAGAGGGACCAAGATAAATCCTGCGCTTTGCCATGTTCGTTCAAAGTTTACAGGATTTTGAAAAGCAAAAAAAAAAAACTATTCTGAATCACTGTGCGACGTCGATATACACCGTCAGCGCTGATTGGCCAGTACATCTTTCGAAAAAAATGTTCTCTCAAACACACCTTATTTGCTTGTACAAGTACCCATGCTTCGAAACCATACATTATCATGGGCAGCATCAGTGTGTTGTAAAGCGTTGTTTTTGTTGGACGAGATGTGGCCTTGTTTTGACCGCCAGACCGACTTTTGCAGATTCCTTTTCGACCTTTGCAAAGGTATCAGTTATATCCTTTACTGATCGATCCCTGATGTATTCGGCATAAGCAAGTAACATATGGCTGTTTGTGTGTATTGTTCCACTTATTTTGACCTTAACATCTCGTATAACCTTTCCCAGCAGAATGTTGAGGAGATGTTTGTCTGAAACCTCTTTTAGTAATAAACTTTCTTTCTTTCGGAGAGGTTCTTTCCTATTTTAACTGAGTACCGAGTATAAGTTAATGTCATCTTACAAAGTCGAATGAGCCTTGTGGGGATACCGACATCAGACATCAAGCTGTTTAATAATTGACAAAAATATAGCAGGTGTAGATCTGTATTTCTTAGGTCTTTTCCAGTATTTATCTCAATGTAAATATCTGGTCAGTGGTAGATTTTCCCGGTCTAAAGCCGCACTTAGAGGGTCCAATTATTTCATTGACCATAGGCTTTGCGTCGCTCACACAAGATGCCAGATACTATCTTACATGCAATAGGGAGCAGACTTATGCCCCTGTAGTTGGAACACTAAGTCTTTTCTTTCTTCTTTTGGACTGGACATTCTGCTGCCTTATTATTCTTCAGCTGGTTTATTCCATCTTGGCCGTGCGGTACACATTAAATATCATCTTCTAGTATTGGATCCATGGTATCTTCGTCCTCTTCGCTACTATTGTATACCAACAGTTTGGAAAAATACACTTTCCATATCCCAATCGCACTACCTGTATCAGTTACTACATTACTTTGCTGGTCTCTACAGGAGGATGTGCCTGTACTAAAGCCACTAGTTTGATGTTTCATTCTTTGGTAACATTTTCTGAATTTATCCTTCCCGTTTCCACTATTCCATTTTCCTTTTTCTGGATTTTACCGCTGTTTCCATGGACTAGGCAATATTTTGAGATGGTGCTGATATGTTATTGGAACGAGGAGTATTTTCATAAAGCAATTGTGCTAGTTGAGTTGGCTGCGATACTATCAGCCTCATTCCATTGTCAGATGTTTCAATGTCGGACTGAATTTACTGTCTCTCCTTTCAAATGTTGGCATTCAAATCGCCTAGAATAATTTTAATGTCATGGGCAGGATAACGGTAATACGTTTCTTCTATGCGCTCGTACAATATATCTTCGGTCTGTTCGTCCTTGCCTTCGGTTGGAGAATAGAATAATTTGCTTTTATCCGTATTGTATCAAGTTTTTATTCATTGGGGTGAAACTGGAGATAAGATGTTTTAACCTCAGACCAACTACAAATCCGCAACCAAACGCATGATTTCTGTCATGGCATCTAAATTACAATGCGTCACCTTTAGGTGTTTTTGGGATGTCTTTCCCAATCCCTCGTATTTCCTGTATAGCAGTTATATCAGCCTTGTACCTTTCAAGTACATCTGCCAGTGCGCAAACTACAACTTCTCTATAAGGAACATTCCAGGTGCAGATTCGCAGATCATAGCCCTTAAAACTTTGCGGGGTCGTCAACATTAGAGGGGTTTGTCTTTCTTTTCCTTTGTTTTTTCATAGTAGGATTTGTCTTTCTTTTCCTTTGTTTTTTCATAGTAGGATGCTTGTTGCTAGGAATGGGTCACTAACTCGACGCCCAACCCCAAGTTTTTATCATTCTTATGGGTGAAAGCCCGGCACATGTCAGCCCACTATCTTAACTAGTGTTAAAGGCAACACCGCAGGTGGCACCACGGGTAGGTCGGTGTCCACTTGAGTTGAGAGAGGGACCAAGACAAATCCTGGGCTTTGCCTTGCGAAAGCCGGCCACGACCGTTATCGTTTTATTTCTCAATACATCTCTCAATAATCAAATGACTGTTCCAAAAACCACACCCGTGTGAAATTCTTGCTGTATACTTATATGTGTAAGTGGATTTACATACTTTATACTCTACACCACACTGTGGTAGAGGGTATTAGGTCTTTGTGCATTTGTATATAACATGCAAAAGGAAAGGGGATAGACCCGTAGTTCCTTCATGGATATATGTAGAATCACTTTTTTTAATTTTGCGAGCCATAGGAAGACTGCAATTGCTTTTGGTGAGAATCGGTTCAGATTTGAATACTGCTTCCAGATTTTAGGTATTTCGTGCACCAACATCGGTATGAAATTTAAAATATGTGAAGGAATTTCGTCTTGAAAAAAATGCAAATTATATTGATATCGGTTCAGGATTGGATATATATATTATATATATTAGACAGACAAATTGATAAAATTTGGAAAATGTAGCTCAATTTGGTCTGGGAAAAAATTAGCCAAATTATATTGAAATCGTGGTCGGTCTGCCCGATGTTGATCCTTTCCTTATTGTTTGTTTTTGGTGTAGACACTATGCTGGTTGGGACTGTCAGTTGGTCTGTCATTTTTTTACCTTCATAGTGTAGAATTTTTTATGTTTGCCTGTACCACCAAACCTTTAAAATATTATCTGACACATTGCCGTGAAAATTAATCAACGGCAATAGCTTAGTAAATATGCCACATTAATGCCATTAAAATGATGTTCAATTTTCAAAATTAAACATAGAATGCCAAATGAAGAAGACACGAGGTGCATTAAGTCAACTTAATTACATTGACATGCTGTGGTATTTCAAAGTTACCCTTAGACGGGCATTCATGCCAATCAACCATGCCATCCAGCAGCAACTATCATCGTTATGAACATCATTGTGAACGTGTGGTACAATGATGATAATTTAGTTTTACATTGTTCAGTGTAATTATCGGTGCTGAGACCCTTACAAAGAAAATAGAAACCACATAACTACTGCAACAACAGAAGCAGAACCAGCACCACCACCACCAATAACCTCACATTTCATATGAAAGTCCTTTCCTTTACTTTGCGGCAATGACTGTGAATGTCATTGGGTGGGACATTTTAATGTCATGTCGTAGCAAAGAATATTAAATTACATGGCCACTGCAGAAATCATCATCGTTATCATTGTTGAAAGGCTACCTACGAACCAACTGTTGCCTGTTTTTGCTGTGGTGGTTTCGGTTTCGGTGGTGAGGGTGGTGGCGCTGTTGGTGCTGGGATCTTTACTTTCCTGTGTAAAACCATTGCAATTCTGTAATTCCATGAAAATGCTTCCTTTGTAAATGTAATATCGTAGTGCCAATTTAATGGTATTATTAAGATATCAGAAAAATGTCAGTAATTTTAATATGGTTATTATTGTTATTAAATAGCCTTTTTATACCCTCCACCATAGTATGGAGGGTATATTATGTTTGTTTTTCCGTTTGTAGACCGGCTTTAACATGGCAAAGTCAAGGATTTAGCTTGGTCCCTCTATCAGTGGGCACTGACCTCCCCGTGGTGTCACCTGGGGTAGCTGCCTTTAACACTCGTTAAAGGTAGTGAGCTAAAATGTGCCGCGCGTTCACCCATAAGAACGTTAAAAACTTTGGGTTTGGGCGCCGGGTTAGTAACCCTCCCCTAGAAAAATATAGCCTACTATGAAAAAACGAAAGAAAAGAAAAACAAATCCCTCTAAAGTTGACGAACCCCGCAAACGTTTTAAGGACCATGATCTGAGAATCTGCACCTGGAATGTTCGCACTCTTTATAGAGAAGGGGCAGTTTACGCATTGGCAGATATACTTGAAAAGTACAAGGCCGACATTTCTGAAATACAGCAAATACGATGGAACGGGAAAGGCGTCACAACAACACCTAAAGGGGACGCACTGTATTATAGGTGTCATGACACAAAGCATGAGTTTGGTTGCGAATTTGTAGTTGGTCGGAGGTTAAAACATCTGGTCTCCAGCTTCACCCCAGTGAATGAAAGTCTTGCTGCAATTCGATTAAAAGCTAAATTCTTCAACATCAGCTTTATTTGTGCTCATGCTCCCAAAAAGATATATAGATATATTTTACGAGCGCCTAGAAGAAACTTATGACCGTTGCCCTACCCATGACATTAAAATTATACTAGGCGATTTTAATGCCAAAATTGGAAAGGAGAATATCTTTGGCCCAACAGTCTCCACTGTGAAACATCTGATGATTGTATGAGGCTGATAGACTTTGGAGCGGCGAGAAACATGGTAGTTAGCAGTACCAGATTTAAGCATCTCGATATTCATAAGGGCACCTGGCTGTCGCCAGATCAAAGAACAAGAAATCAAATTGATCACGTTGTGATAGATGGAAGACATGCATCGAGCGTGTTGGATGTGCGATCGTTCCGAGGTGCAAACATGGACTCGGACCACCACCTTGTTGCAGCAAAGGTACGTACCAGATTAAACGTAGCAAATAAATTGCGAACGGACACAACACGGAAGTTGGACATCGGTAAGCTGCAATCACAACAGATAGCCACAGCATATTCCACTCAACTGGCCCAATTGCTTAATCAAAGCACTCCTCGTCCCGATAACATATCAGGACATTGGCAAACCATTGCACGATGGGACCAATGAGAGGTTTTTGAGAGAAAAAAACCACAGGGGCAAGCTAGACCTTCAAAATTTCGTGCAGATGTTTATAGTCGGCCTAGAAACTAATCTGCCAAATTTGGTTGATATCAGTTCATATATAGATATAGCTCCCATATATGTATATGTTCGTCCGATTTCGTGTAATTGATGGACCAAACACGAAAATTCTGTCCAATTATGAAGATATTTGGAATATGTGGCGGAATTCGGGTTGGAAATAAGTTTGCCAAATTATTTTGAAATCGGTTCAGATTTGGATATAGCTCCCATATATATTTTCGCCCGATTTAAGGCATTTGGTGCAACAAACACGCAAATTCTATCCAATTTCGATGAAATTTAAAATGTGTTACGGAATTAGATCTAGAAAAAAGTATGCCAAATTATATCGAAATCGGTTCAGATTTGCATATAGCTACGATATATATTTTCACCCTATTTTAGGTATTTTGGGCAGCAATCACGCTATATATGTCCAATTGTGATGAAATTTAATTGCTAACGGAATTTGTCTAGAAAACATTATTGAGACATCATATTGAAATCGGTTCATATTTGGATGTATCGTTCATAAATTTTCTCTGTCGAAGTTAATTGTTTTCTCAATTTAGTTGGTTGATACCAAACTTCCTTGAGAACATATTTTAAATATTTTTCTTTTGATAAATCGGCAGAAGCAGAGGCGGCATGAATCAAGAGCTTGGTATTGTTGCCGTGTTCACAGGAGACTTCCGAAGCAAGTTTTCTTCCTTCACTATAATCCACATTAGGACGCCCTCTCTTCTTTGTATCATTATTCTAGCGTATATACTGTATCGCTAGCTAACCATAAGCTTTCAAATTGTAATACACGATTTTTTGACCTCCAATTTTTTTATCTATTTTTGGTTAAGGCGTGCACAAATGTTATAAACTTGCTTTTTAACTCCCGTCACGAAGTTGTCTTTGACACCTCGATTAAATTTCGCAGAAATCCAGTCAATAACGTGTTTAGGTCTTCGCTGATTTTCCAATCAAAAATTAAAAATATCCAAATGTTTAAGTTTTACGAAATCTGGAAATTGATAATTTTTTTATTCGCAAGTATACGCAAAATTTCTTTACAAAATCTGTTAGCCGGCATTGTCACCTTTCACCATATACATATTTTTTCGAGAATACACCCCGATACCGAAAGTTCTACTCCAAAGAACACATGGACGATACCACAGACTACATCAAAAAACATCACTTACTGACACAACAAATTATTGACCACATCAAATATTACATTAACATTTTTAATAATAATCTTAATTTACATACCATTACGCGTATTTTCCATTTTTAAAAAATAATATCAACATATAATATCAACAGAACAGATTTTGGCGCCAAAATACTTAAATTGTTTAATTACGACTGAATGTCAGAAATAAACGGAATGAAAATTATGGCATTTTTGGCAGCTTGGCATGTCGCCAGGAGCCGTTGCCAGATTGTAATTTTTTTGTTTTGGAGGTTTGAAAATGTTAAGAATATAATTCCGTTATTATTTGATTTCAACCACTGACTTGAAAAAATGACTTTTTGCCTCAAAAACCTGCCATTGGTTCCTTCGTGCATTGTCCACTTCATGCAAACAGCCGCAAAATCAGTACTTGGATACCAGAGACCTCCACCAAGGAATCCATGGTATGGCCAGGAGTGTCGTGCTGCTACTGAAGAGAAAAAAATGCGGTATATAGGGCTACTTTACAATCAGTAGCAACGCGTAGCGCACTAGCTATTTTACATTTAAGGTTCTCAATGTTTTGGTATAGCCCCCTTACAACGAAACCTCCCGATTTTCGCTATTTTGAGGATTTTAGCTAAAATTTTTAACCGAAATAGCTGTAAGTTCACATTTGTAGACATTGGTCCATGTTTTGGTATAGCCCCCATATAACGGTACCTCCCGATTTTCGGTATTTTGAGGATTTTAGTTACAATTTTTTACCGAACGAGCTTTAGTTTGAAATTTGAGGTTCTAAGTGGTCACGAAAATTCTTCACCAAAAATCGTCAACATATGTCCATGTTTTGGTATAGTCCCAATAACGAAAGCTCCACATTCTCAACCAAAAATCGTTAACATAGGTCCATGTTTTGGTATAGCCCCCATATAAGGAAACCTCACAATTTTCGATATTTTGATTTTTCGATTTTTGAGGTTACCAGGGGTCACGAAACTTCTTCACTAAAAATCTATATATCTATATATATAAAAGAGCTTAGTGAGTGAGTGACTGAGTGACTGAGTGAGTGACTGACATATCATCGCCCAGACGAAACCGCTGAAGCTAGAAAGCTGAAATTTTGACTCTAGGTTGCTGTCGGTGTGTAGGGGTGAGATAAGGCTGGGTTTTTGGAAATTCGACCTAGAAGGGTACGAAAAGTACTAAAAGGTACTAAATATGGTACCCTTTGTATTAGGCAAACGGGAAGAGCTAGAATTCTGAAATTTGGAATGAGAATAACTGATGAAGAGTTAGAAAGATGTACCAAAGGGTTTTTGGAAATTCGACCTATAAGTGTACGAAAAGGTACTAAATTTGGTACCAATTGTATATTTTGAGCGGATATAGCTACAATCTTCATATTTGGTATGGGAATCAAGGTTGGGAAGTGGTGTTGATATAAGAAAATGATTTTGGAAGTTCGTACTTATGTGTACGAAAAGTACTAAATGGCACCAAATTTGGTACAATTTGGATTTAGATAGACATGGAAACCTGAAATTTGGAATTAAGATTACTGATGGAGTGAAGGATTGAGGTAGTTTTGGAAATTCTTACTTATGGGTACGAAAAGTAGTAAACGGTACTAAATTTGGTACAAATTGGATTTGGGTGAACGGATAGAGCTGGAATCCTGAAATTTGGAACTTAATTAAATTTGGAGTGTAGGATTGAGTTAGTCTTGGAAATTCGTACTTATGGGTACGGAAAGTACTAAATTTGGTACAATTTATATTTTGGTGAACGGATAGAGTTGGAATCCTGTAATTTCGAATTAAGGTTACTGATGGAGTGTAGGATTGAGGTAGTTTTCATACTTATGGGTACGGAAAGTACTAAATGTACTAAATTTGGTACAATTTATATTTGGGTGAACGGATAGAGTTGGAATCCTGAAATTTGGAATTAAGATTACTAATGGAGTGTAGGATTGAGGTAGTTTTTGGAAATTCGTACTTATGGGTACGAAAAGTTCTAAATTTGGTATAAATTGGATTTTGGGGAGCGAATAGAACTGGGATCCTGAAATTTGGAATTAAGATTACTGTTGGACTGTAGGATTGACATAGTCTTGAATATTCGTACTAGGTACGGAAAGTACTAAATGGTACTAAATTTGGTACAATTTTAAATTTAGGTGGGCGGAGAGAGCTATAATCCAGACATTTGGAATTAAGATTACTTATGGAGTGTAGGATTGAAGTAGTTTCGGAAATTCGTACTTATGGGTACGGAAAGTACTAGATGATACTAAGTTTGGTACATTTTGGATTTGGGTGAACAGATAGAGCTGGAATCCTGAAATTTATAATCAAGATTACTTATGGAGTGTAGGATTGAGTTAGTCTTGGAAATTCGTACTTATGGGTACGGAAAGTACTAAATTTGGTACAATTTATATTTTGGTGAACGGATTGAGTTGGAATCCTGAAATTTCGAATTAAGGTTACTGATGGAGTGTAGGATTGAGGTAGTTTTCATACTTATGGGCACGGAAAGTACTAAATGGTACTAAATTTGGTACAATTTATATTTGGGTGAACGGATACAGCTAGAATCCTGAAATTTCGAGTTAAGGTTATTGTTGGAGTGTAGGATTGAAGAAGTTTTGGAAATTCGTACTTATGGGTACGATAAGTACTAAATTTGGTACAATTTGAATTTTGGGGAACGAATAGAGCTGGAATCCTGAAATTTGGAATTAAGATTACTGTTGGACAGTAGGATTGACTTAGTCTTGGAAATTCGTACTTATGGGTACGGAAAGTACTAAATGGGACTAAATATGGTACAATTTAAATTTAGGTGGACGGCTAGAGCTGGAATCCTGAAATTTGGAATTAAGATTACTTATGGAGTGTAGGAGGTAGTTTCGGAAATTCGTACTTATGTGTACGGAAAGTACTAAATTGTACTAAGTTTGGTACATTTTGGATTTGGGTGAACAGATAGAGCTGGAATCCTGAAATTTATAATTAAGATTATTTGGAAATTCGTACTTATGGGTACGGAAAGTACTAAATGGTACTAAATTTGGTACAATTTATATTTGGTTGAACGAATAGAGCTGGAACCTTGAAATTTCGAGTTAAGGTTACTGATGGAGTGTGGGATTGAGGAAGTTTCGAAAATTCGTACTTATGGGTACGAAAAGTAATAAATGGTACTAAATTTGGTACAATTTAGATTTGTGTGGACGGATAGAGGTGGAATCCTGAAATTCGCAATTACTGTTGGAGATAGTTATTGAAATTCGTATTTTCATACGAAAAGTATTAATGGTATTATGAATAGAGGGGAATTCCGATATTTAGTATTATAGCCGCTGTTGGTGTGTAGGGTTGAGATATTGATGTGGTTGTGGATATACCTACAATAAGTGTACGAAAATTACTAAATGACACAGAGATAGAGACGAAGTTTTGGAAATTCGTACTAATGTATACGAAAAATACTAAATCGCGGTTGGTATATAGTTTTGGATAAAAGGAAGTAATTTTTGAAACTTATAAATACTATAAGTACTAAATTTGGTACCAGTTTGGTGTTGCATGATGGGATATAGGTGGAATTTGGAATTGTTGTATGATGGAATGTGGTGGTGTGTAGATACGGATTTTTTGAAATGCATACAAATTCTAAAATTAGGCTGAGGGCTAGATGATTTATTGAAAAATACGAAATGTACTAAATGCTATTAAATTTGACGTTGGGTGTAGCAATGAAGATGGAATTATATTACTAAAAACAACAAAAACATTGTTCCACAACATCCCATACTGGACAAGGGAGACTTCTCTCATATCAATGAGTGCACCATATTTAGCTCAATGATATGGGACCTACTGTTTATCGCCGAGTCCGAACGGCGTGTCTTAAGACACCACTTGTGGAGAAGTTTTTCATGGCTGAAATACTCAGAAAATGTCGCCAACATTACTGAGGGGTATTTTGCCACCGTTGAAAAATGTTTTAATGGAATTATATCATTAGTGCCTGAAAAGTACAAAATTGCAATAAATTTGCTATTGGGCTAAGGAATAGAAGTGAAATTCTGATATATTATTGATTTGTCAGGTTCATTGTTCATTGGTCGTACAATAAGTGTACTAGAAGTATTAAATAATACTAAATATTGAAGCACTGGTATTGGGTGAATCGATAAATGAAATTTGTTATGAGAGTTAAAACTGTAACATAAGGACCTGGATTTTAAAAATTGTACTGAATAATGAACTATTGTTTTTACGTTAACACGAATTCGGTTTCTAAATAATGTACTGAAATCAAAAAGTCAAACGTACCTTTTCAACAAAATTGTTTTTATCGCTGTTGTCTATTGTAAACGTTATAGTAAATTCATTTGAAAAGGTATATCTATGCGGCTAATGTTTTACAAGAAGGTTTTTACATCCTGAAAAAAAGGCCTAAAATAAAATGTCTCAAAAATTAACTGTTATATAGGGTAACATCTTCTGAATAATGGTATTCTACATTTTTAAATCACAAATTCCAAAACTGGGTTGGAAAATGTGAATAAAATTTTCAAAATACCCATACCGTTCTAATAAAACATGCACTTGAATTTAAAATGTAGGTCGCTGTTGAAGTGTAGAGGTCTTTTTTTAAAAATTCGAACAAAACGTGTACGAGCAGTACTTGAAAGAAATTAAATATCAATTCAAATAGGTATTAGTTTATCAAAATTTTCAGTGTTCTTCATATTAAATATTGTTTATTTGAATATTATTCCTTTTCCGCTTACGAAGTAGCGGGCATTTTGCTAGTATATATATAAAAGAGCTTAGTGAGTGAGTGACTGAGTGAGTGACTGAGTGAGTGACTGACATATCATCGCCCAGACGAAACCGCTGAAGCTAGAAAGGTGAAATTTTGACTGTGGATTGCTGTCGATTTGTAGGGGTGAGATAAGGCTGGGTTTTTGGAAATTCGACTTAGAAGGGTACGAAAAGTACTAAAAGGTACTAAATATGGTACCCTTTGTATTAGACAAACGGGAAGAGCTAGAATTCTGAAATTTGGAATGAGGGTACCCAGCAAAATGTTTGCCTCCAAAGATGCAGTTAAATTATATGTACAAGTAATCTGGAAGTGCATCCAATTATGCATTTTCACTCATGATTTTTACAAGAGCGTGACTACTGAAATATGCACTCTATAGCACTGCATTTTAACTAACCCTTTGGCACTGCATTTTAACTGACCCCTGGCACTGCATTTTAACTGCAATGGATGTGATTCTTTGGATTGCATCCAAAAGCGGTTAAAATGTGAGGAATGGAGTGCCTTTTTCATGACTCCGTTTGAACTGCACCAAAACATGCCGTGATAGAAGTAGTCTACAATTTATTTTGCTGGGTAACTGATGGAGAGTTAGATAGATGTACCAAAGGGCTTTTGAAAAAAAAAGTTACTAAATTTGGTACCAATTGTATATTTTGATCGGATATAGCTACAATCTTCATATTTGGTATGGATATCAAGGTTGGGAAGTAGTGCTGATATAAGGAAATGATTTTGGAAGTTCGTACTTATGTGTACGAGAAGTACTAAATGGTACTAAATTTGGTACAATTTGGATTTGGGTGAACGGATAGGACTGAAAACCTGAAATTTGGAATTTAGATTACCGTTGAAGTGTACGATTGAGATATGGGGGTAGTTTTGGAAATTCATACTTATGTGTACGAAAAGTACTAAATGGTACCAAATTTGGTACAATTTGGATTTATCTATATATATAAAAGAGCTTAGTGAGTGAGTGACTGAGTGACTGAGTGAGTGACTGACATATCATCGCCCAGACGAAACCGCTGAAGCTAGAAAGCTGAAATTTTGACTCTAGGTTGCTGTCGGTGTGTAGGGGTGAGATAAGGCTGGGTTTTTGGAAATTCGACCTAGAAGGGTACGAAAAGTACTAAAAGGTACTAAATATGGTACCCTTTGTATTAGGCAAACGGGAAGAGCTAGAATTCTGAAATTTGGAATGAGAATAACTGATGAAGAGTTAGAAAGATGTACCAAAGGGTTTTTGGAAATTCGACCTATAAGTGTACGAAAAGGTACTAAATTTGGTACCAATTGTATATTTTGAGCGGATATAGCTACAATCTTCATATTTGGTATGGGAATCAAGGTTGGGAAGTGGTGTTGATATAAGAAAATGATTTTGGAAGTTCGTACTTATGTGTACGAAAAGTACTAAATGGCACCAAATTTGGTACAATTTGGATTTAGATAGACATGGAAACCTGAAATTTGGAATTAAGATTACTGATGGAGTGAAGGATTGAGGTAGTTTTGGAAATTCTTACTTATGGGTACGAAAAGTAGTAAACGGTACTAAATTTGGTACAAATTGGATTTGGGTGAACGGATAGAGCTGGAATCCTGAAATTTGGAACTTAATTAAATTTGGAGTGTAGGATTGAGTTAGTCTTGGAAATTCGTACTTATGGGTACGGAAAGTACTAAATTTGGTACAATTTATATTTTGGTGAACGGATAGAGTTGGAATCCTGAAATTTCGAATTAAGGTTACTGATGGAGTGTAGGATTGAGGTAGTTTTCATACTTATGGGTACGGAAAGTACTAAATGTACTAAATTTGGTACAATTTATATTTGGGTGAACGGATAGAGTTGGAATCCTGAAATTTGGAATTAAGATTACTAATGGAGTGTAGGATTGAGGTAGTTTTTGGAAATTCGTACTTATGGGTACGAAAAGTTCTAAATTTGGTATAAATTGGATTTTGGGGAGCGAATAGAACTGGGATCCTGAAATTTGGAATTAAGATTACTGTTGGACTGTAGGATTGACATAGTCTTGAATATTCGTACTAGGTACGGAAAGTACTAAATGGTACTAAATTTGGTACAATTTTAAATTTAGGTGGGCGGAGAGAGCTATAATCCAGACATTTGGAATTAAGATTACTTATGGAGTGTAGGATTGAAGTAGTTTCGGAAATTCGTACTTATGGGTACGGAAAGTACTAGATGATACTAAGTTTGGTACATTTTGGATTTGGGTGAACAGATAGAGCTGGAATCCTGAAATTTATAATCAAGATTACTTATGGAGTGTAGGATTGAGTTAGTCTTGGAAATTCGTACTTATGGGTACGGAAAGTACTAAATTTGGTACAATTTATATTTTGGTGAACGGATTGAGTTGGAATCCTGAAATTTCGAATTAAGGTTACTGATGGAGTGTAGGATTGAGGTAGTTTTCATACTTATGGGCACGGAAAGTACTAAATGGTACTAAATTTGGTACAATTTATATTTGGGTGAACGGATACAGCTAGAATCCTGAAATTTCGAGTTAAGGTTATTGTTGGAGTGTAGGATTGAAGAAGTTTTGGAAATTCGTACTTATGGGTACGATAAGTACTAAATTTGGTACAATTTGAATTTTGGGGAACGAATAGAGCTGGAATCCTGAAATTTGGAATTAAGATTACTGTTGGACAGTAGGATTGACTTAGTCTTGGAAATTCGTACTTATGGGTACGGAAAGTACTAAATGGGACTAAATATGGTACAATTTAAATTTAGGTGGACGGCTAGAGCTGGAATCCTGAAATTTGGAATTAAGATTACTTATGGAGTGTAGGAGGTAGTTTCGGAAATTCGTACTTATGTGTACGGAAAGTACTAAATTGTACTAAGTTTGGTACATTTTGGATTTGGGTGAACAGATAGAGCTGGAATCCTGAAATTTATAATTAAGATTATTTGGAAATTCGTACTTATGGGTACGGAAAGTACTAAATGGTACTAAATTTGGTACAATTTATATTTGGTTGAACGAATAGAGCTGGAACCTTGAAATTTCGAGTTAAGGTTACTGATGGAGTGTGGGATTGAGGAAGTTTCGAAAATTCGTACTTATGGGTACGAAAAGTAATAAATGGTACTAAATTTGGTACAATTTAGATTTGTGTGGACGGATAGAGGTGGAATCCTGAAATTCGCAATTACTGTTGGAGATAGTTATTGAAATTCGTATTTTCATACGAAAAGTATTAATGGTATTATGAATAGAGGGGAATTCCGATATTTAGTATTATAGCCGCTGTTGGTGTGTAGGGTTGAGATATTGATGTGGTTGTGGATATACCTACAATAAGTGTACGAAAATTACTAAATGACACAGAGATAGAGACGAAGTTTTGGAAATTCGTACTAATGTATACGAAAAATACTAAATCGCGGTTGGTATATAGTTTTGGATAAAAGGAAGTAATTTTTGAAACTTATAAATACTATAAGTACTAAATTTGGTACCAGTTTGGTGTTGCATGATGGGATATAGGTGGAATTTGGAATTGTTGTATGATGGAATGTGGTGGTGTGTAGATACGGATTTTTTGAAATGCATACAAATTCTAAAATTAGGCTGAGGGCTAGATGATTTATTGAAAAATACGAAATGTACTAAATGCTATTAAATTTGACGTTGGGTGTAGCAATGAAGATGGAATTATATTACTAAAAACAACAAAAACATTGTTCCACAACATCCCATACTGGACAAGGGAGACTTCTCTCATATCAATGAGTGCACCATATTTAGCTCAATGATATGGGACCTACTGTTTATCGCCGAGTCCGAACGGCGTGTCTTAAGACACCACTTGTGGAGAAGTTTTTCATGGCTGAAATACTCAGAAAATGTCGCCAACATTACTGAGGGGTATTTTGCCACCGTTGAAAAATGTTTTAATGGAATTATATCATTAGTGCCTGAAAAGTACAAAATTGCAATAAATTTGCTATTGGGCTAAGGAATAGAAGTGAAATTCTGATATATTATTGATTTGTCAGGTTCATTGTTCATTGGTCGTACAATAAGTGTACTAGAAGTATTAAATAATACTAAATATTGAAGCACTGGTATTGGGTGAATCGATAAATGAAATTTGTTATGAGAGTTAAAACTGTAACATAAGGACCTGGATTTTAAAAATTGTACTGAATAATGAACTATTGTTTTTACGTTAACACGAATTCGGTTTCTAAATAATGTACTGAAATCAAAAAGTCAAACGTACCTTTTCAACAAAATTGTTTTTATCGCTGTTGTCTATTGTAAACGTTATAGTAAATTCATTTGAAAAGGTATATCTATGCGGCTAATGTTTTACAAGAAGGTTTTTACATCCTGAAAAAAGGCCTAAAATAAAATGTCTCAAAAATTAACTGTTATATAGGGTAACATCTTCTGAATAATGGTATTCTACATTTTTAAATCACAAATTCCAAAACTGGGTTGGAAAATGTGAATAAAATTTTCAAAATACCCATACCGTTCTAATAAAACATGCACTTGAATTTAAAATGTAGGTCGCTGTTGAAGTGTAGAGGTCTTTTTTTAAAAATTCGAACAAAACGTGTACGAGCAGTACTTGAAAGAAATTAAATATCAATTCAAATAGGTATTAGTTTATCAAAATTTTCAGTGTTCTTCATATTAAATATTGTTTATTTGAATATTATTCCTTTTCCGCTTACGAAGTAGCGGGCATTTTGCTAGTATATATATAAAAGAGCTTAGTGAGTGAGTGACTGAGTGAGTGACTGAGTGAGTGACTGACATATCATCGCCCAGACGAAACCGCTGAAGCTAGAAAGGTGAAATTTTGACTGTGGATTGCTGTCGATTTGTAGGGGTGAGATAAGGCTGGGTTTTTGGAAATTCGACTTAGAAGGGTACGAAAAGTACTAAAAGGTACTAAATATGGTACCCTTTGTATTAGACAAACGGGAAGAGCTAGAATTCTGAAATTTGGAATGAGGGTACCCAGCAAAATGTTTGCCTCCAAAGATGCAGTTAAATTATATGTACAAGTAATCTGGAAGTGCATCCAATTATGCATTTTCACTCATGATTTTTACAAGAGCGTGACTACTGAAATATGCACTCTATAGCACTGCATTTTAACTAACCCTTTGGCACTGCATTTTAACTGACCCCTGGCACTGCATTTTAACTGCAATGGATGTGATTCTTTGGATTGCATCCAAAAGCGGTTAAAATGTGAGGAATGGAGTGCCTTTTTCATGACTCCGTTTGAACTGCACCAAAACATGCCGTGATAGAAGTAGTCTACAATTTATTTTGCTGGGTAACTGATGGAGAGTTAGATAGATGTACCAAAGGGCTTTTGAAAAAAAAAGTTACTAAATTTGGTACCAATTGTATATTTTGATCGGATATAGCTACAATCTTCATATTTGGTATGGATATCAAGGTTGGGAAGTAGTGCTGATATAAGGAAATGATTTTGGAAGTTCGTACTTATGTGTACGAGAAGTACTAAATGGTACTAAATTTGGTACAATTTGGATTTGGGTGAACGGATAGGACTGAAAACCTGAAATTTGGAATTTAGATTACCGTTGAAGTGTACGATTGAGATATGGGGGTAGTTTTGGAAATTCATACTTATGTGTACGAAAAGTACTAAATGGTACCAAATTTGGTACAATTTGGATTTATATAGACATAAAAACCTGAAATTCGGAATTAAGATTACTGATGGAGTGAAGGATTGAGGTAGTTTTGGAAATTCTTACTTATGGGTACGAAAAGTAGTAAACGGTACTAAATTTGGATTTGGGTGAACGGATAGAGCTGGATTACTGAAATTTGGAATTTAATTACTTTTGGAGTGTAGGATTGAGTTAATCTTGGAAATTCGTACTTATGGGTACGGAAAGTACTAAATGGTACTAAATTTAGTACAATTTAAATTTTGTTGAACGGATAGAGCTGGAATCCTGAAATTTTGATTTAAGATTACTGTTGGGGTGTAGGATTGAGCAAGTTTTGAAAATTCGTACTTAGGGGGTACGAAAAGTACTAAATGGTACGCAATTTGGATTTGGGTGAACGGATAGAGCTGGAGTGCTGAAATTTGGAATTAAGATTACAGATGGAGTGTAGGATTGAGGAAGTTTTGGAAGTTCGAAAAGTACTAAAGTTGGTACAATTTGGATTTGGGGGAACGAATAGAGCTGTGATCCCGAAATTTGGAATTAAGATTACTGTTGGACTGTAGGATTGACTTAGTCTTGGAAATTCGTACTTATGGGTACGGAAAGTACTAAATTTGGTACTTAGTTTGGTACATTTTGGATTTGGGTCAACAGATAGAGCTGGAATTTATAATTAAGATTACTCATGGAGTGTAGGATTGAGGTAGTTTTGGAAATTCGTACTTATGGGTACGGCAAGTACTAAATGGTACAAAATTTGGTACAATTTATATTTGGGTGAACGAATAGAGCTGGAATCCTTAAATTTCGAGTTAAGGTTACTGTTGGAGTGTGGGATTGAGGAAGTTTTGGAAATTCGTACTTATGGGTACGAAAAGTACTAAATGCTAATAAATTTGGTACAATTTAGATTTAGGTGGACGGATAGAGGTGGAATCCTGAAATTCGCAATTACTGTTGGAGATAGTTATTGGAATTCGTACTTTCATACGAAAAGTATTAATGGTATTATGAATGGAGGTGGAATTCGGAAATTGTGGATATACGTACAATAAGTGTACGATAATTACTAAGTGGCACAGTATTTGGTCCAAATTGTTATTGTGTAAAGGCGTAGAGCTGAAATTGTGAAATTCGGTATTAGCATAGCAGTTGAAGTTTAGAGTGGAGATAGAGAGGACATTTTTGAAATTCGTACTAATGTATACGAAAAATACTAAATCGCGGTTGGGATATAGGTTTGGATAAATGGAAATAATTTTTAAAACTTATACATACTATAAGTATTAAATTTGGTACCAGTTTGGTGTTGCATGAAGGGATATACATAGGTGGAATTGTTGTATAAGGGACTGTGTTGGTGTTTAGATACGGATTTTTTGAAATGCATACAAATTCTAAAATTAGGCTGAGAGCTGGCTGGATGACTTATTGAGAAATACGAAATGTACTAAATGCTATTAAATTTGACGTTGGGTTGGAAGATGGAATTATATATGAAAAATACAAAATTGCAATAAATTTGGAATAGAATTGAAATTCTGGTCCTGGATTTTAAAAATAGTACTGAATAATATACTATTGTTTCTAGGTTAACACGAATTCAGTTTCTAAATAATCCTGAGAAAAAAGGCCTAAAATAAAATGTCTCTAAAAATAACTGTTATATAGGGTAACATCCTCTGAATAATGGTATTCTACACAAATTCCAAAATTGGGTTGAAAAATGTGGATAAAATTTTCAAAATACCCATCCGTTCTAATAAAACATGGACTGGAATTTAAAATGTAGGCCGCTGTTGAAGTTTAGACGTTTTTTTTTTTTAAATTCGAACAAAACGTGCACGAGCAGTACTTGAATGAAATCTATATATATAAAAGAGTAGTGAGGTGAGTGACTGACTGATTGACTGACTGATTCATCAGCGCCCAGACGAAACCGCTGAAACTAGAAAGTTGAAATTTTGGGTGTAGGTTGCTGTTGGTGTGTAGGGGTGAGATAAGGCTGGGTTTTTGGAAATTCGACCTAGAAGGGTACGAAAAGTACTAAAAGGTACTAAATATGGTACCCTTTGTATTAGGCAAACGGTAAGAGCTAGAATTCTGAAATTTGGAATGAGGGTAGCTGATGGGCTAGAAAGATGTACCAAAGGGTTTTTGGGAATTCGAACTATAAGTGTACGAAAAGTACAAAAGGGTACTAAATTTAGTACAATTCAGATTTGGGTGAACAGATAGAGCAGGAATCCTGAAATTTGGAATGAAGGTCACTGATGAAGAGTAACGATGAAAGGTTTTTGGAAATTCGAACTATAAGGGTACGAAAAGTACTAAATGGTACTAAATTTAGTACAATTTGGATTTCGGTAAACGGATAGAGATGAAATCCTGAAATTTGAAATGAGAGTAGCTGATGCAGAATAACGATGAAAGGTTTTTGGAAATTCGAACTATAAGGGTACGAAAAGTACTAAATGGTACTAAATTTAGTACAATTTTGATTTCGGTAAACGGATAGAGATGGAATCCTGAAATTTGAAATGAGAGTCGCTGATGCAGAATAACGATGAAAGGTTTTTGGAAATTCGAACTATAAGGGTACGAAAAGTACTAAATGGTACTAAATTTAGTACAATTTGGTTTCGGTGAACAGATAGAGCAGGAATCCTGAAATTTGGAATGAAGGTCACTGATGAAGAGTAACGATGAAAGGTTTTTGGAAATTTGAACTATAAGGGTACGAAAAGTACTAAATGGTACTAAATTTAGTACAATTTGGATTTCGGTAAGCGGATAGAGATGGAATCCTGAAATTTGAAATGAGAGGCGCTGATGAAGATTAACGATGAAAGGTTTTTGGAAATTTGAACTATAAGGGTACGAAAAGTACTAAATGGTACTAAATTTAATACAATTTTGTTTTCGGTGAACAGATAGAGCAAGAATCCTGAAATTTGGAATGAAGGTCACTGATGAAGAGTAACGATGAAAGGTTTTTGGAAATTTGAACTATAAGGGTACGAAAAGTACTAAATGGTACTAAATTTAGTACGATTTGGATTTCGGTAAACGGATAGAGATGAAATCCTGAAATTTGAAATGAGAGTCGCTGATGCAGAATAACGATGAAAGGTTTTTGGAAATTCGAACTATAAGGGTACGAAAAGTACTAAATGGTACTAAATTTAGTACAATTTGGATTTGGGTGAACGGATAGAGCTGGAATACTGAAATTTGGAATTAGGGTCACTGATGAAGAGAAGAGATGAAAGGTTTTTGGAAGGTCGAACTATAAGGGTACGAAAAGTACTAAATGGTACTAAATTTAGTACAATTTGGATTTCGGTGAACGGATTGAGCTGGAATCCTGAAATTTTGAAGTAGGGCCACTGATGGAGAGTAACAAAGAAAAGTTTTTGGAAATTCGAACTGTATGTGCACGAAAAGTACTAAATTTAGTACAATTTGGATTTGGGTGAATGGATAAAGGTGGAATCCTGAAATTTGAAATGAGAGTCGCTGATGAAGAATAACGATTAAAGGTTTTTGGAAATTCTAACTATAAGGGTACGAAAAGTACTAAATGGTACTAAATTTAGTACAATTTTGATTTCGGTAAACGGATAGAGATGGAATTCTGAAATTTGAAATGAGAGTCGCTGATGCAGAATAACGATGAAATGTTTTTGGAAATTCGAACTATAAGGGTATGAAAAGTACTATATGGTACTAAATTTAGTACAATTTGGATTTGGGTGAACTGATAGAGCTGGAATACTGAAATTTGGAATGAGGGTCACTGATGGAGATTAACAAAGAAAAGTTTTTGGAAATTCGAACTGTAAGTGCACGAAAAGTACTAAATTTAGTAAAATTTGGATTTGGGTGAACGGATAGAGCTGGAATACTGAAATTTGCAATGAAGGTCACTGATGAAAAGTAACAATCAAAGGTTTTTGGAAAGTCTACCTATTAGTGTACGAAAAGTACTAAATTTAGTACAATTTGGATTTGGGTGAACGGATTGAGCTGGAATCCTAAAATTTGGAATGAGGGTCACTGGTGGAGAGTAACAAAGAAAAGTTTTTGGAAATTCGAACTGTAAGTGCACGAAAAGTACTAAATTTAGTAAAATTTGGATTTGGGTGAACGGATAGAGCTGGAATACTGAAATTTGCAATGAAGGTCACTGATGAAATGTAACAATGAAAGGTTTTTGGAAAGTCGACTTATTAGTGTACGAAAAGTACTAAATGGTACTAAATTTAGTACAATTTGGATTTGGGTGAACGGATTGAGCTGGAATCCTGAAATTTGGAATGAGGGGTCACTGATGGAGATTAACAAAAGTACTAAATGGTACTAAATTTAGTACAATTTGGATTCGGGTGAACGGATAGAGCTGGAATCCTGAAATTTGGAATGAGGGGTCACTGATGGAGAGTAACAAAGAAAGGTTTTTGGAAATTCGAACTATAATCGTACGAAAAGTACTAAATGGTACTAAATTTAGTACAATTTGGATTTTGGTGAACTGATAGAGCTGAAATCCTGAGATTTGGAATGAGGGTCACTGATGGAGATTAACAAAAGTACTAAATGGTACTAAATTTAGTACAATTTAAATTCGGGTGAACGGATAGAGTTGGAATCTTGAAATTTGGAATGAGGGGTCACTGATGGAGTGTAACAAAGCAAGGTTTTTGGAAATTCGAACTATAAGCGTACGAAAAGTACTAAATGGTACTAAATGTAGTACAATTTGGATTTGGGTGAACGGATAGAGCAGGAATCTTGGAATTTTGAATAAGGGTCACTGATGGAGAGTAACAAAGACAGGTTTTTGGAAATTCGAACTAAAAGTGTACGAAAAGTACTAAATATAGCACATTTTGGATTTGAATTAACGAATAGTGCTGAAATTTGGAATAAGGGTCACTGATAAAGAGTAAGAAAGGTGTACCAAAGGTCGAAAAGTCCTAAATGGTAGTGAGATTAGTATGATTTGGATTTGGGTGAAGATAGAGCTGGAATCGTGAAACTTGGAATTAAGATTACTGTTAGAATGTAGAATTGAGATATGGAGGTAACTTTAGAATATCATACTAATGTGCACAAAGCAGTACTAAATGGTAGTAAATTCGATAAATTTGTATTTGCGTGAACAGATTACTGTTGGAGTGTAGGATTGCGGTTACTTTGGAAATTCGTACTTATGCAAAAGTGCTAAATGAAAGTACATTGGCTTTAATTTGGATTTAGGCGAACGAAAGAACTGAGTTATGCAAGTAGTTTTTGGAAAGTCGTGTACGATAAGTGGTAAATGGTACAAAATTTGGTACCTTTTGGTATTTGCTATATGGTACCGAATTTTGTACAATTTGTGATTTTGTAAAGGGGTAGAACTGGAATTTTTAAATTTGAAATTCGGTATTAGATTAGCAGTTGTTGTTGAGAATGGGGGTAGGGATGAAGTTTTGAAAATTCGCACTTATTTATACAAAAAGTACTAAATAGTAATATAATTGCTTTCAGCGGAACATATAAAGCTGGAAAAGTGAATTGTGGTCAGGATATATGTTGAGTATAAGGAAGTAAGCTTTGAAACGTTTAATTATGTGTACGAAAAGTTTGGTAACATGTTGGTACCAAAACCATTTTGGTATTGTGTAAACGGTTAAAGTGTGAAATACCTACTATAGGTGAACGAAAAGTACTAAATGGTACTAAATTTGGTGTTGGGTGTAGGAACAAAGCTTGGATTATATAATTTGGATAAAAAATACAAAATGGAAAAATGTTTGTTATGAAGATCACTCTGAACTTTGAGATAAAGTTCGGAGTTCGGTTGGAAAATGTGCATAATATCTTCAAAATACTCTAAGTCTTCAAAATACCTCTTCTAATAAAAGTGGATTGAAGTAGACATTTTTTAAATTAAGTTTTTATATCCTTTGAGTATTCAAGGTCCAAATGTAAAGAAAATTGGACAGTATATATTTGTTCTATTTTTAAAAAACACTTAGTCGTGGGGTACCTTTATATGGAGATATATTCCGAAAATTCCTTGAATTGTGAATGCGCGTTATTGTTGTTGTGAAGGGGTGAGATAAAGTTTAGTGTTTGGAAATTCGTATTGGGAGGAAATGCAGTGTAAGTGAAGGAGTAAAACCAGAAGTCAAGTCTGAAATTTGCAATATGGACGCTGTTGGTGTATGCCTGTGATATGAGGTCGTAGTTTTGGAAATCCGAAATAAAAAATATGGTAGCTGTGTAGGGGTGCGATACGGCAGATATGTTTTTTTTTTTTGTAATTAAAGGAATTAAATTGATTAAATGTTGGTATTAAAAATAGGTTTTAATACAACAGAATCGTCAGTGTTCACCACTCATACATTAAATATTGTTCATATATATGTTATGTCCTCTCCGCATACGAAGTAGCGGGCATTTGCTAGTATAGACATAAAAACCTGAAATTCGGAATTAAGATTACTGATGGAGTGAAGGATTGAGGTAGTTTTGGAAATTCTTACTTATGGGTACGAAAAGTAGTAAACGGTACTAAATTTGGATTTGGGTGAACGGATAGAGCTGGATTACTGAAATTTGGAATTTAATTACTTTTGGAGTGTAGGATTGAGTTAATCTTGGAAATTCGTACTTATGGGTACGGAAAGTACTAAATGGTACTAAATTTAGTACAATTTAAATTTTGTTGAACGGATAGAGCTGGAATCCTGAAATTTTGATTTAAGATTACTGTTGGGGTGTAGGATTGAGCAAGTTTTGAAAATTCGTACTTAGGGGGTACGAAAAGTACTAAATGGTACGCAATTTGGATTTGGGTGAACGGATAGAGCTGGAGTGCTGAAATTTGGAATTAAGATTACAGATGGAGTGTAGGATTGAGGAAGTTTTGGAAGTTCGAAAAGTACTAAAGTTGGTACAATTTGGATTTGGGGGAACGAATAGAGCTGTGATCCCGAAATTTGGAATTAAGATTACTGTTGGACTGTAGGATTGACTTAGTCTTGGAAATTCGTACTTATGGGTACGGAAAGTACTAAATTTGGTACTTAGTTTGGTACATTTTGGATTTGGGTCAACAGATAGAGCTGGAATTTATAATTAAGATTACTCATGGAGTGTAGGATTGAGGTAGTTTTGGAAATTCGTACTTATGGGTACGGCAAGTACTAAATGGTACAAAATTTGGTACAATTTATATTTGGGTGAACGAATAGAGCTGGAATCCTTAAATTTCGAGTTAAGGTTACTGTTGGAGTGTGGGATTGAGGAAGTTTTGGAAATTCGTACTTATGGGTACGAAAAGTACTAAATGCTAATAAATTTGGTACAATTTAGATTTAGGTGGACGGATAGAGGTGGAATCCTGAAATTCGCAATTACTGTTGGAGATAGTTATTGGAATTCGTACTTTCATACGAAAAGTATTAATGGTATTATGAATGGAGGTGGAATTCGGAAATTGTGGATATACGTACAATAAGTGTACGATAATTACTAAGTGGCACAGTATTTGGTCCAAATTGTTATTGTGTAAAGGCGTAGAGCTGAAATTGTGAAATTCGGTATTAGCATAGCAGTTGAAGTTTAGAGTGGAGATAGAGAGGACATTTTTGAAATTCGTACTAATGTATACGAAAAATACTAAATCGCGGTTGGGATATAGGTTTGGATAAATGGAAATAATTTTTAAAACTTATACATACTATAAGTATTAAATTTGGTACCAGTTTGGTGTTGCATGAAGGGATATACATAGGTGGAATTGTTGTATAAGGGACTGTGTTGGTGTTTAGATACGGATTTTTTGAAATGCATACAAATTCTAAAATTAGGCTGAGAGCTGGCTGGATGACTTATTGAGAAATACGAAATGTACTAAATGCTATTAAATTTGACGTTGGGTTGGAAGATGGAATTATATATGAAAAATACAAAATTGCAATAAATTTGGAATAGAATTGAAATTCTGGTCCTGGATTTTAAAAATAGTACTGAATAATATACTATTGTTTCTAGGTTAACACGAATTCAGTTTCTAAATAATCCTGAGAAAAAAGGCCTAAAATAAAATGTCTCTAAAAATAACTGTTATATAGGGTAACATCCTCTGAATAATGGTATTCTACACAAATTCCAAAATTGGGTTGAAAAATGTGGATAAAATTTTCAAAATACCCATCCGTTCTAATAAAACATGGACTGGAATTTAAAATGTAGGCCGCTGTTGAAGTTTAGACGTTTTTTTTTTTTAAATTCGAACAAAACGTGCACGAGCAGTACTTGAATGAAATCTATATATATAAAAGAGTAGTGAGGTGAGTGACTGACTGATTGACTGACTGATTCATCAGCGCCCAGACGAAACCGCTGAAACTAGAAAGTTGAAATTTTGGGTGTAGGTTGCTGTTGGTGTGTAGGGGTGAGATAAGGCTGGGTTTTTGGAAATTCGACCTAGAAGGGTACGAAAAGTACTAAAAGGTACTAAATATGGTACCCTTTGTATTAGGCAAACGGTAAGAGCTAGAATTCTGAAATTTGGAATGAGGGTAGCTGATGGGCTAGAAAGATGTACCAAAGGGTTTTTGGGAATTCGAACTATAAGTGTACGAAAAGTACAAAAGGGTACTAAATTTAGTACAATTCAGATTTGGGTGAACAGATAGAGCAGGAATCCTGAAATTTGGAATGAAGGTCACTGATGAAGAGTAACGATGAAAGGTTTTTGGAAATTCGAACTATAAGGGTACGAAAAGTACTAAATGGTACTAAATTTAGTACAATTTGGATTTCGGTAAACGGATAGAGATGAAATCCTGAAATTTGAAATGAGAGTAGCTGATGCAGAATAACGATGAAAGGTTTTTGGAAATTCGAACTATAAGGGTACGAAAAGTACTAAATGGTACTAAATTTAGTACAATTTTGATTTCGGTAAACGGATAGAGATGGAATCCTGAAATTTGAAATGAGAGTCGCTGATGCAGAATAACGATGAAAGGTTTTTGGAAATTCGAACTATAAGGGTACGAAAAGTACTAAATGGTACTAAATTTAGTACAATTTGGTTTCGGTGAACAGATAGAGCAGGAATCCTGAAATTTGGAATGAAGGTCACTGATGAAGAGTAACGATGAAAGGTTTTTGGAAATTTGAACTATAAGGGTACGAAAAGTACTAAATGGTACTAAATTTAGTACAATTTGGATTTCGGTAAGCGGATAGAGATGGAATCCTGAAATTTGAAATGAGAGGCGCTGATGAAGATTAACGATGAAAGGTTTTTGGAAATTTGAACTATAAGGGTACGAAAAGTACTAAATGGTACTAAATTTAATACAATTTTGTTTTCGGTGAACAGATAGAGCAAGAATCCTGAAATTTGGAATGAAGGTCACTGATGAAGAGTAACGATGAAAGGTTTTTGGAAATTTGAACTATAAGGGTACGAAAAGTACTAAATGGTACTAAATTTAGTACGATTTGGATTTCGGTAAACGGATAGAGATGAAATCCTGAAATTTGAAATGAGAGTCGCTGATGCAGAATAACGATGAAAGGTTTTTGGAAATTCGAACTATAAGGGTACGAAAAGTACTAAATGGTACTAAATTTAGTACAATTTGGATTTGGGTGAACGGATAGAGCTGGAATACTGAAATTTGGAATTAGGGTCACAGATGAAGAGAAGAGATGAAAGGTTTTTGGAAGGTCGAACTATAAGGGTACGAAAAGTACTAAATGGTACTAAATTTAGTACAATTTGGATTTCGGTGAACGGATTGAGCTGGAATCCTGAAATTTTGAAGTAGGGCCACTGATGGAGAGTAACAAAGAAAAGTTTTTGGAAATTCGAACTGTATGTGCACGAAAAGTACTAAATTTAGTACAATTTGGATTTGGGTGAATGGATAAAGGTGGAATCCTGAAATTTGAAATGAGAGTCGCTGATGAAGAATAACGATTAAAGGTTTTTGGAAATTCTAACTATAAGGGTACGAAAAGTACTAAATGGTACTAAATTTAGTACAATTTTGATTTCGGTAAACGGATAGAGATGGAATTCTGAAATTTGAAATGAGAGTCGCTGATGCAGAATAACGATGAAATGTTTTTGGAAATTCGAACTATAAGGGTATGAAAAGTACTATATGGTACTAAATTTAGTACAATTTGGATTTGGGTGAACTGATAGAGCTGGAATACTGAAATTTGGAATGAGGGTCACTGATGGAGATTAACAAAGAAAAGTTTTTGGAAATTCGAACTGTAAGTGCACGAAAAGTACTAAATTTAGTAAAATTTGGATTTGGGTGAACGGATAGAGCTGGAATACTGAAATTTGCAATGAAGGTCACTGATGAAAAGTAACAATCAAAGGTTTTTGGAAAGTCTACCTATTAGTGTACGAAAAGTACTAAATTTAGTACAATTTGGATTTGGGTGAACGGATTGAGCTGGAATCCTAAAATTTGGAATGAGGGTCACTGGTGGAGAGTAACAAAGAAAAGTTTTTGGAAATTCGAACTGTAAGTGCACGAAAAGTACTAAATTTAGTAAAATTTGGATTTGGGTGAACGGATAGAGCTGGAATACTGAAATTTGCAATGAAGGTCACTGATGAAATGTAACAATGAAAGGTTTTTGGAAAGTCGACTTATTAGTGTACGAAAAGTACTAAATGGTACTAAATTTAGTACAATTTGGATTTGGGTGAACGGATTGAGCTGGAATCCTGAAATTTGGAATGAGGGGTCACTGATGGAGATTAACAAAAGTACTAAATGGTACTAAATTTAGTACAATTTGGATTCGGGTGAACGGATAGAGCTGGAATCCTGAAATTTGGAATGAGGGGTCACTGATGGAGAGTAACAAAGAAAGGTTTTTGGAAATTCGAACTATAATCGTACGAAAAGTACTAAATGGTACTAAATTTAGTACAATTTGGATTTTGGTGAACTGATAGAGCTGAAATCCTGAGATTTGGAATGAGGGTCACTGATGGAGATTAACAAAAGTACTAAATGGTACTAAATTTAGTACAATTTAAATTCGGGTGAACGGATAGAGTTGGAATCTTGAAATTTGGAATGAGGGGTCACTGATGGAGTGTAACAAAGCAAGGTTTTTGGAAATTCGAACTATAAGCGTACGAAAAGTACTAAATGGTACTAAATGTAGTACAATTTGGATTTGGGTGAACGGATAGAGCAGGAATCTTGGAATTTTGAATAAGGGTCACTGATGGAGAGTAACAAAGACAGGTTTTTGGAAATTCGAACTAAAAGTGTACGAAAAGTACTAAATATAGCACATTTTGGATTTGAATTAACGAATAGTGCTGAAATTTGGAATAAGGGTCACTGATAAAGAGTAAGAAAGGTGTACCAAAGGTCGAAAAGTCCTAAATGGTAGTGAGATTAGTATGATTTGGATTTGGGTGAAGATAGAGCTGGAATCGTGAAACTTGGAATTAAGATTACTGTTAGAATGTAGAATTGAGATATGGAGGTAACTTTAGAATATCATACTAATGTGCACAAAGCAGTACTAAATGGTAGTAAATTCGATAAATTTGTATTTGCGTGAACAGATTACTGTTGGAGTGTAGGATTGCGGTTACTTTGGAAATTCGTACTTATGCAAAAGTGCTAAATGAAAGTACATTGGCTTTAATTTGGATTTAGGCGAACGAAAGAACTGAGTTATGCAAGTAGTTTTTGGAAAGTCGTGTACGATAAGTGGTAAATGGTACAAAATTTGGTACCTTTTGGTATTTGCTATATGGTACCGAATTTTGTACAATTTGTGATTTTGTAAAGGGGTAGAACTGGAATTTTTAAATTTGAAATTCGGTATTAGATTAGCAGTTGTTGTTGAGAATGGGGGTAGGGATGAAGTTTTGAAAATTCGCACTTATTTATACAAAAAGTACTAAATAGTAATATAATTGCTTTCAGCGGAACATATAAAGCTGGAAAAGTGAATTGTGGTCAGGATATATGTTGAGTATAAGGAAGTAAGCTTTGAAACGTTTAATTATGTGTACGAAAAGTTTGGTAACATGTTGGTACCAAAACCATTTTGGTATTGTGTAAACGGTTAAAGTGTGAAATACCTACTATAGGTGAACGAAAAGTACTAAATGGTACTAAATTTGGTGTTGGGTGTAGGAACAAAGCTTGGATTATATAATTTGGATAAAAAATACAAAATGGAAAAATGTTTGTTATGAAGATCACTCTGAACTTTGAGATAAAGTTCGGAGTTCGGTTGGAAAATGTGCATAATATCTTCAAAATACTCTAAGTCTTCAAAATACCTCTTCTAATAAAAGTGGATTGAAGTAGACATTTTTTAAATTAAGTTTTTATATCCTTTGAGTATTCAAGGTCCAAATGTAAAGAAAATTGGACAGTATATATTTGTTCTATTTTTAAAAAACACTTAGTCGTGGGGTACCTTTATATGGAGATATATTCCGAAAATTCCTTGAATTGTGAATGCGCGTTATTGTTGTTGTGAAGGGGTGAGATAAAGTTTAGTGTTTGGAAATTCGTATTGGGAGGAAATGCAGTGTAAGTGAAGGAGTAAAACCAGAAGTCAAGTCTGAAATTTGCAATATGGACGCTGTTGGTGTATGCCTGTGATATGAGGTCGTAGTTTTGGAAATCCGAAATAAAAAATATGGTAGCTGTGTAGGGGTGCGATACGGCAGATATGTTTTTTTTTTTGTAATTAAAGGAATTAAATTGATTAAATGTTGGTATTAAAAATAGGTTTTAATACAACAGAATCGTCAGTGTTCACCACTCATACATTAAATATTGTTCATATATATGTTATGTCCTCTCCGCATACGAAGTAGCGGGCATTTGCTAGTTAAATATAAATTCCAATAAGTATTATATACTTTTTCAGTATTCTTCATATTAAATATTGTTTATTTGTATATTATTCCTTTTCCGCATACGAAGTAGCGGGTATTTTGCTAGTTATATTATATTTAACAATTATGACCTAAAAAGTAGCCACAAAATTGGATAAAAATGTCGCTTTTGATACATTTCAACCCATAAATTTTGTACATTAAATTTTCTAGTATTTATTTACTTAAATAGTTGGCCCTCTACTGAACATTTATTCTATAAGTCGAAGTAAGCAAAGATTTTCATTCTATAACTAATATTGTTTGTTTTGTTTATGGCGATGCCGAGGTGGACAAAGGCTTTTAACTGCCTCAAAATTATAGGTTCCAACTACCACAGTTGGTTCAAGTTCTATGGACGCATTTCGCGTCGATACCATTAACATGGTCTTGTCGCATTTTACTGCCAGACCCACTTTAGCAGATTTTCTTTCGCCCATTTGCAAGGTGTAAATTACTTCTTTTACTGATGGGCCATTGACCTCAATATCGTCGGCATGAGCAAGTAACGTGTGGATATTGGTGCGTATTGTGACATTTCTTTTAACATTTGCATCTCGTGTAACCCTTTCCAAAGCCGAACTCCACAGCCGAAGACTGCCGACCCGAACTCCACAGCCGAAGACTACCGAGCCGAACCCAACCCCGAAGACTACCGATCCGATAGCAATCCGAATAACGCCGAGCCGTGCGAGACCCCCACCAACGGGAACTACCGCCCCATTGCCAATCCGAGTATTGCCGAGCGAGGGCTGACGATTAGCAGATTGTCGATTTCACTATTGCCGAGCCGAGTGTTATCGACCGACTGTCAACGACCAACCCCATCTTGCATTCGCCGATTACCACCTACTTTATACCGAATAATTCGAAGCGATTCCACCCGAGGCTGTTCCCAACTTTACCAACATATACTACAACATCAACTAATCTCCATACTATCTGAAACATATGTTTTCGAAATTATATAAATAAAACTCTGAAGCACAGTTCCATCGTGTCTCATCTTACTTAAGGTTTGTGGGTCCTTGAGTCGACCTTGGCAGCGGCTGAGATAACCTCAGCTTTTGGTAAAACCACTTGTTATAATGGTTGCAAAAGATTAGTTCAATGTGTTACAAATAGAAAAACAAACTTGTACCATACCATCCATCACTGATACCTTCAAGTAGGTTGAGGTAAAATCTGCTAAAATGGGTCTGCAGTAAAAGACAACAAAACCATGCAAGGTATCGACGCGAGTTGCGTCGATAGTACTCGGACTAACTGAGAATGTTGGTTCATATAATTTTGTGGTAGTAAAAGACTTCGTCTAACTCGGCGCCCCCATTAAAACAACATCAGTTGTGAAATAAGATGAAGGTAATACTGGCTAAAATATGCTACTTTAGCTTATGTCACATTTCGTCTAACAAAAATAACACTGGTTCCGAAGCCTGGGTACTTGCGCAAGCAGAAAAGGCAGTGCGTGGTGTATTTGAGAGGAAAAGTCTTCGAAATATCTACGGTCCTATATGGGATGACTGTGAATTAGAGCTGGCAAACTATCGATGTTCCCAACATAAGATATTTGCGATATTTTATTTAAAAAAATCGATAGGCATCGATATTATCGTTAATTTGTCATTACTATTAATTTGGAAATAAAAAAGAGCGGAAATGTCTATGCTTTTGATGATATTTTGCACCCGTGCTTCATAGAAATACAAGGGCAACTAGAAAATTTTATGGCCTAATTATGAAAACTGGAATATTTACCATCAAACTAATTCCCAGCAAAATTTGAAGGAAGGGGTTCCATGCGGTGACGTGATTTCATGGCATCTTTTGCATTGGTTCAAACGAAGTCGTGAAAGATCCGATCTTTTCATTAGCATTTGAACCAATGCAAAGGAAGTCGTGAAGGATACGATCTTTTCATCAACATTTGAACCAACGCAAAGGAAGTCGTGAACGATCCGATCTTTTCATCAGCATTTGAACCCATTCCATCGATCCAATAGAGATGAATTTTGTGTTTTTATTTATACACATTTTTCTAAATATATAAGATTAATTATTTACAATAGGCTTGATGTTGTCGGAGACTCAAAATCACAAGCAAAGTTGTTAAAACTCTCGTCGTAATGATAACGTCATTGCAAAGGGTTGGTGAAAATGACATGCCATAGCTTTGGTGGAAATGACATGCCAAAGCATTGATGAAAATGACATGTCAAAGCATTGGTGTAAATGACATGCTTTGGATCCAAAAATGAATAGCATCTTTTGGGGTCTACGCTCATATAAAATTCGTCGATGAAGATGCTAAAAAGATGACATGCCAGATCACTTTCACCCATGATTGGATGGCATCTTTGGCATCGAACATTTTGCTGGGTTTATACAATTTTCCATGCGTTCAAACCAATTGTTGAAGAATTTTTTCCACTCCGGTTGAGACACCTCCAAAACATGGGTTTTCAATGCTTTAACAGCACCTTCTGGCGACGAAATTTGTTGACCACGCCTTTTTTCTTGACTTGCGGGAATCAAACGCAGTCATTCAGTTCCAAGTCATGCGTCAATTCCACGTTTTGTTCGGTAAAAAAAAAAAAAAAACAAAAAAAGCGATGTCTGTCATGGTGCACAATGATTCGTCTTCTCTTGTTCGTTTTTCGAATTTCTCCGGAGACTTCAGGCTCTCAGAATTACCCGTCCTACGTCCCTCAAGCCGTATAGTAGCCACATGATCAGTTTAGCAGAAGAAACAAGCGGCATTTGCTTCGAAGTCCATGAATAATTTTCGTGGGATTTGTGACGCCTACGACGACCCTCACCGTCGATACGTATAGATCCAAGACTCGCCTGTGCCGTTTGAAACACCCCGGTCGTATTTTTTCACAATTTCTTTGCATAAATCGACAAGAGCGTTTTTGCAGCTATTGCCACAAATTGTGCTGAATCTGACGAGAAACCCCCTTTTTGGCGGCCAGGTGTTTATGCAACATCAGATGTTAGTTGGCGGAGAAAATGTACAGGGATGACTCTGTCGCCACGGTAAATAACATAATGCTCTTGCATAATCTGGTCACGCAACGCTTATTTTTTTTTGGCACAACGGCCGTTTTTGGACGACTCTCACGGCCTACTTTTTTCAGCAAGTTTTTCGAAATTGTTGTGTGGGAGCTATCAAAAAGAGTTGACACGGGTCATAGGGATTTTTACACCCTACGGGTCGTTTTCTCAGAAAGTATGAACATGCCCCTGATAAAACTTCTACCGTCATAATGAAGGAAGCAAATACAAATTTTTACAACAAAAATCAAAACGATTCGAGGATAGGTCCTAAACTGAACTTTTCCGAAATTTTGTGCGGGAGGTACCCGAACGAGTACAATATTCGAAATTTTTTGGTTCGGACAAAATATTACGAAGGCTAAATGTTAGACCAAATCGGTTACGAAAGTTATCGTGCGCTCCAATCCTCACACATCGTGTCATTGGGGTTTTTACAACTTTCGCTCTATTTTCTCAGAAAATATGAACTTGCCACTGACAAAATTTGTACCGTCATAATGGTGGCAGCGAATACAAATTGCTACAACAAAAATCAATAGGTTGTAGACGATATCCAAACAAAACATATTCGAAATTGGAAAAGTAATGCAACAAATGGAGAGGAATTGGTATCTTTTCTTAGTGGGCCTCATAGGACAAATTTTCTGCAGAAGGCCAATTAAGTATATTAGTAAGTATCCCGCTCATCACATATGAGGGGCTAGATAACGATTGACTTTAGCAACTTCTTATGTTTTCCAGTTCAAGGAACCATAGTGGATTAGAATGATAAAACGTTATTAATTTCGTCTTGCTAGATTTTTTCGTCTTGCTACATCCTTAAATTTGTAGCTTCAAACAAGTCTTTGTTTTCGCATGTACTACATAGCAAATTTATTCATCACAAAATATTTTAAAACGTTCAATATTTTGTCCTTTGATTTGGTAAAATGTCACAAATCATATTTTCTCCACATTGCCGGCAACCCATTTACATATGTATGTGTGTGCGTGTTTATCTACTCTTACCAAAAATCAACAACTACAAAATTTTTAGTTTGGTATATAAAATGTAAACTCTCAGAATTAGTAGCTTTTAAGTCCCAATGATGTTCATAATCAAAATCAATATGTTTTTCATAGTTACGACTCTATCTGGTCATGTAATCCGTTTATTGTTCTCTATGTCACTTAATTGAATTATGGAAATTGATAAAATGAAATAGTACATGAACATACACTTGGATGGATGTGTTCAGTTGTTCGTTCGTTCGTCCATCAGTTAGTCGGGTCAGGCGGCCATGTGCCACGTACAAACAAATGGAACAGGACACTACCGCATTGCATTGCACCGCAACGCAGTGGGTAATAAACATTGCTGTATCCTGATGTAGTGGGCATACTCAAACACACGCTTTCTTTTTATTACTCACACGCACACACACCAACATAGACATCAGCGAGATAGAGATGATGAATGTGCCCAGAAGCGATAATTTGTTATACATTTCGTTATCGCACTCGACCACTTTTCATAATGAATTAAACCGGGAATACAAGTTTGGTCAGGAGATTTATGGTTATTTTATTTACAACGCCAGAAAACACAACACCATCATCAAAAATATTTCGATAATACATTTTAATGTTTTTGTTGTTGTTGTAGTAGTAGTTGTTGTTGTTGCTTCCAACCATAAATATATTTATGTTGCGTGTGTGAGTATCTATCTATGCCACGAACAAAAGAATCGGAACAGGAAATATATCAGCAACAAAACAAAATCACAACAACAATAACTTATCAAATGTGGCTTTGACTTTTGAGAGTTGAGAAAATATTTTGCGTATTTTAAATAAAATAAAATATTTATTATCTTTAAATTTGTTCAATGAAAATATTCATTAAATTCAAATTTATCATTTTGTGTTATAAACGTATACAATTACATATGTATGTACGCATATACATCCGCATATATTTATATAAAAATTTGTGCACATATAAAAAAATAGTAAGAAATTAGTGCAGTTATAACATTTTTTATCTTCAGCCTTAAGACTAACGTGGGTATATACACCAAGACCTCTCTTTGCGTGAAAAGTGAAACGACTCAAAGCGAATTATGATTTTCACTGAAAATCCATTTGAAGTTCGGAAATCGGTTCCCGGGTTAAGAAAATGCTACATTTTCAAAAAAAAAAATTACTGTATTAAAACAGTTTTATTTCACTACATATTGGTCAAATGTTTCTTGAACAGTTTTTCTCAACGCAAAATTTCCTAATAGCAACTGACTTTTCTAACTACTGCCTGGGACATTCCTTTCTCAGCCAACTAGTTTTTATATCCTCAGCATTTAGGCTAACGAGAATATGTATGTACATTTTAATACGACCAAAAATGTGGTTTCAGACCTCAAGTATGTTTGGACGAAATGCGTTTCAGATAATTTGGAGTCGAATTAGCCCCGCCCGTCTGTCTGGCTGGCTGGTGCGCACGATAACTCTCCAACAAATCAACCGATTACAACCAAATTTTGCACCTCGTAATATTTTGCCCAAACTTATTTAAAGTTCGAAGATGAGCCATATCTGTCCAACAAAACTACAAAATGTTTCTGTAAAATGGCGCGAACGATAAATCTCGAGCAATCTTTCTGGTCCAGACGTTGTACATCGTATTATTCCTTCCATATATAGTTCGGGATCGAATATAGAATATATCGTTTCACTACTTCGGGCACCACCCGCACAAAAGTTCAAATGGTTCAGTTCATATGGACCACATTGGTACGCTCCTTCAGGTACCTCCCACACAAAATTCCGATAAAGTGAAGTTTAACAGCTCCTCTCGGATCGTTTTGAAATTTGTTTCAGTAAGTTGTCCTTGCGGTTCCCTTTACGATGGTAAAATTTTTTTCGTGCGCAAGTCCATACTTCCTGAGTTATTTGCCTAAATGTTCCAGGAAGACCTGACGGCACCAACCCAAATGCCAAATCCGCAAGGTAATTTTCGCAGGGAGGTTCTGATTGGTACAGACTTAGCACATCGCAATATTTCATCCAGTCATGTATCAAGTTAGAATATGGACTATATCGGTCCACTCATTCGGTTACCTCCCACACAAAATTCAGAAAAAGTGAAGTTCCTCTCGCATCGTTTTGATTATTTTTTCAGTTGGTTGTTCTAGCGGTCTCATTTACAACGCTACAATTTTTCTCCGGAGTAAGTTAAAACTTCCTGAGATAATGACCCGAAAGCTCCAAAACCCGGCCCTGGGGCAATAGGAAAGCTAATCCCCCATCTCCATTTCTGGCGCGAACTTACCACGACAACTGCAGCTGTTGTTGTTTAGCTTGGTTTTCTTATATTCTGATCATGATATTCTTCCGACTCATGGAACCCTCTACTCGATCCCACCTCGGAGTTCGAAACATAGGAATTTTCATGGATTGGAACACCGACGGCAGGGATTTAGTTCTGCATGTGCGGTTGTTATTAGCGGGGCTGTGGGGGAGTCGCGTATTCTGATGACGACGACGGCATATCGAGGTCTGCGTTTAGGCAGCATACAGCAACATAGTTCCTGTCGTAGTCCCTCACATGGACGAGTCCAGAACAACCTATGAAATGCACCCTCTCCCGACATCTATTGCATCTTACCTAAGTTGGAATGTGGTGGATGCTGATGTGACAAACTGAACCCACCCATATTGGTTCTAGGTTTTTTCTCCGTCCCACTATGGACCAAAAGAATCTGCATCAGGCATTCCGGAATATGCTGCTGCCAACAGAGAAAAACGGTACAAATAAAAAGTTACTAATGCTGCTGCCAACAGAGAAAAATGGTACAAATACAAACACGGCAGTCGCTGGCCGGAACACGGGGGTTGTGTGGTATCGGGTCAATCCGATATCGAAGAACCTGACGTCGAAGGATAATCATTCTTGTTAGCAGGTGCTGGCAGGGGTTTTTATAATGCACTTAAATGAAATGTAATATTGTAATAGGACACGCAGATACCACCGACAGAGATATACCCTCAGCTTGTGTGAATTGAAACTTTCATCTATTGAAAATATCGAACCTAATATCGGTTACGCAGATTTTATGGCCCATTTCGGAATTATGAACTTGCCGACAAAAACTATATTTGATTTGAAGCTCAAAAGTGTTGCGAAGGGTGTACTAGAAGGAATTGAGTCATTGGGAGTCATTCCTTCTGATAGATTTTGTGCCCACCAGTAATTGCAGTTGGTCACCCTATAACTTAGAGGGCGATGTCAGGAAGCATGGCCTTGCCACGAAAAACATAATATCGCTTAAACATGACCACAAAGAATAGCATCGGCCTAATTTTCCAAAGGTTCCACGAACAGATCCTAAACTGCACTTAAACAAAAATTTTGAACTTTCGTAGGAGGGGGGGCCCTAAGGAGAAGATCGATTTCTGAAGTAAAACTACATTTGGACAAAATATAAAGATATCCAAGGTTTAGACGGTTGCTCCGTTCAGCAGATATGACGCGTATTATGTTATTGAAATATTTTTATTAATATTACAAAGGCCAAATTTTGGATCGGATCAGCTGATACGTTCGAGAGTTATCGTACCCATAGTGCCATAGGGATTTTTACAGCTTTCGGGATGTTTTCTCGGGAAGAATGGACTTGCACCGTGTAATGGGGGCAGCGCATACAAGTTGTTACAACCAAAATCAAAGCAGGTCCTTAACTGAACTTTTCCGAAATTGTGTGTGGAATGGACCCGAAGGAGTGAAACGATAGAGTCCATATTGGAATCTCATCTATGTCTATGTAAAAATTTCACGATGTACAAAGTATGGACCAAATCAGTTACTCCCTTAAAGAGTTATCGTGGGCACAAATTTTCCGAATATTTTCGAACTTTTATGGAAGAGGTACCTAAAGGAATAGACCGATATGGCTCACCTTCGGACTTAACTAGGCATTTACACACAGACAGTATTGGTCTATAAAACTGATAAAACTTGTACCTTCGTAATGTGTGTAGCGAATACAAGTTGCTGCAACAAAGATCAAAGCGATCCGAAAGCAGGTCCTAAACTGAACTTTACCGAAATTGTGTCTGGGAGGTACACGAAAGAGTGGACCGATAAAGTCCATTTTGGAACCTCATCTATGTCTGGTAGACATTTCACGATGTGGAAAGTATAGACCAAATCGGTTACTCCCTTCAAGAGTTATAGTGCGCACAAATTTTCCGAACATTTTCGGACTTTTGTGGGGGACCAAATGGTGGTCCAAATCAACTCATCCGTTCGAGAGTTATCTTGCGCACCAGCCAGACAGACGGACGGATATTGCTAAATCGACTCCAAATTCCATGAAACGGATTTCGTTCAAACATACTTGGGGTATACAACCATTATTTCGATGAGGCACATTTTGCCCTCGTTAACATAAACGATGAGGGTATAAAAATAAATAAAATAAAATAAAATAAAATAAAATAAAATAAAACAAAATAAAATAAAATAAAATAAAATAAAATAAAATAAAATAAAATAAAATAAAATAAAATAAAATAAAATAAAATAAAATAAAATAAAATAAAATAAAATAAAATAAAATAAAATAAAATAAAATAAAATAAAATAAAATAAAATAAAATAAAATAAAATAAAATAAAATAAAATAAAATAAAATAAAATAAAATAAAATAAAATAAAATAAAATAAAATAAAATAAAATAAAATAAAATAAAATAAAATAAAATAAAATAAAATAAAATAAAATAAAATAAAATAAAATAAAATAAAATAAAATAAAATAAAATAAAATAAAATAAAATAAAATAAAATAAAATAAAATAAAATAAAATAAAATAAAATAAAATAAAATAAAATAAAATAAAATAAAATAAAATAAAATAAAATAAAATAAAATAAAATAAAACAAAATAAAATAAAATAAAATAAAAAAATTAAAATAAAATAAAATAAAATAAGATAAAATAAAATAAAACAAAATAAAATAAATTAAAATAAAAAAAGGAACGGATACATCTCCTGCTATCTCCACTATTGCGAAAAAAGAAAATGGTCCATTTCCTTAGGTAGTACCTATAGTCCATATTTGAAACTGATCTATGAATGTAAGAAACATTACGATGCACAGTGGTGGCACTTACAAAAATACTTCTAAATGCTATATCGAACTGAAATTGTTAACAATGGGTCATAGTGGCCTAAAACACTTTATGTAAAATATTCCGCGTGGTTCCCATGAAACGAATCATCTTGAATTTAAGTATTGTACTGTTACCAAGACATTGTTCAACCAAATTTGCTGTACTCGTAATCCGGTACCAGGAGTTATTATTGCATTGTAAGCATCCCCACGAAAAATTGTCAGTATTGGTCCATGATTTGGTTTACTCACCTATGATTTATATATCGATTTATTTGGGTAGATGTCAACCAAATATTCTAAGCGGCTATGTTCTTATAATGATCTTAGGCTTTAGAAAACCATCTTATAAAGAAATGTCTTATCCGTCCACTTTTGACCACAGCCTCCATATAGGGTTACCATCCTTTTCCTAGTACTTTATAAGATTTAACCACATTTGTCTGCAGAATTACTTGTAATAATGTATTTTTGGTTCTCAATGCGGGAAAAATCTCCACTCTTAAGCGTGGACCAACATTAGGGTGTCCCAAAAATAAAATAAGTTATTTGTTAAAGTGAAATCTTTTTTCTAGAGTTTTCATTACAGTACTAAGTTACCATGACCATAGAAATCGCTAATAGTACAAAAAAACAAAAAACATTTGATTGAAACCAAATTTAAGAAAGGATAATAAAATTACTTAAAAATATTCCAAAAAATATAAATTAAGCAACTAAAAAAGGGTGTTAAACTTTTGGTCATAACTGCCAAAACCGCAAATTTCCGAAAAAAGTCTATACAGTTTTGAAATCTACAGGCGCTAGGCTTCAATTGGGTGCTAGTGGTCATTTGTGCGAATTTGTGGAAAGTAACTTAAACTTTAAGGAAATCCATACATCTATATTAATTTTTTTTCATTTTGACCGATATTATAACCAAAATATATGGCAACCCTTGCAATATAGAGGAATTTTTTATAACTAGAAGAATGAAGCTAAGGCAATTTACTAAATGATTCAACTTAAGTTAAGGCATTAAAAATAGTCCTTTGTTTCATAAATTCGCTTAAAATATAACAATTTTTTCTCATTTTTAAATAAAATTTTTTCTTCAAAATTAGTCATGCTTGTGCGGCTTTTTCTCCTTAAGAATCGCGAAAAATGGAAAAAATAAAACAATTTGGAATGTTTTAAAGCGATTTGCATCTTTAAAGTTTTAAAATGACGACATGAATTTTTTAATTTTTGTCGTTGGGCGCATCCACTGTGCAATGTGACCACATGGAAAAATCTAACCTTTGGGGGGAGCGTACCCAATTTTCAATATTTAACAAATTTTGAACCAAATATTACGAGATTTGAAGTATGGACCAAATCGGTTGATTCGTTCGTCAGTTACTGTGTGCTCCACCTAGCTAGAAAGATGTTCTAACCGGGCTAATTCGACTCCAAGTTGGCAGAAACGAATTCAGTCCAAAGATATCTGGAGTCTAAAACAAGGTTTATATACTACACGGTGTGCCTTAACGAAATGTTAATAGAAGGTGCTTACACCTGGGAAATTTTTGCAGAAACAAAAAAATCGCGGGAGGGATTTTCAAATAAATCGCGAAATCGCAAAAATGGTAAAACCTACGAAAAAACCTAAAGGTCATTCTTGTAGAGAATTTTCACAGCTACAACATTTTCTTTAGGCCCATTTACATATGATTCGTGGTTTCCAAGCAAAATCGTGAAAACCTAAAGAACACCTAAAAATGTGAAATTTTTTTTTCTTTTTTTTCTTATCAATGAACATTGCTGTTTCAGAATCCGCGAAATCTTCCCGTGTGTAAGCGGTTTTCATCAAAATTTAGTTAAGGCGCACTGAGGTTTTACCGTTTTTGAGATATAGAAGTTCAAATTGAGACAATGCGCTGACTGTATCGCCTCCTTATAAAACAATATCATGAGGCGATACAGTCAGCGCATTGTCTCAATTTGAACTTCTATATCTCAAAAACGGTAAAACCTACGAAAATATCATAAAGACCAATCTTGTGGAAATCTTTCACAGCTACAACATTTTTTTAGGCCCATTTTCATAGGACTCGCGGTTTCCAAGCAAAAGCGTAAAAACCTAAAGAACCCCTAAAAATGTGGACTTAAATCGCGATTTATTTGACAATCCCTCCGGCGATTCTTTTTGTTTCTTGAGCATTGTAGTTTCAGAATCTGCAAAAACTTCCCAGGTGTAAGCACCTTCCATTTAAAAATAGTTAAGGCGCACCGTGACTATATTTAGCAGAAAGGCTGGCTGATGATATATATAAAGGCGAAAGTATTTCAAAGTTCTTTATACAGAATAACAAAGGTCTGCTTCAGAACGGAACACGGACAAAAATGAATCATTTATAATAAATATTCTCAAATGGCGTTAATGACATCTCCCAGCCTAGTTAACAAAAACGTTTATCCGTCGCATTAATCTACCTGGGAGTCAAGTGACGTTAATTGCATTCACAATGCAGAAAAAACCACTAGATTGCGAAGGTTCATTGAACTGCAATCAAAAGGGAATTAACATATAAAAAAGGACACTGAACAAACAATATGGATAATAAAAAAACAACAAATGCACTCAGCAACAAACAAACAAATAGAAGCCGATTATGTCTGTGCATAATAAAAGCGCATTATCCCAGACAGATGAATCACTTAAATCACCATTCCATGGCCCTACGGCTACAACTAACACACACATACACACACTCAACCAGAACCAGGCCCATTCGACGGAGCACTAAGCCATAAACAATCTGTTGGTGATTTTAAGTGGATTTTTTTCTCTATCTCTTGTTCGAAACATGGAAAATGGATTCTTTAAAATGCAACTGTCATTTAATACCTGTGGGGATTTTGTGGATAACTGCACCGCATGCATTGTGGGCTACGGCATGATGGCGTATGATTTATGAATGATGACAATGATAACAGCAAGAGAATATCAATCATACGTCATGCTGTCAAAGGACAAAAAATGAAATAGAAAAAGGTTTGCATGAATGCGAATGTGTGTGTGAGTGTGTAGGTTTGTGGTTTATTTTGCAATAGATTTGATTTATTTAAAATATAAAGTTGAAAAGAGAAGAAAACACTCGTAGCGATGAAAAACCAGTTGCTCTCAATATGCAATTTGTTTGAAATATGAAAATAATTGAATTTGTAAAACACAAACTGGCCTTATTCAGATCGACTTTCATTGAATGTGTTTCGATAGATAGTTCGATTAGGATTTTGATATTAAATTTAGTTTTTTGTTAAAAAAATTATTTTACCGCAGAAACAAAAAGAAAAGGAAAATAGAAATTTGGTCCAGTTTCAAATGTGTTTGAATATGAGAAATCCTACCGATATTTTATCAAATTTGTAATAATTGCCCATATAAAACCTAATATTAATTAATTGATTTCAAGTTTAAACAACTGTCAATTTAATAAACTTATTAAAATAACTGTCATTGTATTTAATAAAGAAAATATGGTGATTAATGACAGCTATTACATTACATACATACATATTACTGCCTAACACACCAAAAGGGACAAGCGAATAATAACAAGACCAACATTTGTCAACAAAATAATTCGATTGCCAACATTTCGCCACTTACCCATACATTAACTCCGCTTGATATAATTGTGTATGTCTATGAGGGAGATAATGGATTTTTTGTTAAAGGGAAATTAAATGTTAACAGTTCAGTGAACTTAATGGGAAATAATATTTAAATATTTTTATTGTTGATTGAACTTACCCACACAGAAACATAGACTCACTCATACATATGCACAGCAGTTACAAATGGAAAAATTCTACCAGACACAACAATTATTGTTATTTTTATTATTATTTTCATTAAAATATTTGTTTCTATTATTGTCAGTTGTTGTTGGTATTGGCGTAGAACGGCTGCTGAAATAAATGTTAAGTGGTTTTGTTTGTTTTTAATGTAAGGCTCGTTGATACGCTACATGTCGTTATGTTGAAAGAATTGTGACAAAAGTTGGAATAACGCCATTTTAAGGTTTTTTTTATATCCTCAGCATTTATGCTAACGAGGGTACATATATGGTAAAAAAAATGTTTTACAATCGATGAATCCGAGTTTCACCCATTCAGAGTTTGCGAACTGTTAGCATATTCTATATATTATGACTGAAATTCTTTAAAATGAAGTGTTTTAGGAGGGATCCTATAGTGTCGACCATTAAAATTAATTTACGTGGAAGCTGTGTTGGCATCAATGTAGAAAATAGGTAAAATTGGGTTGAAGCCAACAAGATTTTTTAAGTTCTCTTCCGATTTCTGGCTTAACCATACATTTTATAGACCTATGCCCAAAGAAAGAATTACAGAATACTTCATGGGCAACATAATGCTAGTGTGTGATTTGTCGATATATCCACTGCATCCAACTAAAATTGATGCTGACATTTTAAAGCCGGAATTTCGGGTTTTTTTGAATTTCTTTAATAATCCGGACGCGCAACAAGATAATATTCCAAACTCATAACACGATTATAGAACTCGTGATTTTACGTCGTCTATTGTATATCTCATGAGTGTGCCCCTTACAGTATCCTATCAATTGGAGTCTAAAGGCAAAGTAATATGGGTATCTTACGCAAAATAGAATGTGAAGGCATATCCGCGGTTCTTCAAGAATGTTTTTGAAATATGTGTATATTGACGTATTTTTGTGGGTGCTACTGAAACCGGATGCGCGTCAAAATCATATGCACATTGCACGACTTTTATCCACTTTAAGATTTTGAGCATTGTGTGAAGCAACTGGCGGTGCACTCTGGCCGCTGAGTGAAAAATTGAAATATGCATAAATATTGAAAGAGATTGATTCGCTGTATCCAAAAACGGATGCGCATCAACTGATTTTAACTAATTCGCGAATAAAAGGCTTTTTAATTTCCGCATTTTTTGAAAGATAGTAATTTCAATATCCGTTCAATATCCGTTCGAAAGTTATCGTGCGCTCCAGCCACTACGCATGCTACCATAGGGGTTGTTTACAGCTTTCGGGGTTTATCCCGAAGTATGGACTTCCTCATGAAAAAAACTTGTATCGTCGTAATGGGGGCATCAAATACAAGTTGCTGCATCAAAAATCAAAGCGATTAGAGAGGAGGTCTTTTCCAAAAATTTGTGTGGGAGGAACCCGATGGAGTGGACAGATAAGGTCCATATTAGAACCTCATCTATGTCTAATCCTCGTAAGCATATATACTGAGGGTATAAAAAATAGTGGCGGTCTCTGAAAATTAAGGTTGTTATTAGGGTCTCCAGGTGCCAAACAACTGTCCGTATACCTAAAATTGCTACTACAATAAAGTAAGTAAGCTGTCATAAAACTAGAACTGAGCTTGATTACTGGCTTCTTATTAACCGGGGTCTATAAAATATTGCGCCCAGATTCAGATAGAAGCAGGGATTTGGAGTCGAGGTATTTTTGGCTCGACTCCGGCTCCGACTCCAGGCGAGTTTTTCACGACTCCGACTCCGGGTCGATTACGAGAGTGAATTCCTGTACCACTAAAAATGAATAAAATATGCACAAATTTTTAACTTTTGCCTATATTTTCGCCTATATAGGCTAATGTGTTAGTTTTTCCTTACATTTTCATTAGAAAGGGCATTCGTTCGAATACATTCCAACATATCAACATTGTTTCTGCCGAATCTTACATTAAAAAATAACAAAGTTAGAAAGTTTTTGTCGGTTTTCCTTGTATTGCACGATTATATTCTGGATTTCAAAATATGTGAAAATGAAGGGGCAATGCAAATCATAAGGACTACATGCAATAAAAATTATAAGCAATTCATGACCAAGTTTCAAACTGGATGTAAGCCAACATTTAAGAGTGTTTAGCCTTAAAAGGAGACCCCCAGTTGTAAAGCTCAATAAAAACCATTTTTCATGATTTTTTTCCGAGAAAACTACGAAACTTTTTGGCAGATTTTTTTCTTCATCTGAAAGAGAAAAATATTACGAAGTTTTGAGGCCGTATACGAAACCCTGTTTTATACCCTCCGCATTTATGCTAACGAGGGTATATACACTTTCATACGGGCAAAATGTGCCTCATCGAAATTATGGTTTTAGACCCCAAGTTTGTTTGGACGAAATGTGTTTCAGACAATTTGGAGTCGATTTAACAAGGTCCGTCTGTATGTCTGTCTGGCTGGCTGGTGCGTCAGGGGCAAGTCCATACTTCCGGAAAAAATAGCCTGAAAGTTGCAAAAAAAAAAACCCATAACACCATGTGTAGTGGTTGGTGCGCACGATGACTCTCGAACGGATCTGCCGATTCGATACAAAGTTTGGCCTTCGTAATATTTTGTCCAAGACTTAGATGAGGTTCGAATATAAACTCAATCGGTCCACTTCTTCGGGTACCTCCCACACAAAATTTCGGAAAGGTTCAGTTTAGAAACTGTTCTCGAATTGCTTTGATTTTTATTGTAACAACTTGTATTCACTGCCCTCTATACGACGGTACAAGTTTCATCAGGGGCAAGTCCATACTTCGGCGAAAAATAGCCTGAAAGTTGCAAAAAATAACCCATAAGACACCGTGTGTAGTGGTTGGAGCGCACGATAACTCTCTATCGGATCCGCCGATTCGATACAAAATTTGGCCTTCGTAATATTTTATCCAAACAAATATTAAGTTCGAAGATAATCCATATCGACCCACTCCTTCAGGTACCTCCTCTACAAAAGTTCAAGAATGTTCGGAACAAATGTGCGGACGATAACACTTTACGGGAGTGAATGATTTGGTCCATACTATACACATCCTAGTATATCTACCAGAAATATATCAGTTTCAAATATGGTTTATTCTTGTCCACTCCTCCAATAAGTTCACTTTAAGACCTGCACTCGAATCACTTTGGTTTTTGTTGAAGCAATTACGACGGTAAAAGTTTTTTCAGGGGCAAGTCCATTGTTTTTGAGAAAACAGCCCGAAAAGTGTAAAAAACCTAGTTCATATTTTTGTCATGATTTCATACGACCAAAATTCTAAAACCCCCTAAATACATACGTTTTTTGAGAAAGGAGTATATCAATTCGCACAGGCTGAGGGTATCTCTCTGTCGGAAAAGCCGACTGATACTTTTTTACTTGTTTGATTTGTCTCATCTATGAACATTGTAGTTTCAGAATCCGCAAACACTTCCCAGGTGTAAGCACCTTCCAATTAAAGTTGGTTCAAGAGCACCGTGTTTTTTTTCTGAAGCAAGTCCATACATCCTGAGAAAATAGAGCGAAAGCTGTAAAAAAAATCCTTACGACACCGTGTAGTGACTTGAGCGCATGATAACTCTCGAACGGATCAGCCGATTCGGTCCAAATTTTGTCCAAACTTAGTTGAAGTTTGAAGACGAGTACCCCCCAAAAGAAAGTTAAAAAATGAACGGAGCTACTGTCCAAACGTTGGATTTCCTAATATTTTGTTCAAATGTAATTTTACTTCAGAAATGGTCCATATCGGTCTTCACCTTAGTGTACCTAACCAACAAAGGTTCATTATTTTGGTTTAAGTGATGTTTAGGATCTGTTCGAAGAGCCTTTGGAAGCATTTTTCGTGGACAAGCCCATTCTTCCTGTCATAGTGGTCCAAAACCTCTAAGTTATACGGTGACCAAATGTAATGACAGGTGGGCACAATATCTATAGAAAGTAATGACTTCCAAAATAAGATCCACTTCCAAAATGGTCCATTCCTTCAAGTACATCCTCCGCAACATCAAACATATTTTTTGTCGGCAAGTTCTTACTTCCAAAAAGGGCCACAAAATATGCCTAGCCGGTATTAGATTCGATATTGTCAATAGATGAATGTTTCAATTCTTACAGGCTGTCGGCAAAGCCGACTGATACTTTTTTACTTATTTTTTTTTAATTGGGTTATTGATTCCCCCAAACCATAAATGCTGTAGTGGGCATGAGTCTACTAAAATGAAGAGTAGCATTTGGGGTTCCAGGTGGCAAGCAACTGTCCATTTGGCTTTAAACAAGGCAAACTCCAGAATCTTCAACACACATTATAAACTAAAATTGCCATATATTACTAAATCAAAGAGGATAAACTATAGCTGTTATAAAACTAGAACCACGTTATATACCCTGAGATAGAGGCATCCTTGGGAATTTCTTCCACAAACTAAAATTTCATATTACATGAACATCTGGCCGCAAAAGGAGTTTTCTCGTTAGATCCAGCAGTATTTGGCAATCGCTCAAAAAGGCTCTTGTCGATTGGTGTAAAGAAATTGTGAATAAATACGATAGCGAACTGGCCAAAAGTTGTTGTTATCACCGATGGTTAATTTCTATATGGGATTAGCTAGTAAACATATTGAAACTAAGGAAACCAACAAATTAGGTCAAAATATTGGAAGGTGTGGGCGTGGTGTCGACCAATCTTTCGCAATTTTGGAAAATACGTCATTTTTGCACATTTCTGAGGAAAGAAATAACTATTTTTAGAGTTTTGTCAACAAATCACTATAGCATTTACACGAAGTGAGCTATTTTATTTTTCCTCAGGTACTAAATTTTAGTGAAACTCCAAATTAGTGGACTAGATCTTTTTGGGAACAGCTTGGAACAAAGTTCCGCTTTCAAAGAATAATGTCGTAGCGTGTCCTCTTTCAGCTCATATATACTTTTGTACCCGTTCCGTCCGTTTAACACGTTTTTTTAATTTTTTTTGAAATTACTTGGGTAAAAATAAATAAAAATTTACATACCGTTGCCCATATCAATAACTTTTTTACACAAATGGAATTTTTTTTATATATGAGTTTTTATAGGAGTTATATGAGTTTTATAAAAACCCAAGGAAGATGTTTATACCCTATACCACAATGTGGAAAAGGGTATTATAAGTTTGTTTTGGTAAAAATTCATGTAACATCGCGAAATATTCGTCGGAGACCCCCCATATGTGGTATACCAATCTTCATATCTCGACGAGATAAAGCGATTTTGAGATGTGTGTCTGTCCGTCCGTCCGTCCGTCTGTCCATTATAAATTGTAAACACGCTCCAGGCCGCAATTATGGACCGATCGTCACGAAATTTTGTATGGAGGTCGGGTTCAGATCAGAATAGATCCCTATTCTTATTGGTGATGATCGTGAAATATTTAGTGGGTGAAATGGACCAAAAACATAATATTTATCCAATTTTCAAGCGGCTCTGTAGGTCTCAATAATAGTCCGATCAACGCGTAATTTTAAATAAGGTAAGAGTATATCACAAAGGAGAAGCTTACAATTTGAGATGGCAATCGGATCATATTTAGAGGGTTAAATGGACCAAAAATTTTGTGTGAAAATTTTTAATATACAGCTTATATCTTAATTCCTGGAAGTGACATTCCGGACAAGTAAGATATCCTTGAAAGTGGAACGCTTGACCTTTCAATTGATGCCTGTTATGTTGGCGTGCATGATCAGATAATAGAGTTACAGCCTAATATATTCCGTTATTTGTTTGTAGTGTAATAATAAACTCGCTAGAAGTCGCAATTATACATCAATAGTCACGAAATTTTGCACCGGGTAAGAGTATAGGTCGAAAAAAGATGCCTACAATTTTGAATGATGATCTGATATTCTTTAGCGGGTGAAATGGACCATTACTTTTGTATGAAAAATATAAAAATTTTATTTTTGGTCGATATTTTAATTCCTTGAGGACATATATGTTTCGCAAAGTAGCCTACATATGGAAAAAAACTACTGACCTTTCCTCTGATGTAAATTGCAATAAAGTGTTTGCTAGATAACGGGCCTACTGCATAATTTATAATGGGTTCTGTGTAGAGAACCACATTTTTATCCCATGTTACTTATTGTCTCTTCAAAAGTTTATGTAACACCACGAAATATTCGTCCTAGACCCCTTATTTGGTATGCCGAAATTAATATCTCGACGAGATAAAGCGATTTAGCGAAACAAGCTTAAGGCCGCAATTATGGACCGATTGTAACGAATTTTTTAAGGAGGTTGGGTTCGGGTCAGAATAGAAATAATTAGTTTTTGGTGATGATCGTGAAATGTTCAGGGGATGAAATGGACCAAAAACAAAATTTTAACCAATTTTGTAGCGGCTCTGTAGGTCAAAATAATAACCCGCAAATTTTTAAACAAAGTTTGAGTTTATGATGAAGAAGAAGCGTACAAACCAACGTGAAGATCAGATAATACTTAGCGGGTTAAATGGACTAAAACTTTTGTGTGAAATTGGTAAAAATTTCAATAACGTAGCGGTTAAACAACGGAAGTAGTAGTACTATGTACATAAGTGGGTTTCATTACATTTTAGTTTGTGTGAACTAAATTTTCCTTTCCTGCTACAAAAATGTCTTTGTCATGCTAGATAACTTTTTGGTTTTGGTCATAAGTATTATACATTACATCTCTGATATTTGATAATTAAATTTTCACAATCATTGAAAAGAAGTTCCGTGGAGAGCGATTGTCCAGGGATAGTGGTATAGGGTATAGACTTTTCTTACTTGTTTTTTTAATTGGGTTATTGATTTCCCGAATCCATAAATGCTGTACCAGGTATGAGACCCCTAAAATGAAGAGTAGCATCAGGGTCTCCAGGTGCCAAGCAACTGTCCATTGGGTCTTAAACAAGGCAAACTCCAGAAACTTCAACACACATTATAAACTAAAATTGCCACATATTACAAAATCAAAGGGGATAAACTATATCTGTCATAAAACCAGAAATGGGTTCTTGGCCTAACTGGAATCTTAACCTAACTGAGGGTCGTCAAAAAAGGCCGTTGTACCAGAAAAAGGTTAAGCCGTGCGTGAACGGATAATAAAGATCGCCATGATATATACCGTGAGATAGAGGCATATTTAGGAATTTCTTTCACCACCTAAAATGTCAGATTACAAGAACACCTGGCCGCAAAGGGATTTTTCTCGTTAGATCCAGCACTATTTGGCAATCGCTCAAAAAAGGCTCTTGTCGATTGGTGTAAAGAAATTGTGAATAAATACGATAGCTGACCAAAACCAATTTTTTGTCGTTACCGATTGTTAATTTCTACATGGGATTAGAGAGTACACATATGGAAACTAAGGAAACCAACAAATTAGGTCAAAATATTGGAAGGTGTGGGCGTGGCGTCGACCAATCTTTCGCAATTTTGGAAAATACGTAATTTTTGCAATTTCTGAGGAAAGAAATAGCTATTTTGTTAGGTATGTTGTATTGCTGTCTTTTTTTATTTTTCCTCAGGTATTAAATTTTAGTGAAACTCCAAATTAGTGGACTAGAACTTTTAGCGAACAGCTTGGAACAAAGTTCCGTTTTCACAGAATAATGCCGTAGTGTGTCCTCTTTCAGCCCATATATACCCGTTCCGTCCGTTTAACACTTTTTTTTAATTTTTTATACCCTCAGCATCTCATCGAAATAATGGTTTTAGACCCCAAGTATGTTTGGACGAAATGTGTTTTAGACAATTTGGAGTCGATTTAGCCATGTCCGTCCGTCTGTCCGTCCGTCTGTCTGTCTGTCCGTCCGTCTGTCCGTCTGGCAGGCTGGTGCGCACGATAACTCTCGAACGGATCAAACGATTCGGTCCAAAATTTGGCTTTCGTAATATTTTGTCCAAACTTAGTTTAAGTTCGGAGATGGGTTATATCGGTCCACTCCTTCCGGTACCTCCCCCACAAAACTTCGCAAATATTCGGAAAATTTGTGCGCACCATAACTCTTGAAGGGTTTAACCGATTTGGTCCCTACTTTGCACATCGTGAAATTTCTACTAGACTTAGATGAGGTTTCAATATGGACCCAGTCCGTCCACTCCTTCGGGTACCTTGTAGGAACTTCTATTCACTGTCCTCTATACGACAGCACAACTTTCATCAGAGGTAAGTTCATAATTCCTGAGAAAATAGTCTGAATGGTGCAAAAAATCCCTATGACACCGTATGTAATGGTTGGAGCGCAAGATAACTCTTCAACGGATCTGCCGACTCGGTCCAAAATTTGGCCTTCGTAATATTTTGTCCAAACTTAGTTTAAGTTCGAAGATAAACCATATCAGTCCACTCCTTCAGGTACCTCTCCCTAAGAGTTCAAAAACCTTCGAAAAATTGTGTGCATGATAACTCTTGATCGTAGTGACCGATTTGGTCCATACTTTACACATTCCAATATATCTACCAAATATATATCACGTTCGAATATGGACTGTATTTGTCCATTGCTTCGGGTACCTCCCACACAAAATTTTGGATAAGTTCATATTAAGAACTGCTCTGGAATCACTTTGATTTTTGTTGAAGCAACTTTCATTCGCTGCCTCAATTACGACGGTAAAAGTTTTTTCAGGGGCAAGTCCATACTTCTTGAGAAAACAGTCCGAAAGGTGTAAAAACCCTCTATGGCTCCACCTAGTGGCTGGAGAGCACGACAACTCTCGAACCAAATACTGAGTTGATCCACACTTTTCATATCGTAATATTTCTTCGAATATTAGATGAAATTCGAAGGTGATGCCTTTAGATCCACTCCTTCCGGTACCTCCCTACAAAAATTCGAAAATATTAGTTAAAATAGTACGCGTGAAATCTCATAAACAGAGTAACCCGGTTAAGAGTCTGTGCGAGGATCCCTTGAAAAGTTTTACCTAGTGGTCCTGTTTACAGCGATATCAAGTTTTTCGTAGGCAAGTACATGCTTCCTGATATAATGGTCCAAAAGCTGTGAATTATATGGTGACCGATATCATTTGAGGGGAATGGCCAAAATAAGACCCACTTTCAAAATGGAATATGTCGGTCCATTCTTTTCGATACCTTCCCCGCAAAACTTTTTGAGATTCTATCCAAATCCATATTTTTGTGGGTAAATACGCCCATAATTTTCAAAACCCTTTTTGGGGAAAAAGGTGTTTCAATTCACACAGGCTGAGTGTATACCTCTGTCGGCAAAGCCGACTGATCCTTTTTTTACTTGTTTGAAATAACTTGGATAAAAATTTGTGTTTTTCCATATCGTTACCCATATCAATAATAGCTTTTTTACACAAATGGAAATTTTTTAATATATGAATTTTTATAACAGTTATATGAGTTTTATAGAAGCCCAAGGAGGATTTCTTTTTATTTTGGGAAAAAAAAATTAAAAATTTTTTTTCCCCATAGCTGAAGGATTGGACCGATAGACCAAACAATTTTGAACTTTTGTGGGGGTGTTATTGGAAAGTGTAGACCGATGCTGCCCACCTTCAAAAGTAAACCAAGTTTGGACCAAATATTACGAAGGACGAATTTTGGACCTAATCGGCTGATCCGTTCGAAAGTTATCGTGCGCTCCAACCACTACACATGCTACCATAGGGGTTGTTTACAGGTTTCGGAGTTTCTCCGGAAGTATGGACTTCCCCCTGAAAAAAATTGTATCGTCGTAATGGGGGAATCAAATACAATTTGCTGCATCAAAAATCAAAGCGATTCGAGGGGATGTCTTTTCCAAAAATTTGTGTGGGAGAAACCCGAAGGAGTCGACCGATAAAGTCCATCTATGTCTACTCTTTGTTAGCATAAATGCTGAGGGTATAAAAAATAATAGCGTTCCCTGAAAATTAAGAATGCTATTAGGGTCTCCAGGTGCCAAACAACTGTCCGTATACCTAAAATTGCTACAACAATAAAATAGGTAAGCTGTCATAAAAGTAGAAATGAGTTTGATTGCTGGCTTCTTATTAACCGTAGTATATAAAATATTTCGTCCAGATTCAGCTAGAAGGATGAAAAAGATTTATATTTGATGCCCTCCATAATAATTTGTATTAATTTCAGTGATTTCGGTTAAATAATATGGCGGTAACGTTTTGTAAGGTCGATATCAAAATGTGGTCCTGTACCGGAAAATTTATCTACTAAACGTCAAACCTTTCGTAGGGATAATGAGGCTGGGTGCAGTATAGTCCATTTGCAATACCAAACAATATAGTTACAAAATTATTTCATTCTGTTTTAAATACTGCGAGTTCTTTCTTAATTTCAAAAAACAGAAGGATGAACGGATCGTCAGATGGTTAGAACGACTTAGTTATATCAACTTAGTATCTTATGCTAATTATGAATGCATACTTTTTTATAATTTCCGACGAAAACAATAAAAAGAGTCATGGAAGTAATGGTTTGAAACCCAACATATGCTTGGCTGCAATCCGTTTCAAACAGTTTGAAATGGATTTTCCCTTGTCCCTGGTATTATTTTATCCAAACTTAGATCTAGTTCGATATCAGGCCATATCGGCCAATTCCAGTACTTCCCATACAAAAATTCCAAATATTTCCAAATGGTACACATGATAATTCTGAAACGGATAACAGATTTGCTTTAAAATTTGTTGCTCGTAATATTTCTTCCAGACATAGATAGGGTTCGAATATATACTACATATATCGATCCACTTCTTCTGATACCTCCCACGTAACATTTAAATATTTTTTCGGACGAAAATCTACGTTTTACATAAATAATCCCCCTTTCATATTTTGCGTGTTCTCTGAAATATTTGTTACAAAATAAACGATGGTACACAGATGATACTCTAATAATTTTCCTTCATTCTGTAGAAGCAGTTGCAATATAATAAGTAAGAAGGGCTGTAAGTTCGGCCGGGCCGAACTTTTTATACCCTACACCACGAACCAACTTAAATGGTGGCTACGCTTATATGGGGGCTATACCAAAACGTAAATCTATACTGTCTGATATTTTGCACAAGATTAAATTTCAATTATTCCGTTTGGATAATGTGGAGAAAACGTTCAAAACACCGAACACCGTTCAATGTGGGCTATATGAAGGCATGGGTCTATACCGGCAAATTTCTGGTGGAAAGTTTTATGCGACCATCGAAGACTTAATACCGAATTTAAACCATTACGGTGTGATTTTTGGCACAAAATCTTCCATTCTATGGGGGCTATATGAAGATGAGGACCTATACCGAAAAATTTCAGGTGGAAAGTTTTATACCACCAACGAAGACTAAGTACCAAATTTCAGCCATTTTCCGTGGGATAGTAAGGCCACAACCTTCAAAATATCGGAAATCGGGAGGTACTGTTCTATGGCGGCTATATGGAAGCGTGGACGAATTCCAGGTGGAAAGTTGTATACCTCCAATGAAGACCATATTCTAAATTTCAGATATTTTAGTGTGTTAATGAAACTAAAACCTTCAAAATATCGGTAGGTACCGTTCTATGGGGACTGAAGACGTGGACCAATACTAACAAATTGAATGTTGAAAATTTTGCGTCTCTAACAAAGGCTAAATACAAATTTCAGACATTTGGTGGGATATTGAGGACACAGCCTTCAATACACCAAAATCGGGAGGTATCTTTCTACGGCGGTTATAAGAAGACGTGGACCTATACCAGCAAATTTCATGTTGAAAGTTCTGTACCCTCAACAAAGACTAAATACCAAATTTCAGATATTTTGGTGTTATAACCAAACCGTCAAATAACGAAAATCGGGAGTTTCCGCTCAATGGGAACTACATCAAAATAGCTCATTTTCAACACCGAACATCGTAGGAGTAATAGAAACTTCTCTACCTAATTACAAAGCTATATGTTACAAATTTCGAGCTCTATCTGATCTAGAATATATATATACACTTTATAGGGTTTCCGACGAATATTTCGATATGTTACTAACGGAATGACATATAAAATTCGAACAGTCTGCCGCCTATTGCAATAGCTCTGATATTTGATATTCATTACCAACACATTTGGTATAGATTAAAACTTATATACTATGTCCAACAGAAGTTCAGGTATACGCCATGGAAGTAAAATTCCACAAATTGGAAATTGGCATACTTGAGCGTATTTTTCTATACCTCTAGTATTTTAATTTAAACCTCCGATTCTCTTCTTTAATTTGGTAACAGTTGTTGAAATGAGCCCTACCAAAGCTGGAATATTCGTCATTTCAATTCAAATAAAAAATGGATAAATGGATTTAGTACCAACTATTGACCACTTTGCTTACCTACATCATTACATCATTGTAAAGGTGATATTCTCTTTCTTCATTGACAGGATTTGCTTTTCGAATACCCCTACTAGAAGTGGAAATATTTGCATGAGAATGACAATATAAATTTTTTCTCCGCATAAGTTTTTGCCAATTCCGATCCCAGAATTCTATTCGACCAAAATCAATAGCCTCTCTGGAACCCCCATCAACCCCCAATATTTCGTGAAAACCCGATCACAACTGCAACCTCAGCTCGACGAGACATTAATTTCGGTATACAAGGGGAAGAGGAAAAGTTTCCGGCCTAGGCAACATTTGACTTTTTTTGGAAAGTTTGACAGTTTTTTTTTCTAAACGTACTCAGGACAGCTGGACGTACGATGATGTGTTGTGATGTTTACAGTAACTTGAAATAATCACTTTGGAAAAAAATAGAAACAAGTGAGAAAGGGCTATAGTCGAGACGGGACCGACTATGTGATACCCTACACCACAACATAAGCTTTTCACTCGTAAACATTTCTTTTAGGAAGATACTAAAGTTTTCACCTACCTGGCTTTTATGCCTTAAACGAAATGAACCAAAATAATTAAAATTTAATTTTATTTTTGACTACTGTCGACATCTACTTGGTGCTGATTGGAAGCTTTGCTGGTATTCTTATTAGCATTTTACATGTCTTTAATACACCAAATAGAAGTAGAGAGATTTGTCATCAAAGTAAAAACATATCTGAGGGACCGCTATCAACCGCAAAAATTTGATGATCTGGTCAAAATTCCGACCTATAGTGTGATTGGACAAAAAATGGAAAAAGGGATGCATTACCGATTATATCTCTGATGTTTGACCACCTACGACAACCTAATTTACATCGTTGTAAAAATAATATAAAAGCAAGGATGTTCGATTTGAAAAAAAACGTATTTTTCTCCAAATAAGTTTTTTGCCCATTCCGACCCCTAAATATCCGACCATCACCAAAATCAATAAGCTTGTTCACCTCTGGGAGACCCCCAACACCCAAATTTTGGTGACGATCCGATCAAAATTACGACCTGTAACACGATTACAAAGCTAAGATGGCCAGACGGACGGACGGGGGGACGGACCCACATAGCCAGGTCGACTCAGCTCGTTGAGACATTAATTTTGGAATATATAAGTATAGGTCTACGACCATTATTTAGATGCGTTACAATTTTTTAGGCCAAAGCCAACTTATAATACCCTCCCATCAAAGTGGTGTAGGGTATAAAAATGGAATTTAGTTGTGAACATTTTCAGCCAATCATTTTTCACAAATTTCGACGTGAATAATCACCTCAAGAGTGCATCGATCAAATTAAATCTTTGTATGTCGATAAAGGACCATCCTATAATACTATGAACAACTGGTTTAATGGGTTCAATCGTGGCCGACACTCGCTAAAAATGAAGGTGGTAAGGGTCGTCCAAAAAACGGCCAGAAAAAATAAATACATGAATGACTTGTTATTGATAGATCATGAATACTAAGACAATAGGTCCATTGCGGTGTTTTGTAGCGTGAATGATGTCGGCAGAGATTTTATAAAATCTAATGCTATAACTGCATATTCTTCCTTGTGTAGTCCATTTGATTTTCTATAATTTTGCTGTGGTGATGCTGCTCATCAACAAAGCATTTTAGAATATTTCCAATTTTTTTCGACCAATGGCTACAGAGTTATCGCGTCTTAAAAAAAAGTCGAATTCTGTAAAAAACTTATGTGGATAAAAATACAACGTTTTTTTCCAAAGCGAATATTTCAGCTTCTATATAGGGTATACCAAAAGCAAAACCTGACAATGAAAGTAGAAAATTTCACCTTTCTAATGATGTAAAGTAGGTTGTCGTAGGTGATCAAGCAACGAAGATATCACAATAGTCGCAAATAAAACCCAAATTTTAATTTTTGCGATTTTAATTATAATGACGAATATCACAGCTTTGGTTGGGGACTTTCCAAAAGCAAAGCCTGGCTATGAAAGTAGAAGATCCCATCTTTACAATGATGTAAACTAGGTCGGCGTAGATGACCAAATAACGGAGATATCGCAATAGTCGGTAATACATCCCATTTTTCCACTTTTTTGGAAATCACGCTACAGGTCTCAATTTTGATCGGATCGTCACGAAATTTTGAGGGTTAATGGGGGTCACACAGATGAAGAAGCCTATTGATCTTGGTGATGATCGGATAATATTTAGGGGTAGTAATGGGCAAAAAACTTATTTGGAGAAAAAGACAACGTTTTTTTCCTAAGCGAATATCTCAGCTTCAATATAGGGTATACCAAAAACAGAACCTGGCCATGAAAGTAGAAAATATCGCCTTTCTAATGATGTAAAGTGGGTTCTCGTAGGTGATCAAACAACGAATATATCGCAATAGCCGCTAATAGAACACAACTTTTTATTTTTGCGATTTTAATAATAATGACGAATATCACAGTTTCGGTTGGGGATCTTCCAAAAACAAAATCTGACTATGAAAGTAGAAAATCCCATCTTTACAGTGGTGCAAAGTAGGTTGGCGTAGGTGGCCACATAACGGAGATATCATAATAGTCGGCAATACATCCCATTTTTTCATTTTTTTTTTTGGAATCACGCTACAGGTCACAATTTTGATCGGATCGTCACGAAATTTTGGGGGCTAATGGGGATACTACAGAGACAGAAGCCTATTGATTTTGGTGATGGTCGGATAATACTCAGGGGTTGGAATGGGCAAAAAACTTATTTCGAGAAAAAGTCAACGTTTTATTTCAAAGCGAATATCTCCGCTTCTAAAACGGGTATATCAAAAGCAAAACCTGTTAATGAAAGTAGACAATATCACCTTTGCAACGATGTTACGTAGGTTGTCGTAGGTGATCAAACAACGAAGATATCGCAAAAGCCACATAGAAAACAACTTTTCATTTTTGCGATTTTAATAATAATGACGAATATCAAAGCTTTGGTTCGGGACCTTCCAAAAGCAAAGTCTGACGATGAAAGTTAAAAAATCCCATAATTACTATGATGTAAAGCAGGTTGGCGTAGGTATCCAAATAACGGAGATATCGCAATTTTAACTGGATCGTCACGAAATTTTAGGTGTTATTGGGGGTCCCACAGAGGAATTTTGATAATGGTCGGATATTATTCAGGGGTCGGAATGTGACAAAAAAAAACTTATTTGGAAAAAGGCCAACGAATATCTCTCTTCTGTAAGAAGTATATCGAAAGCAAAACCTGGCAAGGAAAGTAGAAAATATCACCTTAACAACGATGTGATGTAGGTTGTCATAGGTGATCAAACAACAGAGATATCGCAATAGTCGGTAATGCATCCCTTTTTCCATTTTTGTGCAATCACACTACGAAATTTTGATCGGATCCTCACGAAATTTTAGAGGTTGATGGGGGTCTAACAGAGAAAGAAGCCTATTGATGGTTGACATACATCCCACTTTTCCATTTTTATATGGGTTGTACTGTCGATGCACTTAAATGCGTTTTAAAAAAAGTGACATGTGTTAATGAAGACATTCAGAGCAAAGGCTCTAAGCTATCCCAATTTTAATATTTTGAATTTTATTAGTCAAAAGGTTATGAACAGATGCAGTGGTGTAGGGTATCACATAGTCGGCCCCGACCCGACTATAGCCTTGGCTCACTTGTTTATATTAAACTACGATCAATTAGAAACATTTTAACTCCTATTTGGGATTCAAATGACTAATATTTTTTTTTTAATTTTTTAAAATTTGTTATTACAACAATGATAAAGCAACAAAACTTACAAAAACAGATTTTTTCAAATTGGACCAATACTAAAGAAGTTATGGGTATTTCTTTGCATATAGTTTTTACAGAATTCCACTTTTTCAAGGCGCGATATCTCTGGAACCGTTGATCGAAAAAAATCTAGAAATATACTGAAATGTTTTGTGATGAGAAGCATCACCACAGCAAAAGTAAAGGAAATCAAAAGCCTCATTTTAAAAAAGTGTCCGATTTCACTCAGAAATCCCCATATGTAATTTTATTGCGATCGGTTAACGTTAACCTGTGCCAACCTAGCGATCTTTGTTTCCAAGGTAATTCGTATGAAAACAGGTAAAAAAGTTTTAGTCGGCTTTGTCGACAGAAATATACTCTCAGCCTATGCGAATTGAAACTTTCATCTACGGACAGATCGAATGTATTTAGGATCTTTTTTGTAGCTCTTTTTTGACATTTGAACTTCCCGACAGAAATGTGGAGTAGGATTAAGGTTCAAAGGAATCAGTGAGTCATCGTATAACTTTTGGACCAATATGCCAGGAAACATAGACTTGTCCACGCAAAACATAATATGGCTGTAAACAGGATCACAACGAACAGCAACGGTATACATTTCCAAACTATCTTCGAACATACCTTAAATTACACTTAGACACAAATGTTGATCCTTTGTGGGGGAGGTACTCTAAGGAGAGGACCGATAGAAGTTAAACTAAATTTGGACGAAATAGTAGGAGATCCAAATATTTGGATCTAATTGGTTGTTCTGTTCAAGGCATATCTTGCATACGGTTTTATTGACATTTTTCAAATATTTAGGGAAAGTACCGGTATTGCCCATCTTCGAACTGAAACTAATTTTGGACCAAATATGGCGAAGGCCAATTTTTTATGTTACCCCTGTTTTATGTTACCTTTCATTTCCAAAAATACCAATGCTTCGTTATGAATAACATATGGTATTTTCAATGATTTTAAACATATTTAAGAATGTTGAAATGATTGGGTCTTATGGTTCGTAAGTTTTACATATATAGCGCATTTTACAAAATCGGGCGCAGGGCATAACCCGCACCTCCGAAACAAAATATATAGCCATCCCAGAACATCATCTGAAAATTACATAAAGATCATTTTAGTAGTTTTGGAGATATAACATATTTAAAAAAAGTGGTCGTGGTCGGGCCTTAAGACCACAAATAAGTGCCTGTGGTCGGAGTTCCATAAAATATATAGCCTATTTTAATAAGGGGATATGCAGCCTATTTTCACCAGGATTATCCCGGTACATTGTCTGAAACATTTATGAACATCGGCTCAGTAGTTTCAAAGATACAACATATTACAAAAGTGGTCATGGTCGGGTCTTTATACCCCAAAATGAGTACCTAGGGTCGTAGACATAATCATTATTGCCTCGCAAATTAATTTTTTTCGTCAATACGTTCGTCAGTTTTGCTAAAATAAACGGGTGTGTACTGAGACACACTTCACCTCTCACTTCACGCCTCAAGCATTTTGTTCACCCCATTTACGCTTATTTTTCGCGTAAATACGCTAATGAGTCTGGGCCCCAAACAATTCGCAAAAAATAGGAGTAAATGGGATGAACAAAATGCTTGAGGCGTGAAGTGAGAAGTGAAGTGTGTCTCAGAACATACCCGAAAGTTTAAAAGTTTTGGATATATAACATATTTAAAAAGTGGGCGTGCTAAAATATTGTTTTTTTTAAAAAAGTAGGGCATGGGGGTACAGCACCCCTTCCGAAATTTAAAAAATATATAGCCTATTTTCACCACGGGTGTTCCCTGTACAATCCCTGAAATTTTTCAAGAAAATCGGTTCAGCCGGTTTGACTTTAAACATACTAACATACACACATGGCCTTTTATATATAAGAATTAAAAAAGTGGGCGTGGTCGGGTCTTTGAGCCCCAAACCACACAACAACCATTATCTCGCAAATTTATTGTCTCACCTATACGTTCGTCAGTTTTGTTAAAATAGAGTTCTTAAAAAGTAGGGCATGAGGCAGGTACCCCGCCCCCTCCGAAATTCAGCAAAATATATACCCTATTTTCACCACGGGTCCTCCCCGTAGATTATCTGAAAATTTCAGGAAAATCGGTTAAGCAATTTTTAATATATAAGTTATTTAAAAAAAGTGGACGTGGTCGGGTCTTTAGGCTCCAAATCAGTACCTAGGATTAGAGACACAACAACCATTGTCTCGCAAATTAATTTTCTCTCCGATACGTTAGTCAATTTTGCTAAAATGGCGTTTTTAAAAAACCGGGCACAGGCAAGGTACCCCGCTCCCTCCGAAATGCGAAAAAATATATAGCCTATTTTCACCCCCGGCGTTCCCTGTACATTCTCTGAAATTTTCAAGAAAATAGGTTAAGCTGTTTTTGAGTCTATACGGAACATACAAAGTTTGTATGTATTACAAAGATACTAACATACACACATTCTCTTTTATATATAAGACTAGCTGAACCCGGTGCGCTTTGCTACCCCGATTTAGATAAAATGTAATGGAATGTTTTTTTAATATTTTAACGTATAAATACAGGAGATATGAAAGCATTCTCTACCCATTTTGTCCAAAATTAATTTAAGTTCGAAGATGGGTCATATCCCTACACTCCTTCTGGTACCGGATAAAGTGAAGTTTAAGAGCACCTCACGGATCGTTTTGAATTTTTTTCAGTAAGTTCTTTTGTGGCTCGCTTTACGACGGTACAATTTTTTGCCGGAGTAAGTCAATAATTCTTAAGATATTGGCCTAAAAGCTCTAAGAAACCCTGACGGCACCAATGGCAAATCCGCAAGATAATCCTCGCAGGGAGTTTTTGATTGATGCAGGCTTTGCACATCGTATTATTTCATCCAGTCCATTATGGGGTTGAAATATAGACTATATCGGTCCACTCCCTCTGGTACCTCCCACACAAAATTCGGATAAAGTGAAGTTTAGGAGATCCTCTCGTATCGTTTTGACTCTTTTTCAGTAGATTGTTGGAGCTGCCTCATTTACAATGGTACATTTTGTTCCGAAGTAAGTCAATACTTCCTAAGACAATGGCCCAAAAGCTTCAAAATCCTGTCGGATATTGTGCAAGATAACTCTAAAACTTTTTCAAAAATTTCTTTCAAACTTATTTTAACATAATTTAATATTTTGAGTCCTTTATGAGGAAGTTTGGTTGCCAAAAATGTTTGGTATATGTCAATGATTTGGTATAAGCCCACGTTACGGTACCTACAGATTTGAAAGCAAACTCGTGATATAAAATCAATATATTTTATATACGGCATAATTATTGTGTTTGGTTTGGTTTTGTTGTTTTTTTCTTGGTCAGTGGCTGAAGGTATTTCTCCGTCAGCACAGCTGACTGACTTGTTTCTACTCAAATAATGATTTAGTTATATCATATTAAAACATTATTCTTAAGAAGTTTCTCAAAGATATAATATTTAAAGCTGTAGCCTTGGTCCTTCACAACTATAAGTACTTGTATATACAATAATGACTTCTAAGTATCTTCAAAATTTCATTGAAATTAGGCATACGTAACAAAAACATGAAAATATATATGGGAGCTATATTCCGATTTGAACAGATCTCGATATCATTTTGCACATTTATTTTTACACCAAATCCCGTCTCACATTCCAAATTGCAATGAAATTGAACATACATAACGTGTTTGGTGGGAGCTATATCCATATCTGAACCGATTTGAATATAATTTGGTAAATTTATTTCTACATCAAATTCCGTCACACATACAAAAATTGGAGATTGTATCTGTAATATTTCTAAAGATAATTGCATACAAATTCTAAATTTTTTGGAGGTACCTCCGGTTTTGATGCTATATCTCCAGATCAACGCGAAATTTCAAAAAATGATATAGCCAATTTTCATTCCAGGCCATGTAGCAATGTACCCTAAAAATTCCAGTAAGATCTGTTCGGCGGTTTTCGAGTCTATAAGCCACCAACAAACAAACGTACAAACAAATTTCAATTTTATGTATATATATGTAGAAGAAGAAGACAACTTTGTTCCATATATCAAATCAATAGAAAGTGGTTTGTGCGTGACCTTTTTCAATATTTAAATGGAATACAAATTATTTTAGTTATTAATTCTTACTATTTGTATGTAAGTCAAGTTTAGTTATTAATTGGAAAAAGGTCATTCATTCGTGCAACAGGAAATATTTTTTTGAGAAAAAAACTTTTTTTTTTCATTTTATAGTTTTATTTTCAAAAAATATTTTTTCAAAGTGGTTTGTACGCGATTTTTTTTTAATAATTAAATGGAATGAGTGTTATTTTTGGCATTAATAGGCAAATGTTCATTCATTCTCGCTTCAGGAAATCATTTTTAAAAAAAGTCAAAGAAGTCATAACCCTAATATATTTACTTTGTGGCAATATTGCCACAACTAATAAAACCATTAAAATAGCTTTACGTAACGCTACACAAAATGTTTAACTTTCATGATTTTTTTTTTTGAAATAATTATTCCATTTTAGTTAAGAAGATTTTATGGTGGTTGGTATAAAAAGTTCGGCCTGGCCGAACTTAACTGCTTTTTACTTGTTTTTAAATCAAATATTATATTGCTTAGTGACTTCTTTAAAAACCGCATAAGGTATTACAGATTCGGCTTTAAAGTTTGTATTTATAATATTTTAATTTTTTCCAATCAACAACATTAAAGCCAACAAAATATCATACGAAGTGCAAAAAAATAAACTTGGCACTATCAACATTTTTCCAACTCAACCAATCAAGCCAACTAAATGCTCCGCCACCCCAACAAAGCTTTGCCTTGAAATCGTAGAGTTTTTCAATTTAAATAAATTACATAAATATTTTGTTTGCAGGAATGCACCTGTTTATAGGCATGCACCTGTGTAGATATGCATGTATGTGTGTGTGTGCCTGACGAATCAAATGTGGAAACTGTAAATACCCTTCTCAATTCCTATTAAAGTCAAAGCAGTTAACGGAAGAGGCGTTGAAATGGAAAAATCACTTTGAATATTGAAATAACTGGAATTTTTATTTGACAGTTGTGTGTGTTTGTGAGAGAATGAATGTATGTGGGTGTTTTTTCATATTCAACAACATTGATGACTATGACATTAATGTCGTTGCTGGCAGATGTGTGACGACATTTTAAATGATGTGATTATTTCTGTAGCGATATTTTTATTTTTACCAATGTGAAAATTTTCTTCATTAATGTTGTCATCAAAAGCTTCGACAATAGTGTTGGATTTATCCAAGGAGATCTGGAGGAATATTTTCAGTTGGTTTGGATAGCCAACTAAGATGATTGGATAGCCAACTATCCTATTTAGGATACCCGTTCGAAGTCACATAAGCGAGTAGAGCTACATATGGTCTGTATTCGTAGCAAACACGGAAAATGTCATTTAGACTGAGCCAAAAAAAAAAAAAACTATTTTTGATTCGTTTTTAGCCACAACAATGAACTGGTATTTTTTCAAAGATTGGAAACTAATTGCGGCATGTGGATCGATTTTCTGAAAATTCGTGTTGGCTCACATACAAAGTACTATGGAAAAAATTCGGTCAGGGGGCACGAGTTATCGTTAACTGATCGTCATACATTTTTGTAGAAATAGTTTTAATGAACTGGTAACATTTTTTCATCATTCGTTTTCGTGAAAATTCACTTTTGGCCCCATACAAATTACTGTGGAAATAAAGATCTTTAGGTGGGCACGGGTTAACGTTAATTGATCGCCATAAAATTTCTTATATAATGTTTTTGGATCAAATAAAACAAATTTACTGCTTAGGAGTTCAAACATGTAAAAAAACATAAAACTTTTGCCGATTGTTTTATACCCTCCACCATAAAATAATGTGAACTAAAATGGAATAAATAATTTCCTGTTAGGTGCAAAAATTGTTCGACCACCGATACCCCAAATGCCACAATTAGGTTCCAAAATATATCAAAAAATTTCTTCAATCTGTTGGTACCTTCATATGGGGATTAATAGAAAATGGACCTATATGGACGATTTTTAGCGAAGGAGTTTCGGGCCTCTGATAACTTCAAATGTCAAACTACAGCTAGATCGGCTGAAAATTGTTTCTAAAATCCCCAAAAAAGGGGGAGGGGTACATTAATATGGGGGCTATGCCAAAACATGGACCTATGTTTACGATTTTTGTGGAGAAGTGACGGCTGAAAACCTCTAGGGTCATATACAGCTAGTTTGGTTAAAATTGTTGCTAAAAATCCTCAAAATACCGAAAATTTATATGAAGGCTATATAAAAACATAGATTTTTGTTAGCGATTTTTGGTGCATAAGTGACCGCTGAAAACCTCTAGTGTCAAATTATGGGTAGTTCGATTAAAAATTGTAGCAAAATACCTGAAAATAACGAAAATCGGGAGTTTCGTTATATGTGGGATATACCAAATTGTGGACCTATGTTAACGTTTTTTGGTGGAGAAGTTTCGTGACCACTAAAAACCTCAAGTGTCAAATTGCAACTAAAAATTTTAGCTAAATACCTGAAAATACCGAAAAATCGGGGTGTACCGTTATATGGGGGCTATTCCCAAACATGGACCTATATTGACGATTTTTGGTGGAGAAATTAGGGAACACAGAAAACCTCAAATATCAACTTACAGCTAAAATATATGGGGGTTCTACTAAAACATCTTGGTAATTACATCTTTGTGTTTATTTCAGCTTGAGTCCATATATTGTTGTATTCAAGTATTTGAATAACAACAAAATGTTGGTTGGTAATTTTTAGTGAGGAAATTGTTTGGTCATTGGTAACATCAAATGCCAAACTTCAGCTATTACGGTCAGAAAATGTAGCTAAAAGCCTCAAAATACTTTAAATCGGCAGGTACCGTTATATGGGGGCTATACCAAAACGTGGACACCTTCTTTTGCAATTTTTAGTGGAGAAGTTTTTTGGCCATTCAAAACCTCAAATGTCAAATTTCAGCTAATTCGGTCAAAATATGTAGCTAAAAGTGGAGTTGTGTCGTTCATGAACGAACCGGTTCAAAGGAACGATTCCGTGAAAAGAACGAACGGATCCGTATCCAGCTCATTCTTTTATATCGTTCATTTAGATCCCCGATGGACGAGTCATTGCTGCTTACAAAACAAAACCACCACCATTAGCTTTGCATACACACAAGCACACAAGCAAGCAAAAAAACAAATGCATTGGTTTTGCAGTCAAACTCTAACGCCCTAACAAACGCTGCGTTAGCGCAAGCAGCACAAATTTCCACACAAAACAATGATTCAGAGAGCTACTCTCGCTCAGTAACAGCACATCTCGGTCATATCTTTCTTTTGCATCAAGAAAGATTCGGTGAAAAGAACGACGGAGTCATATGCAGCAGAGAACGAACGACTTCAAAAGAAAATAACACAATCAAATGTATTATTGAACGAAAAAGAGTGAACGAACGAACTAAACGACCCCGATCTTTTTGGTGAACGGAATGAAAAAGATCGATCCGCTCAATGAACGAGATTGCCCAACACTAGCTAAAAGCGTCAATATACTTTAAATCGGGATATACCGTTATATGGGGCCTATACCAAAAAGTGGACCTATCTCACCCATTTTCGGTGCAGAAGTTTTTTGGCCTCTTGAAACTCCAGGTGCCAAACTGGAGCCAATTTAGGCGGAAAATGTAGCTAAAATCCTCAAAATATCTTAAATCGGGAGGTGCCGTTATATGAGGGCTATATCAAAACGTGGACCTATTGTTAAAATTTTTATTGGAGAAATTTCTTGGTCAGTGTCAACTTTCAGCTAATGCGGTCAAAAAATTTAGCTAAATCCTCAAAATACCTTAAATCGGGTGGTACCGTTATATAGGTGCTATACCAAAACGTAGACCTATGTAGCCCATCTTCGAACTTGATCTGCCTATTGAAAAATGACACTCGGCTGCAAAGATTTAGCTTTCTATTTCAATTATTGCGGACGCTAGAGTGATTACACCAGACGAACGGACAGATCGGCATGGCTAGATCGTCTTAGAATTTTATCCTGGTCGCAAATGAGTAGTTCGATATGTTACAAACAGAAAATCAAACTTGAAATATCCCCCCATACTATGGTGGAGGGCATGGTAGAACAAACAAGGTAAAGTTAATACTACAACAAATACAACTCAACAACAATCACATAGAAAATTGTTTTTGTTTGTAATGTTAGTGTCACCGGTATATGTAAACAAGAAAAAGAAATGCCTATAAACTATTCGAATTTAAAAACTAATATTTTTTCACGTTTCAATAAATATTTTCAAAAACATCAATGAAAATTATTGATGACAAATATTGATGATCAAAATCTTCTGACACAGAAGAACAAATAAAATAAAGGTGGAAAAAAGCTGCCTTAGTATTTGTAATAAAGCATTGAAAAATAGGGTTACCAGCCAAGTCGGACTACAGGAAAGGTTTGGAATTAAAATGACTAACATTAAAATAAAATAAATAATTCGAATATATAAATTTCGAATGATTTGTGATATAAATGCTAGTCTCCAAGCTTAGCCTTCGTCCACCCACTAAAAAAAACACCACTCAATATGCCTGATGATCGGTCTAACCACCCGTGAAACGTAGCATAGTGGTTGAATGTGTGGGACTTCTGTGGATTCATAATTTTTCAATGTACCTGTTTATTCAAGGGGCTGGTAATTTTATGATTTATTATTTCTTATCTTTGTTTTCCAATTAGTTTTTGTCCACTTTACCACCTTTGTTGAGTAAAACAATGCCCATTTTAGTTCAAATTCAATGGTTTTATTTTTATGCTTTTTCTCTTTTTAAAGTACACTTTGTTTTTTCAATGTTTTAATTTTGGAAATTAACAATGTTTATATTTGTAAACTGTTTTAATTCATTTATTAAGTTTACTTTCATTTATTTTAATTTTAATTTTTTCACATTAATGATGTTAAAGTTTAAGCGACTTCACTTGTTGTTTTCTTATTTCACGTTTATGACCTCTTCGTTTGTTTGCTTGTTTGTCAACGATCTGCAAAGACTAAACTGAAACATTCTTTTCTAATGTTTTATTTCAAGGGCACAAAAAAGGGAATGAGAAAGGCATAACAACAACAATGCAACATACTGGTTATAGGCAACGGTATGGGCATATGTGTTGTTGTTGTTAATGAGATAATTCGCACAAACGAAGAGAAGTCATAAAACAAGTGGAAGTCGAATATGAATTTAGAACAAAAAGAAGAATTCTAAAGTAGGTCAAATGCATAGATCAGCTGTTTGCCAATATTACAATACGTTTACATATAGATTTAAATATATGAATTAATACAAAAAAAGTTATAAATATGGTTCAACATTGGATGATCGTTGAACAGTACCTATTAGGTATAAATAGCTCAACTCGAAAGAGAATTAATTCAAATATCACTCTAAAAAAAAATGACCTTCGCCTTAATAATAAGGCAAAACAAAAAAAAATAATGATATCAGCATGAGCCAGGCTGGGATTCGAACCTGGGACCCCAACAACCAAGTGACACGGTTGCAGGCGTCTTAGCGTTCTAAGCCACCATCAACTTGTCAAAGATTACGATGACAAATATTGATGATCAAAATCTTCTGATACAGAAGAACAAATAAAATAAAGGTGGAAAAAAGCTGCCTTAGTATTTGTAATAAAGCATTGAAAAATAGGGTTACCAGCCAAGTCGGACTATAGGAAAGGTTTGGAATTAATATGACTAACATTAAAATAAAATAAATAATTCGAATATACAAATTTCGAATGATTTGTGATATAAATGCTAGTCTCCAAGCTTAGCCTTCGTCCACCCACTAAAAAAAACACCATTCAATATACCTGATGATCGGTCTAACCACCCGTGAAACGTAGCATAGTGGTTGAATGTGTGGGACTTCGGTGGATTCCTAATTTTTCAATGTACCTATTAGGTCTAAATAGCTCAACTCGAAAGAGAATTAATTCAAATATCACTCTAAAAACAAGTAAAAAAGTATCAGTCGGCTTTGCCGACAGAGATATACCCTCAGCCTGTGTATATTGAAACAATTTTTTCCCAAAATACGTATGTATTTAGGGGGTTTTAACAATTTTTGGTGGTTTGAACAGACAAAAATGTTGATTAGGATTAAAGATCAAAAGTTTGGCGGAGGAGATACTAAAAGGAATGGATCGACATTGACCGTTATGGATGTGGACCTCCGGCCACAACATATGATGCCATAGGGGGTTTTTACACTCATCGGGCTGTTTGCTCAAGAAGTATGGACTTTTACCATCGTAAATGACGCAGCGAATGCAAGTTGCTTCAAAAAAATTCAAAGTGATTCGATATCAGGTCTTAAAGTGAACTTTTCCGAAAATTTTGTGTGGGAGGTACCGGATGGAGTGGACAAATATAGTCCATATTTGAACCTGATCTATATCTGGTAGATATATTAGGATGTGTAAAGTATAGACCAATTCGGCCACTCCCTTCAAGAGTTACCGTACGAACAATTTTTCCGAACATTTTTGAACTTTTGTGGGGGAGGTACCTGAAGGAGTGGACCGATATGGCTTATCTTCAAACTTAAACTATGTTTAGACAAAATATTACTAAGGCCATATTTTGGACCGAATCGGCAGATCCGTTCGAGAGCTATCTTGTGCTCCAACCACCTCACACGGTGTCATAGGGTTTTTTTTGCAACTTTCATGCTATTTTCTCAGGAAGTATGGACTTGCCCCTGATGAAACTTGTACCGTCGTATGAAGGGCAGTGAATACAAGTTGCTAAAACAAAAATCAAAGCGATTCGAGAGATGGCCCTAAACTGAACTTTTCCGAAATTTTGTGTGGGAGGTACCCGAAGGAGAGGACCTATTGAGACCATACTGGAACCTCATATTACTCTGGTAATTTACGCTATACAAAGTATGGACCAAATCGGTCACTCCCTTCAAGAGTTATCGTGCGCACAAACTTTCCGAACATTTTCGAACTTTTGTGGGGGAGGTATCGGAAGGAGTGGACCGATGTAGCTCATCTTCGAACTTAAACTAAGTTTGGGCAAAATATTACGAAAGCCAAAATTTGAACCGAATCGGTTCATCCGTTCGAGAGTTATCGTGCGCTCCAGCCAGCAGGACAGACCGACAGACAGACGGACGGACATGGCTAGATCGACTCCAAATTGTCTGAAACACATTTCGTCCAAACATACTTGGGGTCTAAAACCATTATTTCGATGAGGCACATTTTCATCGTATCAAAGTGTATATACCCTCCTTAGCCTAAAGGCTGAGGGTATAAAAATGACCTTCGCCTTAATAATAAGGCAAAACAAAAAAAAAAAAAAAAAAAAATTCGTTTCATTTTCAACTTGAATGTTTCCATATTATTCCACTAAATAGATAATTTCTCGCATAAAGTAGAATTCTTACAAAAATGTTTAGAATCGCTGGAAGTTCAAAAGGAAGAAGCTGTTTCAGTCTTTTGTTTTTGACATCAAAAGGCACATGTTTATTAGGGCTTTATTTTTTTCAAATTTAACAAAATACCACACATATTAACAAATGTTGTACCGCCTCTGCAAATGGTGTTTTAGTGGGCGGCACGTCGATCGGACTTGGATGAGGTTACATATCCTTGATATGAAGAAGTCTTTATGGGAAATAGTTTTTTTCGAAATGATATATTTTTTCCTTAAAAAAATATATCCGTAATATACATGGAAAATATAAACAAATATATAAAATGTCGTACGGAATTTGACACTAACATTACAGCCCGGTTCAGTCAGCTGGGTATTGCCGTTACCTTATATTGTTCTACCATGGATGGAGGGTATAAAAAAATATTTTTTTTTGATTCGCTCTAATGTCAATCTTTGTTTATTTTCAACACTTGAGGAACCAGTTCCAATTAGGTATGTATAAATTTGCTATTGTAGCGTTATTGCAAAAAATCCGTGGATATACTGTTTAAAACTTTGCACTGAAAATGATATCATCAACATGTCGCTCCGAATGTGCAGCTTCAGGTCAATCTATCGCTTCACACTTGATATTCTACCGATTAACAATAATATATTATTCAGTTTTTTATTATTTGGTGCTACTCATATCTTTAAGTGTCCAAACGGTGCAATGGTAAGCACAGCCGCCTTTCACTCTGTATGCCCGTGTTCGATTCCCAGGCCATGTAATATAAAATTTTCAACGGTGGCAAAATATCCCTCAATGGAGTCTTTCTGTCATGTAAAACTTCTCTAGAAAGCTCGAACCAATATTGAAAATATTTTGAACACAAATTTTCTACATACTGAAACCTCAACATACCAATTTGCAGCAAAATTGGTTCAAAAATTTATCTATAATGTACAAACAACCGCCACCGTTACATGAGCGCTACAGGAAGCCGCGGGTCTATCTGGCCCATACTGATCCCCATGCTACCAACTTATATGAAAAAACATTTTTGCAAAATATTGGTACCCTTCTACTAAAGCGCTCATATTTCGCAATGTGCGCAGGACCTAATAAACCAGCACCGGTGGAGATAGTTGATGTGATTCACACCTCGTTCTCAACCAGCGATCGTGAGCAAATCTCTCCTACAGATGTGGGTGTCTTGAAGCGAGACATAGAAGCTCAAGAGTTGACCAAACCATCATGGCAATCCCAAGACAGCCGGTTTGTTCTATGAATCGAATTAATTTGAAGGAATCTTTTACTAGGGGTCGTCACCTCAACATATTTCTTTAATGTTCGTATATTTTGCATCAAAGGAGGGGTAATATATCCTGGAATGCCTTCCCGAGCTATATTGGTTCCTGTCGGGATAAAGAAGAACCCCGGACCCTGTAACTTTCCCGTTAGCCAGAACCGCATCCATCACATATCAACATCGGTGAAATGAAATGGACAGGGAACGGGAGCATTTTCGACGCTGATTTGGCCTAAGCCATATGAATGACTTCTGCGTAGGAGTTAAGTTGCTGCTATAAAACATTTTTCAGCATGTCTCCGACTTCGTTGTTGGAATACAGGGCACCGTCTCAGTTTCCACAACGTCAAATTTTGCCAAATTTTAGTTTTTCTGAGTTGGAGAAACATCATTGTGGCCGCAATCCAGGGAACAAAGCTTGCCGTTCCATACTCTTAACGGTGAACGAAGAAGCTCCTACGAGAATAATGAAAGATTTTCACAGCTCCCCAAACATTACTATTCAGGCACCCCGTAATTTTTCCTTGCTTAGACCACCTTCCTATCATCGTCTCTGTTAAGAGACCATACAATTTCATAATTTTTGACCGCCGTACTTTTGTGAACCAAGGAAAAGTTACTGCTTATGAGAGTTGCCCCTTCCCCCAAATTCACGGGCAGAGAGTATTTTCCGGATCACCAGCAGAGGTGATGATACTTGCAAATTAGAGTGATGAGCTTCATCGAATACGGACGACACAAGAGGTAGGGAACTTACTGCTGAAGTCAACTGGCTAGTAGGAAGAGACTCGCATTTAATTTTAACACCGTGATACGCTGTATAACAGCTCTCTCAGCCGAAGAGGCACTACCTCATCTCAGTGGAACCTCAATGGTAATGCTAAAGCAAGCGGATGAACTCGGAGTTGGGTATTTGACAAGTGTCCTCAGTTTCTCGTTAGTCACCCTCATTGTACAAGAAGCCTGGAAAGTTGGTATCTTGGTCCAGCTATTAAAACCAGGCAAGGATACCAGCACTGGCGTATAGTGAATGCCTTTTTCCCTCCGGTCGCCATTCCAGGTACCAAGCATGGATTCCGGAAAATGCACAGTACCACAACAACATTACACGACATATCCACACATACAAATCGTGTATTGAACCAGCACTAGCCGTGCGACTGAATGAGTGTGATAGCCCTGTCAGTCCAGAAGGTACCACCATAATTTACGATGAGGGATGTTGCTGTTGTCATCCGAAACGCGAAATCATCCAAAGCGTAGGGCCCACACGGATTATTTAACAAGTGTCGTCAATGTATCTTTAGCCAGCCATATTGTTCCAGAATACCAGAAAGTGGACAGTGTGGTCCCTCTACTGAGGCCAGACAAAGATGCCGGCAAAGGCGAATTATACATGCCGATCTCTCTCCTGACCCCAATTGCTAAGATTGTAAAGGCGCTACTCTACCCCATTAATGAGCAGCAGTTTCCCAGTTGGCCAACATCAGCATGTATTCCGAAAAAGGCACAGTACCACGACATCATTACGACCAAAAAGTTATGGTGCCTCTTAAGCTATCGAAGGCATCAGATACCGATAACGATGCTAAGCTATTCGATCACACAATCATCTATGTTCCACACACATAGATGATTGTGTGATGAGCCAATCATCGATGTTGTGGAATTCAGAAATAAGAAGCCGAGGACCCGTAGAGTGAAACAGGTAGGTGCTGAAAGGCGAGGCGTTTCCCCGGGAGTATTTAAACTCTATCTTTCACAGCTTATTGAACAACATATGTGATAGGATAAACATCTACTTAGTGAAATTCTTCTATCTGAGGAATATGAAAATATCCGCCGTTAAATCCACTAATACACTGTCCAACACCTAGACGACTGAAATGAGGCTTGCTCTGAAAATATTGATCGATGGTGTCCTGATTCCGACCACTAACTTCCGAAAGATATTGTGTGTTACCTTTGATAGCATGTTTTAGTCGTCCGCGCAAGCCAATGTTATTTGCGACAAGATCGGAAGTAGGAACAAGGTTCTCATGTCGTTGGCCGACAGCACTTAGGCTGCCGACAAAGAAACCTTCTTGACCTCTTAAAAGGCAATATCCAGGTCTGAAATAAGTTATGCAACGCCAGTGCGGTATACAAATACCAACGCTACGCAGAGGAAGAATCTTCAAACATGGCACAATTCCGCCCTAAGGACTGCACCAGGATAGGCACTCTGACACCTGTGACCCATCTTCATGGGGAGACGACGGGTAAAACGGTGTATCAGCACAACAGGACATTGTCGATGCAGTGTAAACTTTTGTGTTATCGTCGTGAGCATCCTTGCCACAATTTAGTGCGAAGGCTTTTCCCACCCATGCACGTCAGGAAATATCTTTAAGATATAGAGAGTTAGGTCCAATAATACAAAGGAGAACATCTAGAATAACGAGCCTATCAGTCAGTCTTGTAAAGCATTCACAGGCAGTTTGATGGAGCTTATCTTGAGTGGGCCTGGTTGCAAAAGACAATAAGCAACAGCTTATCGTTTTCCAGTTCCATGATATATGATTATCGTTATCTTTCATATATTTGGTCGTATAGGTTATCCTTATCGTCTTCTCCATTCGGGTCATGCGAGCGTAGGATCTTGACATTGGCTTCCCTTTTTCCAGCCTCCGGTCGATAATCCTCGTTTGTAAAAAAACGTGTTCCATAACAAGTTCAAATAACATGGTTTCTACTTTATTCCATTCCGCAGTGGTGATAGGTTACAGTTTATCCTTCTTGATGAGGCTGTTGTAACGTGACAATATGATTACCTACATACCACAACAACTACTACTATGAAACCCCTTACAGTCATACAGGAACAGCTACTTCAGCAACACAAAATCATACATAATTCAAAATCATAAAATGTAGAAAGTAGACCGTAGCCCTAGATTTACACCGATCGTCGAACCCCTCGTGTTTCCGAACATCAAAAGCCGAACGTCGAATTCATAGTGTTCCCTAACATCAACAGCCGAACGCCGAATCCATCGGCCCTCGAGCATCAGCTACAGCTAAACACCGTATATATAGTATTTCCGATCATCTGCAGCCTAACTCCGAATACATTGTTTTCCCGATCGTCTGCAGCCGAACGCCAAATGCATCATGTTCACGATCATCTGCAGCCAAACACCGAATGCATCGTCTTCCCGATCATCTGCAGCCGAACACCGAATAAATAAGTATTTAATCAATAAATCTCCGATTTAGCCCCCACGAAAAGTGAAAATACTAGTCTTTTCATTTCGTAAGGTGTAGTGGATCCTTACGGACACCCAGGACGCGACTGAACTTACCCCAGCCGACGAGAAAACCACATTACACTGTGGTGTTGTGATTTAACTTAGTTTGCTTTGCGGCCTTTGTATAATCCGCCCGGGAACGTACCCGTTTGGAATATCGTTGATTTGTGAGATTTTGACTGTCTCATAATCCTCAGCAATTTCTGCGTGTTTCAGCTTGTCCGCCTCATTACTGAGAATAAACTTTGCCTTTTGGTACAGGGCCTTCCGAACGTCGGACACTATTCTTTTTTATACCCTCCACCATAATATGAAGGATATATTAAGTTTGTTTTCCCGTTCGTAACGCATTGAAATAATCATTTGCTAAAGTATATATATTCTTGATCAGAGTAAAATTCTGAGTCGATCTATGAATGTCCGTCCATCCGTCTGTGGTAAACACTCTAGCATCCACAAAAATGAAAAAAGATCGCTGAAATTTTGGGAAGATGCGTCGTTTGTTTGCAGACAGGTCAAGTCCAATGATGGTCTGTATCGGCCCATGTTTTGGTATAACCCACATATATTTCAGGTATTTTGACGTTTTTAATCACATTATCAAACCGAATTATCTCTAATTTGACATTTAGGGTTCCAAATTTATATTCCAAAAATTATGGGAATATGTCCATATTTTGGTACATCCCCCATACAACGAACTAAGTGTACTTTGACACTTGAGGTTCCCAGTGGTCAGAAAATTCTCCAGCAAAAATCTTCAACATAGGTCCATGTTTTGGTATAGTCCCTATGTAACGGTACCTCCCGATTTTCGGTATTTTGAGAATTTTAGCAACAAATTTAACGGAACTAGCTATAATATGACAGTTGAGGTTCTCAGTGGTCACGAAACTTCTCCACCAAAAATCGTCAATATAGCTCCATGTTTTGTTTGGTATAGCCCCCATATAGTGGTACCTCCCGATTCTCAGTATTTTTAGAATTTTAGCTACAGTTTTTCACCGAACTAGTTGTAATTTGATATTTGAGGTTCTCAGTGGTCACGAAACTTTTCCACCAAAATCGTCAACATAGTTCCATGTTTTGGTATAGCCCCCATATAACGGTACCTCGCAATTTTCGGTATTTTGAGAATTTTAGCTACAAGTTCTAACCGTACTAGCTGTAATTCGACATTTGAGGTTCTCAGTGGCCACGAAACTTCATCGACATTTTGATATAGCCCCATAGGGGGTACCTTTCACCTGGCTGAACCTTTTTTTAGATTACGGACCTGAACAGGAAATAATGATCTACAATAATCGAACTTTGAGCTTGAAGAATAGTTCATAGAATGTTCATAAGTTCTAAAAAGTTGTTTAGTGATATCTTAGGTAAATTTTGGTAGTTGACTGTATCCTTAATTTATGGGCGGTTCAGTATCTGTAGACCAGAACAAGGGGGAAAAGTATAAAAATCGAATATATATTTTTGTAAAAGTTTTTGGCTATTTTCACATTTAAGAACCGTTCATAGACAGTTCGTATATTGCAGAATGTCATTGGCTGATACCTTTCCCAAATTATTGTGGTTGATTGTTTTCTTGGATTTTGAACGGTTTAATATCTATTAAGCGGAAACCAAGCAAAGAGGATAAAACCGCACTTGTTTTGCTATATTGGCCATTAGGAACCATTCCTACAGAGTTCATATATTCTAGGAAATTATTTACTCAGATGTAAGGAAACTTTTTCTAGTTGGTTGTTTGCTTCAATTTTGATCGGTTTGATATCTGCAGACTTAAAGCCGAGACAAAATTATAATGGAAATTTGACCTAGACGATTTTGACCTTGAAGATGAGGTTGAATGGATTTTATGTGTTCACAATTATTATTCTTTAGGACGAGAGTTACAACTTTGCGTCCCCGGGTAAAACCAAATCCGTAGCGGTTTAGAAGATATGAGTCTGACAAAATGATCTATTTTGACATCAAAGCCCCGGGTTTTGGGGCCCATAACTGCGAAAGTTCGGAAATGTTCGGAAAATTTGTGCGCACGATAACTCTTAAAGGAAGTAACCGATTTGGTCCATACTTTGCACATCGTGAAATTTCTACCAGACTTAGATCAAATTTCAATATGGACTCAATACGTCCACTCCTTCGGGTACATCTCACACAATATTTCGGAAAAGTTCAGTTTAGGACCAGCACTCGAATCGCTTTGGTTTTCGTTGTAGCATCTTGTATTCACTGCCCAACATACGATGCTATAAGCTTCATCAGGGGCAAGTCCATACTTCCTGAGAAAATAGCCTAAAAGCCACAAAAAACCCTATGACACCATGTGTAGTGGTTGGAGCGCAAGATAACTTTCGAACGGATCTGCCGATTCGGTCCACAATTCACAATTTGGTCTTCGTAATATTTTGTGCAAACTTAGTTTAAGTTCGAAGATAAGCCATATCGGTCCACTCCTTCAGGTGTCTCCCCCACAAGAGCTCAAAAATTTTCGGACAAATTGTACGCACACTTTGGATACCGTAATGTTTCTTCGAATACACTGTGTGTAATTTTTTGTGTCATGGAAAATTAACCATATTCTGATACCGCAGCGTAATGGAAGACGAAAAATAAGAAGAGACGTGTCTCGGCGTTTTTCCCTGTTACTTCGAATTTCGCGGTTATGGGCCACCAAAAACCTGAGGCCTTGGTGTCAAAATGGACCATTTTGTCAGGCTCATATCTTCTAAACCGCTAAGAATTTTGGTTTATTCGTGGAGGCAAAGTTATAGCTCTCATCTTAAGGAATAATAACTGTGAAGACATAAAATCCATTCAACCTTATCTTCAAAATCAAAATCGTTAAGGTCAAGTTTCCGTTATAATTTTTTCTCAGATTTCTAGAAAGTTGTTTATTGAGATCTATGGTACATTTTTGCAGTTGGTTGTTTGATTCAATTTTGATCGGTTTGATATCTGTAGGCCAAAATCTGAGAAAAAATTATAACGGAAACTTGACCTTAAAGATTTTGACATTGAAGATAAGGTTGAATGGATTTATGTCTTCACAATTATTATTCTTTAAGATGAGAGCTACAACTTTGCCTCCACGAGTAAACCAAAATCCTTAGCGGTTTAGATGATATGAGCCTGACATGAAGGCATCGTGTCTTCTTATTTTTCGTCTTCTATCACGCTGCGGTGTCAGAATGTGGTTAATTTTTTTCGTGTCGCACAGTGATATTAGATGAAATTTGAACGTAGTGCTTTTAGGTCAAAAGTTCGAAAATATTCGCTAAAATGGTACGCGCGATATCCCATAGATCTAGCAACCGATTTGGTCCAAATTATGGATCTCTAAATGTTGTCGAAACTAAGTTCATGTTCAAATTTGGGCCTTATCTGTCCAATCCTTGGGGCACCACCGACACAGATGTTCAACATTTTTGTTTGGTTAACGGTCTGTTCGAGGATCCTTTGGACATTTTTACCGAAGGTTTTCCTAGTCGTCCTGTTTACATCGATATTATATTTTTCGTAGGATAGTATGGTAAAAAAGCTCTATCTATCGATATCTCCGCAAATTTTGGACCTTTAATCCTATCCATATTTTTGCGGTTCATACGCCCAAAATTTTGAAAACCCCCCTAAATACATAAGTTTTTTTGGGGAAAAAGTGTTTCAATCCACACAGGCTGAGGGTATATCTCTGTCGACAAAGGTGACTGATACTTTTTTACTTGTTTTGGTTTGTATTTATGGATTGCCCGTTTTTCTGGATGGACCGAGTCGTTGTTTTTTTTTTCTGTTTTTGTGGCTGAAGTGAGTCAGAGCTATTTCCAGTGGAGACTTATTTAGTTGGCTAGCTACCAGCTCCTCGCTGGAGTCTAAGAGTTCATTTTCGAAAGAGTTGCTAGACTGCAACCGATGGGTTTTGTTTGGGGCTTTGTTATGTTGTTCCCACGAGAATGCCATAAGGGGATGGACTATTGTAAGCAGTGACGGCTTTGCGCAGACTAGACTACTTATTTATAAGTACCCCTTTGTTTCGGATCATACAGATAAATTTTATTCACCACATTGGCCAAAGAGAAGTTATTCCTTTTCTTTATTATTCCTCCCCTTTTTATTAACGAACTTTTAAATCTGTTGGAGATTGGTAAATCTGCGACTTCAATAGTTCGAGGTCACAATATGTGACTCATTTTCCAATACAATTGACTAGCTAGGGTATATGCAACTTTAAAATACAAAACATGCAGAAAGCTTCCAATACCCCTCTCTATCAGCAAAGAGTTTCACTGTACAGCAGATATGGGCAATGAATACAAATCCAAATAAATGACTTGAGTTATGTTTTTGTTTTCTTGTTTTTTTTTTCGTTTGCAACACATCTGCATTTGAGCAAATATACAATTGGTTGTGATGCAATAAAACAGGCTCACAATCGGAATAAGGCCAAAAATAATCAAAGTCACACATACATACAAACATATGTACATATACATGCTCACATGCAGCGACCATTCTACAAGCTACAACTGCAATAGCTATAGAATGAATGTGCAAAAACATCAACAAGGATATCAAAAATTGCTACAGCGACATGACAATAACAAGAACAACAACAGCAACAGCAATGATATATCACATCATGATACCAGCAGTGATATATGTGTTTCTATATGTATATGGGTGCGTGTGAAACAAAATCGGGGGGTCCATGTGCACGTGTGACATGAACATCAACAAAGAGTGTGTAAACAATTGAGAGTATATTTCGATATTTAGGAAACCAACATGTGTGCGAGTGTGTGTGTGTGTGTGCCATTTGCTTTCCATGCCTCTGTGTATGGCTGTGTGTTTGTTAGCCATGGATCTCCATGATTTTTTGACAAAAAATAAATTAGCCAATATAAGCCAAACGGCAAACAAATAAATAAAACAACATTGAAATGTTGTAACAACTGCAACGATAACAACAATTATTTGTTATCAATTCATGGCACCAAAACAAATATACATTCGCACACAGAAACTCACACACACACAGCGACAGAGTTATTCGCACTGACACGTTTTCATTGCTGCAAGGCAAAATGTTGCAGAAGAAAAAACAAACAAAATAAAACAAAAACAAATAAACTACACAGGAACTTCATACGCATATTGATGCTCGTCGGTATACATCGGTAAAACTAATTCTTTCAACATTGTATTCGATGCCGTTCTATGTGTTACAAATGCATCAATTTCGGTGTACACTGCTACATACATCTGGATATACCTGGATGTGGGATATTAGTTGCTTCTACAAGTGTTTGGAACAATGATGATATTCATGTTTTTAATAAAAAGTTTCTGTAAAGAATTTTTTTATTGGTTCTAAATATCATTAAAAGGTCTGCCGAACAGATCAACATTTCGTATTTCAGGGACTGTTACTTACTTACGGGTGACGTACGGGATGAAAGATACCAAGCAACGGTCCTGACCGGCTTTAACATGACAACGCCCAGGGACCAAGCTAAGTCCCTCTTTCATCTCAAGTGGACACTGACTTCCCTGTGGTATCACCTGGCGAACTGCCTTTAGCACCCGTTGAAGGGAGTGAGCTAACTTGTGACGCGCGTTCACCCATAACAACGATAAAAACTTGGATTTGGGCGCCGTGTTACTAACCAATCCCGAGAAAACACATCGAACCATTAAAAAACAAGTAAGAAAGTATCAGTCAGCTGTGCTGACGGAGATATACCAAAAAAAAAAAAAAAAAAAAATACAAAACAAAACAAAACTAAACCGTATATAAGATATATTGATTTAGTATCATGAGTTTTCTTTAAAATCTGTAGGTACCGTAATGTGAGGCTATACCAAATCATTGATATATACCAAACATTTTTAGTAACCAAACTTCTTCATAAAGGACTCGAAATATTAAATTACGTTAAACTAAGTTTGGAAAAAATTTTTGAAAAAAATTTCGAGTTATCATTGTGCAAGATAACTCGAAGTCTTAGCCATCTTAGTATGTTTTGAAGTTTTTGGGCCATTATCTCAGGAAGTATTGCCTTACTCCGGAAAAAATGTACCGTTGTAAATGAACAACGCCGCTAGAACCACTTGCTGAAAAAATAATCAAAACGATGCGAGAGAAGCTGTTAAACTCAATTTTTTCCGAATTTTGTGTGGAGGTACCCGAATGAGTGGACCTATATAGTCCATATTCGAACCTGATACATGACTGGATGAAATAATACAATGTGCATAGTCTGTACCAATCGGAAACTCCCTGCGAGAAATATCTTGCGAATTTGTTATTTTCAGAAGTATGGAATTGCGCAAGAAAAAAACTGTACCTTCGTAAAGGGAGCCGCAAGCACAACCTACTGAAACAAAATTCAACACTATCCGAGAGGTGCTCTTAAAATTAATTTTATGCGAATTTTGTGTGGGATGTACCCGAAGGAGTGGACCGATATAGTCCATATTCGAACCCAATCTATATCTGGAAGGAATAATACGTTGTGCAAAGTTTGGACCAAATCGATTGCTCCCTTTGAGAGTTATCGCTCACACCATTTTACAGAAAAATTTTTTAACTTTTGTGGAGGAGGTAACCGAAGGAATGGACTGATATGGCCATTTTCGGAATTAAACTAAGTCCGGACAAAATATTACGACACCCAAACTTTGGTTCGAGTCGGTTGATCCGTTCGAGAGTTATCGTGCGCACAAACCAGCCAGATGGACAGGCAGACTGACGGACGGAAATGGCGTAATCGACTCCAAATTGTCAATTGTCGTCCAAACATACTCGGGGTCTAAAACAGTTATTTCGATGAGGCATATTTGGTCGTATCAAAGTGTATATACCCTTTCTACCCTAAAGATAAAAATGTGTCTCGCTGTTGATGTGTAAGGGTGAGACTCGAACTACAATGGTACGAGCAATACTTAAATAAATTTTATAATTGATTAAAATTGGTATAAGTGCAAATTAATATTGTTTATTTGTTTTTTATATTCTACGAAATAGCGTTCGTGACTATCCGATGAAAATTCATAAAACATGCAAAATGGAGATACTCGAATAAGAATAAAACGTTGAATTTTCTGAACATACGTTATTTTGGAAACTCCGACCCCTGAATATTATCCGACCATCGCCAAACTCAATAGGCTTCTTTCTCTCTGGGACCCCATCAACAACCTAAATGTCTTGATGATCCGATCAAAATTGGGATGCATTACCGGCTTTTGCGATATCTCAGCTGTTCGACCACCTACGCCAACCTACTTTGCGTCATTGTAAACGTGGGATCTTGTATTTTCATAGTCACGCTTTGCTTTTGGAAGGTTCACTATTGTGTGTATTCGCCATTTCAAAAATCGCAAAAACGAAAACATTGGTTGGACTGGGGACTATTCTGATATCTCCGTTGGTACACCCTTATAGAAGCGCAGATATTTGCTTTGTAGTTAGGTGTTGTTCTCCAAATAATTTGTTTGCCCATTTCGACCCTTGAATATTATCCGATTATCACCAAAATCACACACGAAGCCAGATCGACCCAGCTCGTCGAGACATTCAGTTAGGTATATGGTAATATTCAAAAATGTTTTACAATCGTTGAAGTTGAGGTTCACCATTTAATAAGTCGCGAACTGTCAATATATTTTATATAATATGAATATATTTATATTAATTGAAGTGTTTTAGCCGGGGTCTCATAATATAGACTATAATAAATAAATTACGTGGAAGCTGTGTTGGAGGTAATATAAAAAAATGGGTAAAAATGTGTTGAAGTTAGCAAGTTTTTTTTTTTGTTTTTTTTTTTTTTTTTGATTTCTGGTCAAACCAGGCAAAATACAGACCAGAGCTCAAAGAAAGAATTGAAGAATACACCTTGGGCAACATGGTTCTAATGTATGACTTCTCGATATATACAGTGCATCCCCCTTAAATCGATGCTGACATTTTGAAGTTTTGAAATCGGGGTTTTTTGAATTTTTCTTATAATTAGAGGGCGCAACCAGATAATGAACTAAACTATTTATTGGATTGTAGAACTCGTGATTCCACGTCATTTGATGTATATCTCATGAGTGTGCTCCGTACAGCTCCCTAGTAATAGGAGTCCAAAGTCGAATTTTTGGTGCGTAATTTTTCTTTAAAACCCTATTTTTTGGCTTCAAAATTTACAACTGTGATTCAGGTACCCTTGAACCCCGCGTGATTTTAGTTTTTTTCCGCGCCGGATTTAATGAGCCCTACCGCGATCGAATCCATCCACTAAAACCGCTGATATAGATACCCTGAAAATAGGAAAATAAGCACAATTTTATTTTGACTAATCCGCATACTTAACCGCGATTTCCCTTAAATTTTTTTACATAAATGGAATCCTTTATACGCGATTATAATATTTGTCAAAAAGGTGTGTCATAAATTACAGAGATTCGGGAGTAGTATTCGTATTTAACCAAAAATAGAATCAGGTAGCACATTCGCGGTTCTTGACGAATCTGTATAAAATTTGTCTTATTGACGTATTATTAACAGGGGGTCACTGAAATCGGATGCGCCTTATAATCATATGAACATCGCGTTATTTTTACCCAGATGAAGCATTTTGCTGTAGTAAGATGCAACTGATGGCACACTTTGGTCGCTGAATGAAACATGGAAAAATGCAAACATATTGACAGAGATGCACTCGCTCTATGCGAAAAGCACATGCGCCTCAACTGATTTTAACTATTTCGCGCGTTATACGTTTTTTAACTTTTACGTTTTTTCTTTGATTGTAATGTCAATATCACTCTTCATTTCCTAATTCTAGTGCTTATCACACTAAGCAATTATACTTTCACGATGATAAACTATTTTCCTTGAAGAGGTTTTAGCAAAATAATTCAGGTTTTGTTTGGAAATTTAGCGAAATAGTAGAATAACTCCCAAAAAATGTTCTCAAATTTTTCGTATTAAACCAAAAAATATATTCTTGAAATAATGTTCCAACAATAAACTTTTGTCTTTTGTTGTAGCTGCAATATGCAATTTAAAATCCTAATCAATAAAATTTTGGTCTCAGATTTTTCTGGACATTGTCTAGATTCTGTACGTATTTTTAATTTATTTTTTAGAGATTTTTATGGACTCTGAGTTAGAATAAATAAAATTTACTCCAAGATTCCTTCATTATTTTTTGATTTTCCGCGAAAATAAAAATAAATTTAGCAAATATTAAGGCGTCTACGGATAGATATTAAATGTTGTTACCGATTTATATATACATTTTGGTATTACAACACAAAGAGCATTTTTAAATATTTTTTCTTTATAAGGGAATAAAACCCCCATAACTTTTGGGCGCAGCATCCAATTTTGTGAACGCGAACAGATTTGAAACCACGATTTTTTTCTTAACCCATGTACCAAAAATCGTGAATGTGCTCGTAAAAAAATTTTTTAATTTTTTTTTCGATGGAATTGTAAAGGAAATTTGAAATTTACCATATATATATGTATGTCTACGACAATTATTTCAATGTGTTACAAACTCTTGGGCCAAAACCACCTTATAATACCCTCCCAACATAGTGGTGTAGGGTATCGGTTACGCCCTGCGAGAGTTATCTTGCTCACCATTTCAATGAAATAGTTTGCATTTTTCTCGGTGAGGTACTTGACTAAATTGATGTAGTCCATTTTCGTACTTGATTTAAGCTTGAAAGGGCTTCGAGTTACTTGTAATTATAGATTATATGCTCGGCCCCATTAGCATTTTTATAATTACCAGTAATTTCAAGTGCCTTAGTACACATGTCTGTATCACCTAACTTTTTCTTCTATCCACTCTAAATTACCAAAAAATATGGCCAAAAAACTTAGCAGATTATGAAAGTAGAGGTAAAAATATGATACACGTGTATCGGCGTTTTTAAAGTTTACGTCAGGAAGTAACCTATATAGATGGTGCAATTTCCGCCCATTTCTAGTTTTTTCGATGTATTCAAGTTATGATATCTTAAATCCAGTCGTTTGCTGTCATTGAAAGCATAAAGACGTGTTAATTATAATCTGTTAATTGCAACTTGTAGTGCGCGTATAAAATCTATTATTATAACTCTGTTATAATGACGAAGAAGAGGAAAAAGTCCTGGGGAAATACCCCAAAGTTTAAACAACAAAAAGCTGTGGATACCATCAGTTTTAATCGATTCCAAAGCCTGTCTGATTCAGATGATGATGCCAGTGTCGAAAGTTGTGAAATTTCTCTGCGTAAAGCAAAGGTTCCATGCATAATAGTTGACTCATGTCACAATCCAACTAAAATTATTACCTTTCTTGGTCATAATTGTAAGTATAAGAGGATGTCAATTGGGATGAAAGTTATTCCAAACACCGTGGCAGACTTTGAAGAAGCTGTAAAGAAACTGAGTGGCAGTGAGTTTGATTTCTTTACTCATGCATTGGCTGACGAAAAGTGATTCAAGCAAGTTTTATTTGGGCTACCTAGAATTACAGTGGACACAATCAAAGAAGAATTTAAGAGTGGTTTCAATATAGAACCCTTAAGTGTAAAGGACATTCCAACCAAAGGAAGTAATCCAAACGATGCGATTTATATGATTGAGTTTGACAAAAACCAGGTTAGCAAGAAAGAAGTTCAAAAAATAAAGTATTTTTGCGACATAGGGGTTCACTGGAGGAACCCACTAAGAAAGAAAAAAGGACCAACACAGTGTTCCAAATGCGCAATGTATGGCCATGGATCATCCAATTGCCATCGAAAAAACATATGCCTATTATGTGGTGGTCAACATGACTATTCTACATGCCAATTGAGCAAAACAACAACAACAAATGGACCTGTTATATACAAATGCCACAACTGTTTAAAAAAGGGTTTAAGTAATGTGAACCACAGAGCGGATGATAAAAGTTGCCCTCAACGAAATGAGTATTTAGAAATCCGAGCAAAAGTTTCAAGTGGAAATCGCTAGAGAAGCGTACGTAAGAGTTTCATACCTCCAGTAAATGTCCGTGAGAATAACACACAACCCATTTATAGTAGTGACATCCCCAGTAGACCATCTAGATTTGTGGACAGCAAAAAATCCTATGCGTCAAATATGAAAACTAATTAGAGTGGAGATGATGACAACATCTCAAATGAACAAATTTTACAAATTTATTTTGATGCAATTGATGCATACAAGGCATTTTATTTTATTATTGAAATGGAACATGTACTTAATGAAAATAATATTGATATTGTTCTCATGAATGAGACCTATTTGAAGCCGAAACACAAATTGACATTGAGAAATTATACCGTCTATAGAGAGGACAGATGGACACATGAAGGAGAAGTTCTTATTGCAATTAAGATTGGAGTCCCACACCAAAGAATTCCAAAGATCCGAACGTCAACAATTGAAAATATTTCCATTGAAATTCACATGAATAAAATACCAATAAGGCTAACGTCAGCCTACTGTCCTAAATACACCAACAATTTTATTAATGACATCAAAAAAATAACAAGCACTTCAGATGAATATTTTATATTTGGCGATTTTAATGCTTAGCACACATCTTGGAATTGCCATGGAAATAATTCAGCCGGTAGTAGATTGTATAATCTCCAAATGCAGTCCAACTTTTATATACACAGCACAAACGAGTACACCAGATATTCACAACGCCAAAATCAACCAATTCCATCTGTAATTGATCTGATGCTCACAAACTCAGGACTTCAATTTTCTGATTTGCAGACTTTCCCAAAGCTCTTAAATTCAGATCATGTGCCAATTTCATGCCGCATTTTCGGAACAATAAAAGCGAAACTTCAACAATTAAAGGTTTATCACAAAGCTAATTGGAGTTTAATTCAGCAACACGAAAATGATCATATTCAAAACACGAATTTGGAGAACATAATAATAACGCAAATGAATATAGAAGACGTGCTGTCAAAAATTACAAAAATAATACAACTTGCTGATGAAAAAGTTCCCGTTACTGAGAGAAATGTTCGGCAAAAAAGACTCTCCTCTTTAACTCAGTACCTAATTGGGCAACGAAACAGATTTCGTCGTAAGTTACAGAGATCCAATGATACAGCACAAAGAATAACTCTCATTGCTATTCTCAAACAACTGAACCAGCTGATTGAGCACCACGTGAACAGTGATAGAAACATCAGCTGGAACAAATTTTTGACGTCGTTGCCACCCGGAAAAAAGAAATTCTGGATGCTAAAAAAAGCTATTCGTCTATCAAAACCTAAATACGAATATTACGAAAGCCAGAATTTGAACTGAATCGATTTATCCGTTTGAGAGTTATCGTGCGCTCCAGCCAGACAGACAGACGGACGGACATTGCTCAATCGACTCCAAATTGTCTGAAACACATTTCGCCCAAACATACTTGGGGTCTAAAACCATTATTTCGATGAGGCACATTTTGCCTTTATGAAAGTGTATATGGCGAATAACAAAATTCCTTTACAATTCCATTTGAAAAAAATTTAAAATTTTTTTTACGAGCACATCTACGATTTTTGGTACAGAGGTAAAGGAAAAAAATCCGGTTTCAAATCTGCTCGCGTTCACGAAATTGGCCAATGCGCGCAAAAGTTATAGCGGTTTTTATTCTCATATAAAGAAAAAATATTTAAAAATATCTTTTTTGTTGTTATGAGAAAATGTATGCATAAATCGTTAACAGCAGTCCATATCTATTCGTTGATGTTTAAATAGTTATTAAATTATTATTATTTTCGCGGAAAGTCAACAAATAATAAAAAAAATTTTGAAGTAAATCCAAATTATCCTGTCCCAGAGTCCGTACAAACCGTCAAAAATAAATTTAAAAATATATGCGGAATCTAGACAATGCGTAGAAAAATATGATACCAAATTTATAGAGATTGGGTACATAAATTGCATATTATAGCAAAAACAAAAGAGAAAAACTTATTGTTGGAAAATATTGTTGCAAATATTTTTTTGGTTTGATTCTAAAAATTAGAAAAAAATATTTGGGAGTTCTCCAACTATTTTGCTAAAATCCCATAGAATAATGAATGTATACTGTTAAAACTTCATCAAAAAATATGGTTTACCATCGCGAGAGTTTAACTGATTACTGTGATAACTTATAAGGGAAGGAAATTAAGAGTAATATTGAAATTACAATCATTCAATTAATATTATAATTAAAAAGCCTGTTATTCGCGAATTAGTTAAAGTCGGTTGATGCGCATCCGTTTTTGGATACAGCGAATCAATCTCTGTCAAAATTTATGCATATTTCGATGTTTCACTCAGGGGCCATTGTGTGCCACCAGTTGCATCATACACTGCAAAAAACCTTAAAGTTGGTAAAAGTCGCGCAATGTGCATACGATTTTGATGCGCATCCGGTTTCGTCAGCGCCTATCAAAAATACGTCCAAATATACCAATTTTAATTAGATTCTTCAAGAACCGCGGATGTGCCTCCACATTCTATTTTTGGTGAAAAACCCATATTACACGCGAATCTCTGTAATTTATGACACGCGTTTTCGCAAATATTATAATCGCGTATAAAGGACTCCATTTACGTAAAAAAATTTCAAGAAAATCGCGGTTTAGTACGCGGATTTGTCGAAATAATTTTTTGATGCTTTTCCTATTTTCAGGGTATCCATATCCGCGGTTTTAGTGGATGGATTCGATCGCGGAAGGTCTCATTAGATCCGTCGCGTAAAAAAACTAAATTCACGCGGGGTACAAAGGAAATTGAATGGCACTTGTAAATTTTAAACGCAAAAAATAGGTTTTTTAAAAAAAATCACGCATCAAATATTGGCCTTTAGACTCCAATTACTAGGATGCTGTAAGGAGCACACTCATGAGATATGCATTAAACGACGTAGAATCACGAGTTTTATAATCCTAATGTGAGTTTTGAATATTATCTTGTTGCGCGTCCGAATTATTAAAACAATTCAAAAAACCCCGAAATTTCCGGCTTCAAAATGTCAGCATCAATTTTAGGTGAATGCAGTGGATATATCGAAAAATGATACACTAGTATCATATTGCACATGAAGTATTCTTTGAGTCTTTCTTTGGGCATATGTCTATAAAATGTAAGGTTAAGCCTAAAATCGGAAGGGAGCATAAAAAAACTTGTTGGCTTCAACCCATTTTTACCTATTTTTCTACATTGATGCCAACACAGCTTCCACGCAAATTAATTTTAATGGTCGACCTTATGGGATTCCTCCTAAAACACTTCAGTTTAAAGAATGTATATCATACTATATAGAATATGTTAACAGTTCGCGAATTCTGAAAGGTTGAAACTCGGATTCATCGATTGTAAAAAATTTTTGTTTTTCGCCATATACCCTCGTTAGCATAAATGCTGAGGGTATAAAAACGAAGTTATGTCCATTTTAATTTGAAAATCCAAGAAACCGTTTTTTATACCCTCAGCATTTATGCTAACGTGGGTATATACACTTTCATACGGGCAAAATGTGCCTCATCGAAATAATGGTTTTAGACCCCAAGTATGTTTGGACGAAATGCGTTTCAGACAATTTGGAGTCGATTGAGCAATGTCCGTCCGTCTGTCTGTCTGGCTGGAGCGCACGATAACTCTCAAACGGATAAATCGATTCAGTTCAAATTCTGGCTTTCGTAATATTTTACCTAAACTTAGTTTAAGTTCGAAGATGGGTTATATCGGTCCACTCCTTCCGGAACTCCCCCACAAAAGTTCGAAAATGTTCGAAAAAATTGTGCGCACGATAACTCTTGAAGGGAGTACCCGATTTGGTCCATACTTTGCCCATCATGAAATGTGTACCAGACTTAAATAAGGTTTCAATGCGGACTCAATCGGTCCACTCTTTCGGGTACCTCCCACACAAAATTTCGGATAAATTCAGTTTAGGACCTGCTCTCGAATCGCTTTGATTTTTGGTTTAGCAACTTGTATTCACTGCCCCCCATACGACGGTACAAGTTTCATCAGGGACAAGTCCATACTTCCTGAGAAAATAGCCTGAAAGTTGCACAAAACCCCTATGACACGGTGTGAGGTGGTTGGAACGCAAGATAACTCTCGAACGGATATGACGATTGGGTCCAAAATTTGGCCTTAGAAATATTTTGTCCAAACATTGTTTAAGTTCGAAGAAAAGCCATATCGGTCCACTCCTTCAGGTACCTCCCCCACAAAATTTCAAACATGTCCGGAAAAATTGTTCGTACGGTAACTTTTGAAGGGAGTGGCCGAATTGGTCCATACTTTACACATCCTAATATATCTACCAGATATAGATCAGGTTCAAATATGGACTATATTTGTCCACTTCATCCAGTACCTCCCAAACAAAATTTCGGATAAGCTCACTTAAGACCTGCTATCGAATCACTTTGATTTTTGTTGAAGCAACTTGCATTCGCTGCCTCAACTACGACAGTAAAAGTTTTTTCAGGGGCAAGCCCATACTTCTTGAGAAAACAGCCCGAAAGTTGTAAAAAACCCCTATGGTAACATATGTAGTGGCTGGAAAGCTCAAACCGAATGCTGCGTTCGTCCACACTTTGGATATTGTAAGGTTTCTTCTTATAGGTCCACTCCTTCCGGTACCACCCCCACAAAAGTTAGAAAATATTCGCTAAAATGGTACGCACGATTTCTCATAGACGTAGCAACCGATTTGGTCCAAACTTTGGATCTCTAAATATTGTCGAAACTTAGTTTATGTTCAAATTTGGGCCCTATCTGTCCAATCCTTGTGGTACCACCCACACAAATGTTCAAAATATTTGTGTGGTTAAGGGTCTGTTCCAGGATCATTTGGACATTTTTATTGATGGTTTTCCTAGTGGCCGTGCTTACAGCGATATTATGTTTTTCGTAGGCTAGTGTGATAAAAAAGCTCTATCTATCGATATCCCCACAAATGTTTGAGCTTTAATCCTATCCATACTTTTGTCGGTTCATACGCCCAAAATTTTTAAACCTCTCCAAATACATACGTTTTTTGGAAAAAAAAATTTCAATATACACAGGCTGAGGGTATATCTCTGTCGGCCGTGCCGACTGATACTTTTTTACTTGTTTAACTACATTTACCGTGTCCATGGACACCCACAAAACTGAATATATGCATCAGAACCCCTGCAAAAAAATTTTGTCAACTTTTGTAGCACAGTGTAATCATATGAAAATTAGACGACATTTAAAATAACATTTACTGAAAAATTTGTTGATAATACTAAAAGTTTTGGATGGGGATTTAATGAGTGGGCTATAAATATAACGTTTTAGTACAAAAAGTTGACATTAACTGCACATGGGCAATGTACCGTTATCAAGAAATCAAAATTTAAATTTGATAAAAAAAATTCAAAATTCTTAATATTTAGTAGATCAGATCTGTTGATTGCCACCTATTGCCATCTTGGCTCCTGTTTTCCGTGAATTGGACCACTCTTCCAAATCAAAATGTGTAAAAACATTCTGCCCATCCCTGCAACCTTCTGAGATATATCGTTTCAGATTTTAACCGAACATTGGTGGCGTCGTTTTTTATTGGGATAGCTAATACAATTTTGTTTTTCAAAATAGTCTGGCTTAATCCCATTGTTGTTGTTTTATTATTTTAAAACAACTAATTTATTGGTGGGAAAGGGTTGGCATTGTTCGCCAAGGGGTAAGGCAAGGAAGACTAGTTTCGATCCACGCCACTGGATCTCATCAGTTCCCTTGTTTCTTGTTTGTGGATATTCTCCACCGAAGTTATTTTTCAATAACTTCTTCAACAAGAAACTTTTTATACCCAAACATCAATCGTCAGCTCGAAGTATAAAGGTGAACAAAGAAAAAACTGCAATGAGAAGTTTTTTTTTGCAACCTAACACAACTCCGACGAAAGTGTTTGCGAAACACACCAAATTTGAGAAACACTGGCACCGTTTGTGTGGTGTTATGTGCATTCGCCGAAATTCGACGACACATAGCAGTGGGAAAAGGTTTGGTGTGTTTCGCAAACACTTTCGTCGGAGTTGTGTTAGGTTGCCAAAAAAAACTTCTCATTGCAGTTTTTTCTTTGTTCACCTTTATACTTCGAGCTGACGATTGATGTTTGGGTATAAAAAGTTTCTTGTTGAAGAAGTTATTGAAAAATAACTTCGGTGGAGAATATCCACAAACAAGAAACAAGGGAACTGATGAGATCCAGTGGCGTGGATCGAAACTAGTCTTCCTTGCCTTACCCCTTGGCGAACAATGCCAACCTTTTCCCACCAATAAATTAGTTGTTTTAAAATAATAAAACAACAACAATGGGATTAAGCCAGACTATTTTGAAAAACAAAAGTTTCAGATTTTATATAGCCCCCAAAATATATATCTTTTCCCGATTTTGCTACAACTTGTTCAATTTTGATCGAATAGCCTTCAAATTTAGTATGTGTCATTTTCATAGGCCTCTGAGTAGCTACATTTTTACAACAATCGGTTCAGATTTAGATATAGCCCCTATATGCATATATCTTTCCCCGATTTTGCTATAACTCTATCAATTTTAATCGAATAGCCTTCAAATTTAATATGTGATATTTTCATATTTAATATGTGATATTTTGAGTAGTTTCACCGATTTTAGCAAAAATCGGTCCAGATTTGGATATAGCCCCTATATATCGTTCCCCGATTTTGCTATAATTCGCTCAGGCCCCTGTTCAGTTTTACCGTTGACCTGGGTTGATGAATGTTTGCACAAGTACTTATGAGGGCACAGGCCTAAGAAAATCCCATGTTATTTTTCAAAAATTAACCGATTTATAGCAAAATCGGTGAAAGATATATATGGAACCTATATCAAAATCGCTAAAACTGAACAGGGGCCTGGGGAAACGTCGCATGTTAAATTTGAAGACTATTCATCAAAAATTGAGCGATTTATAGCAAAATCGGGGAAGGATATATAGGAGCTATATCCAAACCTGAACCGATTTTTACGAAAATCGGTGAAACTACTCAGAAATAATATCACATATACAATTTGAAGGCTATTCGATTAAAAGCGACCGAGTTATAGAAAAATCGGGGAAAGATATATATGGTTGCTATATCCAAATCTGAACCGATATGGACTAAAGTTGATATTTTTCATTCCTGTGCCCTCATAAGTACTTGTGCAAAAATTCATCAACCTAGGTCAACGCCTTCTATTTTTGTCCACACTTGCATGGAAGCGGCAACACTGTGCGTCGTCGACTCAAACTGGAACAACGCAAAGCGAGTTATGATTTTCAATGAAAAACCATGTAAAGTTCGGAGATCGGTTCCAGGGTTAAGAAAACGCTACTTTTTCAAAAAAGAAAATAACTATAACAAAACTTTTTTCTTTCAATACCTATTTGTCAAATGTTTCTTGAACTGTTTTTCTCAACGCAAAACTCCCTTGTAGCAGCTGAAATGTCTAGCATCATCAGCATCATTTTTTATACCCTCAGCTTTCAAGCTACCGAGAGTATGTACACTTTGATACGACCAAAAATGTGCTTCATTAAAATAATGGTTTTAGGTCCCAAGTATGTTTGGACGAAATGCGTGACAGACAATTTGAAGTCGAATTAGCCATGTCCGCCCGTCTGTCAACCAATTCGAAGCATATTTTGCACTTCGTACTATTTTGCTCAAACTTATTTTAAGTTCGAAGGTTAGTACCTACATATTCCACATATTTTGAAGCAAACTCGTCAGCACAGCTGACTGATACTTTCTTGCTTGTTTTGTATCCAATCTGAATGCTTCGTCAGTAAAATACTTATCGCCGAAGCGCTTTTTAAATAAATCGCGATTCAAGTTGACATTTTTATACCCTCCACCATAGGATGGGGGTTTATTAAGTTTGTCACTACGTTTGTAACTACTCGAAATAATCATTGTAGACCCCACAAAGTATATATATTCTTGATCAGCGTGCAATTCTTCATCGATATAGCCATGTCCGTCCGTCTGTCCGTCCATCTGTCCGTCTGTGGAAATCACTCTAGCGTCCGAACGGATTGACGTAGGTTGATGAAATGTTGGGAAAATATGTTATATTTACGTAGGACTTTTGGTATTGAAAGCCGGCAATATAGGTCCACGCTTTCGTATAGCCCCCATACAAAATGACGCGTGACGCGTCGTCGTTTTAAGGAATTTTTAAGATATTTGGCCCATTTTACCACCGAATTGGTTGTAATTTGGTACTTTGTGTCTCCAGAGGCCAAAAAATATTCCTACCAAAGTTGGGTTATATAAGTCCACGTTTTGGTATAGCCCCCATATAAGGCCCCATATAAAGTACGCGTCGTTTTAATATAATTTAAATGTATTAGACCCATTTGACCACAGAATTGGTTGTAATTTGGTATTTTGTGTCTTCAGAGGCCAGAAAACATTCCTACCAAAGTTGGGTTATATAGGTCCACGTTTTGGTATAGTCCCCACATAAGACCCCTTATAAAGTACGCGTCATTTTAATATATTTTGAATGTATTAGACCCATTTGACCAAAGAATCGGTTGTAACTTTGTATTTTGTGTTTCCAGAGGCTAAGAAACATTTCTACCATAAAATGTTTATATAGGTCCACGTGTTGACATAGCCCCCATAATACAATATCTCTCGATTTTCGATATTTTGAACGTTTTAGCTTCATTATCACACCGATATGGCTGAAATTTGGTGTTTAGTCTTCTTTAGGCGTATAAAACTTTCCCCCAGAAATTTGTAGGTATAGGTCCACGCCATCATATAGCCCCCACAGAACGGTACCTCCTGAATTTCGGTATTTTTAAGGTTGTGGCCACATTAATCCACCGAAATGGCTGAAATTTGTGGTGGAGGGTATAAAAAGTTCGGCCCGACCGAACTTAACGCTTTTCTTACTTGTTAGGTTTTTGTTAGGTTTTCGCGATTTTACTTGGAAATCGAAAGTCCTATCGGAATGGTACTAAATAAAATGTTGTAGCTATAAAAATTCTCTACAATATTGACCTTAATGATAGTTTCGTTGGTTTTACCGTTATTGAGATATAGAAGTTAAAATTGGGACAATACATTGACTGTATCGCTACCTTATAAAACAATGGTTTACATGTTGCGCCTTAACTAACTTTAAGTGAAGTTTTTGCGGATTTTGAAACATCAATGTTTATAGGTGAGAAAAATCCAAAAACCAGAAAATGGCATAGACGGATTTTTAAAGAAATCGCGGTCGAAATTCACATTTTTATGTTTATTTTAGGTTTTCGCTGTGAAACCAAACTTAGATGAGGATCCAATATGTACTCAATCGGTCCACGCCTTTGGGTGTTCACGGCCTCCCCATACGGCGGTGCAAGTTTCATCAGGGGCAAAACCATACTTCCTGAGAAAATAGCCTGGAAGGTTCAGGCTATGAGACCGTGTATAATGGTTGGAGCGTAAGATAACTCTCGAACGGATATGCCGATTTGGTCCAAAATTTGGCCTTAATAACATTTTGTCCAAACTTAGTTTAAGTTCGAAGATAAGCCATATCGGTTCACTCCTTCAGGTACCTCCCCCACAAAAGTTCAAAAATGTTCGGAAAAATTGTGTGCACGATAACTCTTGAAGGGAAGGACCGATTTGGTCCATACTTTACGCATCCTAATATATCTACCAGATATAGATCGGATTTGAATATGGAATATATTTGTCCATTCCTTCGGGTACCTCTCACACAAATTTTTGGATAAGTTCACTTTAAGAATTGCTCTTGACTAACTTTGATTTCTGTTGAAGCAACTTGCAATCGATGTCTCAGTTACGACGGTAAATGTTTTTTCAGTGCCAAGTCCATATTTCTTGGGAAAACAGCTCGAAAGTTGAAAGAGCCCTTATGGCAGCATATGTAGTAGCTGGAGAGCACAATGACTCTCGAACTGATATACCGATTTGGTCCAAAATTTGGCCTTCGTCATATTTTGTCCAAACTTAGTTTATCTTTTAAAATGGCCCATATCGGTCCTCTCCTTAGGATAACTCCCCCACAAAAGTTCAACATTTGTGTCCAAGTGCAGTTTAGGATTTGTTCGGAGATCCTTTGGAAATTTATACCATATTATACAGCCATATTATGTTTTCGTGGACAAGTCCATGCTTCCTGGCATACTGGTCCAACAGGTGTACGATAACCCATTGAAATGACTAGTGGGCGCAATATCTATCAAAAAGATATGACCCTGAAAATAAGATCCACTTCTGTAATGCACTAGGTCGGCCCATTCCCTCCTCCGCAAAACTTTTGAACTTTAATCCTAATTCACATGTTTGTCGGCAAGTTCAAATGTCCAAAAAGTGCCCAAAATTTCGAAAAGACCCTAAATACATTCGATCTGTCCGCATATGAAAGTTCCAATTCACATAAGCTGAGGGTATATCTCTGTCGGCAAAGCCGATTGATACTTTTTTACTTGTTAATTTTTAGAGATTCCTGACGATTGGATAAGATTAACAGATTCGGAGTTATCCGACACATATTTACAGATTCAAAGTATTCCGACACATTGTAACGTGACCATTACATTTATTTCTATTCCTTAAAAATATTTTATTATGTGGTTAACCCACCTCTTTATATGCCCACCTTAATGTGCATTTTTTTACGAGTCCCGTTATCTATGAATTTACCATTGGTCAATACATACTCTGCAATCTTCATAAAATACCCTCAGTCATAACACTCGATGTAATGGAATTATTTTACTTCGGTGCGAGAGAATCATTTCCACATAAGTATTTCGGTTTTCGACACCAGAAGTGGGGAAGTGCTGGAGTTAACCAAGGATACACGAAGTTGACGTGTGGCAGTGTCCGCAGTCGCCTGGTACCCTACATAACCGAAGCATCCTGCGATTCGGTCGCTTCCGCGTCTCGCTCGTTTTCGCGACTGGTTCGCTCCCGCGATCGTTCGCTTCCCCCCGTTCCAGGCTGACTAAACCAAAGGGTCCCAACGAGAACCACCAACCCGACTACCACAGCCGAATCCAAAGCCGAGGGTCACCACACGACTAGACCAAGCCGAGTAACATCAACCCGAGTCGATTCAACACGACTACAAAAACCAGAATACGACAAGCCGAGTCACTCCAACACGACTACACTAAGCCGAGTATTATCAATCCGAAGACATCAACCCGAATCGCTTCAACACGATTACACCAAGCCGAGTATCATCAACCCGAGTCGCTCCAACACGACTACACCAAGCCGAGTAACATCAAACCGAGTCGTTTTAACACGACTACACCAAGCCGAGTAATATCAACTCGAGTCGCTTCAACACGACCACCAAGCCGAGTATCATCAACCCGAGTCAATTCAACACGACTACAAAAAACAGAATACAACAAGCCGAGTCGTTTGGTACGTTCCCAGCAAACCAATCGTACCGACATCTTAACGAAATCGGAACAAAATTCGGACGATACGTCCGATGTCTGATCCGAAATCGTAACGATATCTTAACGAAAGTTGTATGAAGTGGTTGACATAATTTCGGAGCGACATCGTATCGATCTCGATCAGATTTCGTAACGAAATCTGAAGAAAATCCTTGGGAAATTCGGAAAGGAAATTTCTTTCCGACATTCGTTCCGAAATCGGAACGAAATCGGTACAAAATCTGAGCTATTTCCGATCCGAAAAATCGTTTAGAAATCGGAACGAAATCTGAACGACGTTGCTTTCGAAATTGTTCAGACGTGTCGGACATCCGACATTTGGTTTGCTGGGTTACTACAGCCGAGCATCAACACAACAACCACTACCGCTGTGTACGATCGAGCCGACACCTGCCACCAGGGCACCGCCGAGCCAACTACCACAATTTTACCTACATCACTCTTTCCCGTGCCGGCTGAATACGATTGACTGCGAGCCCACAGTAAGATTCCACCCAGCTAAGACGAATAACCAACATATATAATTGTATATATCACATAAATATGCACATGTTAATCATAAATTAAGCACCAAGAGGTGATAATAAAGAAATGAATTGTCATCACTCGTGTTTTCACTGGGTCCTTGAGTTGACCCTGGATGCGACTGAACTCACATCAGCCTTAGACAAAACACTCTTTATAACATATAGTACAATTTTTTTGATGAATAATTTTGTATAATATTTTGGTCTGATATGATCACATTTTAAAGGAGTTTTTGAACTATTCTCGAAAAAAGGACCAAAAAACCCGTGTGATGAACAGCATAAGGGAAAATATTTCTAACAAGAAATATATCCTCCTCAGTAAAGTTGTCTAAGACACTATATGTCTAAAATGCAAGGATTCCAAGATATCTTAACTCGAATATTTCGAAAAAATACATATGGGTGGAACTTGCCCCGCCTACATACAGTGTTATTATTACTATTCATTTGTAATAACATTTTAGTCAAGAGTATATGCATAGCTTGCCTAAGATTCATAAAATTTACTCTTAAAAATTCATAGTTTTTTCTACTTTTTTTCTAATTTCTTCACTTATGCCTTTCATAGCGGCATGCAAGTTAATTATTTTGCCAGAGTAACACTATGCTATAACTGAAACCTAAAATACACAAACAATTTCTCTCACACAAATACATATTTATGTAAACGCATGTGTTTGCCTGGGGAATTCAAAATGTATTCACACAACTGCTGCAATATATTTTTCCAATAACATCTAAAATCTAGATTTTAGTACATCTTTTGTTGTTTGAAGTGGTATCGTGTGCACAGGCATGCATTCGATATTCCGATATTGTATTTGTTTTATTTCATTCCCTGCCCATATCAGGATATTTGTATCTGACTCTTATATTCATCAATACAATGCAGTTAAATTGCCTGTACCTAATGCTGAGTGTGTGTGTGGTTTGCTTGGTTTGTGGGCGGGTGAGTGCGTTAGCATTCCACTTCATTGTTGTAATTTACACACAGACACAACTACATTTAATAAACATTGTTTTACAATATAAACAATTGTGATTTTAATATTAAACAACACTCTCGTATACCCTTGCAGAGCTAGCTGTATTCGGAACATTTCATTTGTTCACGCAATCGTCCATAAGTAAGTGTAAAAGCCAACACGCATCAACCAACCAATGGGCAAACTAAAAGATTTTCTACATTTGAGTGTTGTTCAAACGTGCATATGTGTGGGTTAGGGTGGGGCGATTTGTGTGGAAGCAAAAAAACCTTAATGAGCCCTTCGCGTTTCTGATTCCTGGGATTGAACTGAGCAAAAAAGTCCACTGGACCATATATCTACCGTGAAAATCGAGCCTCCCGATTTTGACTTTAAATTTTTTATTGACGTTTTTTGGATATTTTGGCATATAACAACCAAACCATTGGGATTTTCGATCCAACACAAAGACAAACATTGTAGCCAAGACAGCAATTGAAAACTCTCTAATACATCGCAAAAGCATTGGAACGCTCCTTCAGGCAGTTTTGGCCTTAAGAATGTGCAAACTTTTCGGAAAATGTCGGTAAATGACATTGTGCTACAAAATTTGACCCGAAAAATATTCAAGTGTTCTGATGCAAAATTATATCGTGTTGGGATCCATGGACAACGACAATGCCTTTATTTCGTTTGGGTCACTTCGTTTTATTTTTTTATAACGGTAAAAGTAGTGAAAATCTGGGCTTCTTACATTTTCAAATTTAAACGGGCATATCTTATTTTTTCCACAACGGATTTCTTTTGATCCTTCTTCCTTTTAAAGGGGTGAATAATGTGTTTTGAATAAGCTATTATTGTTTTAAATCGGTTAACAAATGGCTAAGTTATAGTGGTTTATGTCTGAAAACCCCCCACAAAAACCTATAAAGGAAGGAAGTTTGCACATTCTTAAGGCCAAAACTGCCTGAAGGAGCGTTCCAATGCTTTTGCGATGTATTAGAGAGTTTTCAATTGCTGTCTTGGCTACAATGTTTGTCTTTGTGTTGGATCGAAAATCTCAATGGTTTGGCTGTTATATGCCGAAATATCCAAAAAACGTCAATAAAAAACTTAAAGTCAAAATCGGGAGGCTCGATTTTCATCTTAGACATATGGTCCAGTAGACTTTTTTGCTCAGTTCAACCCCAGGAATCAGAAACGCGAAGGGCCCATTAAGGTTTTCAAATCGCCCCGGCCTAGTGTGGGTGTATATGGATGGAATTGGTATTGATGGTTATGATTCATGTTTGCTTTACTTAAAATTTATGACTTTAGAGCGGAGACGCGCTTCTTTGCAAAGACAGTATAGTGAGGGCACCCACTGAGTTATTTTTGCGTTTAATTCTCTCTCTCACGTACAGTGTACGTGTACATAAACAAACTATGAACATCATGTGGTTGTTGTTTTTTTCACTCATGCATACACACATGCTTTAGTATTGATGGAAATATTATGGGCGACGCTGCTTTAGAGAGATATCGATGCCATATGTGATACGAGTGAAGATTTGCTTTATTTTCATATGAGGTACCCATAAAAGATAACATGACATGCGAGAACTTGGCAGCGATATTATTTCTTTATCTACTTCATATGTCTGTAAATCAGCTAGGAAAGGATCAAAGTAGGACGGGCTCGTCGTTAGGACAACCTAGACTACTGCACAGACCTTGTAGTGTTTTATGGGAAGGCTTTATAAGTGAAGACCTTGTGATCTTCTATAAGAACAAGTTGTGGTCTTGTAGGAGAAGAATTTGTGTCATATTGACGTCTATTCACAAAAAATAATCTTGTAGTCTTTTATACTAAGACCCTGCGGTCACCCATGAGAACACCTTGTGGTCTTCTATGAGACAACTTGTGGTGATCTTTTAAAGATCTTCTAAAAAATAACTTCTGGTCTTCTATAAGAGGAGGCTATGAGAATACATTTTGATTTTCTATAGGAATGTACAAGGTCTCTATAAGTAGACATTACACGGTGCTCTTGAAACAATTTTAAATGGAAGGTGCTTACACCTTGGAAGTTTTTGCGGATTCTGAAACTACAATGTTCATATATGAAAAAAATCAAAAAACAAAAAAAATCGCCGGACCGCTTTTTAAATAAATCGCGATTTAAATTGACATATTTAGGGGTTGTTTAGGTTTTCACGATTTTGCTTAGAAACTGCAAGTCCTATCAAAATGGGACTAAAGAAAATGTTGTAGCTATTAGCTATTTTTCAGATATTGAATTTCAAATTGGGACAATGCATTGACTGTATCGCCCCCTTATAAAACAATGTCATGAAGGGTGCGCCTTAACTAACTTTTGATGAAAACCGCTTACGCAGGGGAAGTTTTTGTGAATTCTGAAACAGCAATGTTCATAGATGAGAAAAATCCAAAAACAAGAAAAAATCTCTGTAGGGATTTTTAAATAAATCGCGGTCAAAATTCACATTTTTAGGTGTTTTTTAGGTTTTCACGATTTTGCTTGGAAACCGCAAGTCCAATCGAAATGGAGCTAAAGAAAATGTTGTAGCTGTGATTTTCTCTAGAGGATTGACCTTTATCATTTGTTTCCAGCCTGTACCATTTTTGAGATAAAGAAGCTCAGTTTACATTATTCGGTTTTTTTGTTAGGGTTTCGCGATTTTGCTTGAAACCAGTATGTCTTATTGATGTGGGACCTGAGAAAATCTTAATGCTGTGAAAATTCTCTACAAGACTGGCTTAAGTAACTTATCCTTAGTTGTACCATCTTTTTAGATATATAAGTTTAAGTTGGGAATTTGCAGTCATGACATTGTTTTATAAGGGGGGCGATACAGAATTGAATTGAATTTGAATTGTCCCAATTTGAACTTCTATATCTCAAAAACGGTAAAAGCGACGATAATACGACGATAATGTCAATCTTGTAGAGAATTTTCATAGCTACAACATTTTCTTTAGTCCAAACTTGATAGGACTGGCGGTTTCTAAGCAAAATCGTGAAAACTTAAACAACCCCTAAAAATGTCAACTTAAATCGCGATTTATTTAAAAAGCGCTCCGGCGATTTTTTTTGGTTTTTTGATTTTTCTCATCTATGAACATTGTAGTTTCAGAATCCGCAAAAACTTCCAAGGTGTAAGCACCTTCCATTTAAAATTGTTTCAAGAGCACCGTGATTATGGTCTTCTACGAGTGTTACTCGACAACTTTCTGGCCTAACAATGAAAACGCGAATATTTACCATCAAAGAAATTTTATTTTTCTGTAAGATTTATACACTTTCCTTCCCAGCAAAATGTTCGATGCCATTCAATCATGGGTGCAAGTGAGCTGGCATGTCATCTTTTTAGCATCTTTATCGATGAATTTTATATGAGCGTGGACCCCAAAAGATGCTATTCATTTTTTGGATCCAAAGCATGTCATTTACTCCAATGCTTTGACTTGTCATTTTCACCAATGCTTTGGCATGCCATTTCCACCAATGCCATTTCCACCGTTTGAAGCAACACTTTGCAATGACATTATCATTACGACGAGAGTTTTGACAACGTTTTTTGTGATACCGAGTATCCGACAACATCAAGCCTATTGTAAATAATTAATCTTATATGTTTAGAAAAAAATTTATAAATAATAACACAAAATCCATCTCTATTGGATCGATGGAATGGGTTCAAATGCCGATGAAAAGATCGGATCTGTCACGGCATCCTTTGCATGGGTTCAAATGCTGATGAAAAGATCGGATCTTTCACGACTTCCTGTGCATTGGTTCAAATGCTAATGAAAAGATCGGATCTTTCATGACTTCGTTTGAACCAATGCAAAAGATGCATCGAATGGAACCCCTTCCTTATAACCGTATATACCTTATAACCCAGCAAAATTTGAGGTACATACGGTTTGCAATTCCATTTGAAAAAAATTAAACAAAATGCTTTCGAGCATATCTACGATTTTTGGTATAAATATTAAGGAAAAAAATTTGGTTTCAAGTCCGTTCGGGTTCACAAAATTGACCATGCGCGCAAGAGTTATAGTAGTTTTTATTCTCATTTAAAGAAAAAATATTTAATATTTTTATTAGAAAATTTATTCATAAATCGCTAACACTTTCCAATCTATTCTTGGATCTTTAAATATTTACTAAATTTATTTTATATTGCGAAAAAAAAGACTAAACACCAAATTTCAGCAAATTCGGTGAAACAATGTGGCTAACCTTCAAAATTCCGAAATTCGAGCGGTACCGTTCTATAATGTGCCTAAAACCTTCGAAATACCGAATGTTTTCAAACCCCATGGAGGACTAAAAAATTAAGTCATTTCAGTGGCATATTGACGTCACAATATTAAGAATTACGAAAATTGGGAGGCACCGTTTCTATGGGGCCTATATCGAAACTTGTACCTATACCGACGAATTTCGGTCGGAAAGATTTTTACCTCCAACGTACCTAAATCGCAAATTTCAAACATTTCGGTGGTTGTTGGGGCCACAAATTTCAAAATGCCGAAAATCGTGAGGTACCGTTCTATAGGGGCTACATGGAGGCGTGAACCTGTACCGACAAATTTCTGGGGGAAAGTTGTATACCCCCAACAAACACTAAATACAAAATTTCAGCCATTTTGGTGGAATATTGAGGCCATAACCTTCCAAATACCGAATATTGGAAGATACCGTTCTATGGGGGCTATATGAAGGCGTGGACCTATACCGACAAAATTAAAGGGGAAAGTTGGATACCCCCAACGAAGACTTAATACAAAATTTCAGCCACTTAGATTGGTTATAGTGGACACATTCTTCAAAGGACCGAAAATCAGGAGGTACCGTTCTATGGGGGCTATATTAAGTCGTGGAAATTTCTCGGGAAAGTTTTATACCCATAACGAAGACTATATACCAAATTTCAGCCATTTCGGTGGAATATTGACACCACAACCTTCAAAATAACGAAAAGTGGGAGGTGCCTTCTATGGGGTCTACATGAAAGTATGGACTTATACCGACAAATTTCTGAGGGAATGTTTTATACTACCCAGGAGGACTAATTACCATATTTTAGACATTTCGGAGGAAGTACCGTTCTATTGGGGCTATATCAAAACATGGACCAATATAGCCCATTTGCAATACCAAACATCCTAGTAGTAATAGAAACTTGTATACCAAATTGCAAAGCTCTATCTTCAAAATTGCGAGCTGTATCTTGATTTCAACAGACGGACGGATGGACGGACAGACGGACATGGTTATATTGACTTAGAATTTTACCCTGATCAAGAATATATACTTTATAGGGTCTCCGATGAATATTTCGATGTGTTACAAACCGAATGACAAATTTAATTATACCCTTTGTAATATGTTGGAGGGTAAAACAATCTCGCTCTCGATTTTTTTATAAAATATGCCCAAATACGTTTTATCCGAAATACGTTTTAAAAATAAAATTGCAGGTTTACAAAGTTGTGCATGATTGTAAACATTGTTTCGAGGAAACACAAGAATAACATAACGATCAAGGTACATTACCATTCACGGTGCGCCATAACTAACTTTAAATGAAAGGTGCTTACACCTTACACATCGTTAAGTTTTACCAGACTTAGATGAGGTTTCAAAATGGACTCAATCGGTCCACTCCTTCGGATACTTTCCATACAAAATTTCGGAAAAGTTCAGTTGGTCAGAAAAATTGTGCGCACGATAACTCTTGAAGGGAGCGGCCGATTTGATCCATACTTTTAACATCATAATATATCTACCAGATATAGATCAGTAGTGCGATTCTGTAACTCTCTACCGATGGAATTAACGACAAATGTCGATACTTAGCTATATTTGTCGGTAAGTGCTATTCTCTATACAAATTTTATCGATTTTTATGTCGGTAATTATCGAAAATCATCAGTCAGTTACCGACGAAAAAAGGAGTCGTTAAGTCTACGGACATAAAAGAATTTTCATATTTTAAACAAAAAAATCAATGAAAATTAAATTTTTAATAATTGTTTTGTTTATTGTTGAAGATTCAATCTCATTTGATTGCTTGAGTTGGAGTATTCCCCCATTTGGCTCAACTTCATTTATTACCCTCTATTACAGAGAGTAATGTTTTTCAAAACGAACTGAAGGTGTTGCAAAATTTTTTTTTTACTGATCGCTACCATTATCATGCTTCATCCCGGCGAAGGGAATTATCAATTGAGGCGTTCAGAGCACACTTCGACTAACTCCATAAAACAAAAAGTTGAGAAAAGCAATGATGAAATGTATATTGTTTTTTAAAATTCCCCTGATTATATGGATTCAAATATATAATGTAGAATGCATACTAGCAGGTATAGCTTTTATCTAACGGTATATAAAATAAAATAAAAACAATAGTCAACAAACAATCGTTAGTAATGTTGTGGTAATGGTGGAGTTAATCGAAGTGTGCACTGAAAAAAGTAATAAAGTTAGGTCTTGAATTTTTTTCAGTGTTCGGAAACAAACAGTACCTTATCATAAGGTACCGTACACGTACACAAACACTAAAAAAAATTATAAAGTTTATGTACGCGTACACAAACATTAAAAATCCATTTTAGTGTTTATGTAAGTGTACCCAACGAGATTCGAAAAGTTCTTCAAACACACATGTTTGGTACGTAACCTCCATCGTAATGTAACAACCACGTACCCAACCGAAAAGGTTGCGTACATCAGCGCGTACATTAAAAAACCACGTAGAGTACATCATAATGTACCTTTAGAAAGAAAGTGTTGCTAGGGTACACTTACATTTGTTTGGTTAATAATGTATTAAAAATATTAAGTTTAATTTTTGTGGAATTTATACAAATGAAATACAAGTAAATATAAATGAATATGTATCTTCAACTAATTAGGACTATAAATATCATTATTTAAATGTCATAAATACATATGCAAGAAGTTAGTAATGCCTAAACAAAACGCTCTCATCGAATATCTAAAATCTAGACAATTTACAAAGGGTTGCTATAGGGCTGTAGGTTATGGAGGTGATTTTTTATTATTAAAAATCGTATCATTTGTATTGTGAAAACAGGTGGTTCATTTTCAATATTTTACAAAGTCAAGAAAGCATCGAAGAACAGTTTCAAGTAAGTTGTTTTCAGTATCAACATCATCTTACAAAAAGAAATGCTACACCACCACAATAAGAATTACTTTTTGCTTTTTTGTGTTTTTCCAAATTATGAATTGCCGTTGAGGTACCCAAGGACTGGTGCCTAGCTGTGAAGGCAACATCCGGTCTTTGGGTCTGCTATATTTTTATAGTTTGTTTACAGGTAGAATTTTTGGTTTTGATAAGTTAGAAAGTCAGAACTAGGTGGAAATATTATTCCTCGCACACCAACACCATAAAGTACCTGTCCTTTTTTTACATCATAAAAATTATGAGTTAAAAAATTGTAAACCACAATATTGGTTTTTACCTTTCTTGTGTATTGTAATAAAATATAACCATTCAGGTACCACATGAATGATCTAGTTTTTAAGTTTGTTACACTCGTAGTCTTATTGTATAATTTACGGAAAATTTCGCGAAAACCCTTTGGAATAGTTGCAGGTAGCGTAATTTTTTAACAAAATTAATTTTTTTGCAAACTATATATGCAAAGAACCTCCGCAAATGCTATTTAGTTCATTTTTAAACGTTGAGTGAAAATAATAATAAAAATGCCAAGACCAAAAAATATTGTTCTTCGTGATATGTTCAGTACAAACGAATCAAATCAAACAGTGTGCAATTTACAAAATTGTGTCAACAATGTTTTAAATTGGCATTCCGCAAATTTAGAGCGACATTTGAAAATTGTGCATCCCGATTTGTATGCGAACTATATTGATCAAAAACGGGAAAACGTAAAAGAAAAAAGAGTCATCAAAGTATTATTAAAAAAAAGTGTGAATCCAAAAAACATTGAAACAGCATTGGTGGAACTTTTTACAAAAAATGGACGTCCTTTACATATGGCCGAAGATAAAGCCTTCAAAGTTCTTATAGAACCTGTTTTAAGTGTACTCGGGATAACTGTAAATGAACATAACGTAATGGAACGAATTATCGCTTTCTCAAAAAATATTAAAACGGAAATCTCAAACGATCTTAAAGGGATATTATTTTCCGTTAAGATGGATGTCGCAACAAGGCTGGACTTAAGTATGCTGGGTATTAATGTTCAGCACATTAAACATGGTAAAATCGTTGTTAAAACGTTGGCTATAAAGGAGCTTAGATCAAGTCACACTTCTGAATATTTAAAAACAGTTATACTGGATGTTCTAAAGGAATATGATGTTGACATACGAAATATTTTAACTATTACAACCGACAACGGATCAAATATGCTCAAAACTGTACGAATCCTGAACTCTGAAATGCAATTGTCGATAAATAATGATGCCGTGGATTTCGAAGAAGATGAAGATGATATCGATTGCCGAATAGCTATTGACACAATTGAATCAATTGATTTTAACATCTCATCGAACACAATTACTAGCATTCGTTGTGGTGCTCACACTCTCCAACTGTGTGTAAACGATGTTCTGAAACAGTCGGCAGTAAAAGACAATGTCGATAAGATACGATTCGTGGTAAAAAAACTTAGAAGTAAAACGATTTTAAATTTTCTAAGAAGTGAACTCTACAAAAAACCTATCATTAATTGTGCAACACGTTGGAATTCAACATATAAAATGATTGAAAGATGCCTGGAAATGAAGGAAATTATAAATACACTAAGCAAGGATTATCCTGATTTATTTCTTGAATCTGAAGAATGGTCTTTCGCAACTGAATTCTTGGGACTATTTAAACCTATTTACAATGCTACCATTAAGTTACAAAGCGAACAGTTGTGCTATAGTGAACTATACATTATTGTTATGGATATAACATTTCAAATTGACGCTTTACCGGATAGCAACATGAAAACCCTTCTCAAGGAGTCCTTGAAGATAAGAAAGAATAAACTTTTAGAAAATGAACTGTTTAACGCAGCTGTGTTTTTGGATCCACGAATCAAAGTATGCTTAACCTGCGAACAAAAACAAAGAGCGAAAAACTACATACTATCGTTATATAAACGCATGAACTCAACAGAAGGTAAGTTTGCTTAAGTAAACCAGAACAATGCCTATTTATTTATATCATTCATCTTTTATGTTTCAGAACACAATACAAGTCACCCAATATTAGAGGGAGCTCCATCACCGAGTAGACCAGATGCAGCCAAATCTTTTTCCGATTATCTGCAAATTATAGATCCCACCACAGAAATTCCGAGTTCATCTAATTTACACAATTTAGAAGCTGATTTTGCCAATTATGAGCGGCAATCAAGATTGCCACTAAATGAAAATATAATAGCGTTTTGGAACTCTCAGAAAACCATCATCAGTGAGATTGCTAATATTGTACAGGCAATACCGTCAACCCAAGTAAGCGTGGAACGCTTATTTTCTGCTATGAAGTACATATTATCTGATCAGCGCAACCGCATGTCAGCAACAAATCTTGAACATATATTAATGGTAAAAGTTAATGGGGATTTTAATTATGAAAGTTGAGCTTTCTCCTGTTAAATTCTATTTTCTTTAGTATGTTAATATTTTTTATATTCGTTAATTTTTTATAAAATAAATAAATCCCAGCAAAATAAATTGGAAGTAGTGCAATGTAGACTGCTTCTATCACGGCATGTCTTGATGCCGTTCAAACGGAGTCGTGCAAAAGGCACTCCAATCCTCACATTTTAACAGCATTTGGATGCAATCCAAAGAATCACATCCACTTGTCACATTTTAACAACATCCGGATGCAGTTCAACGGAGTCGTGAAAAAGGCACTCCAATTCGTCACAATTTAACAGCATCCGGATGCAGTCCAAACGGAGTCGTGAAAAAGGCACTCCGTTCGCTACATTTTATTAGCAGTTGTTAGAGATCCCTATATGTACATAAATCAGATTGTACATCTCTACAGGCAGCGGCTTTTATTTTTCAAAAAGAGATAAGCGTGTTAACATGTCCAAACATTTGTTAATACAAACTAAATAATAATTAATATTTAAATAATATTTAATTTGTGAACATTTTTCCGGCAACTCACCAGAAGAAAATTTCCGAATGGAGTGCTGTTGGAGTACATGTCGAAATCTTAACTGGTGATGGGAAGACAACCCATTTAGCAAATGAAGCAAAAACAGTTCAGCTTGGAACAAATGCAAGCGGAGGAAACACGCATGTTTGCGATTGAATTCAATGGAGAATTTTCATAATTTGTGTTAATGTAATAAAGTTGTTAATATTTTTGTTTTGCACAAATAATAAATGCATTTTATTTGTTCTGGCATATTTTGTAATGGCTTGCACAATTTCCGCAGAATGCCTGTACCAAACACGTGCTTTGGACTGCCTCCTATTCTACCCCAAAGGGTTAGTTAAAATGCAATGCCAAAGGGTCAGTTAAAATGCAGTGCCAGAGGGTCAGTTAAAATGCAGTGCAAAAGGGTTAGTTAAAATGCAATGCCAAAGGGTTAGTTAAAATGCAGTGCCAAAGGGTTAGTTAAAATGCAGTGCTTTGGAGTGCATCTTTCAGTAGTCACGCTCTTGTAAAAATCATCAGTGAAAATGCATAATTTGATGCACATCCAGATCACTTGTACATATCATTTAACTGCATCTTTGGAGGCAAACATTTTGCTGGGATGTTTTCATATTTACTGGTTAAATATAAATATAGTTACTTTTGTATTTTATTTATACGATATTCACTCTTATTTTTATGGTTGCATTTTTCCTCATGCCATTCATATTTTATATTTCTTTATAAACATCACTCAGGTGTACGCAACCTCTTTATAAACATCACCCAGGTGTACGCAACCTCTATTTATTTTTTAGGGTACATAATGATGTACGCTACGTGGTTTTTTAATGTACACGCAACATTTATAACGTACGTACCCAACCATTTCGGTTGGGTACGTGGTTGCTACTTAACAATGGTGGTTGCGTACCAAACATGTACGCTACGATTTTCGTTGGGTACATGTACACAAACTCTAAAATTTTTTTTAAAGTTTGTGTACATGTACGGTACCTTATCGTAGTGTAACTTTTCATGCTAGGTACGCTACAAAACGTTATTGTACGGTACCTTAGTGTAAGTTTTCGAACGCTGATTTTTTTATTAACGAAAAACTTAGTTTTTTACACATATATTACAGGTTTTACATAAAAATTAATGTTGGCAGTTCAGTTATAAAACAATATTTGTAATTAATTCATGTTAGCTTTATGTTAGCGTTATTCTTCATTCTTCATGGCTAGGTTTACGACGTTTCCGACGTATGTAATATACGTCAAAAATGTATGTTATATACGTCATAATAAGGCCATCTATGGTTTCAACAAAAGCCGAAAGGGCATTGCTGTAAAAATGTACCCGTTGCGAGCAGAGCTACATTTGAATGTGGAGTTAATCGAAGTGTGCACTGAAAAAAGTTGCATATTATTCAGTGGTCAATAAAAACTCGTTATTTTAAGGTGCTCATCTTTATTATTTAGAAAAGATATTATGATCATAAATAGATATGGCGATATCAAAGGCTTTGACACTTAAATCTCAAATTTTTCAAAAAGTGGAGTTAGTCGAAGTGTGCACTGAGCGCCTCAATTGGCTTCTCAGTTTTTGAAATGATGCCTTTTTAGCGAAAAACCGAACTTTTTAAGTGTCTAGTATTCCCATATGAATGAGAATAACACTCACTTTTCGGCTTTTCCAAAGAAACACCAAAATCAAAATATTCTGCAACATGTCAGCAAACAAACAAAACAAAAAACAGCGGAGGCACGCGCATGGGGACTTTGTAAAAAACAAAATTCCAACAACAACCTCACAGGCAACAGAATTCGATGAATTCTTATTTGATACGTGCTGACATGTTTCAGAATATTTTGATTTTGGTGTTTCTTTGGAAAAGCCGAAAAGTGAGTGTTATTCTCATTCATATGGGAATACTAGACACTTAAAGAGTTCAGTTTTTCGCTAAAAAGGCATCATTTCAAAAACTGAGAAGATAATTGATAATTCCCTTCGCCGGGATGAAACCATGATATTGGTAGCGATCAGAAAAAAAATTTGCAACACTGTCAGTTCGTTTTGAAAAACATTACTCTCTGGAATAGAGGGTAATAAATGAAGTTGAGCCAAATGGGGGAATACTCCAACTCAAGCAATCAAAATTTTTAAGAATTGATTTTGGAATATATTTCATGGCAAATAAAATGGTAAGCTGAGATACATTTCTTTACGCATAAAAAAAGAAATTTCTGCGATATATGGAAGATCCTTTCTGTTTACGCCGGATTTCTCCAATTGGCAACCCTATTTATATTTTTCTTGGTTCCGTAATAATAGCATTCGGCATCCCTAGTTCTGCTCAGAATTGTAAATGTATGCTCTCATTTGCTCTCTCTCTCTCTCTAAACTTTCTTATTAAACTTACATTGTAATTTTCTTCATAATAAATTACTTGTTAACTAAGCATCAACCAGTACTGTTGTCCTTGGTAAGAAGTCGTTCTGTTTCACTGAATTCAATAAAGAAGAACCATAATTGTTCTTATTCCAAATCTCTAATACATTGCATTTTCTTTCCTTTTCATTATTCCTTGGTGGATGAATCTTGAGAAAAATATTTCCATTGCTGAAATATTTTCGAGGCTCACGACAAGAATCCAACCGCCCTTCATTTCTAGTGAGAACACCCACAATTGGCGTTTTCAATTTCAATGTAAGTAATATGAAGCTTATGACACTTTACAAATTGGAAAGGGATACATTTTATAAAATAATGAATGAAATTGCGGGTCATTTGGAAACCTCCAGAATTGAGGGGAACATCTCTGAAAAAATAATAAATATTTTCAGTACGAACAAAATATTTTCAAGGAAATATGCCGTAACAGTTGCCACCCATATAAAAATGTATTGGTGATATCGATTAGCATCAACAATAAAAAAGAAGAATATCACCATGGTCGTCATATTCCATGATAATACGTAATTCTGAAATAACTGATCACTATACACAATTTAATAATTCCTGTTCAATATATGGGGAATTCCAAGTGAAATCGGACAGTTCGGAGAAAAGTAATTTTTGATTTCAATTGTTTTTGATTCAATTTATGCTCCTAGCCAACAGAACATTTTAGTATATTTTAAAATTATTTTTTGACCATCGGTACAGAGATATCGCCTATTGAAATTATCGCATTTTTAAAGAACTATGTTCAAATAAATACTCATAACTTCTTTAATATTGGTCCAAATGGGACCATCTTTTTTTTGATTTGTTTGTTTTTTCATCAGCTATCGAAATAAATATTTAAAAGAAAAATGCACAGTGGGCTTCAATGCAATTTTCGGGATTTAATACTTAAAATAAATTTTTAAACATGATTGCACTCTTCGATTTTTTCAAAAAAAAATTATGTTAAACTACGTTCAATTACAAAAATTTTAAGCCCTATGTGGTAATGGGATTCGGACGATTACTATTTCTTCTGAATTTTTTAAAATTTGTCAATACAATTTTTCCTTAATACCTTTGTCCAAAATTTGTATTTCCTGTATTTTTGAAGCTAAGAGTACATATTTATCATTATATATTATATATTTGTCAAAAAAAATTGAAAAAAAATCCACAGTGGACTTTAATGGAATTTTCGCTGATGCATTTTCAAAATCGAAAAATTACGCAGTTTTTAAGATCTTTGAGATAAATTCATAAATATAAAATCAAAACAAATATTTATAAATGAAACTTTTAATTTTTTCAATAAAATAATAAATTTTGGACAAAGGTATAAAGGAAAAATTGTATTGAAAATTTTAAAAAATTCTGAAAAAAATAGTAATCGTCCGAATCCCATTACCACATAGGGCTTAAAATTTTTGTAATTGAACGTAGTTTAACATAAATTTTTTTTTAAAAAATCGTAGGGTGCAATCATGTTTAAAAATTGATTTTAAATATTAAATCCCGAAAATTGCATTGAAGCCCACTGTGCATTTTTCTTTTAAATATTTATTTCGATAGCTGATGAAAAAACAAACAAATCAAAAAAAGATGGTCCCATTTGGACCAATATTAAAGAAGTTATGAGTATTTCTTTGCATGTAGTTTTTACAGAATTTGACTTTTTCAAGGCGCGATATCTCTGGAACCGTTAGTCAAAAAAAATTTGAAAATATACTAAAATGTCTTGTTAATCAGCAGCATCGCCACAGCAAAAAATAAAGGAAATCAAAAACCTCATCTTGAAAAAGTGTCCGATTTCACTCAGAAATCCCCATATACATATTAAATGTTAGGATTTTAAGGCCAGGGTACATAAGCTGCATCGCCTGCTTGCCTTGCTTTCCTGCTTCATTTCGGACATAACAAAAATAAAAGAATAAAGAAAGCCGAGCCAATTTCGAACTAGGTTACCCTTTCTTTGTTTATTCTAAAAAGGCAAGCAGACGATGCAGCTTATGTACCCAGGCCTTAAAATCCTAACATTTAATATGTATATATATACGTATGCGCAATGAATTTGACAAAGAAAATCCAGTGTAGTAAAAATAAAATACATTTTATTATATTTAAACGCACATTTATAGTTTTCACTACGATTTTTTAATTTTTATACCCTCAGCATTTATGCTAACGAGGGTATATACACTTTCATACGGTCCACTCCTTCCGGTACCTCCCCAACAAAGGATCGAAAATGTTCGGAAAATTTGTGCGCAGGATAACTCTTGAAGGGAGTAACCGAATTAGTCCAAACTTTGCCCATCGTGAAATGTGTACCAGTCTTAGATAAGGTTTCAATATGGTCTCAATAGGTCCACTCCTTCGGGTACCTCTCACACAACATTTCAGAAAAGTTCAGTTTAGGGCCATCTCTCGAATCGCGTTGATTTTTGTTTAGTAACTTGTATTCACTGCCCTCTATACGACACTACAAGTTTTATCAGGGACAAGTCCATACTTCCTGAGAAAATAGCCTGAAAGTTGCAAAAAAAACTACTATGACACCGTATGAGGTGGTTGAAGCGCAAGATAACTCTCGAACGGATCTGCCGATTCGGCCTTAGTAATATTTTGTTCAAACATAGTTTAAGTTCGATAATAAGCTATATCGGTCCACTCCTTCAGGTACCTCCCCCACAAAAGTTCAAAAATGTTCGGAAAAATTGTTCGTACGGTAACTCTTGAAGGGAGTGGCCAAATTGGTCCATACCTTACACATCCTAATATATCTACCAGATATAGATCAGTTTCAAATGTGGACTATATTTGTCCATTCCATCCGGTACCCCCCCCACAAAATTTCGGATAAGTTCACTTTAAGACCTGATATCGAATCACTTTGATTTTTGTTGAAGCGAATGCTTCAATTACGATGGTAAAATTTTTTTCAGGGGCAAGTCCATACTTCTTGAGAAAACAGTCCGAAGGCTGTAAAAACCCCCTATGGCACCGTATGTAGTGGCTGGAGATCCACTTCCACAATGACGATCCATTCCTTTAAGCATCTCCTCCGCAAAACTTTTGATCTTTAATCCTAATCATCATTTTTGTCGGTTCATACATCCAAAATTTTTAAAACCCCCTAAATAAATACGTTTTTTGGGGAAAAAATTGTTTCAATATACACAGGCTGAGGGTATATCTCTGTCAGCAAAGCTGACTGATACTTTTTTACTTGTTCAGCAAGATTTATACAACTTCCTTTTAAAGTATATGGTAAAAAACGAAATTTCCGTTGCAATTCTATTTGAAAAAAAATTAAAAAATTTTGGTTTTTACAGTGTTTTATTTAACTTGCTTTGGTGTGTGTTTAGTTCAAATCTGGTAACTCATTTTTAACACAGTTGCGGTTTACCAATCGAACTAAAACTTTGCACACTTTTCAGATGTGAATGACAATACATGAATATGAAATCAAAACCAATATTGGTCCATTTTTACAGTGTTTTGTCTAATTTGCTTTTCAAATCTGGTAACTCATTTTTCACATAGTTGCAGTTGATCAGTCGAACTTAAAATTTGCACACTTTTTAGATTTGGATGACAATACATGAAAAAATCAAAACTAATATTGGTCCATTCTTACAGTGTTTTTACGGTGTCTAACTTGACCACCTTTTCAAATCTGGTAACTGATTTTTAACACGGTTGCAGTTGACCAATCGGACTAAAACTTTGCACACTTTTCAGATTTAGATGTCAATACATGAATATAAAACCAAAACCAATATGGGTCCATTGTTTGCTATAGCCCCCATAGAACGGTACCACCCGATTTTCGGTATTTTGCTTTTCAAATCTGGTAACTCATTTTTCACATAGTTGCGGTTGACCAGTCGAACTTAAAATTTGCACACTTTTTAGATTTGGATGACAATACATGAAAAAATCAAAACTAATATTGGTCCATTCTTACAGTGGTTTTACGGTGTCTAACTTGACCACCTTTTCAAATCTGGTAACTGATTTTTAACACGGTTGCAGTTGACCAATCGAACTAAAACTTTGCACATTTTTCAGATTTAGATGACAATACATGAATATGAAACAAAAACCAATATGGGTCCATTTTTTCCTATAGCACCCATATAACGGTACCACCAGACTTCTGGTAAATTGTGTACGTAGGTCAAGGTTTAATAAAGCCTCCATATAACGGTACCACCCAATTTCAACCATTTTAATCTACATTTTCTGCTCAAATGGACTGTAATTCGGCATTTGGGGTTCTCAGTGGTCAAAAAAATGTATTTACCAAAAAGTTAAAAATAAAAAATAATTTAAAAAAAGTAAGTTTCAGTGTTTTATTTAGAAATGCACTTAAAACTAAAAAATAATTTGTCGCTTAGCCTCAATAAATATATTTTTCTCATGATAGAATCTCTCAAATAAAACGCTTGCCGTTTAATTTTGCCACCATTCATAATTTAAATGCAAGCGTTTTTTTTTTTGAGATATTCTATCATGAGAAAGAATATATTTATTGAGGCTAAGCGACAAATTATTTTTTAGTTTTAAGTGCATTTCTAAATAAAACACTGAAACTTTATTTTTTTTTAATTATTTTTTTTTTCGTGCATTTTATTGTGATCAATATATGAGTGAATATCAAGAAAATTCAGTTTCCATGAAGCCAAGGTTTGCACTATTATAATACGCGAACTATTGCAATTTACCAGTAACTATGACTATGGATAGATCAATTCAAATGTTTTTGAACAAAGCTCAAAAAACACTTCTAATGTATCACTTTTCGAAATTTCCACTGCTTTCACCTTTTATGGATGCTGACATTTTGAAGCCGGATTTTAGATGTTTTTCGTATTTTTAATTTAACTGGAACGCGCATTCGAGTATTTGAAAAAACAATTAATAGGATTAAAGTACTCGCAATTGCGCATAATTTGATATGTATATTGGCTATGTAGCCCACTTAGCAGCAGAGTAATCTACTGACAATAGCCAAAATTTAGTGCGATATTTTTTCTAAAAACATATTTTTTGGGTACAGTATTTACAATATCCTTTTGAGTGTGCTGGTACCCCGCGATATTTTAGTTTTTCGGCAGTCCGGATCATATAAATCATAGATCGTGAAAATCCCTAGAACGGCGAAAACAGCAACTGCAAAAACCGAAAAATGCGCGAAAAATGTTTTTGAAAATATCGTGGATTTAGTCACATTTTCTGTGGATCGTTTTCTTGTCAATAAAAAAACTGACACATCAATCGCGGTTTTGCGGAAACAGCGGTTTAAAAAATTTAGTGGCATGGGAGCTGTATCCGATTTATCCCAAAAATAGTGTGTGATGCTACATCTACGGTTCTTGATGGATTCGATCGAAATAGGATTAGATCGATGTATTTTTCCACGGTTGGTAGTGAAATCGGATGCGTATAAAAAGTGTATGCACTTTGTGCAAATTATAAGCGTTATACAGATTGTTGTACACTAAACTGCAGACGAAGCTACATCTTAGCGGCCAAAGTAAATCCTGGCAAATGTGTACAAATTAAAAGAGAAGAATTCGCTGTATTGGTAAACCGCATGCGCATGAAGTGATTTTGAAGATTTCGCGATTTACACGCATTTCAAATGATACAGTTTTATTTTAAGACTAGCAAAGTGCCCGCTACTTCGTATGCGGAAAGGATATAAAAAACAAATAAACAATATATAATATGGAAATGGCGAACACTCAAAATTAACAGCGAGACCAACATTGCACACCAATACCCACACTATATCCAAAAAATACAGATTCCAGCACTGTCCCTACACCCAATAGTACGATTTTCCAAAACTACCTCAATCCTTCACTTCACCAGTTATCTTAATTCCAAAAACAGGATTCCAGCGCTATCGGTGCACTCAAATTCGTGCCCATAAGTAAGAATTTCAAAAACTACCTCCATGTCTCAATCGTACACTCCAACCGTAGTCTTACCAAATTCCAGGATTCCAGCTCTATCCGTTCCCCCAAATACCCACTGTACCAAATTTAGTACCATTTAGTATTTTTGGTACCCATAAGTACGAATTTCCAAAACTACCACAATCCTATACTCCAACAGTAATCTCAATTCCAAATTTCAGGATTCCAGATTCCAAATCCCAATTGTACCAAATTTAGTACTTTTCGTTCCCATAAGTACGAATTTCCAAAACTACCACAATCCTACACTCCAACATGAATTTCAATTCCACATTTCAGGATCCTAGGTCTATCCGTTGACCCAAATCCAAATTATACCAAATTTAGTGCTTTTCGTATCCCTAAGTACGAATTTCCAAAACTACCTCAACATTAATCTCAATTACGAATTTTAGGTTTCTAGCTCCAAACCAAATCCAAATCCAAACTGTACCAAAATTTAGTATTTCTCTTACCCGTAAGTAAGAATTTGCAAAACTAACTTATAACGAGTGGTTTTATCTAAGGCTGAGGTAGGCTCAGTCGCTGCCAGGGTCGGCCTAAGGTCCCACAAACCTTAAGTAAAACACGAGTGTGTACAAGTTTAATCTTTATTGTGAACTCTTGGTGTTTGATGAACGAATAATATATGTGTGTGGAGGGTGGATGCAAGATTTGTTATTATTATTGGAAGTGGCTCGGTAATCGTTCGGCACGGCTCTACAAGACTCGGGTTGCTGTCGGCTCGGGGCAATCGGGTGGCTTTCGGCTCGGCAGTTGTCGGATGTGGCTCGGCTCTATAAGACTCGGGTTGCTGTCGGCTCTGGGCAATCGGTAACTTTCGGCTCGGCAGTGGTGGACTCGGCTCTACAAGACTCGGGTTGCTGTCGGCTCGGGACAATCGGTACCGTTCGGCTCGGCAATGGTGGGCTCGGCTCTACACGACTCGGCTCTGGGCAATCGGGCGGCTGTCAGCTCGGCAGTTGTCGGTTGTGGTTCGGTAATGCTTTCGGGTGGTTGTCGGCTCGGCGGTCGTCGGGTGTATGACTCGACTCGATAGCATTCGGGTTGCTGTGGGGGAAAGAGGTCGGTAAATATTTAGGAGCTGGCTATGAGCATTGAGCTGGCTATGAGCGTTGAGCTGGCTATGAGCGTCGAGCTGGCTATGAGCGTTGAGCTTGCTAAGAGCTTGGAGCTTGCTAAGAGCTTGGAGCTTGCTAAGAGCTTGGAGCTTGCTAAGAGCTTGGAGCTTACTAAGAGCTTGGAGCTTGCTAAGAGTCTGGAGCTTGCTAAGAGACTTGGAGCTTGCTAAGAGCTTGGAGCTTTACTAAGAGCTTGGAGCTTGCTAAGAGTCTGGAGCTTGCTAAGAGACGTGGAGCTTACTAAGAGCATGGAGCTTGCTAAGAGCTTGGAGCTTGCTAAGAGACTGGAGCTTGCTAAGAGACTTGGAGCTTGCTTAGAGACTGGAGCTTGCTAGGAGACTTGGAGCTTACTAGGAGCGTGTTCGAATCGTAGCTAACGAGTAACGAGACTGCGGACGAGCCACACGTCTTGTCGTACTTTGTCGGCTGGTGATCGACAACCTCGGTGAATAAACCCAGAATATATATTCGGGTAGTTACACGAAGTGAATGAGAATTATTATAAAACGGTGTTGTCGTTGACAGCATTGAATTCAACATATGATATACGACGATAAGGCAATATTATGTGTAGAGTAACTTTATAAGTTTATACTGTCGTTATAATAAATACCTTAAGGTGTAATGCATATTAATGTGGGTCGGCGGAGATGTAAGGATGGTATGAAACGGTCACGTTACAAACTTCATCTTACACCCCAACAGCAAGCTTAATTTTAAATTTCATTATTCCAGCTCTGTTCGTTCGCCCAAATTCAAATTTGGTACTTTTTGTACCCATAAGTACGAATTTTCAAAACTACTTCCATTTTACTCTCCAAATGTAGTCTACGAAGTACGAATTTCAAAATTATCTCAATCCCATACTCTAACATCAATGTTAATTCGAAATTTCAGGGCTACAGCTCTATCCGTTCACCCTAAATCCAAATTTAGTACCACTTAGTACTTTTCGTAACCTTAAGTACGAATTTTCAAACCAACTTCCATTATACAATCAAACAGTAGCCAATCTTATACTTCAGCAGCAATTTTTATTTAAAATTTCAGAAATTCAGCTCTATCCGATAAATGTAATACCATTTAGTACTTTTCGTACCCATAAGTACGAATTTTCAAAACTACTTCCATTCTACCCTCCAACTGCAGCCTTAATTCAAAAATTTAGGATTCCAGCTCTATCCACTCAACCTAAATCCAAATTGTACAAAATTTAGTACCATTTAGATATTGTCGTGCCCGTAAGTATGAATTTTCAAAACTACTTCCGTTATACTATCCAACAGTAGCCTTAGTTCAAAATTTCAGGATTCCAGCTCCATTCGTTCGCTCAAATCGTAATTGTACCAAATTTAGTACTATTTAGTAATTTTCGTACCCATAAGTACGAATTTTCAAAATTACTTCCATTCTACATTCCAACTGCAGCCTTAATTCAAAATTTCAGGATTCCAGCTCTATCCGCTCAACCTAAGCCCAAATTGTACAAAATTTAGTACCATTTAGTACTTTTCGTACCCATACCCAAATTTTAGGATCCCAGCTCTATCCGTTCGCCCAAATCTTAATTGTACCAAATTTAGTACCGTTTAGTACTTTTCGTACCCATAAGTACGAATTTTCAAAACAATTTCAATTTGACCCTTCAACTGTAGCCTTAATTCAAAATATCAGGATTCCAGATCTATCCGTTCAACCTAAATACATATTGTACAAAATTTATTACCATTTAGTATGTACTTGCCGTACCCATAAGTACGAATTGTTAAAACTACTTCCATTCTACTCTCTAACAGCAGCCTTAGTTCAAAATTTCAGGATTCCAGCTGTATCCGTTCGCCCAAATCATAATTGTACCAAATTTAGTACCATTTAGTACTCTTCGTACCCATAAGTACGAATTTTCAAAACTACTTCCATTGTACCCTCCAACTGTAGCCTTAATTCAAAATTTCAGGATTCCAGCTCTATCCGTTCAACCTAAATCCAAATTGTACCAAATTTAGTACCATTTAGTACTTTTCGTACCCATAAGTACGAATTTTTAAAACTATTCTACGCTCTATCCGTTCGCCCAAATCATAATTGTACCAAATTTAGTACAATTTAGTACTTTTCGTACCCATAAGTACGAATTTTCAAAACTACTTCCATTCTACCCTCCAACTGTAGCCTTAATTCAAAATTTCAGGATTCCAGCTCTATCCGTTGAACCTAAATCTAAAATGTACCAAATTTAGTACCATTTAGTACTTTCCGTACCCATAAGTACGAATTTTTAAAACTACGTTCATTCTACTCTCCAACAGTCGCCTTAATTCAAAATTTTAGGATTCCAGCACTATCCGTTCGCCCAAATCATAATTGTACCAAATTTAGTACCATTTAGTACTTTTCGTACACATGTGTACACTTTTCCTAAACCACCTCCTTATGTCAAGCGTACCTTTTCACCTTGATTCTCACACCAAATTTCAACCTTTAACCTTTATCCGTTCACAAAATATGAAGTGGTACCAAATTTAGTACACTTTAGTACTTTTCGTACACTTATAGTTCGAATTTCTAAAAACCCTTTAGCACATCTTTCCTACACTCCATCAGTGACCTTCATTCCAAATTTCAAAGTTCTAGCTCTACCGGTTCGCCAAATACAAACGGTACCATATTTAGTACCTTTTAGTACTTTTCGTACCCTTCTAGTTCGAATTTCCAAAAACCCAGCCTTATCTGACACCTTCGGACCAAGACTGACCCTCACCCAAAATTTCAAGATTCTAGCTTCAGCCGTTTCGTCTGGGCGTTGATGAATCAATCAGTCAATCAGTCAGTCAGTCAGTCAGTGAATCAGTCACTCTACTCTTTTATTAATATAGATTATACCGTATTAAAAGGAACCCCACATTTATTTGAACGCTACTCATATCTTCCGTTAGATGTTAGCGTGTACTCTAGAAGTGATTAGAATAAAAAACGTGATTTTTTTACGTGAAATTGAACTGAAATAGAAGAATAACTCCGACCTAGTTTTCGTACATTTTCTTCAACTAACTCACAAAAAAATTTGAAAAATATTTTCTCTTACAAAAATTTTATAACTGCCCCCAATATATTTTTTTGTTTTTGCTAAAATGCGCAAATCGCTGAACAGATTTCTATATTTTTGGTTCCATTTGAATCGTCGCGATGTTTAGATTACGTACATTTTTTTAAAATATTTTTCCGATGCATAAACAGCTAAAATTTTAATAAAACAAGTTTCAAGCAAGCATTTTTTTTAATTCTTTCTTAATTTCCGCGAAAATTTACAACTTTGTCACTAATGTTATGGGGCCTCAGTAGTCATGTAGTACGTAGGAAGCCCTTAATTAACAATGTTTCGCAATATAATTAGTAGCGTTGTTTAAGATTTATGTCTTATTATCAGAATTAAAACCCCCATAACTTTTGCGCGCAACAACCAAAATTAGTAGCTCGAACAGATTTGAAAATCGAATTTTTTTCCCAATCTATGTACCAAAAATTTTTCATGTAGCTTAAAATTTTTTTTAAAATTTTTTTTTCAACGAAATCTAAATAATTTTGTTATTTCCTCATATACTAATTGATCACAATAAAATGCACGAAAAAAATAAAAAAATATATATTAAATTTATTATTTTCGCGGAAAATCAACAAATAATAAAACATGTAAAAAAGTATCCGTCGGCTTTGCCGACAGAGATATACCATCAGCCTATCTGAATTTAAGCTATCATCTACGGACACATCGAATGTATTTAGGGTTTTTCAGAATTTTGTGGCTCTTTTTGGACATTTGAACTTGTGGATTAGGATTAAAATTCAAAGTGTTGCGGAGGAGGTACTTAAAGGAATGGACCTACATAGTCCATTACGAAAATTTATCTTATTTTTGATAGATAATCATATCAGTGGGTCATCGCATAAATTTTGGACTAGAAAATCGATATCGGACATTTTGGAAGTTAAACTAAATTTGGACAACATATTAGGAGATCCAAAGTTTTGAGTTATAGTGCTCTCCAGCGACTACATATGGTGCTATGGGGGTTTTACACCTTTCGGGCAGTTTTATCAAGAAGAATGGACTTGCCCCTGAAAAAACTTTTACCGTCGTAATTGAGACAGCGAATGCATGTTGCTTCAACAGAAATAAAAGTGATTCGAGAGCAGGTCTTAAAGTGAACTTATCCGAAAATTTGTGTGGGGTGTACGCAAAGGAATGGACAAATATAATCCATATTCAAAACTGATATACATCTGGTAGAAATATTAGGGTGTGTAATGTACGGACCACATCGGTCACTCCCTTCAAGATTTATCGTGCGCACAATTTTTCCGAACATTTTTGAACTTTTGCGGGGGAAGTACCTGAAGGAGAGTACCGATATGGTTAATCTTCGAACTTAAGCTAGGTTTGGACGAAATATGAGGATAGTCAAATTTTGGACCAAATCGACAGATCCGTTCGAGAGTTATCTTGCGCTCCAACCACTACACACACTGTTATGGGGTTTTTTTTTGTACTTTTCAGGCTATTTTCTCAGGAAGTATGGACTTGCCCCAGATAAAACATGTACCGTCGTATGGGGGCGGTGTATATAAGATGTTACAACAAAAACCGAGGCGATTCGAGAGCTGGTCCTAAGCTGAACTTTTCCGAAATTTTGTGTGGAACCTCATTATTGAAACCTCATCTAAGTCTGCTTACTCCCTTCAAGAGTTATCGTGGGAACAAATTTTCCGAACATTTTCGAACGTTTGTGGAGGAGGTACCGGAAGCAGTGGACCGATATAACCAAATCTTTGACCTTAAACTAAGTTTGGACAAAATATTACGAAAGCGAAATTTTGGACCGTCCGAGAGTTATCGTGCTCATCCGTTCGAGAGTTATCGTGCGCACCAGCCAGACATTGCTAAATCGACTCCAAATTGTCTGAAACGGATTTCGTCAAAACATACTTTGCCCGTATGAAAGTGTATATACCCTCGTTGTTGCAAATATATTTGTTGGCTTGATTCGAAAAATTAGAAAAAAAAATATTTGGGAGTTCTCCAACTATTTCGCTAAAATCCCATACAATAATTAATTTGTACTGCTAAAACTTCATCAAGAAATATGGTTTACCATCGTGAAAGCTTATTTGCTTACTGTGATAACTTATAAGGATAGGAAATAAAGAGTAATATTGAAATTTCAATCATTCAAAAAATGTGGACATTAAAAAGCCTATTATTCGCGAATTAGTTAAAATCAGTTGATGTGCATCCGTTTTTGGATACAGCGAATCAATCTCTTTCAATATTTATGCATATTTCGATGTTTCACTCAGCGGTCAAAGTGTGCCGCCAGTTGCATCACACAATGCAAAAAACCTTAAAGTGGGTAAAAATCGCGCAATTTGCATACGATTTTGATAAGCATCCGGTTTCATTAGCACCCATCAAAAATACGTCTATATACACATATTTCAAACAGATTCTTTAATAACCGCGGATGTGCCTCCACATTCTACTTTTGGTAAAAAACTCATATTACTCTTGAATCTCTGTAATTTCACACATATTATAATAGCGTATAAAGGACTTCATTTATGTAAAAAATGTTAAAGATTTGTCAAAATATATTTTTGCCGATTTTCGTATTTCCAAAGTATCTATATCCGCGGTTTTGTGGATGGATTCGATCGCGGAAGATCTCATGAGATCCTTCGCGTAAAAAAACTTAAATCACGCGGGATTCAAAGGAAATTTAATGACAATTGTAAATTTTACACGCAAAAAATATTTTTTTTAGGAAAATTCACGCATTAATTGTTGGCTTTTGGACTCTCATTGCTAGGATCCTGTACGAAGCACACTCATGAGATATACATTAAACGTAGTTAAATCATGAGTTCGATAATCCTTTTATGAGCTTTGAATAGTGTCTTGTTGCGCGTCCGGATTATAAAAAAATTCAAAAAACCCCAAAATTCCGGCTTCCAAATGTCAGCATCAATTTTAGGTGGATGCAGTGGATATATCGAAAAATCATACACTAGTATGATGGTGCCCATGGAGTATTCTTTAAATCTTTCTTTGGGCATAGGTCTACACAATGTACTGTTAAGGCAGATATCGGAAGAGAACCTAAAAAAACTTGTTTCTTCAACCCATTTTTTATATTGATGCCAACACAGCTTCCACGTAATTATACCCTCAGCATTTATGCTAACGAGGGTATATACACTTTCATACGGGCAAAATTGTGTCTCATCGAAATAATGGTTTTAGACCACAAGTATGTTTGGACGAAATGTGTTTCAGACAATTTGGAGTTTATTTAGCCATGTCCGTCCGTCTGTCTGTTTGGCTGGCTGGAGCGCACGATAACTCTCGAACGGATCAACCGATTCGGTCCAAAAATTGGCTTTCGTAATATATTGTCCAAACTTAGTTTAAGTTCGAAAATGGGTTATATCGGTCCACTCCTTCCGGTACCTCCCCCACAAAAGTTCGGAAATGGTCGGAAAATTTGTGCGCACTATAACTCCTGAAGGAAGTAACCGATTTGGTCCATACTTTCCAATATGAACTCAATCGGTCCACTCCTTCGGGTACCTCCCACACAAAATTTCGGAGAAGTTTAGTTTAGGACCTGCTCTCGAATCGCTTTGATTTTTGTTGTACCAACTTGTATTCAGGGCCCCCATACGACGGTATAAGTTTTATCACGGGCAAGTCCATACTTCCCGAAAAACAGCCTGAAAGATATAAAAAATCCGTATGACACCGTGTGTAGTGGTTGGAGCGCAAGATAACTCCCAAACGGATCTGCAAATTCGGTCCAAACTTTGGCCTTCGTAATATTTTGTCCAAACATAGTCTAAGTTCGAAGATAAGCCATATCGGTCCACTCCTTCGGGTACCACCCCCACAAAAGTTCGAAAAAATTGTGCGCACGATAATTCTTGAAAGGAGTGACCAGGTATAGATCAGGTTCGAATATGGACTATATTTGTCCTTTCCTTTTGGTACCTCACACACAAATTTTCGGATAAGTTCACTTTAAGACCTGCTCTCGAATCATTTTGAATTTTGTTGAAGCAACTTGCATTCGCTGGCTCAATTACGACAGTAAAAGTGTTTTCAGGGGCAAGTCTATACTTCTTGAGAAAACAGTCCGATAGTTGTAAAAAAACCCATATGGCTCCATATGTAGTGGGTGGAGAGCTCGAACCGAATACTGCGCTTGTCCACACTTTAGATATTTCAACATTTTTTCGAATATTAGACATAGCAACCGAACTTACTTTAGGTTAATTTGGGCTCTATCCGTCCAATCCGTATGGCACCACCCACACAAATTGGTAGATCCTTTGGACATTTTTACCGAAGGGTTTCCTAGTGGCCCTGTTATATTATGTTTTTCGTAGGCTAGTGTGATAAAAAATCCCTATCTATATTTATCCCCGCAAATGTTTGAGTTTTAATCCTATCCATACTTTTGTCGGTTTATACGCCCAATATTTTGAAAATCCACCTAAATACATAAGTTTTTTGGGAAAAAATATTTCAATCCACACAGGCTGAGGGTATATCTCTGTCGGCAAAGCCGACTGATACTTTTTTACTTGTTTTTGTCAAATTTTCTAACCGAGATTGCTGTAATTTAATATTGATTGTTGCCACTACACTGTGGTCGAACTTGTATGGGAAGAGCGGCCAAAAATACTTCTTGAGCAGATAACAATACAAAAATTTCACTAAAGGCTAGTTTAGCAACACAAATAAAAAGAAGCAAAAAAAAATTCAATATAGGTCCAAGGTTAGGTATAGCCCCCATAGAACGGCACCCCTGATTTCAGGCATTTTGGGGTCTTGACCACATCTTTCAGTGAAATTGGCTAAAATTTGGCTATCGATATTCCCTAGTGTTAGAAAACCTTCTAGCAAAATTTTGTTGAACTGGGTCCACGTTTTGATAGGGTCCCCATGTAATTCTACCGCCCCATTTTCGAAATTTTGAAGGTTTCATATAAGTTATTATATCGAAATGGCCAAAATGCCACTTAATCTTTCGTGGATGTAGCCTACCCCTAGAAAATTGTCGATTAATATAGGTCCACCCTTTGATTTTGTCCCCATAAATATGTACCGCCCAATATTCGGTATTTTTAGGGTTCTAGCCGTAATAATCAATCAAAATGGATGAATTTTTCAAATTTTACATTGAGGACCACATTTTAACATATCCTTCATATAACTGAACCACACAATGCTCTTCTATATATTTAAAAAGCTGAAATGTATCACCTGCACATTTGAAAAAATGACAAAAACATCCTGAAATGTACCCTTAGTATTTTGGGAACCAGTTCCAAAGATGCGGAAAGATGCAGCTGAAAGTTTGAAAAATATAATCCTTAGACTACTACTGATCTTTTAAAAAAAAATTTCGTTAGGGGGAAAGAGGGGGAACATAATTACAACTTTACATGAAATTGAATTATATTGAAGAAATAACATTACAAAAGTCCTTTAGCCAACACACGTATTCAATAATGCATCCCAAAAATTAACAAACACAAAACTGCATAAAAATTAAGTTAATACATTGTTTTTCAATATTCGAAATAAGTTTGGTCAATATAGAGTTCATTTAGTTTGATACTGATATTTTACTTTCACCTAACTTTTGCACTGAATTCACCTACCAACCAACCTGTTACATTTTCTCTTTTTTGGTGCCATTCTCAAAGAGTACAGTAAGAAGTAATCCATAACAAATTTAATTTAGAGAAATTTAACATGTTTGTAGTAGATATGAATACATTTGGTACCAAAAATTAGACTTTAATTTTTTATTTTTGGCCAATGGCAGCGACCACTGTGCACTGGTTCAAAATCTCAATTCGGAAAATTGTAAATATTGATACATCCCAGTTGTTCGGGTAACTAGGGAATAACTAGCAATTTTGCTGGCTACTGGTAAACACCCCTAGTTACCGCCCAATCTACTCGCAATGTTATAGACTGGTGAATTTAACATGGGGATGTCATAGGAAGAGGTCTATTGCCCCCTCACTACATTACCAGTAACCAGGCAATTCGATAGTCTTGGAAAATCAATTGTCCCTTCATTGCATTACCAGTAACCAGGTAATTGGATAGTCTTGGGAAACTCAATTGTCCCTTCATTGCATTACCAGTAACCAGTTAAATCGATAGTTAGAAATAATAGCCAAAATCACTAGTATGTTTTGATCAGTTAAATGGGTAAATGCTTAACGTGTAACGGATATTATATCAGTTTAAAAAAATACAATTATAACAGTTAATCTGTATATGCGCTAACCACGCTTTATTTAATTACACGACGTGTATATACAAACATATATCACAAAGGACAATTTAATGTTAATCTTTTGATTCTTGTTATTGAAATTTGTGTGTGAATCCATGAAGTAGAACTGTATATTTGGTCCTGGGAATGGTCATCTCAAGTGTCCTTGAGATAATTCAGAAGTACATGAAATAAAATGTACAAACTAATGAGGTAATAAAAAATCGATTGTCCCAAAAATATCGATACTTACCAAATATTCTTCTGTTCTCCACGTTTGTTGTATCTTAATTTAACAACAAATTTTTGCACATCAACGCATCAAAATAAGTATTTTATAAATTCAGAAAAAAATTAAATTAAATTGACATTATTTCTATTTTGTTTTCAAAAACAGAAATAATAATTTTGAAAAGAGATTACAAGAGAGAAACATTGTTGATTACACTATCCATCGGTAGTCTATAAAATAGTCAATATATTACACTCCGCATTACCAGTAACTAGTGAATTGACAGGGTAGGCCGGGAAGCCCATATCCAGTGACAAAAGCAGGCTATAGGCTATTTTGTGTGTAATTTTTGGGTGTAAAGTAACTAGGATCAATGAGTAACTAGTTACATAACTATGTCAAAGTAGACAATTGCTATTTCTTGAACAACTGGGATGTGTTGGAAGGAAATACGTTGACGGCCCATATGAGCGCTTTTGAAGGGAGTATTATCAGTTGGGATATAAGAGGAAGAGCTTAGTACTTTCAAAAATAAATAAACAAAAGTTCGGCCGCGCGAACTTAAGGCCGTTCTTACTTGTTTTCACTTGAGACTGTAATTTGCCTTTACTAAAGATCAATGTGCACCCAATTCAATCCCCCAGTTCAGGTTTAGTTGTTCTGATATTCGGATATTTTGGTTGCAGATTCAAAGATAAATGTTTTAAAAACTTTTGGGTGTACTATCACTATAAATACTTCTTATTAACTAGAAGCATCATATAAATTAACCACTATTCCTATGGGAACAATTTAGGATTACCGATCAATGTGACTCCAGCAGATCCATCTAGTCTGCATGGTTTGCGCTAATTCCCAAATCCTTTATAAGCAAATTTTTAATTTATATTCAATTGGATATGGAAACAATTGTATGGCCAAATTTTGTTTTATTTTTTGGTAGAATAAAATGCAAAGCATTTTACTATTTTGGCAATTTTTCAATGTGCATACAATGCGAACAACATTCGCTTACACATACATATGTACATATATTCAAAACAGGTAGACTTTTGAGTATTGCATTTCAATTGAAGTTATTTTGTTTTATTTTTCTGTTCGTTCGTTCGCTCGTCCATTTGTTTGTTTTACTTTTATTAACAATTCTACAAATGCAGTGTAGCCAAAAATAATCTTGAATCGAATAATCACTGCAGAGACCCCTCGAAACAGTTGGATTGGCCAATTGAGAGCCCGGTCTGGCCTTGCTGTTGATGATGTTGCTGTTTGCTGGTACGGCTGTAGCAAAGCCAATTCTGTGGAATTTATTGCATTCAAGTATTTTTCCAATTTGTGTTTTTTTTTTTTTTTTAATAGTGAATCAATTCTACGGCCTTTTGATTTTTTCTCTTGTTTTCTTTTATTTCCCCCCTTTTTCGATTAAAGTTGTTTGCCGATATAATAGAAATATATCAAATGAAAATGCCTACTTGCTTTGTTTTTGTTAACACACATACATAGATACATACATACATATGTACATTAGGGCTATAACCAAAAAAATACCACCACATAGCCGTGTAGAGCATGGAAAACTATTATGAAACACGGTGTCAATTTTTCTCTATCGCGAAAAAAGTTTCCGCACCAAATGCATTGAAGTTCTGCAATGCATTTTTTAATTTTATCTGTCATAACACCATATTTGCTTTTCATTAAAATTTTTATTTTTTTGTAATCTAATTTAAAATCATTATCAAAGCGCTCTGGACCAATTTCTTCTCAAATCGCGCCATTTCGGACCACATTAGGATTTTTTGACACTATTGCAATTTTTGGTTTTTCTTTATAAACTCGTGAATTTTATGTTTATATTTTTTTAACCTATCGGACCAGGGAATATGGGGTCATTTGAAACGAATTCGCGAAAGTTACAGGCTGTTTTTGTTGACCTTGCCAGTGAGAATTGTATTTGTTTTCTACAAAAATACAACACCAGTACCATGTGGGGAATTTTGTCCTAATAATGAAAACGCGTTTCTAAGACCGATTCTGTGAAAAAAGTTCCCGCACCGGCCGTGATTACTAAAACCCTTTTGATATTTTTTCTACTTAAAATTTTAAATTTGCTTTGTTTGAATAAACATTTATAGAAAAAATACAATTCTCACAGGCAAAGTCAACAAAAACAGCCCGTAACTTTCGCGAATTAGTTGCAAATGACTCCATATTCTCTTGTCCGATAGGTTAAAAAATATAAACATAAAATTCACGAGTTTATAAAGAAAAACCAAAAATTGCAATAGTGTCAAAAAATCCTAATATGGTCCGAAATGGCGCGATTTTAGAACAAATTGGTCCAGAACGCTTTGATAATGATTTTAAATTAGATTACAAAAAAATAAAAATTTTAATGAAAAGCAAATATGGTGTTATAACAGATAAAATTAAAAAATGCATTGCAGAACTTCAATGCATTTGGTGCGGAAACTTTTTTCGCGGTAGAGAAAAATTGACACCGTATTTCATAATAGTTTTTCATGCTCTACACGGCTATGTGGTGGTATTTTTGATATTTGCAAAAAAGTGCAAAAAGTTATATCCCTAATGTACATATGTACGTACATTGTAGGCATAATGAAAAAAACGAATATTATAAACTTATTGACTTGTGTGCGATTAATTGAGTTTCATAGTTTTATTTTGAAAGAACTAAATGAATCATCATTGATAGACATGATCATAAAATTTAGTTCACAAAATCAAATTAGAATGAAAATATGTTGTGTTGTTAAAGTGACATGGAATGATATGATTTTATTATTAGGGTTTTTTAGTAAAGAAGTTGGATTAAATTTAACGAGTAAGGGAATGATAAATACCAATCTGATTTATAATAATAATTGTTCCACAAACATCCCAGATGGGACAAGGGAGACTTCTCTGATTTTGTCTGATTTATCATGACAAAAAATGGGTGGATTCGTGGTGTTACCTTGAAACCGAAAGAGATGTTATGCTCGCATGAGCCATAAATGACGTTCACTCGTTAGATTTTCAATAGAACAAAAATACGATAAAGCACCTCTGATATTAACGACAATCGTTGCGATGGAACCGGTACGCAGCACATACGACAAACATAGGCCAAAAGTGGCTCAAAACTCAAAATATAAAAATTACGTTTTTAAAAGCAAACTGTTGGTAAACAGTAACCTGACCCTTTTTCCCATTCGCTATGACCATCCGCAACTTCCGGCGGTTAACCAATCCAACGCTGCAGCCAACTGAACTAAGCCATAATGAAAGCAAAATAGTACATGTTCGAATTCTATAAAATTAGGTTAACATTAAAATAAAAATATTTTCGAGAACAAACAAACAAAAAACAGCCGAGGCACGGGCGAATTGGAGCTTTGTTAAAAACAAAAAAACAAAATTCCAATAAACAACCTCACAGGCAACTGTGTTGGTGTTCTTTTCAACTCACAGAATTCGAAGAATTCTTAGTTGATACGTGCTGACATGTTGCAAAATATTTTGATTTTGGTGTTTCTTTGGACAAGCCGAAAAGTGAGTGTGATTCTCATTCATATGAGAATACTAGACACTTAAAGAGTTCGGTTTTTCGCTAAAAAGGCATCATTTCAAAAACTGAGAAGCCAATTGATAATTCCCTTCGCCGGGATGAAATCATGATATTGGTAGCGATCAGTAACATTTTGCAACACTGTCAGTTCGTTTTGAAAAACATTACTCTCTGTAATAGAGAGTAATAAATGAAGTTGAGCCAATGGGGGAATACTCCACTCAAACAATCGAAAAAATTTTCGAGAACTTTATTTTTCAAGTTGTTTTTTTTGTATATTTTCCATACAAAATAAGCTTATAAAAATTCCAAATTGGTTTGCATCTTCACACTTTAATAATGGTGGTGCGTCTCTTCTTCCAGGTATAATTTTATACCATCAGCCTTCAGGCTAAAGAGGGTATTTACACTTTGATACGACCAAAAATGTGCCTCATCGAAATAAGGGTTTTAGACCCCAAGTATGTTTGTACGATATCCGTTTCGGACAATTTTGAGTATATCTAGCAATTTCCGTTCTTCTGTTTGTCTGGCTGGCTGGAGCGCCGATAACTCTCGAACGGATCAATCGATTCGGTTAAAATTTTGGGTATCGAAATATTTTGACCAGATTTGATTTAAGTTCGAAGATGGGCCATATAGGTCCACTCCTTCAGGTACCTCCCCCACAAATGTTCAAAAATTGTCGCAAAACTTGTGCGCACGATAACTCTCGAAGGGAGAAACCGAATTGAACCAATCTTTGCATATGGCAATACTACCTCTAGGCATACATCAGGTTCAAATATGGATTATATCGGTCCACTCCTTCAGGTACCTCCCCCACAAAATTTGAAATAAGTGTAGTTTAGTGACACCTCACGAATCGTTATGAAATTTTTGTAACAGGATGTTCGTGCGGCCCCCGTTACGTCATTGCAATCTTTTTTGAGGGCAAGTCCATAGTTCCCGAGATAATGACGAATTACCTCAAAAAAAAAAAAAAAAAAACGCTGCACTATGTCGCGAGTTCAAATAAACGGTGGCCAAATATGAAATGAGTTGGCGTTGGCAGATGCATTTTGGTACAAATACCCATAAATCACTGACAATGTCGAGAGCAAAAAATTGGGAAGGTCGGTCCACGTTTTGGGATAGTCCCCATGCAACAGTACTTCTTAATGATTCGGTATTTTGAATATTTTAGCTAAACTTATCAACCAAATTGGTTGAATTTTGAGATGCGTGGTTTTCACTTTACAAAAAACTTTTCCGATAAAAATTATGGACATAGGTCCACGTTTTGATATAGACCCCATATAACGGTACCTCCCGATTTTCGGAATTTTGAAGTTTTTACATATGTTTCACGCCCAAATACGCCGAAATTTTGCATTGAGGGTTCCCAATGGACCAAAAAACTTTTCTGATAAAAATTTGTACATAGGTCCACGTTTTGATATGGCTCCAATAGAACGGTATCGCCCGATTTTCGGTATTTTTAAGGTCTCAGCCACATTAAATAACCAATGCAGTTGATATTTATACCCTAAGCATTTATGCTAACGAGTGTATATTAGGGTTATGACTTTTTGACATTTTTCCTCAAAAATGATTTCCTGAATGAACTTTTGCCTATTAATCACTATGCTATCGTTTATTCCATTGAAATATAAAAAAGTTCACGCACAAATCAATTTTTAAAAAATAATTTTTTGAAAAAATATATGAAATGAAAGAAAAGTTTTTTTCAAAAAAATTATTTTTTGTTGCACGAATGAATAAATATAAGCCTACTAATAACTATAATAACGTTTATTTCATTCAAGTATTAAAAAAGTCGCGAAAATAGTCACTTTGAAAAAATTTTATTTTTTTGTTTTTTGTTAAAAAATTATATTTTTGAATAAAAGCGTTTACGACATTTTTACGATTCTCAGAATTGAAGAAAAATAGTGTGAAATAAATTTTATGTCATTTTAATTATCTCATGTGGCTCTAAAGTTTTTTTTTTTTTCAATTATATATCTGTTTTCAGTGACTTCAAAAAATTGTCCATAATTTCGATAAATTCAAATTTTAAAATCATTTTGTGCGTGAGGTTTTTTCACCGAATCACCTTATAATTAAGATTTTATGTAATCTTACGGCAAAACTCATCACGCTATGATACAGGGATATGAGGTTGTAAAAAAGTCATAACCCTAGTGTATATACACTTTCATACGGGCAAAAGTGTGTGGGAGTAACCGACTTGGTCCATACTTTACACATCGTAAAATTTCTACTAGGCTTAGATGAGGTTCCAATATGGACTCAATCGGTTCACTCCTTCGGGTACCTCCCACACAAAATTTCGGAAAAGTTCAGTTTAGGACCTGTTCTTGAATAGCTTCGTTTTTTGTTGTAGCAACTGGTATTTACTTCCCCCTATACGACGGTACAAGTTTCATCAGGGGCAGGTTCATAATTCCTGAGAAAATAGCCTGAAAGGTATAAAAACCCCTGTGACGTCGTATGTAGTTGTTAAAGCTCAAGATAACTCACGAAAGTTGTCGGTAAGTTCATACGCCCAAAATTTTGAAACCCCCTAAATACATACGTTTTTTTTTTTTCGAGAAAAAAGTATTTTAATTCACACAGGCTGAGGGTATATCTCTGTCGGCAAATCCGACTGATACTTTTTTACTGGTTTTTGATTCAAATATCTCATAAAATGTGGTCCTGCAAAGTCGTTTGATATTCTGTTTTGTGGAGAAATTTTTCACATAAAATTTGTAAAGTTGTCCTTTGAACCCCAATTTAGACAACGAATATTTTTTGCTAGTGAGAGCTCGGCAATAGTGTGACTCCATTTTAGGCAGGGAATCAAATAACGAGTTGAGACATTGTCGACGCTGCATTAGGCATCTATTTTTTGAACCACGTTTGTTTTTCAATGTACAAGCATACTGTGACAGCTCGTTTACCAATGTTCAACGTATTTAAAAACATTTTTTTGCAAACCCGCATATTTTTATTGTTTACTTTTAGGTAGTTTTGGATACTTCGTGCTCTTCTGGATTTATTATTCTGTTTTATATGTCAGATCCCTGATGTTATAACATATTAGACTAATGTTTTTACATGCATACTTTTTTCCACCCATGTCATTCTTAAAAGTCGTTTAAAAATGTCTCTTCTAATTTTATCGGAGATCTACGTACATTTCACGGAGATTATTTTTTTGCACAAACACCGTTCCTTTAATATACGTGGTTTCTTTGCTTCATTGTAATCCCAAATAGTGTCCTTTTTTGTCTTCCCAAGTATTTCTGTCCCAACACCCTGCATCTATTGTTGTTGTGTACAAACCATGTAGACTATTCAGCATGAAATATCTTCCTGCGTTTAGGAAGGCGATTTTAATGCCAAAATTGGAAAGGAGAATATCTTTGGCCCAACAGTCGGGAAATTCAGTCTCCACAGTGAAACATCTGACAATGGTATGAGGCTGATAGACTTTGCAGCTGCAAAAAACATGGTAGTTAGCAGTACCAGATTTAATCATCTCGATATTCATAAGGGCACCTGGCTGTCTCCAGATCAAAGAACAAGTAATCAAATTGATCATGTTGTGATAGATGGAAGACATTCATCCAGCGTGTTGGATGTACGATCGTTCCGAGGCGCAAACATTGATTCGGACCACTACCTTGTTGCAGCAAAGGTACGTACCCATCTAAACGTTGCAAATAAAGCACGAACAGACTCAACGCGGAATTTTGACATCGATAGGCTGCATACACAACAGATAGCCACAGCATATTCCACTCAACTAGCCCAATTGCTTAATCAAAGCACTCCTCATCCTGATAACATATCAGCGCAATGGCGAAGCATTGCCCACTCCATGCAAACAGCCGCAAAATCCATACTTGGATACCAGAGGCCTCCACCAAGGAATCCATGGTATGATCAGGAGTGTCGTGCTGCTACCGAAGAGAAAAATGCGGCATATAGAGCTACTTTGCAATCAGTAGCAACGCGTAGCGCGCGAGAGAGATATCGGGAGAAAAGGAGAGAAGAGAAACGTCTTTTCCGCAAGAAAAAGAGAGAAATGGAAAAGCGGGAGTGTGAAAAAATCGAGATGTACAGGAGCCAGAATGAAGTCCGAAAATTCTACCAAAGAGTGAAACATCAAACAGATGGCTTTGGTACAGGCACATCCTCCTGTGGAGACCAGCAAGGTAATCTGGTAACAGATACAGATAGCGTGCTCAGGATATGGATGGAACATTTCTCCAATCTGCTGGTTAGGGATAGGTAAGTCGACTTTCGGTTAATCGATTAATCGACTTTTTTCAGTCAAAAATCTAAAAATCGTAGTCGACTTTTGTCTGTAGGGAAAATCGCATAATCGATTATCTTGTGATTGATTTTCGAGTTTGCAAATAAATTGTGGACTTGGCGGTTTTACACTTTTGGCGGTTTTACAGTTTCAAAAGAAAACTCGAACATCGACGAATAGTCGATTATAATCGATTTTCTGCGGTTATGAAAAAGTCGAAAGTCGAGTTTTCAGACAACTGAAATAATCGCAACTCCGAAAAATCGCATTTTTAGTTTTAGACCAAAATCGAAAAGTCGAAAAATCGATCATTGCTTTCCATTACCTATCCCTACTGCTGGTATCCAATAGTAGCGAAGACGATGATGCCACAGATCCAATCCCAGAAGATGGTATAGAATGTATACCGCCCGGCCAAGATGAGGTAAAAACAGCAATCAACCGGCTGAAGAATAATAAAGCAGCAGGAGCCGATGGCTTACCAGCCGAGCTGTTTAAAACCGGAGGCGACGCGCTGATAAGGTGTATGCATCAGCTAGTTAGCACCATCTGGCAGGAAGAACGCGTACCCGACGATTGGTATAAGACTGTATGCTCAAACTATAGGGGCATAAGTCTTCTCCCTATTGCCTGTAAGATAGTCTCAGGGATATTGTGCGAACGACTAAAGCCAATGGTCAACGAAATAATTGGACCATACCAATGTGGCTTTAGACCTGGCAAATTGACCAGATATTTACCCTGCGGCAAATCCTAGAGAAGACCCAAGAGATGCAGATCGACATATTTCACCTTTTTGTCGATTATAAAGCAGCATTCGACAGTCCCCTCCGATCAAAGGTATTCCACGCAATGTCTGAATTTGGTATCCCCGCAAAGCTCATCCGGCTTTGTAAGATGACTTTAACTGATACTAGGTCCTCAGTTAAAATTGGAAAGAACCTCTCCGAAGAATTTTGTACCAAAAGAGGTTTCAGACAAGGAGACAGCCTTTCGTGTGACCTATTCAACATTTTGCTGGAAAAGGTAATACGAGATGCAAATGTCAAAAGAAATGGCACAATTTACACCAATAGCCACATGTTACTTGCCTATGCTGATGACATAGACATCATGGGACGATCAGTAAAGGAAGTAACTGAAACCTTTAGGAAGGTCGAAGCAGAATCTGCGAAAGTGGGTCTGGCGGTAAACGGCGAAAAGACCAAATTGATGGTGTTGACGCGCAAAGCGTCCATAGAACTCGGACCAACTGTGGAAGTTGGTACCTACAATTTTGAGGTACTTAAAGACTTCGTCTACCTCGGCACTGCCATAAACACAACAAACAACATCAGATGTGAAATAAGAATAATTGTATTGGGCAACAGATGCTACTATGGTCTAAGTAAGCAATTTAAAAACAAAGCCACATCTCGTCAAACAAAAATAACACTATACAAAACGCTGATACTACCCGTGCTAATGTATGGCTCCGAAGCATGGGTACTTGCGCAAGCAGATAAGGCAGTGCTTGGTGTGTTTGAGAGGAAAATTCTTCGAAAGATCTACGGGCCGATTTGCGTTGACGGTGAATATCGACGTCGTATGAACCACGAGCTCTATCAGCTATACAAAGACATGAATATAGTTAAACGTATCGAGATGCAACGATTTCGTTGGCTAGGCCATATCATGAGAATGAGCGATGATGAAACCGCTAAAAAGTCCTATGAATACATGCCACATGGCGGTGCACGCAGAATCGGCAGGCCTAAGCTTCGATGGAGCAAACAAGTGGATGAAGAAATGGAAAGGCGCGGTATTCCAAAAAGTCAAGCGAAAAACAGGGAGGAATGGAGATCTTTTCTTAGTTCGGTCTATGGAACAAATGTTCTGTAATGGGCCAACTAAGTAAGTAAGTAAGTTTAGGAAGTTCATCATCAGAGCTTTCAGAATCACTGTGAAAGCCCCATGACACCTTCGCACAGTGTTGCCGCGTGGAAAAAAATCAAAAAGTGTGATGTTAACTTTTACATATGTTTATGCTTTTTTCTTACAGTAAACACATCCGATATAACGAATCTGAAAGAATTTTGTCGATATGTGCATCCATGATGAAGTTATAGCTCTTTAAATATGAAAAATATTTCCCAGGTAATCTAAGGCGATAATCATATGAAAATTAGACGACATTTAAAATAACATTTTCGGAAAAATTTGTTGATAATATTAAAAGTTTTGGATGGGGATTTGATGGGTGGGCTATAAATATAACATTTTAGTGCAAAAAGTTGACATTAACTGCACATGGGCAATGCGCCGTTATCAAGAAATCAAAATTTAAATTTGATAAAAAAATTCAAAATTCTTAATATTTAGTAGAGCAGATCTTTTGATTGCCACCTATTGCCACCTTGGATACTGTTTTCCGTTAATTGGTTATCTCTTCCAAATCAAAATGTGTAAACAAATTCTGCCCATCCCTGCAACCTTCTGAGATATATGGGTTCAGATTTTATATAGCCCCCATATATATATTTTACCGATTTTGCTACTACTCGTTAAATTTTGATCGAACAGCCTTCAAATTTAGAATGTTTTATTTTCTTAAGCCCCTGAGTAGCTACACCGATTTTTACAACAATCGGTTCAGATTTGGATATAGCCCCCATATATATGTATCTTTCCCCGATTTTGCTATAACTCGGTCAATTTTAATCGAGTAGCCTTCAAGTTTAATATGTGATATTTTCTTAGGCTTCTGAGTAGTTTCACCGATTTTCGCAAAAATCGGTTCAGATTTGGATATAGCCCCTATATATCATTCCCCGATTTTACTATAATTCGCTCAACTTTTGATGAATAGCCTTCAAATTTTACATGGGATTCCTCAGTTTTACCGTTGACCTGGTTGCACAAGTACCTATGTGGGCACAGGCCTATGAACACATCCCATGTTAAATCTGAAGGTTATTTTTCAAAAATTGACCGATTTATAGAAAAATCGGTGAAAGATGTATATGGATGCTATATCCAAATCTGTACCGATTTTTGCGAAATCAAATCAATATCGGTAAAACTGAACAGGGGCATGAGGAAACGTCCCATGTTAAATTTGAAGACTATTCATCAAAAATTGAACATATTAAATTTGAAGGCTATTGGATTAAAATTGACCGAGTTATAGCAAAATCGGGGAAAGATATATATGGGGGCTATACCCAAATCTGAACCGATATGGACCAAAGTTGATATTTTTCATTCCTGTGCCCTCATAAGTACTTGTGCAATAATTCATCAACCTAGGCCAACGCCTTCTATTTTTGTCCACATTTGTATGGAAGCGGCAACACTGTGCGTCGTCGAATTCCATTTCAAATTCATACCGTTCGATGTTAGCAGAAATCATGATGACAGTTTAGAATCATTTAATAAGATAAACATTGCACTTACCCTTCCGTTAGAAGGTATTGCTTTATTGAATTCAGAATACAACTAATGTCCCTAGAAAAACCACAAATTACCAGCCTACTTGGTTCAGTTTCCTACTTGGGTGACGTAGGGGATGGAAGATACCACGCAACGGTCCTGGCCGGTTTTAACATGGCAAAGCCCAGGATTTGTCTTGGTCCCTCTTTCATCTCAAGTGGACACTGACCTCCCCGTGGTGTCACCTGGGGAACTGCCTTTAACACCCGTTAAAGGTAGTGAGCTAACATGTGCCGCGCGTTCTCCCATAAAAACGTTAAAAACTTGGGTTTGGGCGTCGGGTTAGTAACCCTTCCCTAGAAAAAACAGCACACTATGAAAAAACGAAAGAAAAGAAAAACAACCCCCTCTAAAGTTGACGAACCCCGCAAACGTTTTAAGGACCATGATCTGCGAATCTGCACCTGGAATGTTCGCACTCTTTATAGAGAAGGTGCAGTCTTTGCATTGGCAGACGTACTTGAAAAGTACAAGGCCGATATTACTGCCATACAGGAAATGCGATGGATTGGGAAAGGCGTCACAACAACACCTAAAGGTGATGCACTGTATTATAGCTGCCATGGCGTAAAGCATGAGTTTGGTTGCGGATTTGTAGTTAGTCGGAGACTAAAACATCTGGTATCCAGCTTAACTCCAGTGAATGAAAGACTCGCTGCAATTCGAACAAAAGCTAAATTCTTCAACATCAGCTTTATTTGCGCTCATGCTCCCACTGAAGAAAATGACGAACAGACCAAAAATATATTTTACGAGCGCTTAGAAGAAACATATGACAGTTGCCCTGCCCATGACATTAAAATCATTCTAGGCGATTTTAATGCCAAAATTGGAAAGGAGAATATCTTTGGCCCAACAGTCGGGAAATTCAGCCTCCACAGTGAAACATCTGACAATGGTATAGGCTGATAGACTTTGCAGCTGCAAAAAACATGGTAGTTAGCAGTACCAGATTTAATCATCTCGATATTCATAAGGGCACCTGGCTGTCTCCAGATCAGAAAACAAGAAATCAAATTGATCATGTTGTGATAGATGGAAGACATTCATCGAGCGTGTTGGATGTACGATCGTTCCGAGGCGCAAACATTGATTCGGACCACTACCTTGTTGCAGCAAAGGTACGCACCCGCTTAAACGTAGCAAACAAAGTACGAACAGACACAACACGAAAGTTAGACATCGGTAAGCTGCAATCAAAACAGATAGCCACAGCAATTCCACTCAACTAGCCCAATTGCTTAATCAAAGCACTCCTCATCCCGATAACATATCAGCGCAATGGCAAAGCATTGACCACTCCATGCAAACAGCCGCAAAATCCATACTTGGATACCAGAGGCCTCCACCAAGGAATTCATGGTATGATCAGGAGTGTCGTGCTGCCACCGAAGAGAAAAATGCGGCATATAGGGCTACTTTACAATCCGTAGCAACGCGTAGCGCACGAGAGAGATACAGGGAGAAAAGGAGAGAGGAGAAACGTCTTTTCCGCAGGAAAAAGAGAGAGATGGAAAAGCGGGAGGCTGAAAAAATCGAGATGTACAGGAGCCAGAATGAAGTCCGAAAATTCTACCAAAGAGTCAAGCATCAAACTGATGGCTTTGGTACCAGCAAGGTAATTTGGTAACTGATACAGATAGTGTACTCAGGATATGGAAAGAACATTTTTCAAAACTGTTGGTATCCAATAGCAGCGAAGACGACGAAGATACCACAGTCCCAATCCAGAAGATGGTATTGAGTGTATACCGCCCAGCCAAGATGAGGTAAAGACAGCAATAAATCGGCTGACGAATAATAAGGCAGCAGGAGCCGATGGCTTACCAGCCGAGCTGTTCAAAACCGGAGGCGACACGCTGATAAGGTGTATTCATCAGCTAGTTAGCACCATCTGGCAGGAAGAACGAGTACCCGACGATTGGAAACTGAGTATCCTGTGCCCCGTCCACAAGAAGGGAGATAAGACTGTATGCTCTAACTATAGGGGCATAAGTCTACTCCCTATTGCCTACAAGATCGTGTCAGGGATATTGTGCGAACGACTAAAGCCTATGGTCAACGAGATAATTGGACCATACCAATGCGGCTTTAAACCTGGCAAGTCCACCATTGACCAGATATTTACCCTGCGGCAAATCCTGGAGAAGACCCAAGAGATGCAGATCGACACCTACCACCTTTTTGTCGATTATAAAGCAGCCTTCGACAGCCCGCTGCGTTACAAGGTATTCCAAGCCATGTCTGAATTTGGTATCCCCGCAAAGCTCATCCGTCTTTGGAAAATGACTTTAACTGACACGAGGTCCTCAGTTAAAATAGGAAAGAACCTCTCCGAAGAGTTTGGTACCAAAAGAGCTTTCAGACAAGGAGACAGCCTTTCGTCTGATATCTTTAACATCCTGCTGGAAAAGGTTATACGAGAGGCAAACGTCAAAAGAAGTGGCACAATCTACACCAATAGTCACATGTTACTTGTTTATGCTGATGATATAGACATCATAGGCTGATCAGTAAAAGAAGTAACTGATACCTTTATGAAGGTCGAAGGAGAATCTGCTAAAGTGGGTCTGGCGGTAAACGGTGAGAAGACCAAGTTGATGGTGTCGACGCGCAATGCGTCCATTGAGCTCGGACCGACTGTGGAAGTTGGTTCCTATAATATTGAGGTAGTAAAAGACTTCGTCTACCTCGGCACCTCCGTAAGCACAACAAACGACATCAGTTGTGAAATAAAAAGAAGAATTGTATTGGCCAACAGATGTTACGTTCGTTTAAGTTAGCAGTTCAAAAACAAAGCCACATCTCGTCAAACAAAAATAACGCTCTACAAAACACTGATACTACCCGTGCTGATGTATGGCTCCGAAGCGTGGGTACTTACGCAAGCAGACATGGCAGTGCTTGGTGTGTTTGAGAGAAAAATTCTTCAAAAGATCTACGGACCAATCTGCGTTGACGGTGAATATCGACGTCGCATGAACCACGAGCTGTATCTCTGTACAACGACATCAATATTGTTAAACGTATCGAGATGCAGCGATTGCGTTGGCTAGGCCATATCATAAGAATGAGCGATGATGATCCCTCTAAAAAGGTGTATAAACACGGACCGCTTGGCGGTGCACGCAGAATTGGCAGGCCAAGGAATAAATGGCGCAAACAAGTGGATGATGAGATGAAAAGGCGCGGTATTCCAGAAAGCGAAGCAACAAATAGAGAGAATTGGAGATCTTTTCTTAGTTCGGCCTATAGAACAAATGTTCTGTAATGGGCCAGCTAAGTATGTAAGTACTTGGTTCAGTTAATAAAGTTAAGTAAGATGTACGACAGAAAAAACAGTAAAAAATATGATTTTTTTATAATTTTTTCAATATGCGATGTATTCGAACGCATACAGCATCCCAATTAGTATCAATGAAAAGGCCAAAAGTCCATTTTTCATAATCAGTTCGCTTATAGAGGAAAATAGATTTCAAATGTAAATTTTCGTTGCTAGTCGTTGCTCCGAATCCTTGGATATACCAATAGAAAAATTACGTTAACTATGTTTTGGCTTTCACAGAAGTCAAAAACCTTAGTACAAGGTGACAGTTATATCAGAAAAAGTAAAAAAGTATTAGTCGTATTAAACGACAAAGATATACTCTTACATTGTATAAATTGAAACTTTTATCTATGGACAAATCCAATATCAGCTACTCTACCGAAACTCTTTTTAGAAATGTATAGCCTTTTTGGGCATATGAACTTGCCGATAAAAGAAATTAGAAGTCCACATGAGCGAAAGTTTTGAACTTTTGTTTGCGTGGTACCTGAAGGCGTTATCTGATAAACGTTTCGAAGACATTTTACGATATGGTAAGTTTCGGACAGACAACATATTAATTTCTTATGTTATCGTGTTATTTCATTTCAATTGCTGTCTGTAGGGTTTTTTGTGTTTTGTTGTCGTGGATATCATAAAGGCGAAGGGTATAAAAATCCATATTATGATGTGTATCGTAACTATAGAAGAAAGTAAATTATTATTTTTCTTCTCACAAAAATAAGCATAACAAGTAAAAATTCGTTTTTATACCATCCACCAAAAAAATATTGTTAACAAAAATGGAATAATTAGTTTCCTTTCCTGTTCACAATTTTAGGTGCAAAACTTTTCCGACCACGGATAACCCAAATGCCAAAATTATCTAATCTAATCTTAAAAAAGTATCAGATGGCTTTGCCGACAGAGATATACCCTCAGCCTGCGTGGAATGAAATATTTTTTCCCCAAAAAAAAATTTTGTGTATTTAGGGGGGTTTTCAATTTTTTTTCAAAGCTCAAAAATTTGCGGGGATGTCGATAGATATGACCATTAGCCTACGAAAAAAGTAATATCGCTGTAAACAGGGCCACTAGGAAAACCTTCGGTAAAAATGTCCAAAGGATCCTCCAACCACACAAAACTGTTGAACATTTGTGTGGGTGGTATCACAAGGATTGGACATAAACTAAGTTTCCACAATATTTAGAGATCCAAAGTTTGGACCAAATCGGTTGCTTGGTCTATGAGAAATTGCGCGAACCATTTTAGCGAATATTTTCGAACTTTAGGGGGGAGGGTACCGGAAGGAGTGGACCTATAAATACCACATTCGAATTTCATCTAATATCACTGTGCAACAAAATGGAGCTCAATGTCTGGGGGTGGAAAATTCCTATTGGAGATATTGTCCCAGTAGAACCCTAAATCCACTTGAAATTCAATTACGTAACTTTTAACACTTGTAATTATGGATCACCATCCCAGAATTCAACCCGCCATAACACAAAGGTTCGACTCACGCGGATCTGCACTTCAGGGTTCTGTATGTCCGCACCAAGGGCTTTACCTCCAAAAGGAATTTTCCACCCCCCAGGTCATGATCATAATTTTTTTCACGCACGGAAATGTATCCTCGCAAACGTTAAGAAACGGTTCAAAAATACGGTTTTTTTGTTCCACCATCATAACCGCTTAAAACGTCTAATGCATATTAGTCATATCTGATTGTCAATTTTAATAGCTTTCTAATGATATACATATACGGTTAATCGGTTCATAAAAACCGGATTAAAATTCGTTTTTAATATAATCTTTATTCCAAAAAATAATGAAATTAACGTGCTTAGCAAAACAAGATACAACTGTTTTAATGACTCCGAGAATTCTAGGTCATCAATTTATTTCAATAATATATTGAAATAAATATAGGGCAATCTGAGCAAGATTCGGGTAAAAGTGAAAAACGACCGCTTAAACAAGATTTTATCGATTTTATGTCTTTGGGAACCGTACCTAAAATCTTCCGAGCGACATTTTTGTAGAATATTCCGAAGCTGAAAAATGTCATCCTGAGCCACTTTTACTGCGGTTCTTGAAATAAAGGACAAAAAGGACATTGAAGGAAGCGAGTTAGAAGGTCGAAATGTTCTACGAAAAAATTCTCATTTGATTTGACTGAAGATATGTCATCTTAAATACAAGCTTAAGCGACAGCGAACAAAGATATAACGCTGATTCCAGATGGCTTTTAGGGTCTCCAGCAAAATATTAATCACGCCATATCGCGAAAGTTCGACTCACGGCGAATTTGTCCTTCGGGGTTCTGTATATAGTCACCAAGGGCTTTCATCTCCAATAAGAATTTTCCACATATCATCTACATATCGCTCATTTACTCAAAGAGTGGCATAACTCAAAAAATGCGTTTTCTGAGTTAGCAATTTCTATTTTTTCTACTTTACGAGTATCGCATAATTCAACACAAAAGAGTTTTGAGTTTATGAAGCACACCAAATCATGGTTGAGCTTGCCCAGAAGCTTAGTACTGATATCTGGCTAGCTATTTGTAAAATATGGTCCAAGTAGTTATCCTAGTTTGTGAGTAATAATCGTTTTAAGTTGGGAAGTCAAATTTCAATCGCCAACTTAAACCGCGTTTGTTTCGGAACTGGATATTTTGAGATGTGTCACTCTTTGAGTAAATGCCATTGGTGCCATTACTTTTACTGTCGTAATTGAGGCGGCGAACAAAAATCAAAGTGATTCGAGAGCTGATCTTGAAGTGAACTTATCAAAAATTTTGTGTGGGAGGTACCCGAAGGAGTGGACAAATATAGTCCATATTCGAACCTGATCTATATCAGGTAGATATATTGGGGTGTGTTAAGTATAGACCAAATCGGTCACTTCCTTCAAGAATTATTGTGCGCACAATTTGTCTGAACATTTTTGAACTTTTGTGGGGGAGGTACCCGAAGGATTGGGCCCATATGGCTTATCTTCGAACTTAAACTAAGTTTAGACAAAATATTGCGGTGTCCAAAGTTTGGACCGAATCTGCAGATCGGATCGAGAGTTATCTTGCGCTCCAACCACTACATACGGTGTCATACGGGTTTTTGTGTACCTTTCAGGCTGTTTTCCTCGGGAAGTATGGACTTGCCCATGATAAAACTTATACCGTAGTATGGGAGGCCGTATATACAAGTTGCTACAACAAAAATCAAAGCGATTCGAGAGCAGATCTTAAAGTGAACTTTTCCGAAATTATGTGTGGGAGGTACCCGAAGGATTGGAACCTCATCTAAGTCTGGTAGAAATTTCACGATGTGCAAACTATGGACAAAATCGGTTACTTCCTCCAAGAGTTATCGTGCGGACAAATTTTCCGAACATTTCCGAACTTTTGTGGGGGAGGTACTGGAAGGAGTGGACCGATATACGAAAGCCAAATTTTGGACCGAAACGGTTGATCTGTTCGAGGGTTATCGTGCGCTCCAACCAACCAGACAGACAGACGGACGGACATGGCTAAATCAACTCCAAATTTTCTTAAACACATTTCGTCCAAACATAATTGGGGTCTAAAACCATTACTTCGATGAGCCACACTTTGCCCGTATGAAAGTGTATATACCCTTGTTAGCATGAATGCTGAGGGTATAAAAAGTATACCACTTATTATAGTGGCTTTATCAAAGGGTGGAACTATTTTGATAATGTTTTGTGGAACAATTTTATAACTGCAGGGAATCTCAAATGTCAAATAACCATCAAAAATCGAGAGGTACCGTTATAGGTTGATGATTTTTAGTGAAGAAATTTCGTGCCCACTGAGAACCTCAAATGTCAAAGTTCATCTAGTTTGGTTAAATATTTTAGCTAAAATCTTCAAAATACCGAAAATCCGGAGGTACCGTTATATGGGGGCTATACCAAAGTGTTGTGAACACCAACAACCTAAAAATTTAAATTGCAGCTAGTTAGGTTAAACATTTTAACTAAAATCCTTAAAATATCGGAAATCGGGAGGTATAGTTAAATAGAGGCTATATCAATGTGTGGACCTATCTTGACAATTTTTAAGAAAAAGTTTTGTAACTGAAGGGATTCTCAAATATCAAATTACGGGTAGTTCTGTCAACAATGTAGCTAAGACCCGCATAATACCAAAAATACGGAGGTGCCGTTATATGGGGCCTATACCAAAACATGGACAAAAACCAACACATGGACTATTGACTATTTTACTGAAGAAGTTTCGTCACCATGAGAACCTCAACTGTCAAATTACAGCTAGTTTGGTTAAAAATTTTAGCTAAAATCCCCAAAATACAGAAAGCCGGGAGGCACTATCATATGGAGCCTATATCAAAATATGGACATATGCTGACGAGTTTTGGTGCAGAAGTTTCGTGACCACATAGAAACTCAAATATGAAATAACAGATAGTTGGATTAAAAATTTTAACTAAAACCCTCAAAATATCAAAAATCTGGAGGTACCGTTATATGGAGGCTATATCAGAACGTGGACCCATGTAGACAATTTTTGGCGGAGAAATTTTGTGACGGTTAAAAATTGTGGCTAAACCACATAACATCATCCTATGTTAACAATTTTTATTGAAAAAGCTGCGTAACTGCAGAGAACCTCAAATGTCAAATTACTGGTAGTTCTGTCAACAAAATACCAAAAATCCCGAGGTACCAAAACGTGGACCTATGTTAACGATTTTTACTGAAGAAGTTTCGTCACCATGAGAACCTTAACGGGCAAATTACCGTTAGCTTGGTTAAAATTTGTAGCTTAAAGCCCAAAATACCGAAAATCGGAAGGTACTGTTATATGGGGGCTATATCAAAACGTGGACCTATGCAGACGATTTTCGGTGGAGAAGTTTCTTGACCATAGAGAAATTCAAATATCAAATAACAGCTAGTTCGGTTGAAAATTTTAGCTAAAACCTCTAAAAAACCGAAAATCGGAAGGTATTGTTATATGGAGACTATATCAGAACATAGACCTATGTTGACAATTTTTGGTGGAGAAGTGTTGTGGCCACTAAAAACCTTAAATATAAAATTACATCTGTTTAAACTTGTAGCTAAAATACCGTTGTATGGGGCTATACCGAAACGTGGATCGATTTAGCCCATCTTCGAACTTGACTTGCCTATAACAAATACACTCTGCTGCAAGAATATAGCGTTCTAGCTAAATTATTGTGGACGCTAGAAGGATTACAATAGACGGACGGACATGGTTTTATCGACTCAGAATTTTATCCTGATCAATGCTTTACAAACGTAAAAACAAACTTAATATACCCTCCATACTATGGTGGAGGGTATAATTATACACATTGCATATAAACTAAGTTAATATGTAAAACTTAGTCATAAGCATACATGAAACTTGCATAAAATTGTATTCAATATTGCAATGTTTTGCAGTAGTGTTCTTGTTGTTGTTCTTGTAGCAATTGTTACTTGTGTTGTGGTGTTACTAAATCTAACACCAAATGGTACTTAAAGACTTAAGCGCCTTTGTGTTCGTCATAATGTAAACACTTCACGTTTCAATGATGTTTTAGAATACTTGAAGGGGTAGAATGAGAAAAAGATGGAGGAGTATCAACATTGCAGCATTGCCAACTAACTACCCTCCTTAGCCATTCTCTAATTTAGCTAAACAACTTAGCTCAACCATCCTTGAGTTGAGGTGAAAAATATTAAACAACAGCATCGTAGGCATAACAAAGTGAATAAAAGAAACAGTAGCAAAGATTTTAAGGTGAAGTAACAGCCCTTGAACCCTTTTCAGTAACTTAACTGGTGTAACAATTTTTTTATACAAAAGGTGTTAATAGGAAAAGAGAACATCCTTGAGATTGTGAAGGGTCTTTGGTTTTTTAACATGCATGGTTTGTGTTAAGTTTTCGATGATAATAAATTATTCAATCAACTGTTTCTGCCACAAACTAGTCACCGTCAGCCAAATAACCATAGGAGGATGATGTGAATGAATGAGTTTTGTAATTATTAAACCTTTTGATTGCTATGCTCGCTGTTCGAATGAAACTGTTTTTTTATACCCTCTACTATAGTATGGAGGGTATATTTTGTTTGTAAATTATCGAAATAGGGTCTTTATCGGTACACCTTTTGATATAGCACCCATATAACTATCTTCGGTATTTTGAGGACGTAGGGGATGGAAGATACCAAGCAACGGTTCTGACCGGTTTTAACATGGCAAAGCCCAGGATTTATCTTGGTCCCTCTTTCATCCCAAGTGGACACTGACCTCCCCATGGTGTCACCTGGAGAACTGCCTTTAACACCCGTTAAAGGTAGTGAGCTAACATGTGCCGCGCGTTCACCCATAAGAACGTTAAAAACTTGGGTTTGGGCGTCGGGCTAGTAACCCCCAAAAACATCTGGTCTCCAGCTTCACCCCAGTGAATGAAAGACTTGCTACAATTCGATTAAAAGCAAAATTCTTCAACATCAGCTTCATCTGCGCTCATGCCCCAACCGAAGACAAGGACGAACAGACCAAAGATATATTCTACGAGCGCTTAGAAGAAACATATGACCGTTGTCCTGCCCATGACATTAAAATTGTTCTAGGCGATTTTAATGCCAAAATTGGAAAGGAGAATATCTTTGGACAAACAGTCGGGAAATTCAGTCTACATAGTGAAACATCAGACAATGGAATGAGGCTGATAGACTTCGCAGCGGCAAAAAACATGGTAGTTAGCAGTACCAGATTTAAGCATCTAGATATTCATAAGGGCACTTGGCTGTCTCCAGACCAAAGAATAAGTAATCAAATTGATCATGTTGTGATAGATAGAAGACATTCATCGAGTGTGTTGGATGTACGATTGTTCCGAGGAGCAAACATAGATTCGGACCATTACCTCGTTGCAGCAAAGGTACGTACCCGTCTTAACGTTGCAAATAAAGCACGGACAGACACAACACGAAAGTTGGACATCGCTAAGCTGCAAACACAACAGATAGCCACAGCATATTCCACTCAACTGACCCAATTGCTTAATGAAAGCGCTTCTCGTCCCGATAACATATCAGCACAATGGCAAAATATTGCCCACACCATGCAAACTGCCGCAAACTCAGTACTTGGATACCAGAGACCTCCACCAAAGAATGCATGGTATGACAAGGAGTGCCGTGCTGCTACCGAAGAAAAAATGCGGCATATAGGGCTACTTTACAATCAGTAGCAACGCGTAGCGCACGAGAGAGGTATCGGGAAAAAAGGAGAGAGGAGAAACGTCTTTTCCGCAAGAAAAAGAGAGAGATGGAAAAGAGGGAGTGTGAACAAATAGAGATGTACAGGAGACAGAACGAAGTCAGAAAATTCTACCAAAGAGTGAAGCATCAAACTGATGGCTTTGGTACAGGCATATCCTCCTGTAGAGACCAACAAGGTAATTTGGTTACTGATACAGATAGTGTGCTCAGGATATGGAAAGAACATTTTTCCAAAATGTTGGTATCCGATAGCAGTGAAGACGGCGAAGATACCACAGATCCAATCACAGAAGATGGTATTGAATGTATACCGCCCAGCCAAGATGAGGTAAGGACAGCAATAAACCGGCTAAAGAATAATAAGGCGGCAGGAGCAGATGGCCTACCAGCCGAGCTGTTCAAAACCGGAGGCGACACGCTGATAAGGTGTATGCATCAGCTAGTTAGCACCATCTGGCAGGAAGAACGCGTACCCGACGATTGGAACGTGAGCAAGAAGGGTGATAAGACTGTGTGCTCCAATTACAGGGGCATAAGTCTGCTCCCTATTGCATATAAGATAGTATCTGGCATATTGTGTGAGAGACTTAAGCCTATGGTCAATGAAATTATTGGACCCTATCAGTGCGGCTTTAGACCTGGCAAATCCACCATTGACCAGATATTTACCTTGAGACAAATCCTGGAAAAGACCCAAGAAATGCAGATCGACACCTTCCATCTTTTCGTCGATTATAAAACAGCATTCGACAGCCCTATACGTTCAAAGGTGTTCCAAGCCATGTCTGATTTTGGTATTCCTGCAAAGCTCATTCGGCTTTGTAGAATGACATTAACTGAGACGAGATCCTCAGTTAAAATAGGAAAGAACCTCTCCGAAAAGTTTATTACCAAAAGAGGTTTCAGACAAGGAGACGGCCTGTCGTGTTATCTATTCAATATCCTGCTGGAAAAGGTCATACGAGACGCGAAGGTCAAAAGAAATGGAACGATATACACGAACAGCCATATGTTACTGGCTTATGCCGACGACATTGACATCATGGGTCGATCGGTAAAGGAAGTAACTGACACCTTTACAAAAGTCGAAAGAGAATCTGCTAAAGTTGGTCTGGCAGTAAACGGCGAAAAAACCAAGTTGATGGTATCGACGCGTAATATTACCACAAACCCCGCACCATTTGTGAATGTTGGTACCTACAATTTTGAGCTAGTAAAGGACTTCGTCTACCTCGGCACCGCCATAAACACAACAAATAACATCAGTTGTGAAATACGAAGAAGAATAGTGTTGGAAAACAGATGCTACTTTGGGCTGAGTAAGCAGTTTAGGAATAAAGCCACCTCTCGTCAAACAAAAGTAACACTTTACAAAACACTGATACTACCCGTGCTAATGTATGGTTCCGAAGCATGTGTACTTGTTCAAGTAGATAAGGCAGTGCTTGGTGTGTTCGAGAGAAAAATTCTTCGAAAGATCTACGGGCCAATCTGTGTTGACGGCGAATATCGGGGTCGTATGAACAACGAGCTGTACCAACTATACAATGACATCAATGTAGTTGAACAAATCGAGATACAACGATTGCGATGGCTAGGCCATGTTATAAGAATGAGTGATGATGAACCCGCTAAAAAGGCGTATAAATACGGGCCGCATGGAGGTTCTCGCAGATCTGGAAGGCCAAAGCTTCGTTGGAGCGAACAAGTGAAACGAGATATCAGTAAGCTACATATCCCAGATTGGGAAAATACAGCAGCAAACAGAGAGGTTTGGAGATTTTTTCTTAGTTTGGCTTATGGAACAAATGTTCTGTAAAAGTCCAGTAAGTAAGTAGCTATAATTTCACTGTGCAACAAAATTTAATTTTTTCCAAAACTATGGGAAAACTGAGCAGATTATGAAAGTAGGGCTAAAAATATGAGGCATGTGTATCGGCGTTTTTCACCTTGACATCGGAAAGTAACCAAAGTAGGCGGGGCAAGTTCCGCCCATTCCTAGTTTTTTTTCCGAAATATTCGATTTAAAATATGACCTTAAAATACATATCAAAAACAAGGGCTGCTAAGGATGCTATATATTATAGTTACAGATATCTTTTGTTTAGAGACTCATAGTAAAATTAGATTTGGAACATTTCTTCCTTTAAGAGTATCCCCAAAAATTTAAGGATTTTGTTAGATTTTGGTCCAGTATGAAATTCCGTAAAATTAACAGTCCAAAATTAAAACAAGTAATTTCATCCTAATACATAAAAATTAGTAACTCATAGTGCAGTTTTGTGTAGATTCTTTCTTCTTTTGACACTTTTCACCTAGAACCAAGTTTCATATTACTTTCATGTACCAACTCGAAAAAAAGAAGGAAAATTTTTTCTTCAAAAAAATTAGTAAATATTTTCGTGTTTTTCAGCAAAATTGATACTGATATTTTCATGACACGTGATGTAAATAGAGACTTCATTTCTTTGGTGACCTACAGTGAAATTTGACGAAGAATATTTTCGTCTTTGACGTCATCCTTTTAAAATTATATTTTGTTGGACAATTTTGAAAAAGTGGACAATCATCTAAGTCCGACTTTAATAGATTTACAGATTTGGTGTATTCTGAGATCAATAGTAAAATTTTATGACAAACAATTTTGTAGAATATTTTGATTTGATACGATCACATTTTAAAGGAGATTTTGAAAGATGTTCGAAAAAAAGGATCGAAAAACCCCTTTAATGAACAGCATGAGGGTTAAATTTTTTAACACAAATATTCCCTATACACTTTTTTTTAAAGTTGCTAAACATACTATATGTCTAAAATGCACGAGTTCCAAGTTTGGTTAAAAATTCCAATGTCAAGGTGAACAAGTAAAAAGTCGTTAAGTTCGGCCGGGCCGAACTTTTTATACCCTCCACCATAAAATAGTCTTAATTAAAATGGAATAATTAGGGTCCTTTTACAATTTTAGGTGGGACAACTTTTCGATAATGGTTAAACTTCTACTGCCTCCCGCTATTGCTTAAATTACACTGTGAACAAAAATGTTGGGACAGAGATAATTCCTTTTGAAAATGAAAGCCCTTGGTGTGTGTATATTAAAAACCCCGAAGGACAGATGCGCCGTGATTCGAACTTCCGCGTTATGGCGTGATGAAGAGACCCTGTAAGCCATCATGAATTAGCATTATATCTTTGTTTGTTGTTTTTGTAGAGCACTTAAGCAACAGTAAACAAAGATATAACGCTAATTCCAGATGGCCCACAGGGTTTCTAACAATAATTTCATCACGCCATAAGGCGGAAGTTCGACTCACGGCGGATCTGTCCTTCGGGGTTCATAATATACTCACCAAGGCCTTTCTTCCCCAAGAGGAATTTTCCGTACCCCAGGCTTTCACCTCCATTTTGTTGCACAGTGTTATCTGATCTAATCTAAAAAAATGTGTTCAGCTAGGTGAAAGGTACCACCTACGGGGCTATATCAAAGAGTCAACCTATCATTAAATTTTTTGGCGGAAAAGTTTTATAGCTGCAGGGAACATCAAGAGTCAAATTGAGCGTAGTTTCATCAAAACAATGTAGACCCTCAAAAATGGACCCATGTTGACGAATTTTAGTGAAGAAATTTCGTGACCACTGAAAATTCCCGAAAAACGGGAGGTACAGTTATATGGGGGGATATACCAAAACATGGACCTATATTGGCGATTATTTTTGAATAGACAAAATTGTAGCTAAAATTCTCAAAATACCGATCATTACAGCTAGTTCGGTTAAAAATTGCAGCTAAAATTCTCAAAATACCGAAAATCGGGAGATGCCGTTATATGGGGGCTATACCAAAACATGGACCTATGTTGACGATGTTTGGTGGAGATGTTTCATGACCACTGAGAACCTCAAATGTCAAATTGCAGATATTTCGGTTACAAATTGTGGCTAAAATTCTAAAAATACCGGAAATCGGGAGGTACCGTTATATGGGAGCTATACCAAAACATGGACCTATGTTGACGATGCTTGGTGGAGATATTTCATGACTACTGAGAACCTCAAATGGCAAATTACAGCTAGTTCGGTTAAAAATTTTAGCTAAATTTCTCAAAATACCGAAAATCGGGAGGTACCGTTATATGGGGGCTATACCAAAACATGGACCTATGTTGACGATGTTTGGTGGAGATATTTCATGACAACTGAGAACATCAAATGTCAAATTGCAGATATTTCGGTTACAAATTGTGGCTAAAATTCTCAAAATACCGAAAATCGGGAGGTACCGTTATATGGGAGCTATACCAAAACATGGACCTATGTCGACGATGCTTGGTGGAGATATTTCATGACCACTGAGAACCTCAAGTGGCAAATTACAGCTAGTTCGGTTTAAAATTTTAGCTAAAATTCTCAAAATACCGAAAATCGGGAGGTACCGTTATATGGGGGCTATACCAAAACATGGACCTATGTTGACGATGTTTGGTGGAGATGTTTCGTGACCACTGAGAACTTCAAATGTCAAATTGCAGATATTTCAGTTACAAATTGTGGCTAAAATTCTCAAAATACCGAAAATTGGGAGGTACCGTTATATGGGAGCTATACCAAAACATGGACCTATGTTGACGATGCTTGGTGGAGATATTTCATGACTACTGAGAACCTCAAATGGCAAATTACAGCTAGTTCGGTTAAAAATTTTAGCTAAAATTCTGAAAATACCGAAAATCGGGAGGTACCGTTATATGGGGGCTATACCAAAACATGGACCTATGTTGACGATGTTTGGTGGAGATATTTCATGACCACTGAGAACTTCAAATGTCAAATTGCAGATATTTCGGTTACAAATTGTGGCTAAAATTTTCAAAATACCGAAAATCGGGAGGTACCGTTATATGGGAGCTATACCAAAACATGGATCTATGTTGACGATGCTTAGTGGAGATATTTCATGACCACTGAGAACCTCAAGTGGGAAATTACAGATAGTTCGGTTAAAAATTTTAGCTAAAATTCTCAAAATACCGAAAATCGGGAGGTACCGTTATATGGGGGCTATACCAAAACATGGACCTATGCCCATATCCTTTGGGATATAAGTTTGTTGATCACTAGGAACCCTAAGTGCCAAATTATAGCTAATTCGGTCTGCAAATGTGGAGAAGAACGTCAAAATACCTCAAATCCGGAGGTACCGTTATATGGGGGCTATACCAAAAAGTGGACCGATATAGCCCATCTTCGAACTTGACCTGCCTATGGAAAAAAGACCCTCGGGTCCAAAATTTCAGCACTCTATCTCAATTATTTCGGACGCTAGAGTGATTACAACAGACCGGACAGACGGACAGACAGACGGACATGGCTAGATCGTCTTAGAATTTTATCCTGATCAAGAATATATATACTTTATAGGGTCGCAAATGATTAGTTCGATGTGTTACAAACAGAATGACAAACTTAATATACCCTCCATACTATAAAAACGCCGATACACGTGCCTCATATTTTAGTCCTACTTTCATAATCTGCTCATTTTTCCCATAAATTTTTGTTGTCGCACAGTATTTTTATTTGAACTAACTGTAATTTGTCATTTAAAATTGTAAGTGGAAGCAACACTTCTCCCCCAAAATTTTTCAATATAGGTCCATGTTTTGGTATAGCCCCCATATAACTTTACCTCCTTTCGGAATTTTTAGTATTTTTGCTAAATTTTTTACCAAACTAGCTCTAATTTAGCATTTGAGATTACCAGTGATATTAAAACTTCTTCACATGGGTTCATATTTTGGTAGAGCCCCATATACACCAAGACCTCGCTTTGTGTTGTTAATACGTTACACAAGTGAATTATGATTTTCAATGGAAACCATGTAAAGTACGGAGATCGGTTCCACTGTTAAAAAAACACTACTGTTTCGAAAAGAAAATTACGGAAGTAAGACTATATATTTATCAAATATTTCTAGAACAATTTTTAATTAATTTCTCTTTGGAATCAAGCTTTATGATCAATAATGCTTCTGAAAAAGGAAAGCCGACGATTCGAACCCACACACCCACCACTATGTGACATACATGTTTCGCCTTCGGTAAAGGCTCTTCAGACATATCGGATGTGGAGCGGCTTCGATGTCCTCGAACTTTTCTTCTCTCAAATGCATTTTGTTTTGTTTTTACAACAACAATGGGCATTTTCCAATTTAGTTGTGGCAAACGCTTACCGCTGCCTTTGAACAGAACAGTTTTTCTAAGCGCAAAATTTCTTTGTAGCAACTGATATTTCTAACTTCCGCCTGAGACACTCCTTTCTCAATCAGTATAATTTTGTAAACCCTCATCCCTTAGGCTAACGAGGGTACACGGAGGAAAAAGACCTCTCTAACATATGTCCCAAACATATTTTGCAGCAAACATATATTTGTTTGCAATCAGTCCCACACATAACATATGTTTCGGTCCTTCAAATAAATATATGTTTGGATCCTGCAAACAAATACAAACCCAAAAGCCAAAAAAAAAAAAACAAACACATGCACCAGTGGGCGCTAGGGAGCGTAAATTTCAGTGTTAAACACATTGTTGAACGCTTCTTTCTCCTTAGTTGTGAAATAAGACACATTTTCCTCAATTTCTTTTGCGATTTCTTCCTTGTCCAATAAAATATTTCCATTCACCTTTTTGATTCAATTATAAAATGGATTGGGCATTTAATTTACTAAAAACACCACTTCATTAAGAAAACACAAAACACTGATTTATTCACTCACTTTACCGTCTTTACTCAACGATTGTATTTAGAAAACTGTAGAAAAAATAACAACATAATTAATACCATTTTTTCTTTTTCTCTTCGCTTGCTACGTTGGTTAACAACAACAAATCACGAAATACATGTTTTTGGCCGCATACACACCACCAAAGCTTCTGCGTATCCTATTACACCATACACACAGCTCTTTACTGTAAAACAGCATTCCGCAGCCACGAGCGCCCTGTTGACGTGGCTTACAACAACTCACGTTCACAGCCGCATATGTAGATGGGGGTGAAAACTCGCCTCCTTTGACAAAAATCCTCTCTCCACCCATACAAAATATTCTCTAACATAAAAAATATGTTGGTACCTGTAACGACACCTCCGGCTCTGTTGGCTGAGGTTAGCTCGCGGTGGCCAGAATTCGTCACAGAAATTTATTTCTTTCAGTGACAGGAATAAAGAGAGTTAGGGTTGTAGGGGTAGATTAACCTGGTTTATTGGAATTTATTATACGATCTACACTTAGTCTTCAAATAGGTGGGCTCCGTCGGGGGTTCTGCACGGGACTGCCGGGTCGCCGTTCATCTGTGATGTGGCTTACAACAACTCACGTTCACAGCCGCATATGTAGATGGGGGTGAAAACTCGCCTCCTTTGTCGTGGTTTGGGGCTCCGGTTTTTCTTGTGATGGTGGCTTATGAAACTCACCAGTGTTCGGAAGGTCCTAAGGAGGCGGCTTACGGAAACTCGCCTTCTATGCCGTTCACGCTAAGTCCGTACAATTCACTTTCCACTCTACTCACCTGGATTGCACACTGACTAATCCCTCCTGTAAGTTCGTCACTCCTTTTATAGGGCATCTAGACGCCAGTTGTAACATAACGTGCTGGAACCTACCGTACAAGTTGTTGTTTCTTGTTTACAAGTCCGACCTGTTTACAAATCCCACTTGTTTAGAAGTTCAACTTGTTTACGAGTCCGGCGTAGCCAAAGTCAAAGCACGCAAGTTGTTGTTACTTGTGTACAAGTCCTTCTTGTTTACAAGTCCAACTTGTTTACGAGTCTGGCGTACCCAAAGTCAAACCACACGATTTATTGCTACTTGTTTGCAAGTTCGACTTGTTTACGAGTCCGGCGTACCCAAGTCAAAGCACACGAGTTGTTGCTACTTATTTTTCAAGTCCGACGTACCCAAGAGTCGACGCACTCGAGTTGTTGCTTGTTTACATCAATGCCTATGGATATAAGCATGCGCGTTTGGTTGGATGTTGTTGACGCCTATTCAGCTGTTGATGCTATTGCTGTTAATCTTGGTGTCGCTGCTAGGACAACTGTAAGTTGTTTTGGAATTCAATCGACGACACCGAGAACCTACCCAGGCAAGATAAAACGCAAAGTATATTTTGAATCCAAAATAAAGTATAATTCACTTATATATAGTTGTCATTTACATACAATTATATCTATCAGATTGTGAGCCGGAAACGAGGTCCGACTTCCGGCGTCACGTACCCAAACAAATAAAATTAAGATATGTTACAAAATGTTGCAAACGTATATTTGTTTGGACACAAACAAATTATGTTTGGATCCAATCATATAATTTTTGCAATCAGTCCCAAACAAATATTTGTTTGGATCCAAACATATTTCTAATATATATTTTTCTGACATATATTTTTTTGTACACTTTCATATGCCCAAAAATGTGTCTCATCTCACCTCAAGTATGTTTGGAAGAAGTTAGTTTCAGACAATTTGGTGTCATCCGTCTGTCTGGCTCGCTGCTGCGTACGATTACTCTTGAACGGATAAATCGATTCGAACCAAATTTTGTACTTCATAATATTTTGCTTAAACTAAGTTTTAGTTCGAAAATGGATCATATCGGTCCCCTACTTCTACAACCACAAAAGTTTCAAAATGGTGTGAACGATAACTCTCGAAGGGAATAATCGATTTTCTTCAAACTAGGTACATTATTTTTCCTTCCAGATATATATAGATCGAATTCGAGTATGGACTATATCGGTCCACTCTTTTGGGTACCTCCCATACAAAGTTTAATTTGTCCATGAACCCCAAGACGATAGAATCTGTTCATCAGAACGCTTTTTTTGGACAACTTTTGTAGCACAGTGTCATTTATCGATATTTTTCGAAAAATTTGGACTGTTTCAAGGCCAAAACTGCCAGAAAGAACGTTCCAATGCTTTTGTGATGTACTGGAGAGTTGTAAATTATTGTATTAGCTTAAATTTGTGTCTTAGTGTTGGATCGAAGATCTCAATGGTTAATTGTTATATGGTTGATTGTTATATGCCAAAAAACGTGGATAAACAATTTCAACTAAAAATCGGGAGACTCCATTTTCACCATAGACATATGCTCTAGTAGTCTAGTTTGCTCAGTACAATCCCAGGAACCAGAAACGCTACGCCCCCGTTAAGGTTTTCAAATCTCCCCGGCCTAATATATCTGCTTTACTGGGTAGTAACTGATTATTGTGATGAAGCATAAACTTAATATACCCTAAATACCATATATATAATTTTCCCACAAACATCCCAGATGGGACAAGGGAGACTTCTCTCATATCAATGAGTGCACGCCGATTCATATTGGCTCAATGATATGGGACCTACTTTTTATTGCCGAGTCCGAACGGCGTGTCTTACGACACCACTTGTAGAGAAGTTTTTCATGGCTTAAATACTCAGGAAATGTCGCCAGCATTGCTGAGGGGGAATTTTGCCACCGTTGAAAATTGTTGATGTTTCTTGGCCTGGGATTCGAACCGCAGACCTTCTGAGTGCAAGGCGGACGTGCTAACCATTGCACCACGGTGGCCCCCGTTTTGGAGTAAAAAATGTCTAAAGGGCCGACTATATGATACCCTACACCACTGTGAATATGTAAAATATATATGGGAGATATATAAATCTGAACTGATTTCGATATAATGTGGTACACTTATTAGTGGACCAAATTCCGTCACACATTCAACATTTCATCAAAATTGTATAGATATAGGGTGTTTGGTGCCGCAAATACGTGAAATCGGGAAAAAATTTATATGGAAGCTATATTCAAATCTGAACCGATTTCGATATAATTTGGCACATTTATTTTATAACAAATTTCAACGAAATCGGACATATATATCGTATTTGAGGCAGCAAATACGTGAAATCGGCCGAAAATATATATGGGAGCTATATCCAAATACGAACCGATTTTCATATAATTGGCACATTTGTTTCTAGCGTACTTGAGACAGCAAATACGGGAAATCGGGCTAAAATATATATGGGAGCTATATCCAAACCTGAACCGATTTCGATATAATTTGACACATTTATTTTTAGACCCAATTCATTCAAAAATTCCACATTTCATCAAAATCAGACATATATTCCGTGTTTGGTGCAGCAAATACGTGAAATAAGCCGAAAATATATATGGTAGCTATATCCAAATCTGAACCGATTTCGATATAATTTGGCACACTTATTTCTAGACCTAATTCAGTCACACATTCCAAATTTCATCGAAATCGCACCTAAAAGGAACTATGGGTCTATCTCGTTTCCTTTTTTATGTTACATACAAATGCACAAATACATACTACCCCTTACCCCAGTGTGATATATGGTATAAAAAGTGCATTAAATGCTTAAAGACATTACATTACGCATCGTTACGCATTCACACGAAAGGGGGACGGGGCCGTCTTTTTGAGCTTAGGGTCTTATTTGCTTTATAACACATTTCAAGTGTTCTGTTTTGCCTGCTAAAATCTCTGCACATTTTAAACTAAAGGTACTATTGTGCATACATGTGTTTTTTGTTGTTGGCATTTATGATGCGTACCATATGAATGCATTTATTGCACACCTTTTCTACGAAACAGAACACAAATCAGCCTTTCCCTACTACCCTAACCGTAATCATTATTTCATATTTCCTTTCATGCGTGTGTGTGTGTGTTGTGTTCACTTTGTTATCCTCTATGAAAGCCCAAGTGTAACTTTTTGTTGTTTTTGTTAGTTGTTGAAGTACTTTGCAGACGAGTAGAAGAAGATTTAATGCTTCATGTGTTAAAGTTCAAGGTAGATTATATTCCCTTCACTTTAGTCACACCTACATAGGTATAATGGGAATTTGTTTTGTTTGTTGTATAAAAGACACTTAACTTAATTGAGGGTTTAACTTTGTTATTCATATTCGAAAAGAATAGCATACACAATATCTGAAGACTTGCGTAATTTTCTAACACTTTGTTACATTGTTTGACAACACGATTCTAATAAGAATAGTTGACCTTGTCATAAGTTTTTTTGGTTGGCTGTGATGGAACTTTTGGTCTAGATGCCTGAATTCAGTGCTTTTTGTCGCACGGGCGGTTGATGAAAAATCAACTTGGACTACTATTTATCGACATTTTTGCTATTTTTTCTTCATGAATTATAAAAGATTTACAATTTTCAGATTAAGGTAGAACTTTCAGTAAAAGTTTTTGAGTACTGATTTAAGTATTGATTTTATTTTATCCACCATAATACAGTGTTGACACTTACATGTCAAGGTGTGACAAAAATACTTCTAGATAATATATCGAACTGAAACGTTTATCAATGGGTCCTACCTACTTACATAGTTGGCCCATTACAGATCATTTGTTCTATAGGCCGAACTAAGAAAAGATCTCCATTTCTCTCTGTCTATTGCTTCTCTTTCTGGAATACCGCGCCATGTCATCTCTTCATCCACTTGTTTGCCCCATCTATTCTTTGGCCTGCCAATTTTGCGTGCACCGCCAATCGGCTCATATTTATACGCCTTTTTACCGGGTTCATCATCGCTCATTCTTATGATATGGCCTAGCCAATGCAATCGTTGCATCTCAATACGTTTAAATATATTCATGTCTTTGTAAAGCAGATACAGCTCGTGGTTGATGCGACGTCGATATTCACCGTCAACGCAGATTGGTCCGTAGATCTTTCGAAGAATTTTTCTCTCAAACACATGAAGCACTGCCTTATCAGCTTGCGCACGGGTAGTATCAGTGTTTTGTAAAGCGTTATTTTTATTTGACGAGATGTGACTTTGTTTTTAAACTGCTTACTTAATCCAAAGTAACATCTGTTAGCCAATATAATTCTTCTTTTTATTTCACAACTGATGTCGTTAGTTGTGTTTACGGCGGAGCCGAGGTAGACGAAGCCTTTTACTGCCTCAAAATTATAGGAACCAACGTCAAAAGTTGGTCCGATCTCTATGGACGCATTGCGCGTCGACACCATCAACTTAGTCTTCCCGCCGTTTACCGCCAAACCCACTTTAGCAGATTCTCCTTCGACCTTCATAAAGGTATCTGTTACTTCTTTTACTGATCGCCCAAGATGTCTATATCATCAGCATAAGCAAGTAACATGTGGCTATTGGTGTAGATAGTACCACTTCTTTTGATGTTTGCCTCTCGAATAACCTTTTCCAGCAGGATGTTGAAGAGATCACACGAGAGGCTGTCTCCTTGCCTGAAACCTCTTTTTGTACAAAATTCTTCGGAGAGGTTCTTTCCTGTTTTAGCAGAAGATCTCGTGTCAGTTAAAGTCATCTTACAAAGCCGGATGAGCTTTGCGGGGGTACCAAATTCAGACATTGCATGGAATACCTTTGATCGGAGGGGACTGTCGAATACTGCTTTATAATCGACAAAAAGGTGATATGTGTCGATCTGCGTCTCTTGGATTTTCTCCATGATTTGCCGAAGGGTAAATATCTGGTCAATGGTGGGCTTGCTTGGTCTAAAGCCACATTGGTATGGTCCAATTATTTCGTTGACCATTGGCTTTAGTCGTTCGCACAATATCCCTGACACTATATTATAGGCAATAGGGAGAAGACTTATGCCCCTATAGTTGGAGCATACAGTCTTATCTCCTTTCTTGTGGACGAGACACAGGATGCTCAGGTTCCAATCGTCGGGTACGCGTTCTTCCTGCCAGATGGAGCTAACTAGCTGATGCATACACCTTATCAGCGCGTCGCCTCCGGTTTTAAACAGCTCGGCTGGTAGGCCATCAGCTCCCGCTGCCTTATTATTCTTCAGTCGATTTATTGCTGTCTTTACCTCATCTTGGCCGGGTGGTATACATTAATTACCATCTTCTGGGATACCATGGGATACCTACAGTTTGAAAAATGCTCTTTCCATATCCTTAGCACACTATCAGTATCAGTTACCAAATTACCTTGCTAGTCTCTACAGGAGGATGTGCCAGTTCCAAAGCCATCAGTTTGATGTTTCACTCTTTGGTAGAATTTTCGCACTTCATTCTGTCTCTTGTACATCTCGATTTGTTCGCACTCCCGCTTTTCCATCGTTTCTCCTCTCTCCTTTTCTCCTGATACCTCTCTCGTGCGCTACGCGTTGCTACTGATTGTAAAGTAGCCCTATATGCCGCATTTTTCTCTTCGGTAGCAGCACGACACTCCTGGTCATAACATGGATTCCTTGGTGGAGGTCTCTGGTATACAAGTACTGATTTTGCGGCTGTTTGCATGGAGTGAACAATATTTTGTCATTGTCCTGATATGTTATCGGAACTAGGAGTGCTTTGATTAAGCAGTTGGGCCAGTTAAGTGGAATATGCTGTGGCTATCTGTTGTGATTGCAGCTTACCGATGTCCAACTTCCGTGTTGTGTCTGTTCGCACTTTGTTTGCTACGTTTAAGCGGGTGCGTACCTTTGCTGCAACAAGGTAGTGGTCCGAGGCTATGTTTGCACCTCGGAACGATCATACATCCAACACGCTTGATGAATGTCTTCCATCTATCACAACGTGATCAATTTGATTTCTTGTTTTCTGAACGGGCGACAGCCAGGTGCCCTTATGGATGTCGAGATGTTGAAATCTGGTGCTGCTAACTACCATGTTTCTTGCAGCTGCAAAGTCTATCAGCCTCATACCATTGTCAGATGTTTCACTGTGGAGACTGAATTTCCCGATTGTTGGGCCAAAAATATTCTCCTTTCCAATTTTTGCATTAAAATCGCTTAGTATAATTTTAATTTCATGGGCAGGGCAACGGTCATAAGTTTCTTCTAAGTGCTCGTAAAATATATCTTTGGTCTGTTCGTCCTTGCCTTCAGTGGGAGCATGAGCGCAAATAAAACTGATGTTGAAGAATTATGCTTATCGGGTCTACAAAACCTTGTCACAAGACTAACTGCGTGTAGTGAAACATATGGGTTAAGATTAAACACCAATAAAACAAAATATATGATAATAAGCAAGAAAAATAATTTTGAAAACTTGAATATAACAATTCATAACACTCCACTCGAGAGAGTGTCGAGCTTCAAATATCTCGGGTTTTCAATAAATGATCAGTGGGATAACTCCAAAGAAATTAAATGCCGGATAGAAATGGCAAGAGACGCCTTTCACAAATACAAAAGAGTATTAACAAGCCATGATATTAACATTGCAACAAAGACAAGGTTCATAAAGGCCTACATATGGCCAGTTTTGTTATATTCTGTGGAAGTATGGACTTTAAAAGCAATAGATGTCAAGCGCTTAGAAGCCTTCGAAATGTGGATATATCGAAGAATTCTTAAAATACCGTGGATAGCTCACGTATCAAATGACGAAGTTCTACGAAGATTGAATAAAACAAGAGAACTCTTCGATCACATAAAAAGGAGAAAAATTTCATATCTCGGACACATAATGCGAAACCCAAAATACCGCATCCTGCAAAGAATTCTACAAGCCAAAATAGAAGGTAAACGCAGCAGAGGAAGACAAGAGATGTCCTGGCTTCAAAATATTCAACAATGGACAGAATTTCGAATTGCAGAAAATTTAATAAGTGTCGCAAGAAACAGAGATTTATATTCATATTTTATCAATAATATATAACGAAAATTATACATGAAATGTAATATGGTCGCTAACATTCGAATATCGAATATGCAATAAAGAAGAAGAAGAAGAAGAATTATGCTTTTAATCGAATTGTAGCGAGCCTTTCATTCACTGGGGTGAAGCTGGAGACCAGTTGTTTTAACCTCTGACCAACTACAAATCCGCAACAAAAATCATGCTTTGTGTCATGGCAGCTATAATACAGTGCGCCACCTTTAGGTGTTGTTGTGACGCCTTTCCCGTTCCATCGTATTTCCTGTATGGCAGTAATGTCGGCATTGTACTTTTCAAGTACATCTGCCAATGCGTAAACTGCACCTTCTCTCTAAAGAGTGCGAACATTCCAGGTGCAGATTCGCAGATCATGGTCCTTAAAACGTTTGCGGGGGTCGTCAACATTTGAGGGATTTGTTTTTCTTTTCTTTCGTTTTTTCATAGTAGGCTGTTTTCTAGGGGAGGGTTACTAACCCGACGCCCAAACCCAAGTTTTTAACGTTCTTATGGGTGAACTCGCGGCTTATGGTAGCTCACAACCATTAACGGGTGTTAAAGGCAGCTAAAGGCTCCACGGGGAAGTCTGTGTCCACTTTAGATGAGAGGGACCAAAATAAGTCCTGGGCTTTGCCATATTAAAGACGGTCCGGGCCGTTAATTGGAATCTTTCATTCACTACACTAATTCAGTTTTGGGGAAAGGAAGAAGTCAGCGGAGGACAAGTCCGGTGAATACCGTGGTTGAGGATGATAGCGGTTTTGTTTTTGGCCAAAAACTCACACACAAGCATCGATGTGTGAGCTGGCGGTTTGTCATGGTTTAAAATTAATGATTAGTTCTTTGTGCGCAAACGGTGTATAACTCCAAGATAGTATTCCTTATTGACCGTACGACCTTGCGTCAAGAATTCATTATGCACCACGCCATTGCAGTCAAAGAAAACATTGAGCACAATATGGTGATTAGAATGGCTCTCACGGTAACACCTGAGTTCTGTACGCAAGTACTGCAAGGAGAGTATGCTGATTGGAAGAATCTTTGTCTCCTCATGTAGATGGTCCACTGACCATAGGAGGCACGCTGTTACAATTCTCAGGGCGGCATTGTGGTTTGCATATTTTTCCATCGTTTTAAACTTATATTCACGGACCACACTGACATCGCATACCTTCCCACAGACCTACATATATATATTGCTTTATAAGGACAACAATGTTTCTTTATCTGCACCCCAAGTGCTGTCGGCAAGGACCTTGCTCCTACATTGCAGCTTTTCGCAGACAGCTGTGCCATGCGTGGACGACGTGAACATGCTGTCGAAAGGTCACGACATTCAGCTCAGTGCTCACGTCTGCAGTCCATATGTTGAACAGAGTGACCATAGATTTAGTGGCGGATACATTTCTCCTGTGGGAAATGGTGGTAAGAACAGACAAATAGAAGTTCAGCTTTTCAAAAATGACATCAGGGAAGGTACCTAAAGCCAAGATCGTACAAACATCCACATACGTTATGATCTCAATGTCATCTACAGGAGGTGGAACATAGGAGAGGAAGAGGTTAAACAGTTTCGGGAAGAACTCCTTTTTTCACTCCACGGGGCTTATTAATATGGTTCCTGACTATCGAACGTTTCAACCTTGGCAGTGCTCAAGCGTGTTTGATAAGTCGAGTGCCTCATTACTGTTCTATCGCACAGCTTGCTCTGGTTGAGTCCTCGTTTAATATGTATGGTGATGGCGTGCAGCGGATAGCTATTTCTGACGCTGGGAAGGAGTAAAACTTCAAGAGTCTTTGCTGCGGATGATAAAAGCGAAATCCGTCTGTAAGTTTTACCTTTATTGACATCCTTGCCTGGATTCAGTAGCGGGACCAGCCTGCCAATTTTGCAGACTTCGATGTTGGGGCTTGCGACCAGTTGAGAACTTTGATGAGATACTCGTTTCCCGGCTCATAGAGCTATTTTAGCATTACGATTAAGATTCCATCAGACCCCAAACGCTTTCGATGACTTTGCTTCCCTAATGGCAATCGCAAAGTCATCCATTTTAAATTGTAGGATTGGCTCTATGGAGCTCATCATTCTAATTTGCTAATCCCGTCGCCTCTGATGGAAATTTTGGTCTTACTTCGGGAATTCGAACGGTTGGTCTATGACAGGTGGCTGCAGCTGTGATAATGTCTCCTTTCTGCTACCCGAACATTAGAAGGGTTGGGCAGATCTCTTAAATGGTGATTCGGCCAATTAGTTTTTCCATTATTGGTTAAAGTAAGGTGTTCAGAGGTGATGAAATCTGGCGGTCTGCTGATGATCTGGCCCTACAGAAACGACGAGTTGCAAGATGCCGTCATTTGTCAGACCAATTGACACTATGATTATATCTGGTGAACTATGATACTCTTCGCTAATTCTGGTGGGGGCGTCCTCATTGATCGTGCAAAACGTATAGCTATCAACCTACTCAGCCAGCGCTGAAGACAGAATATCACAACTCATGATGAACGTTAAAGTCCCCTAAGACCAGATAGTTGTGATCCAAATCGAGCTAATGTTGGGCCTTTAACCTAAAGTACATTTATTTATTGACGGGATGTAAAGCAACTCTACCTCAGCAGTTCCACACCTGACTGCTAACCCCATACATTCCATTTACAGCCAGACTCAAGTGAGATAAGTCTTTATTGAACAGACTGTTGCAATAGGAAGGGTGACGTAGGGGATGGAAGATACCAAGGAACGGTCCTGACCGGTTTTAACATGGCAAAGCCAAGGATTTATCTTGGTCCCTCTTTCATCTCAAGTGGACACTGACCTCCCCTTGGTGTCACCTGGGGAACTGCCTTTAACACCCGTTAAAGGTAGTGAGCTAACATGTGCCGCGCGTTCACCCATAAGAACGTTAAAAACTTGGGTTTGGGCGTCGGGTTAGTAACCCTCCCCTAGAAAACAGCCTACTATGAAAAAACGAAAGAAAAGAAAAACAAACCCCTCTAAAGTTGACGAACCCCGCAAACGTTTTAAGGACCATGATCTGCGAATCTGCACCTGGAATGTTCGCACTCTTTATAGAGAAGGTGCAGTCTTTGCATTGGCAGACGTACTTGAAAAGTACAAGGCCGATATTACTGCCATACAGGAAATGCGATGGATTGGGAAAGGCGTCACAACAACACCTAAAGGTGACGCACTGTATTATAGCTGCCATGACGTAAAGCATGAGTTTGGTTGCGGATTCGTAGTTAGTCGGAGACTAAAACATCTAGTATCCAGCTTCACCCCAGTGAATGAAAGACTTGCTGCAATTCGTCCTACCCGTCTAAACGTTGCAAATAAAGCACGAACAGACACAACGCGGAAGTTGGACATCGATAGGCTGCAAACACAACAGATAGCCACAGCATATTCCACTCAACTAGCCCAATTGCTTAACGCGAGCACTCCTTGTCCCGATAACATAACAACACAATGGCAAAATATTGCCCACTCCATGCAAACAGCTGCAAAATCCATACTTGGATTCCAGAGACCTCCACAAAGGAATTCATGGTATGACCAGGAGTGCCGTGCTGCTACCGAAGAGAAAAATGCGGCATATAGAGCTACTTTACAATCAGTAGCAACGCGTAGGGCACGAGAGAGATATCGGGAGAAAAGGAGAGAAGAGAAACGTCTTTTCCGCAAGAAAAAGAGAGAGATGGAAAAGCGGGAGTGTGAAAAAATCGAGATGTACAGGAGCCAGAATGAAGTCCGAAAATTCTACCAAAGAGTGAAACATCAAACAGATGGCTTTGGTACAGGCAAATCCTCCTGTAGAGACCAGCAAGGTAATCTGGTAACAGATACAGATAGCGTGCTCAGGATATGGAAGAACGCGTACCCGACGATTGGAACCTGAGCATCCTATGTCCCGTCCACAAAAAAGGAGATAAGACTGTATGCTCCAACTATAGGGGCATAAGTCTACTCCCTATTGCCTATAAGATAGTGTCAGGGATACTGTGCGAACGAATAAAGCCTATGGTCAACGAGATAATTGGACCATACCAATGTGGCTTTAGACCTGGCAAGTCCACCATTGACCAGATATTTACCCTGCGGCAAGTCCTAGAGAAGACCCAAGAGATGCAGATCGACACATTTCATCTTTTTGTCGATTATAAAGCAGCATTCGACAGTCCCCTCCGATCAAAGGTATTCCATGCAATGTCTGAATTTGGTATTCCCGCAAAGCTCATCCGGCTTTGTAAGATGACTCTAACTGATACTAAGTCCTCAGTTAAAATTGGAAAGAACCTCTCCGAAGAATTTTGTACCAAAAGAGGTTTCAGACAAGGAGACAGCCTTTCGTGTGACCTATTCAACATTTTGCTGGAAAAGGTAATACGAGATGCAAATGTCAAAAGAAATGGCACAATTTACACCAATAGCCACATGTTACTTGCCTATGCTGATGACATAGACATCATGGGACGATCAGTAAAGGAAGTAACTGATACCTTTAGGAAGGTCGAAGCAGAATCTGCGAAAGTGGGTCTGGCGGTAAACGGCGAAAAGACCAAATTGATGGTGTCGACGCGCAAAGCGTCCATAGAGCTCGGACCAACCGTAGAAGTTGGTACCTACAATTTTGAGGTAGTTAAAGACTTCGTCTACCTCGGCACTGCCATAAACACAACAAACAACATCAGTTGTGAAATAAGAAGAATTGTATTGGCTAACAGATGCTACTATGGATTAAGTAAGCAATTTAAAAACAAAGCCACATCTCGTCAAACAAAAATAACACTATACAAAACGCTGATACTACCCGTGCTAATGTATGGCTCCGAAGCATGGATACTTGCGCAAGCAGATAAGGCAGTGCTTGGTGTGTTTGAGAGGAAAATTCTTCGAAAGATCTACGGGCCGATTTGCGTTGACGGTGAATATCGACGTCGTATGAACCGCGAGCTATATAAGCTATACAATGACATGCATATAGTTAAACGTATCGAGATGCAACGATTGCGTTGGCTAGGCCATATCATGAGAATGAGCGATGATGAACCCGCTAAAAAGGCATATGAATACATGCCACATGGCGGTGCACGCAGAATCGGCAGGCCTAAGCTTCGATGGAGCACACAAGTGGATGAAGAAATGGAAAGGCGCGGTATTCCAAAAAGTCAAGCGAAAAACAGAGAGGAATGGAGATCTCTTCTTAGTTCGGTCTATGGAACAAATGTTCTGTAATGGGCTAACTAAGTAAGTAAGTAAGTTGCAGTAGGAAATTTAATCCCCCACCACCACTTCTAGTGCGATCCTCGATGTTCTATTTTATAAGATTTCGAGACCATTTCATGGAAACTCTGAACAAATATCCCGATACCTCTTCCTTTTTCGACTCTACAGCAATGATTGCGGCACACCATCTCGATTTCAGATGTATATGACATTGAAGATGACATTAGCAAACAAAAAAAAAAAAAAAAAATAATAAATCACGAAGCGATGATCGCATAGAATAAGAATAAGTCCAACAATTGGATCTACACTTCGCAAGCAGGATTTCGGGCAAATAAATAGTGCGGTGGCCACACAAATACACTCTGAATTATAATGCGTTTACCTCCAAAAAATATCAATTGATCAATCTTATAAAATCGTAATACGAAGGCTTAATGTGTAGAGTTCTACACAATGAACGCCACTCAGAATGGTTCATTCGTATGTTGGGTGTAAGACAAGACTGCTTACTTTCACTTCTTCTATTTCTGCTGGTCATGACAAAGTCCCCACTGACACAATTCGATCGAGTAATTCATACTGCTGGATAATTTAGAGGACTTGAATTATGCATACGACATAAATCTTTTGTTCACAAAATACTGCGATATCCAGTCAGAGATTAGTGACATAATAATACAATCAACGAGTGGAGACGTACCGATCGAATTCGTGGAGAAATTCTGTTATCTCGGAATCATAAATGCAATCGAATTCTTTTGTCTTCTGGTCCGCCTGAAAAGAGAATTGATAAGACAGCGGCTTGGAATTGAAACCAGTGGTTATTCGATGTATTCAATATATGCTAAGAAATTGGTAGCCAAACGTTATAAATTTCGATCTCTAACAAAAGTTCAATACCGATCCAATAACAGTCGCCACAAAAGGAGAACATGGAAGTGGATAGGACATACGTCTAGAAAAGCAACCTGACGACAAGCCTTAGATTAGAATCCTCAAAGTATCAGAATAAAAGGAAGTCCAAAAACCTCCAGGAAGACAAGTCTGATGAAGGAGTTAGAATCCACCGGAAAATCATGGAGCGAAAAAAAGCAATAGTAATGACATATGATCTTGGAAGATGTTTTGTAGATGGTCCATGCTCTTCAATAGTTAAGCGGAAAAGTAGAATAAGGAAGGCTATATTAGTTAATAATAAGATTTACTTCCCGAACTACTTCCATCAGTTCAGTCAAATTTCACAGTCCTCGAGCTAAATTATTTTTCTATGAAAATGTGAAATGAAAATTTTTATGAAGGAAAAAACTGTCAAATGAAAAAAAAAACTATAAAGGAAATATTTTTCATTTCAAATTTTCATAGAACAAGAATCCAGCTCCTGCTTTCTTCTTGTCGTGTTTCATCTTGTGACTTATTTCATTGAAATATTTCTTTTTCTATACATGCAAAGATCAATTCCAATACCATGTCCAATTAGACTTCTTCACGTCACAAAGCTTTGCCTGAGAAAGTTGCAACACTTTTACTTGTTTATCTAAAGAATTCAATCAACAATTATAATGAAAAATCATTTCTTCATATTTTTCTGCAAAAATTATTTCTCTAATTAAGATGTTCATTCATGTGAGTTATAATTGTTGTTGTCGTTGTTGGACCTTAAGTCAATGAATTTCAATCACTTTGACAACATCTATGCAACAAAATATTATCGGAAATTTTGTGCCTTTTTATATTTTTCCAATAAATGACATTTTTCTTAAAAAAATTGACAAATTGATTGCTTTAATAATAACCAAATGGTAAAGACCTACAAAAAAAAAATCCAATTTATTTTATTTCAAACACTGACCGAATGGTGTATGCCAGTAGCAGTAGCAATATTAAAATGTAAGGAATTTTATTAAATATTTAATATTGCTTTATGCAATTTATGTCTGTGTGCAAATGTTTATTAAAATGAAAGGCAAAAAACCACTCTTTGTGTGGAAAACTACAGTGAAGACTTCCATTAAATCTACAACGAAAATTAGTAAGTCTTTGTAAATAAATTTAAAAATGCGACACATATTGATCAGAGCAGCCTCGCTTCATATCTGTTTAGGCCGTCACAATGTTTCTCATAACACCAATAAGCGTGGATGTTTTAAGGAATATTTTTTCAAGCACCAATAAGCGTGGATGTTTTAAAGAATATTTTTTCAAGCACCAATAAGCGTGGATGTTTTAAGGAATATTTTTTCAAGCACCAATAAGCGTGGATGTTTTAAAGAATATTTTTTCAAGCACCAATAAGCGTGGATGTTTTAAGGAATATTTTTTCAAGCACCAATAAGCGTGGATTTTTTAAGGAATATTTTTTCAACCACCAATAAGCGTGGATTTTTTAAGGAATATTTTTTCAACCACCAATAAGCGTGGATTTTTTAAGGAATATTTTTTCAACCACCAATAAGCGTGGATTTTTTAAGGAATATTTTTTCAACCACCAATAAGCGTGGATTTTTTAAGGAATATTTTTTCAAGCACCAATAAGCGTGGATTTTTTAAGGAATATTTTTTCAAGCACCAATAAGCGTGGATGTTTTAAGGAATATTTTTTCAAGCACCAATAAGCGTGGATGTTTTAAGGAATATTTTTTCAAGCACCAATAAGCGTGGATGTTTTAAGGAATATTTTTTCAAGCACCAATAAGCGTGGATTTTTTAAGGAATATTTTTTCAACCACCAATAAGCGTGGATTTTTTAAGGAATATTTTTTCAACCACCAATAAGCGTGGATTTTTTAAGGGATATTTTTTCAACCACCAATAAGCGTGGATTTTTTAAGGAATATTTTTTCAACCACCAATAAGCGTGGATTTTTTAAGGAATATTTTTTCAAGCACCAATAAGCGTGGATTTTTTAAGGAATATTTTTTCAAGCACCAATAAGCGTGGATTTTTTAAGGAATATTTTTTCAACCACCAATAAGCGTGGATTTTTTAAGGAATATTTTTTCAACCACCAATAAGCGTGGATTTTTTAAGGAATATTTTTTCAAGCACCAATAAGCGTGGATGTTTTAAGGAATATTTTTTCAAGCACCAATAAGCGTGGATGTTTTAAGGAATATTTTTTCAAGCACCAATAAGCGTGGATGTTTTAAGGAATATTTTTTCAAGCACCAATAAGCGTGGATGTTTTAAGGAATATTTTTTCAAGCACCAATAAGCGTGGATGTTTTAAGGAATATTTTTTCAAGCACCAATAAGCGTGGATGTTTTAAGGAATATTTTTTCAAGCACCAATAAGCGTGGATGTTTTAAGGAATATTTTTTCAAGCACCAATAAGCGTGGATGTTTTAAGGAATATTTTTTCAAGCACCAATAAGCGTGGATGTTTTAAGGAATATTTTTTCAAGCACCAATAAGCGTGGATGTTTTAAGGAATATTTTTTCAAGCACCAATAAGCGTGGATGTTTTAAGGAATATTTTTTCAAGCACCAATAAGCGTGGATGTTTTAAGGAATATTTTTTCAAGCACCAATAAGCGTGGATGTTTTAAGGAATATTTTTTCAAGCACCAATAAGCGTGGATGTTTTAAGGAATATTTTTTCAAGCACCAATAAGCGTGGATGTTTTAAGGAATATTTTTTCAAGCACCAATAAGCGTGGATGTTTTAAGGAATATTTTTTCAAGCACCAATAAGCGTGGATGTTTTAAGGAATATTTTTTCAAGCACCAATAAGCGTGGATGTTTTAAGGAATATTTTTTCAAGCACCAATAAGCGTGGATGTTTTAAGGAATATTTTTTCAAGCACCAATAAGCGTGGATGTTTTAAGGAATATTTTTTCAAGCACCAATAAGCGTGGATGTTTTAAGGAATATTTTTTCAAGCACCAATAAGCGTGGATGTTTTAAGGAATATTTTTTCAAGCACCAATAAGCGTGGATGTTTTAAGGAATATTTTTTCAAGCACCAATAAGCGTGGATGTTTTAAGGAATATTTTTTCAAGCACCAATAAGCGTGGATGTTTTAAGGAATATTTTTTCAAGCACCAATAAGCGTGGATTTTTTAATGAATATTTTTTTAGGAGTGTTTTCTCAAGTACCGTAGATTTTTTGAGGAGTGTTTTCTCAAGTACCGTGGATTTTTTGAGGAATATTTTTTCAAGCACCAATAAGCGTGGCTTTTTTGAGGAATATTTTTTTAAGCACCAATAGTCGTGGATTTTTTAAGGAATGTTTTTTCGGAATATTTTTTAAACACCAATTATCGTGGATTTTTTAAGGAATGTTTTTTTCGGAATATTTTGTAGGCTCCAATTACTGTGGATTTTTTTGGGGTATTTTTTCGGAATATTTTTTCAAGCGTCATTTTTCAGAAGTATATTTTCAAGCACCAATAAGAGTGGGTTTTTAAGGAATATTTTTTCACTCCCGACAGGTTTTACTGTCTAGTTGGTAAAGACACAAAAAATATATTAATAACATAAATACCAAACTCCACTTATAAACAATGAGTTTCATTTATAAGCACTGAAATCCGTTATAATACCTTATCGGAAAGCTCTCTTGATGGATTTTGTATGTTTGTGCATGTGTTTGGCTATCTTCATTGTGTCCTCTGTCATGAAAGAGGTATTAAATGTTTATTACAAAAAATAACATAAATTGCTATTTAGATTAAATTCCCAATGGATATTTTGTAGTTTAACAATGAAACAACTAACCAGCATACCATTTTATAGTAAAATATTTTATTGGATGAAAGCACAATATCTTTTTTGGGGCAAAAAAGTGGCGTATACGTAATACGTTGCCAATTCATATTAAACATATAAAACCGTACGTATACGCATAGGTGTACCACCCATTTTGATTTGTTTTGGCTTATGTCCATACTTACATATTTATATGTGGTTGTGTATGTGTGTTTTCATTCTTTGTCGATATATGGTTGCGTATGTGTATGAATTTTGATTACACAAATTATTTGATTTTATTTGAATTTTTCATAATAAATATTTTTAATAAAAATATTTACATAAATGTGTATGGACTGATAAAAAAACACACAGAGACGCACATCATCATCATGAGTGTGTGTATGGGTGCGTTCATTTCATATGAACCCAGCAGAACAATAATAATTACTGTACAACAATGCAATAGGTTATGTTTGCTGAGTATGGCAGTGTGGAATTTTAAATGGATTTCAATTACAAAATTTGAAATATTGGAAAAACAATAAATTAAAAGGTATTTTAAGGAAAAACAAAAAACATTTTCTATTTTCTATATATTTTGAAGGCATGTAGAATGGAAATGACAGTCATTATCTAAACTGATAACTAATTTCCTTTAGTACAAATTCATAAGAGAATATCAAAGGTGAAAAAGGTTAAAATTGAACCAATATTTTACAATGAAATGCAAAACTTTGCAAAATCAAGACATCCACGCATTGGTATAGGGTATACAAATCATTTTCATTGCCACTTTCGCCTATTTCCTGCAATATATGGATGACTTATTTTTATTTGTGTACATTAAAGTTTTCATTGCGGCCCATTTCCACTGATTACAATGCCAAAACATTTCCAACAACAACTGCAACTGGGGCAACAACAACAACAACAACAACCATTAAACAGAAAACAATAAATGTTGATATTCATCAGAACAATTAAAACAGGAAATTCACACATCTTGCTACAGAAATGTTCTGTTAAAATTTTTACATTTATGATTTACTCAATGCAAATATTTATATAACTTTATATGTATATGTCACACATATATATTTATACATGCAAAATGTACACATACTCATACTTACAAATACACATATGCAGATGTTTTAAAGTGTGAGAAAAAAGACATGTTGTTTGTAAACGCATCGAAATACGAAATCATGGATTTTTACAAGGTTCTAGGTCCAGTGAAAAGTTTGACAATGAACTAACGACCAAGCTGGACTTTTTAAAATTTTAATATATATTTTGAAGGTCCAATAAAATGGGATTTTAAGGAATATTTTTCAAAGGCATGGCTTTTTTGGAGTGTCTTTTCAAGGGCCAGTAGGTTTGGATTTTTTGGACATATTGGCATTTGGCGTGGATTTTTTAGGAATATTTTTTTTGTCAAAAGTCATTAAGCGTTAAATATTTCTTTGTCAAAAGCGGTGCCCGGACATAACTCCCAAGATGATTTTGGGCGTTATGTCCCCTTTGCTTTGCGTCCGTGTCCGTGAAGCAAAGCGGACATAACTCCCACAAAAAACGCGGACATAGCTCCCAACGATTTTTTTAATTACAAAAATATTTTTGGCTTAATTTATGAAATTATTATTATCAGTTCGGAGAAGTTTTACAAAACTATGGTATTAATTTTTATACCCTATACCACAATGTGCAAAAGTGTATTATAAGTTTGTTTTGGTAAAAATTCATGTAACACCGCGAAATATTCGTCGGAGACCCCCAATTCTTCATATCTCGACGAGATAACGCGATTTTGAGATGTGTGTCCGTCCGTCCGTCCGTCCGTCTGTCCATTATAAATTGTAAACACGCTCCAGGCCGCAATTATGGACCGATCGTCACGAAATTTTGTATGGAGGTCGGGTTCAGATCAGAATAGATCCCTATTCTTATTGATGATGATCGTGAAATATTTAGGGGGTGAAATGGACCAAAAACATAATATTTATCCAATTTTCTAGCGGCTCTGTAGGTCCCAATAATAGTCCGATCAACGCGTAATTTTAAATAAGGTAAGAGTATATCACAAAGTAGAAGCTTGCAATTTGAGATGGCGATCGGATAATATGGACCAAAATTTTTGTGTGAAAATTGTGAAAAATTTTAATATACAGCTTATATCATAATTCCTGGAAGTGACATTCCGGACAAGTGAGATATACTTAAAAGTGGAACGCTTGACCTTTCAATTGATGCCAATTATGTTGGTGTGCATGATCAGATAACAGATTTACAGCCTAATATATCCCGTTATTTGTTTGTAGTGTAATAATAAACTCGCTAGAAGTCGAAATTATACATCAATAGTCACGAAATTTTGCACCGGGTAAGAGTATAGATCGAAAAAGATGCCTACAATTTTGAATGATGATCTGATATTCTTTAGCGGGTGAAATGGACCATTACTTTTGTATGAAAAATATAAAAATTTTATTTTGGTCGATATTTTAATTCCTTGAGGACATATATATATTTCGCAAAGTAGCCTACATATGGAAAAAACTACGGACCTTTCCTCTGATGTAAATTGCAATAAAGTGTTTGCTAGATAACGGGCCTACTGCCTAATATATAATGGGTTCTGTGTAGAGAACCACATTTTTATACCATGCTACATATTGTCTCTCCAAAAGTTTATGTAACACCACGAAATATTCGTCCCAGAGCCCTTATTTGGTATGCCAAAATTCATATCTCGACGAAAAAACCGATTTAGCGATGTGTGTCCGTCCATTAAAAATTGTAAACAAGCTTAAGGCCGCAGTTATGGACCGATTGTAACAAATTTTTTAAGGAGATTGGGTTCGGGCCAAATAGGAATGATTAGTTTTTGGCGATGATCGTGAAATGTTCAGGGGATGAAATGGACCAAAAACAACATTTTAACCAGTTTTGTAGCGGCTCTGTAGGTCAAAATAATAACCCGCAAAATTTTAAACAAAGTTTGAGTTTATGATGAAGAAGAAGCGTACAAACCAACGTGAAGATCAGATAATACTTAGCGGGTTAAATGGACTGAAACTTTTGTGTGAAATTGGTAAAAATTTCAATAACGTAGGGGTTAAACAACGGAAGTAATAGTACTACATAAGTGGGTTTCATTACATTTTAGTTTGTGTGAACTAAATTTTCCATTCCTGCTACAAAAATGTCTTTGTCATGCTAAATAACTTTTTGCTTTTGGTCATAAGAATTATATATTACATCTCTGATATTTGATAATTAAATTTTGATTGAAAATAAGTTCCGTGGAGAGCGATCGTCCAGGGATAGTGGTATAGGGTATCCCATGGTCGGCTCCGTCCGACTATTGACTTTTCTTACTTGTTTTATTATAGACATGTAAATATATTTTTTTCTTAATTCGTAGTAGTAAAAAAATTGCATACATGTACAAAAATGTTGTATTTTCTTAAATTGTGAAAATATATTTGTAAGAAATCGCGCGATTTTTTTCAAAAATTTTCTTCTAGATTCGAAATAAAAATTGTATTTAAAAAAATTAAATTTTAAAAACGGACATAACTCCTGTTGGGTATTATGTCCGCAAGGTGTGGTCGGACATAGCTCCCAAAAATGTTGCGACTTATGTCCGCAAACAAAGGCGGACATAACTATCAAAATAGTTTTGGGAGTTATGTCCGTGGGAGTTATGTCACGGCACCGTACAAGCCATTAAGCGTGGTATTGAGCGAACATTTGCATCGCGTTCACCCATACGATCGTTAAAAATTGAGTTGGGCTTTGACCTAGTAATCCACCCTTCCAAAAAGGAAATCATGCTATGAAAAAAACAAACCCCTCTTAATTTGGTGACCCCTGCAAAGGAATGTTTGTACTTTGCATGTGCAGATGCACTTGAAAAATACAAGGCCGACATTACTTCCATACAGGAAATACGATGGAATGTGAAATGTGTCACAACAACACCTAAAGGTGGCGCACTGTACGAGGGGAACTAGAAATTTTCCGGCCTTATGATGAAAACGCAAATATTTACCATCAAAAATAGTTTCATTGTTTTATTAAGAAGTCTCCAGCATATACACTTATACACTTTCGCATGCGCTCAAATCAAACTCAAATTATTTATATTCTCGATTCAGTGTAAACCTGACATAATTATATCTTTTGAATTCCTTATATTTGAAATAGTACGATACTCCCTTTGTATTTCGGCAACTCTTGTTCTCTTGAACGAAAGTAATATTTACATTGCTTTGACAGTACTCTCTTTTTGGTAATCACTTCTCAAACGCACACCGACTTGTAAGCATCCCTTCTCACCTCTTACCTTTTTATACTTGAATAAAATCATACGCTTTATAACGTTTATGAAAAAATTCTAATCCGTTTGTTTTAATACTCTCTCGTTTTATCGCTAATTATCCCTCATTGGCTACCGCTAATTATTCCTCATTTGTACGGTCAAAAAGCCACTGAATTGAATCGATGTGTGAGAGCTGACATTGTCTTGATGCACAATGATTCGTCTTCTCTTGTCCGTTTTTCGAATTTCTCAGGAGACTCCAGGCAAAGAAATTGTAGTGTAGAACTCAGAATTAACCGTCCTACGTTCCTCAAGCCATATATAGTAGTCATATGGTCAGATTAACCTAAGAAAAATGCGACAATTTGCTTCGAAGTGCTGTTTCCATGAACAACTTTTGTTGGATTTGCCAAGCTTCGTCTGTCACGATCTAATAAACGTCATTTGAAGCACCACGATCGCATTTATTCACAATTTCTTTGCACCAACCGACAAGAGCCTTTTTTGATCGATTGTAAAATTGTTCTGTATCTAACGAGATTAACATATTTTTACGGCCAGGTATTAATGCAATATAAAATTTTAATTGGTTGAAGAAATGTTCATAGATGGCTCTATTTGACGGCGATCTTGCTTATCCGTTCATGCACGGCTACATTTTTTTCTGGCACAACGCCAGTTTTTTTTTGGCGACCCTAACGAACTTAGTTTTTAGCGAGTGTCGGACACGATTGAATTCATTAATCCAGTTTTTCTTAGTGCTATAGGATGGTCCTTTATCGACATACAAAAATTTAATTTGATCGATGCACTCTCGTCCACGTCGAAAATTGTGAAAATTGTCGGACGAGAATGCTTACAAGTATTTTTTTTGCAAAATCCTCAATCGTATGTCAAACTGCAATGGGTACATTTAGGCTAAAAACTGTCAGACTTTCCAAAAAAAATGTCAAATAGCGTCTGGAAACGCTACGTCTTGTCTTGGCCAGAAACTCTCTAGTTCCCCTTGTATTATAGCTGTCATGATACCAAACATGTGTTTAGTTGCGGATTTTTAGTTGGCCGGTAGTTAAAACATCTGGTCTTCAGCTTCACCCCAGTCAATGAAAGGCTTGCTACAAATCGAATAAAAACTAAATTTTTCAACATTAGCTTTATTTGCGCTCATGCTCCAACCTAAGACAAGAACGAACACACCAAGGATATATTCTATGAGCGCCTAGAAGAAACACATGACCATTGTCCTGTCCATGACATTAAAATTATTCTACGCGATTTTAATGGCAAAATTGGAAAGGAGAATATCTTTGGCCCAACAGTCGGGAAATTCTGTCTCCACAGTAAAACATCTGACAATGGAATGAGGCTGATAGACTTCGCAGCGGAAAAAAGATGGTAGTTAGCAGTATCAGATTTAATCATATCGATATTCATAAGGGCACCTGGTTGTATCCTGGTTGTTAATTGAATTAATTGAGCTATCATGACCTAAGGAGCTTTGTGTTGAAAAAGTGATATCTTGCGAAGTCCACACACCTCCAACCAATATGCTACGATCGTTTCGCTGGTGGTTTAATTCAGCTCATCAGGCATATTTAGGCAAAGGCTGAGTTTGAAAAGTTGTATATATACTAAACTTATTGCAAATTTGCAGTTGTGAAGTATTTTTGAAACCTTTTTAGGCTGACTTGATAGCCTAGTGTCTCTGGTCTGCATAGAATCCTTCTTCTTCTTCTCTTTCTTCTTCATAGAATCCTCCACATATACAATTTAATTTTTTTCTTCATGAATTGTAATGCCTTCCAGTTCGGAAGTTTGATAGATTGGCAGTGGCTTAGAACGGTAAGACCTCGACAACATTGTCTGTTTGTTGGAGAGGACCAAGGTTCAAATAATGTTTGTCTTATTAGGACGAAGAAAAGAATAATATTGATCACGTTGTGATAGATGGAAGACATTCATCGAACGTTTTCGATGTACGATGGTCCCGAGGAGCAAATATAGATTAGGACCACTATCTTGTTGAAGCAAAGGTACGTACTCGCCTTATCGTTGCAAATAAAGCACGAAAAAAATACAACGCGGAAGTTGGACATCCGTAAGTTGCAAGCCACAACATATTCCACTAAACTAGCCCAATTGCTTAATGAAGTCACTTCTGGTCCCGATAACATATCACAACAATGGCAAAATATTGCCCACTCCATGCAGACATCCGTAACATCCACACTTGGATACCAGAGATCTACACCAAGGAATAAATGGTATGACAAGGAGTGTCGTGATGCTACCGAAGAGAAAAATGCGGCATATAGGGCTACTCTACAATCAGTAGCAACGTCAAAAGATTGCATAGGTGCAGGCACATCCTCCTGTAAAGACCAGCAAAGTAAGTTTCTAACTGATACAGATAGTTTGCTCGGAATATGGAAAGATCATTTTTCTAAACTGTTGGTATCCAATATTAACGAAGACGATGAAGGCAGCAGCAGCCGATGGCTTACCAGCCGAGCTGTTCAAAACCGGAGGCGACAAGCTTACAAGGTGTATTCATCTGCTAGTTAGCACCGTCTGGAAGAAAGAACGCGTACCCGACGATTGGAACGTGAACATCCTATGCCCAGTCCACAAGAAGGAAGATCAGACTGTGTGCTTCAATTACAGGGGCATATGTCTGCATATACGTTGCTTATAAGATAGTATCTGGTATATTGTGTGAGCGACCAAAGCTTGGCCAATGAAATAATTGGACCTTATCAGTGCGCCTTAACACGGTGCAAATCCACCATTGACAAGATATTTACCCTGAGACAAATCCTGAAAAATACCCAAGAGATGTAGAACGACACCTATTATATTTTTGTCGATTATAAAGCAGCCTTCGACAGCCCCATACCTTCAAAGGCATTCCAAGCCATGTCTGATTTTGGTATCCCCGCAAAGCTCATTCGACTTTGTAAGATGACATTAACTGATACTCGGTCCTCAGTTAAAATAGAAGATTTTATTACCAAAAGAGTTTTCAGTCAAGGAGACGTCCTGTTGAGTGATCTCTTTAACATCCTGTTGGAAAAGGTTATACGAGATGCGAAGTTCCAAAAAAGTGAAACAACATATAAACACAGGCTTATGATACTTGCCTATGCCGACGACATTGATCGGCAAAGGAAGTAACTGATACCTTTGTAAAAGTTTAAAGGGAATCTGCTAAGTCGGTCTGGCAGTAAACGACGATAAAGCTAAGTTGATGGTTTCGACTCGTAATAGATCCACAGATTTCGCACCAACTGGGAATGTTGGTACCTACAATTTCGAGTTAGTAAAAGACTTCGTCTACCTCAGCACCGCCATAAACACAACAAACAACATCAGTTGTGAAATAAGAAGAAGAATAATGTTGGCCAACAGATGCTACTTTGGGCTAAGTAAGCAGTTTAGGAATAAAGCCACATTTCCTCAAACGAAAGTAACACTTTATAAAACACTGATATTGCCCATACTACTAGGGCGGTTCGGAAACTTTTTAGCCTATCAATGAAAGAGAATAGTTAGTTTTTCAAAAATATTTTTATTTTTCAATATAATCTCCTGAAACTTCAATACACTTAGTTCAACGCTTTTCTAGCAATTCTATCCCTTGATTGAAATAGTTTTCCTCAAGGTCTTCAAAATAGTGGTTTACAACTGTAATTGCATCTTCATTTGAGGTAAAACGCTTGCCAGCAAGGTTTTTTTTAGATTTGGGAACAAGTAAAAGTCACTGGCAGCTAAATCAGGAGAACAAGGTGGGTGGTCAAGCAACTCGTACTTTAATTCGTTGATTTTAGCCATTGTTAAAACACTCTTGTGCACTGGTGCGTTGGTGCGTTGCAGAAAGCTTTTTCATCTGTAGTTCTTCATGCTAAATTAAATGGACTCGATCATTTGAGATGCCCATGATATTAGCAATTTCACGCACTTTTATTCGTCGATCATTTAATACCATATCATGCACTTTGGCTACAATTTCTGTTGTTGTTGCTGTCCACTACGTGGTTCATCTTCAATGCTTGTACGACCACGTTTAAATTCAGCAACCCAATTTTTTACTGTTGCATATGAAGGAGCACTTTCACCTAACACATTCACCATATCATTATGAATTTCTTGTCCCGATAAACCTTTTTTATGTAAATATTTAATGACAGCACAAATTTCTAATTTTTCCATTGTAAAAGAATTGCGGATGCGTCTTTTTTGAACACCTGTTTCTATATGAAGGAGTTGCCGGATCGAAACAAAATTTAACATGTGTTCATAACAGAGATGCAAGTTTCCAAAACACTTAACTTTTTTCTGTTTATACCGCGCTTTTTGTGCTAGGCTAAGAAGTTTCCGAACTGCCCTCGTAATGTATGGTTCCGAAGCAAACAGATAAAGCAGTGCTTGGTGTGTTTGATAGAAAATCTTCGGGCCAATCTGCGTTGATGGCGAATATCGACGTCGTATAAGCAACGAGCTGTATCAACAATACAACGACATCAGTGTAGTTGAACGAATCGAGAAACAACGATTGTGTTGGCTAGGACATGTCATAAGAATGATTGATGATGAATCCGATAAAAAGGCGGAGAAATACGGAACGCATGGCGGCACACTGTAACGTGACAAATTGATCACGTACATAAAACCAACAACAGCGACGCCCACTACCACAGCAACAATACGACCGGCCAACAGAGAACAGCAAGGCCCACTGCCCAACAGCGTCACAAACTGTCAATCGATACACACTGTTGGGGTCGCTTGCATTTCTGTGGGATATGTGTGTTACAGTGCAGTTTCAGGCAAGCGACAGCATAACAACCGCAGAGTAATTCTCAGTTGCTCTGTGCGACTGTACACACTAATATTCCAGTTTCGTTGGGGAAAGACAGGCTTGCTACTGCAGGGAGCCAGCCATACGAACACCGAATCCCCGAGTGGCCGAACATCGAATCACCGAGTGACCAAACACCTACAACACGAATCCCCGAGTAGCTGAACACCACACCACGAATCACCGGACCACTTCAACATATCCCGAATTGCTGACGGCCCGAAAAACCCAAGGCAGGGACATCTTGTACATATTCAACCGATAAACGAGTCTAGCATTACCGACCATAGCAAATAACGAATCCTTGAGTTCCCGATCATCTTTAAATCGTCTTCTACGAAACAACGAATAACCCAGTTTTCGATCATCGTGAAATCATCTACTACTCAGCAACGACCCGTTGCGCCGATCATTCTTAAATCGGCTACCACTGAACAACGAATCATCCACTTCCAGAGCATCTACCAAGTCACCGAGTTGCCGGCCGTCGACAAAGCGCCTACATCCGAACCGAACAACGGTCGTTGAGCACCGATCATCTCATCGCCAGCCACTTCTCAAGTACGAAGCTTTCAACCCCCAACACCTAACCCAAGTTGCCGATTCCCCCAGCGTCAACGATCTGTCCTACTTCTGTTAATTAACCCCTTCTTATCGAATACACCATCAGTAGATTATAAATTAGTTTTACATAAATAAACTTCCTATTCTTATCCCCAGGAAAGGGAGATTTTTCGCCATTCATTCCGTAAGGTTTAGTGGGTCCTTATGGCGACCCTGGACACGGCTGAGTCTACCTCAGCCTACGATAAAACCACGTTACAACACGCATAACTGGAGCGCCAAAAATTCGTTGGAGCGAACAAGTGAAACGCAACATGAGAAGACTCAATGTCCCAGATTGGGAAAATACAGCAGCAATCAGAGAGGATTGGAGATATTTTCTTAGTTCGGTTTATGGAACAAATGTTCTGTAAAAAGCCAGCTAAATAAGTAATATTTGTTTTGTAATTGGCCCCTAAGCGTCACGGTCGGTTAGTTGAGGGAATCTTCCAGGAGATCATCACTGCTGAAGCCGTTCCCTACATATAGAATATCCTAAATCAGACCAAAGGGACTAGCAAATGGCCACGAGACTAGCAAATGAGCGTTATGAGCTTCGTTGTACTAAGCCGGAAAACCGAAGAGTTGGGGAACTTACTCTCGAAGTCAACAAGCTAGTTGAAGAGCAACAGGAACCCTGGTTTGCGTATTTAACAGGTGTCCTCAATATATCGTTAGCCACCCAGGCAAGGATCGTACCGCCGGATATTCTTCTGGACGCCATTAGTGAAAGTGTAAGGGGCACTAGTCCCTCCCATAATGAGATTCAGTTTCTCAGTTGCCTAACATCAACTGGCACACATTACCGCAACAGGATTACACATATGTCAGTCTAGGACTGAACCAGAGCAGGCCGTGCGGCCAAACACTTATGGTGGGTCGTCACCTTTCGAACGCTTTCGCTAACGTCAATCATGCCAAGCTATATGAAAAAACCCATAGAGTGGAACAGGGAGTTCCCCCAGGCGGGGTGATACCTCTGGAACTCCTACCATCTGTTAAATGTCTACATTGCTTACTTAGTACAGTTAAATGTATACATGACTTGCTTAGGTAAGGTTAGGTTATGTTAGGTTGAAAAGAGGGACAATATAAAAATCGCCACATGTCCGTATGGACTTACACTTAAGTCATGGTTGGCCCGAATTCTGGAAAAAGATTATTGCTTGTGATTACTAAAAAAGTGTCATTTTCGAAAATCTGTCCCATTTACATAATCTCTAAAGTTTTTGAACTCGCTTGCCCTAATTTGGTTTAGTTCTTGTATATTGTCGTTACCTGGGCTGGGCAATGACAATGTTTTCCCCCTGTCTTCAGTGATCCAGAAGGATATATGAGCATTCTTTGCCCACGCCTTTAACTCTAGACGCGCCGCTTTTAAAGGCTTAGCGTTGTCTAGGTTTATCGGAGTTTGCTCCCTAGCGCATTTTGTTAAGGATTTAGCATATCCTGGTACCCATATAATATTAACCGAGCCATGATGGGAATAGTCGTTAGTTGACTTTTTACACTGCAAGACAGCTTTTTACTGTTGTGCTTATTATGGCTTTGATTGCTGCTTCCAGCTGGATGCCGTGCTAGGGTTCCATCGATTCACATATCTCGGTCCGGTATTAAGGTTTCACACAAAGCCACCTCACTTGTTTCGGGCATATGGTGATACAATATGATCTATTGATTAAACTGTTTTGGTGGTATGTTTGATGGTCCCTTCCGATCCACTCGCTCATCGACATAAGTCTTATAGCTGCAATGGCTGCTTCATACCTTACCTGAGTTTCTATTGTGTGTTAAAAAAAAATTGTCACAAAGACCTAGTTGTGTAGTCCTCAATTCCCCGCTAATACTTAAGCAGCACATTCTTTGAACTTTTTGCAATATTTTCACATAGCTTTTTTTGTCTATAGTTGTCCACCGTACCACAGATGCGTAAGTTAGACTCGGTCTAATTACGCTTCTATATAACCAGTAGCATACTAGGGTTGAACCCCCATTTTGAGCCCACAGCTCTCCTACAAGTTGCCAACATCTGTGGGCTTTATTAGCCCTTTCCTGAATGTGGTCTTTCCATTTCAGTTTTCTGTCCAGGAATACTCCCAGATACTTAACTGTTGGAGAAAATGCTATTGGCTTATGTAGGAAAACGGCTTAATTAATTCAATTTTGTCCATCTGAGGAATATGAAAATATTCACCGCTTAATCTACTGGCACACTGTTCACCACATCGGAATCTAAATTGAGGATCCCCTAAACATATAGGTCGTTGGAGTCCTGACTGCATGTTTATGTCGTTTTATACCAGAGCACTAGGTCTTCCTATAAAACAACACTGGTCACTAAGTGAACTTAATAATTTTTCTTATAAAAGACCACTATGTCTTCATTTTGATCCAACACATTTCGCTTTGATGTCCATAACTTCATCCATGCATTAATCTAATCCTTAGAAAATCCTCATAACATGTGTATTAGTTCTTGATTAATTTACCAATAATTAAAATTCAAGTACAAACAAACACACATATGAACATAAGTATGTGAATTAATTGATAAATATTTGCAAAGTTTTCAAATGAATGATTCTAAAAATATTTATTGATGCTGGGTTTATGTGCTGTTGCACTTAAGCATTGCAAAGTGTTCATTCAGATATTTATTTTAAGTGAGAGAGAGAGGGTGTGAGGAGAGAGATATGAACAATTTCATGTATTTAAGCACTTTCCTGCATATATATGTAAATCCATTAAAATATATATTTATTCATATTCAGTGATTTTCAATAAAAGAAGGAAAAAAAAGCAAAACATACAAACAAATCACTTGACAAGCAAGCGAACAGACTATACAGAAGCAAATGAATGCATTAAGAATGCAAATAAACGAACTCACAAACATTTCTGGATATGTTTATGTGTATGTGTGTTTGCATGTGTGCTAACCATTTGCACATTTACCACTTATATCCGAACACTTATATGCTTATATTGCCACAAAACACATGCCTGCCTGCCTGCACACACACACACACTGACTCACCCCTGTTGTGATGCAAGGAGGCCTACATGTTCATGTTCATGTAATGTAATTAAAACACTTATTACACTTGGTTGGCTTATTTGCATGTTTTCACTCGTCGATATTCATTGGACTTTTTTGCACTCATTTCATTTCCGCTCTTCCGTTTTTTGTTTTTCTTAATTTATTTTATTTTTCCCCATAGAACATTCAGGCAAACAAAAAAGAGGTAGGTGGCTTATGGATAAGAAGTGGGAATTATCATTCTATAAAAGAGCAGGTTAAAAGCACCCGAGGAATCCAATTGCGAAAATTTCCAATATGACACACATGGCTGCCCAAAGTTGTCGTAAAACAATAAAAATTTTCTTCTTCAAGTCATTTCAATTAAAACAAAGGCAGCAGAAGCAGCCGCACCACAACGTCGATATGAATCCAGGCGCACAACTAGCATAAGTTCGTGGAAACCCCATTCATTCCCTTACCATTCATTGACTCATTCAAATTACGTGCGGTTCAATATGCTTGAGCTGCAGTTCCTTATAAACACACGAATGCCGTAGCTGTGAGGCCATATGACCATAATTGAGTGGCAGCGGCAAAGTGGTTATATATTTGCCTGATTAAATTGATTGCCTACGGAAGTTTTTATTTTAATATCATTCACGCTAGTAATTCTCCTCCAGGGAGATACTGAAGAAGAAAACAAATAATATTAAGAATATGTAAAAAGGAATATTTTTCGTTAATTACGTAAATAAATATTTGTGTGCATAATTAATGAAAAATTTTCTTCGAGGCAAAACAGATGTAGAAATATTATGGTGGAAAAAATATTTTTAGTTAAACAGATGTAAAGTTATAAATTGGAAACTATGATGTATGGGTAGATTTAATTTAAGAAAAAACAAGTAAGAAAGTTTCAGCCAGCTGTGTCGACAGAAATATACCCTCAGTCTCGGATCTAAAGAAAAGAATCCAACAAAATAACTTTGGCGACTATAGGCCAATTTCACTGGAAGTATGGATTTGCCATCGACAAAATTGAACCGCCCTTACTTGGGACAAAAATTCAAAAACGATCCCAGACGAGTCCTTAAACTACAATTTTTCCAAAATTTGTGTGAGAGGTACTCGAAAGAGTTGTTGTTGTTCTAACAGTGTTTATTATTGTATGTTTGCGTGTTTGTTCTTCTGGTCAATCTGGATCTGAGTCTATCTCCAGTTCCAGGAAAGTAGCTGCTTCGATGGGATGTAGCCAGATCCACCGGAGTTAGATGAGTAGATTTGGCAGGGCAGTTGAAAAGGTGAAGTGTGTCGTGCGGGCCGATGCACAGTGGATCCACTTGTATGGAGAAAGTGGCCAAAAATATTTAGAATGTAAAAATCAAGCCAATGCGCCAGTTACAGCTTTGTGCTGCTACGAAAAGTGTTTTAAGAAACCACGAGCGTAACATTCACCCCCCTTTCCCCTCTGGAGGAGGTATACGGTAAGAATTGTTTTATGATGTTAGTACAAAATGACACGGTCCCGATTATCTTGTAATGCAAAAATAGGCTTGGGAAAACAAAAAAATCTCCAAAATAACATAAAATCTAACCAATTTAGCGGATTAAAAAAATCAAAATTTTTGTCTGAAAATTGGTAAATTTTTTAATATAGATCTTATAGCGTTCTTCCGGAAAGGCACGTACCGCCAACGTAAGACAAATTTGGAAGAAGATTTCTTCATCTTGCCGCTGATGCCAATTATGTCAATGTACGTGGTGAGATAACAGAGTTATACGCTAATATATCTATAGAAACGCTAGTCTAGGGCAGCTTTAGTCAGCGAACCACCATTTATAGTCTGCACTAGATGGCAGTTGGATTTAATACTGAATAATCTTAAACCCATGACCTACTTTGGAAAATTATTCCCGAGGTGGGTACTGGTGGGCATCATGACTAAAACCTTAGGTCAAATTTACGTATATGATCGAATTGGCATTACAAAATACACTTAGAAAATATGCAGCTAACTAGAAATCCACAACACGCTAAAACACTATTTTTTAATGAAAATTAAACTATTATCTCCTCCTTCAAAATCCACTATAATATTTTGCTATACGTATTAGTTTCGCGATATTTTGAATATATTTACTTGCACTTAAAATATAGGTTGTACTCACAACAAAAAATATTAATCAAATATTCCGAATTTTTCAGCTATTCTTAAGAAGATCGCGTTTGAATAAAACACAAATTTATATATTTTTAAAAAGGGTCCGTGTCATAGCTGTCGGTGTTGCCAGATGTTGTACCAAAATTTTGACATTAATTTTTTTATTTTTGGCCAATGGGTGGATCCACTGTGCGATGGCGCATACTGGACTGATGTTTTGCACGTCGCGACCAATATCCGTCGAATAAGAATTTATGCGACTGCAATTTCCCGAGCGTAGTTGAGGAAAAATTAATCCGGTTTTTCGTGGCAGCTGACGCTCCTCAGCTGCTATAGATGAGGGATGTATTCCGAGGACTTTATTCACACTGTATTTGATTATGCCTGTTGATCCAGGGGTTCTCACCTATATTGTTTGACTTCCCTCTTAACGGTGCTATTTAAGCAACATTAAATGGAAGGTGCTTACACCTGGGAAGTTTTTACGGATTCTGAAACTACAATGTTCACAGATAAGGAAAATCAAACAAATCAAACGATGACTCTTGAAGGAAGTAACCGATTTTGGCCATACTTTGCACATCGCGAAATTTCTACCAGACTATGGACTCAATGGGTCCACTACTTCGGGTACCTCCCACACAAAATATTGGAGAAGTACATTCTAGGACCTGCTATCGTATCTCTTTGATTTTTGTTGTAACAACTTGTATTCACTGCTTCCATACGATAGTGCAAGTTTCATCAGGGGCAAGTCCATACTTCCGGAGAAAATAACCTGGACGGTGCAAAAAACCCCTATGACACCGTGTGTAGTGGTTAGAGCGCAAGATAACTCTCGAACGGAACAACCGATTTGGTCCAGAATTTGGCCTTCACAATATTTTGCCCAAACATAGTTTGAGTTCGGAGATAAGCCATATCGGTTCACTACTTCAGGCACCTCCCCCACAAAAGTTCAAAAGTGTTCGGGAAAAATTGTTGACACGATGATAACTCTTGAAGGGAGTGACCGATTTGGTCCATACTTTACACATCCTAATATATCTACCGGATATATATCAGGTTCGAATATGGACTATATTTGCCCACTCCTTCGGGTACCTATCACACAAAATTACGGATAATTTCTCGATAAGACCTGCCCACGAATTACTTTGATTTTTGTTGAAGCAACATGCGTTCGCTGCCTCAATTACGACGGTAAAAGTTTTTTCAGGGGCAAGTCCATACTTCTTGAGAAAACAACCCAAAAGATTTAAAAAACCTTATGGCCCCATATGTAGTGGCTGGAGAGTACAATAACTCTCGAACTAATCAATCGAGTTGGTCTAAAATCTTGCTTTGTGGTCCTGTTCACAGCGATATTATGTTTTCCGTGGACAAGTCCATGCTTCCTGGCATACTGGTAGAAAAGTTATACGATGACCCACTGAAATGTCTAGTGGGCGCGATATCCGATATCCGCGATATGACTTCCAAAATAAGACCCACCTCCATAATGGACAATGCCGGTCCATTCCTTTAAGTACCTCCTCTGCAACACTTTGGAACTTTTATTCTAATACATATTTTCCTCGCCAAGTTCAAATGTCGAAAAGACCACAAAGAACTGAAAAGACCCTAAGTGCATTCGATTTGACCGCAGATGAAAGTTTAAATTCACATAGGCTGAGGGTATATCTCTGCCGGCAAAGCCGACTGATCCTTTTTTACTTGTTTCCCATCGAAATATTCATAAAGTATATATTCTTGATCAGGGAATATTCTAAGTCTATATAACCATGTCCATCGGTCTTTCCGTCCGTCTGTTGAAATCAAGATACAGCTCGCAATTTTCAAGATAGAGCTTTGCAATTTGGTATAGAAGTTGCTCCTACGATGTTTGTTATGGCAAATTGGCTATATAGGTCCACGTTCTGATATAGTCCCCATAGAACTGTACCACCCGAATTTCAGTATTATAAAGGCTTTAGCCTTCTTCGAAAGATCTACGGGCCGATTTGCGTTGACGGTGAATATCGACGTCGTATGAATCACGAGCTATATAAGCTATACAAAGAAATGAATATAGTTAAACGTATCGAGATGCAACGATTGTGTTGGCTAGGCCATATCATGAGAATGAGCGATGATGAACCCGCTAAAAAGGCGTATGAATACGTGCCCCATGGCGGTGCACGCAGAATCGGCAGGCCTAAGCTTCGATGGAGCAAACAAGTGGACGAAGAAATGGAAAGGCGCGGTATTCCAAAAAGTCAAGCGAAAAACAGAGAGGAATGGAGATCTTTTCTTAGTTCGGTCTATGGAACAAATGTTCTGTAATGGGTCAACTAAGAAAGTAAGTAAAGGCTTTAGCCTTATTATCACACCGAAATGACTAAAATTTGATACTTAATCTTCGTTGGGGGTATAAAACTTTCCCCCAGAAATTTGTCGGTATAGGCCCACGCCTTCATATAGCCTCCATAGAACGGCACCAGCCGATTTTCGGTATTTCGAAGGTTTTAGCCTCATTATTGCACCGAAATGGCCGAAATTTGGTGCTTAGTCTTCGTTGGGGTTACAAAACTTACTATCATAAATTTGTCGGTATAGGTACACGTCTTCATATAGCCCCCACGTAACGGTACCAGCCGATTTTCGGTATTTTGAAGGTTTTTGCCTCATTATCACTCTGAAATGGCTGAAATTTGGTACTTAGTCTTGGTTGGGCGTATACAACTTTGTCTCAGAAATTTGTCGGTGTAGGTCCTCGCCTTCATATAGCCCCTATAGAACGGTACCTCCCGATTTTGGGTATTTTGAAGGTTGTGGCCACAGCAACCCACCGAAATGGCTGAAATTTGGTATTTAGTCTTTGTTGGAGGTAAAAGCCTTTCTGATTGAAATTCGTCGGTATAGGTCCACGTTTCGATATAGCCCCCATAATACGGTACCTCCCTATTTTCGTAATTCTGAAGGTTGTGACGTCAATATCCCACCAAAATACTGAAATTTGTTATTTAGTCTTCCATGGGGTTATAAAATATTCCAGAAGAGAATTATCAGTATAGGTCAGCGAGTTCCTATATCCCCTATAGAAGCGTACCGCTTGATTTTCGGTATTTGGAAGGGTTTACCGAAATATCGGAAATTTGGTATTTAGTTTTGTTTGAGTCTGAAAATTTTCCGCCATACATTTGTAAGTATAGATCGATGTTTTGATATAGCCCCCATGGAACGATACCTCTTGAGTTTCGTTATCTTGAAGTTTAGCCACATTGTTTTACCGAGTTTGCAGAAATTTGGTGCTTTGTTATGAAGAAGACTTCATAAAGGAATGCAAATTAATGGTTCCATTTTAGCAATTTCGGCCTGGCCAAACTTAATACCGTTCTTACTTTTTAATACATTAGAAGGTATATAAAACACAAAAACACTCATATTGTGATGAAAAATAGTAAAAACGAGTAAAAAAAGTATGAGTCGGCTTTGCCGACAGAGATATACCCCCAGCCTATGTCTGGGGTCTTTTCAGAATTTTGTGGCCCTTTTTGGACAGTGTTGCGGAGGAGGTACTTGAAGGAATGGACCGGCATAGTCCATTATGGAAGTGGATCTTATTTAGGGAGTCATATCTTTTCGATAGTTATCGCGCCCATTAGTCATTTCAGAGGGTCATTGTATAATTTTTGGACCAGTATGCCAGGAAGCATGAACTTTTACACGGAAAACATAATATCGTTCTAAACATGACCATATCGAACACCATCGGTATACATTTACATCAGAGCCTTAACTGCACTTAGGCACAAACGTTGAGCTTTTGTGGGAGAGGTATCCTGAAGAATATGGACTTGCCTCTGAAAAAAAACTTTTACCGTCGTAATTGAGGCAGCAAATCCAAGTTGCCTTAACAAAAATCAAAGTGATTCTAGAGCAGGGTGTGTTTAGTATGGACCAACTAGGTCACCCCCTTCAAGACTTATCGTGGCCACAATTTGTCCGAACATTTTTAAACTTTTGTAGGGGAGGTACCTGAAGGAGTGAACCGGTAAGGCTCATCGTCGAATTTAAACTTAGTTTGAACGAAGTATTACGAAGGCCACATTTTGGACCGAATCGGCAGATCCGTTATCTTCCGATAGTTATCTTGAGCCCCAACCACTACACATGGTGTCATAGGGTTTTTTTGTACCTTTCTGGTTTTTTTTCCAGGAAGTATGGACTTGCCCCTGATGAAACTTATAGTTTCGTATGGGGGGTAGTGAATGCAAGTTGTTACAACAAAAATCAAAGCGATTCAAGAGTAGGTCCTAAACTGAACTTTTCCGAAATTTTGTGTGGGAGGTACCCACATTGGGCAATATATTGCGAAAGCCAAACTTTGGACCGAATCGGTTAATCCGTTCGAGAGTTATGGTGGCTCCAGCCATCCAGATAGGCAGACTAAATCAACTTCAAATTGTCTGAAACGGATTTCGTCCAAACATACTTTGGGTCTAAAAGCACTATTTCGATGAGGCAAATTTTGCCCGTGTATATACCCTCGTTAGCATAAATGCTGAGGGTATAAAAACTCAATAGTTTATCTTTTCCTAGAATACCTCTGCACCTACTAGACCGAATTTATTTTTCGAAAAGCTGATTGTGTCATCTGTTGAACAAAAACAGTTATAATACTATCTCTAACATCTAAAGGAGTTATAATAATCTGTTAAAAAGTTACAGAATTTTGACCAGAAATAAACGATTCTGAACGAAAAACGAAACCATAGCTGTTACGTCAAGTTAACCAGACATGTGCTCTGAAATCCTGAATGCTGAAATGACAATAATATTGCAAAGCAAGCGTTATTTTAGAATCTTTCAGCCAATAAGGAAGAAGGGTTGGGATCTATGTGATCTATAGGATTAACTAATCAACTTAATAAATCAACTTAATGTATAGCTCCGAAGCGAGTGACTTGAAAAACAGTTACTGTTAGAGCCCTATGTTACAGCTGAAATTAAATGACTAAAATAATATAAATCCAATACATATGTATGTAAATCGTAACACAAACATACGTCATACACATTCTCCTCTTCTTATTATTAAATGAGTGATCATATGTACCGGAATCATCTATCAAAATTCTACCATTCATCTTCAAATGCCATATCCTAAATTGTTCTTCCAAAACAACAATTAAATTTGTTACCAAACGAGAACTTTGTTCGACCCTAAAAACAAATGCAATTGTTGCTCCCTAATGGTAGTTTCATAACATTGCCAACATGTCCGCCAGCAATGTTAATTCATTCTTAATTACCCTCCTAATATATGCTAGTGGCCCCTGTTTGATTTCATTTTTTACACATTCCTCCACCTTGCCTCTTATGGAAAAGACCTCCTTACCCAAATGGGTGTTGAGAGAAACCCTTGAATAAAGTTCTTGTTGCCGGATACGCACAACAATATTTAATAACCATTTTGTTGCATTCATAAAGGTCACTATTAACACATTCATGTGTTGCAGTTGTTGTTGTTGCTGTTGCAGTACTTGTTGTAGCATTGTTTTTGTCGTCATCCTAGACGGGAGAGTTTTACGTCCTTAACTTGTAAACAATTTAATAGTGTTAAGCTAACTTTATGCTGCTGTTGTTGCTGCTGCCGCCGCTGTGTTGCAGTCATTTCTACACCTCCGTCATCATTGTTGTTGGTGTGCTGTTGTTATTATTTTTATTATGGAAGCCACTTAGTTTGTTTGTGAGGGTGGATGTGGCAGTTGTTCTATTACCAAACTTTCAAATGTTGCATGCCACATGCAAACATTCTGTTCTGTTCATCAAGTTGCTATAAAATAAAGGTAACCTCCTTTCTAACAAGCAAAAATTGTTAAAGTAAAAAGAACAATAAATTTGGTTTTAAAGTTAATACATATCTTGACTTGGCTATCGAAATTTGTAGTTCTAGGAATTTTTCAAAATTCTATTAGGGCAACGTAAGGGAATTTTTAAATAATTCGAGAGGGGGTTGTTAATTAACATGCACAAATTGTCGAGAATCTAGGTGGTATTTTGAATAAATAACAAGTAAGAACAGAGTTAAGGCCGAACTTTTTATAACCTCCACCACCACAGTATTGAAGTAAATATGAAAGATTAGTAATAACTAATCTCTTTCCCTACGTTAAGTGTAATTCCTTGGAGAAAAATAATATCTTAACAGATGATAATCACTTTATACTGATCATTTTCTGTGTGGAGGTTTTCTACCCATTGAGATTCCGAAATACCAGGTTACATCCACTTCAGAAGGAAAATGTTACAACACATTTATAAGAGCTCATTGTTGTTCTTTATATCCTGTGACTAAACCAAATTACATGATTCGAATTTGAAATACATATAAAATATGTAAAAGTGGGCAATACCTGTATATGGGGTGATACTAAAACCAACCAGAAAATGTGACTAAAATCTTCAAAAAAAGATCTTTAATTCGGTGGTGCCCTTACATGGGCCTTTGGCAAAAACTGGACATATGATGTCTGATTTTTTGCAAGGAATTTTTTGTACCCGTTATAATGTTTTGTAGCCCTGGCTAAAACTCTCAAAATATTGAAAATCAGTGAGTGCAATTCTATAGGGTACAGACAAATTGGTGTTGAAAAAAATCGGGAGGTGCCGTTCTATGGGGACTATACGAAGACGTTGGCCTGTACCGACAAATTTCGGGTGGAAAGTTTAATACCCTCAACGAAATCTACGTACCAAAATTTCAGTCATTTCGGTGGGATAATGAGGCCACAACCTTCAAAATACGAAAGTTGGGAGGTAACGTTCTATGGGGGCTATATGAAGACGTGGACCTATACTGTCAAATTTCAAGTGGAAAGTTTTATATCCCCACTTTGGGGGATATTAGGGCCACAACCTTTAAAATATCAAATATCGGGATTTACCTTCTATGGGGGCTATATGAAGACGTTTAGGTATACCGCCAAATTTCAAGTGAAAAATTGTATACCACTAACGAGGACTAAATACCAAATTTCGGTGGGATACTGAGGCTAAAACCTTGAAAATACAGAAAATCGGGAAGTACCGTTCAATGGGGGCTATAAGAAGACGTATAAACGTGTTAACTATACCATATAAAGTTTTATACCCCCAACAAAAACTAAATACCAAATTTTAGCCATTGCAGTTGTATATTGAGGCAACAACATTCAAAATACCGAAAATCGGGAGGTACTTTCTATGGGGCTATATGAAGACGTGGAGCTATACCGACAAATTTCAGGTGGAAGTTTTTATACCCACAACGGATACTTAATACCAAATTCCAGCCATTTCAGTGGTATATTGAGCTTAAAACTGAAGACGTGGACCTATACCGACAAATTTCAAGTGGAAAGTTTTATAACCCCAACGAAATCTACGTACCAGATTTCAGTCATTTCGGTGGGATAATGAGGATAAAACCTTCAAAATAATGCTAATTGGGAGGTACCGTTTTATGGGTGCTATATGAAAACGTGGACCTATACTGACAAATTTCAAGTGGGAAGTTCGGTACCCAAAAGGAAGACTTAATATTAAATTTCAGCTATTTCGGGGGATATTAAGGCCACAACCTACAAAATATCGAAAACTGGGAGGCACCGTTCTATGGGGGCTATATATAGACCTATACCGACAAATTTCACGCGGAAAGTTGTATACCCTAAACGAAGATTAAACACAAAATTTCAGCCACTTCGGATGTGATGTTGAGGCCACAACCTTCAAAATACCGAAAATTGGGAGGTACCGTTCTATGGGGGCTATATGAAGAAGTGGGCCTTTACAAATTTCAGGTTGAAAGTTTTATAACCCCAACGAAGACTAAATACCAAATTATAGCCATTTCGGTGGGATATTGAAGCTAAAACCTTCAAAATACGGAAAATCGGGAGGTACTCTTCTATGGGGACTATATGAAGACGTAGACCTATACCGACAAATTTCGGGTGGACAGTTTTGTACCTCCAACGGAGTCGAAGAACCAAATTTCAGTAATTTCGGTGGAATAATGAGGCTAAAACCTTGAAAATACCAAAAATCGGGAAGTACCGTTTTAGGAGGGATACATGAAGACGTTGACCTATACCGAAAGGAAAGTTTTATATCACCAACGAAGTCTAAGTACCAAATTTCCGCCATTTCGATGGGATAATGAGGCTTAAACCATCGAAATACCACAAATCGGGAAGTACCGTTGTATAGGGGACCGATAAAACATATTTTCAATTCCAAACATCCTATAAGTATTGGAAACGACTATACTAAATTATAAAGCTCTATGATAAAAATTACGAGCTGTATCTTGGTTTCAACAGACGAACGCACGGACAGACAGACAAACGGGCATGGCTATTTCGACTTACAATTTTATTTTGATCAAGAATATATGGCAAAAACCAAATTTCCTTTACAAATCCATTTGAAAAAATTAAAAAAAAAAATTTTGCGAGCACATCTACGATTTTTGGTATAGAGGTTAAGGAAAACAAGTAAAAAACTATCAGTCGGCTTTGCCGACAGAGATATACTCTCAGCTTGTGTGAATTAAAATACCTTTTTCTCGAGAAACAAAACGTATGCATTAAGGGGGGTTTCAAAATTTTGGGCATATGAACTTCCCCACAAAAATATGGACTTGGATAATAGATCAAAGCTTCGAGAGTTGTCATGCGTTCTATCCACTACATATGCTTCCATAGTGATTTTTTACACTTTTCGGTCTGTTTTCGCAGGAAGTATGGACTTGCCCCTGATAAAGATTTTACCGCCGTAATGGAGACAGCGAATGCAAGTTGCTTCAACAAAAATCAAAGTTATTCGAGAGCAGGTATTAAAGTGAATTTATCCGAAATTTTGTGTGGGAGGTACCCGAAGGAGTGAACAAATACAGTCCATATTCGAACATGATCTATATGTGGTAGATATATTACGATGTATAAAGCGTGAACCAAATCGGTCACACCCTTCAAGAGTTATAGTGTGCTCAATTTTTCCGAACATTTTTGAAATTTTGTGGGGGAGGTACCTAAAGAAGTGGACCGAAATGACTTATCTTTGAACTTAAACTATATTTTAACAAAAACGAGAGTTATCTTGAGCATCAACAACTACAAATGGTGTCAGAGGGGTGAAACTTGTACCGTCGTATGGGGGGGAAATGAATACAAGTTGCTACAACAAAAAACGAAGCGATTCAACAACAGGTCCTAAACTGAACTTCTCCGACATTTTGTGTGGGAGGTACCCGAAGGAGTGAACCGATTGAGTCCATATTGGAACCTCATCTAAGTGTAGTAGAAATTTTACGATGTGCAAAGTATGGACCAAATCGGTTACTCCCTTCGAGAGAAATCGGACGCACACATTTTCCGAACATATTCAAACTTTTGTGGGGGAGGTACCGGAAGGAGTGGACCGATATAACCCATCTTCGAACTTAAACAAATTTTGGACCGATTCGGTGGATCCGTTCGAGAGTTATCGTACGCTCGAGCCAGCCAGACAGACGGACGAACATGGCTAAATCAACTCCAACATTTCGTTTAAACATACTTGGGGTCTAAAACTATTATTTCGATGATGCCCGTATGAAAGTGTATATGTATACCCTCGTTAGAATAAATGCTGAGGGTATAAAAATTACCAACTATATCTTGATTTCAACAGACGAACGCACGGACAGACATACAAACGGGCATGGCTATTTCGACTTACAATTTTATTTTGATCAAGAATATATATACTTTATAGGGTCTCCAACGAAAATTTCGACATGTTACAAACGGAATGACAAATTTAATTATACCCTCCATATTATAGTGGAGGGTATAAAAAGTTATGGTCAGTCAGCAGGTTAGATAAATTATTAATTTGCTTGCATGTTATAAGATGCTTAACGAATTCGGACACTATTATAAAATGTAGGGGTTAATAAAGTTACGAACAAATTTTGTGAAATTTTATGTATATTAAACAAAGATATATATGGTCGATTATTAATATTTCGCCCCCGCCCCATCCCTCTAAAACAACGGTCTTAGGTAATATATAACTGAGTAGTGTCGGACGCATCAACAAATTCTGGAAATATGTTTGTTCGTGTATCACTTTCAGATTCGAAACTTCTTCAGCGCCTGTACCAAATCGGCAGGCATGTGCAGTTCGATTTCACATGTAGTTCATGTGTTGGGTAACGAGCTGTCAGTTCAAGCCTGATACGAATTGAGGCGTCGGCACCGTCCGGATCATAATTGACCAAAAAGCACACGTGTTTGCCTTGGCGTTTTTCTGCTACGATATAACTGTCAGTATACCTACATCAGCGTGCATTATACCTAGAGTTGTTTATTTCACGAACAAACTAGTTCAATTGAACAACTCATTGAAAAGAGCATATGAACTAATCAGTCGATATAATTCACTAAAGTTTATTAATTCACTAAATTACAATCAGTGATCGCTCAATGATGACGAAGGAATGATTACCGATCAAGTTCTGCATGTTCCATCAATGTTTTAGTGTGTGTGTATGTATGAGTGAAGAAAACAACAACCACATGATGTTTATTGTTTGTTTTCATTCATTTACACTGTAAGTGAGAGAGAAGCAAATGAAAAAACAACTCAGTGGGCGCCCTCACTATACTGTCTTTGCAAAGAAGCGCGTCTCTGTTATAAAGTTACGTTATCGTTTGTGTTCGGTGATGTCTTCGTAAATCAAATTGAATTCAGAATCGCTGAACGATTGTGGTCTGAAACTAGGAAGCGAACTATGAACTAGATTACTGAACTATTTCTATTTCTATTCAGAATAGCTGAACGATTATGGTCTGGAACAAGGTAACGAACTATGAATGAGTTTACTGAACTATTTCTAATACTTGCCTGATAGGCTCGTTAATCCAGAGGTTTCCGTTAATAACTTAGGACCTCTATCTCAAGATCATGAAGTGCCTTGGTAGGGGAAGCCTGTTCACAAGATTGTGGCAGAGATGCTCATGGCGATATCATGCAAGCTGGTACTGCATCGACAATGTCTTCTTGTGCGGATGCACCTGTAAAGTCTTCGCCTTCTCATGAAGATGGTCCACGGTTGTTATGAGGAGCCACCTTGTTGCTGTTCTCAAGACGGCATTCTGGCAGGTTCAAACATTCTTACACTGCATATCACTAATGTTTGCATACAATAGGGGTGTCTCATAACATACCACAGACCGGCCTTCGGTTTTATAGGAGGTTAACATAGTTCCATTATCGGCATCCCAAAGGTTGCTACCCTGTGGCTTGAGAATCCTGTTCGTATTTCTATTCCATTTTAAGAGAGTGAAATTCCAGAACGGTATAGGTTAAACAGATTCGAAGATATGACAATGCCTTGGGGAACTCCCTATTTCATAGTACGGGACTTCGACCTTGTATTTCTGAAATACACAAACGATTGCCGTCCACAAATATATGGTTGTTTATTTAAAGTTTCAAAAGCGGCTATAGGAAAGTCTTCTCTATGGCCTCGACTATTCGGTCGCACAGCCTGAACCGCATCAGCCTTCGGCTAATATCTGTGGATATGACGTTTAATGCTCCATCCTAGGGAGGAATAGTGTATCTAGGATCACCGGCACAGGCGACAGTGTATAAATCGTCCTGTACGATTAGCCTCTGCTGGAAATCTTGCCTTGCTTGAGGACACTTATCAAATACTTAACTTGGGGTTCATCCACCTGCTTGAGCATTACCACTGAGATTCAGTCACGTCGCCTCTTTTCGAAAGTTAGGTCTGATTTCGTGTATTCGACTAGCAGGTATGTAGCGAGCGGCTGCAGTTGTGATGATTTCCCGAAAAATTCTCTCAGCTACCCGAGGATCTGAGGGAGTGAGCAGCTCTCTGAAGCGGTGATTGATAAATTCATTGAATCCTTGTCAATCAGCTTTTTCATGGATAAGAAAGGAACTGCGATCAGAGGTTATGACGTCTGGAAGTCTGTTAGGTGAAGGAAGGTTTCAGCCTGATCCAAGCTAAGCGAAAAATGGTGTTATCTCGCAACTTATTATCATAGGAGCGTCTTCGTTAAGTGCAAAAAATATGGAGCTATCAATTTATTTGCCCGACACTGTACCCATCTAGCCATTGTCTAGCTCGAAATGCCTAAGTTAATGAAAACCATTGTATACTCTGCCTTCCTAAGATGAATTAATATCAGACGTATAGACCAAGACAGAACTATTCATCGGCGGTATGTATGTACATCTGGAGAGATTGTGAAGGCGCGTCCCGTATTTCGGAGACGACGAATTTTAAGATCAATGGAAAATGTTCTGGTACAGAAAGCAGCAATCAAACTCCTATCGCAGTAGCCCTGGAAAATGTTAAAACCAGAGCACTTATTTTCTACTTCCACTACATCTTCAAAAGAGCTCGGAGAAGTCATTCCTGACTTATTGCCGCTGGTAAAAAATACACGAACACAAACACACATAATAACTGTTACGATTTATCATGAGAGATTTATCTTCGGAATCATCCATTAGTTGGTGTTTGAAGGCTTTTAAAACTTTAGAGTAATTATCTCAGGATGTACACACTTATTCCCGAAAAAAATACCGTAGTAATAGTAGCGAGGACTACCCCCTTCTTTAATGTTTGGAGACAGAGGGATACTTCTTTTGACAGTTATTTTGCGCACTAGCCATTTTAGGTGGTAGGTCTTTAACAGATTCAAGGTGATTATCTTCGATAGTGTGGACTTGGCTCTGGAAAAAGTTATACCGTCTTAATAGTGCCCGTTCTCAAATTCCAACTTTGCGAAAATTTTGAAATTGTTTCTGGGAGGTACCAGAAGAAGTTAACCAAATCTGTTGGTACGTTAGGTAATTATTGTGGGCACCAACTAGACAGATAGAGCTAAATCGCTTACATATTTTTATATTTATATTTCGTCCAATCATGGGAATTCCCTACCAATAGGACCAATGTGCCTTCTCACAAAAGACCAAAGAACTCCTCTCATAGAATAACAAATCTTTTATAGAAGGTCAGTAGTTTTCTCATAGAAGAGAAGTAGTTTCCTCGTAGATGACCAGTAGGTCTTTGCATAGAAGACCAATAGTCTTCTAAAAATACAAACAAGTTTTCTCTTAAGACATCAGGGAACCTGAAGATTTTTTTCATCGAAAATCAGGGTACTCATACAAGACCAGAAGACCTGCTCATCGAAGAATAGAGGGTATCCCCCAAAATATCAAAGCTCTTTTCTTAGAAGGCCAGTAGATATTCTTATAAAAGAAAAGACGCTACATTATAGAAGATCAGAAAGCATTCTCATGGAAGACCAGAAGGTTTTCACATCTGTAGATCTTCTCATAGAAGATCAGTACAACTTCTCACAGAAGACCAAAAGGTTCCCTGATAGAAGATTAAACTGTTTATACCCTCAGCATTTATGCTAAGGAGGGTATATACACTTTCATATGGGCAAAATGTGTCTCATCGAAATAATGGTTTTAGACCCCAAGTATAATTGGACGAAATGTGTTTCAGACAATTTGGAGTTGATTTAGCCATGTCCGTCCGTCTGTCTGGCTGGCTGGAGCGCACGATAACTCTTAAACGGATCAACCGATTCGGTCCAAAATTTGGATTTCGTAATATTTTGTCCAAACTTAGTTAAAGTTTGAAGATGGGTTATATCGGTCCACTCCATCCGCGACCTCCCCCACAAAAGTTCGGAAATGTTCGGAAAATTTGTGTACACGATAACTCTTGAAGGAATTAACCGATTTGGTCCATACTTTGCACATCCTAAAATTTCTACCAGACTTATATGATGTTTTAATATGGACTCAATTGGTCCCCTCCTTCGGGTACCTCCCGCACCAAATTTCGGAAAAGTTCAGTTTAGGACCTGCTCTCGAATCGCTTTGATTTTTATTTTAGCAACTTGTATTCACTGCCCCCCATACGACGGTACAAGTTCCATCGCGGGCAAGTCCATATTTCCTGAGAAAATAGCCTAAAAGTTACAAAACATCCCTATGACACCGTGTGTAGTGGATGGAGCGCAAGATAACTCTCGAACGGATCTGCCGATTCGGTCCAAAATGAGGCCTTCGAAATATTTTGTGCAAACTTAGTTTAAGTTCGAAGATAAGCCATAACGGTTCACTTCTTGACGTACCTCCCCCCAGAAGTTCGAAAAATTTCGGAGAAATTGTACGCACTATAACCCTTAATGGGAGTGACCGATTTGGTCCATACTTCACACATCCTAATATATATACCAGATATAGATCAGGTTCGAATATGGACTATATTTGTCCAATCCTTCGGGTACCTCCCACACAAAATTTTTGATAAATTAACATTTCGAAAAATTTCGGAGAAATTGAACGCACTATAACCCTTAATGGGAGTGACCGATTTGGTCCATACTTCACACATCCTAATATATATACCAGATATAGATCAGGTTCCAATATGGTTGTCCAATCCTTCGGGTACCTCCCACACAAAATTTTGGATAAATTCACTTTTACCAATTTGGTCAAAACTTCGGAAACTTAGTAAATATTGTCGAAACTTAGTTTGTGTTCAAATTTGGGACCTATCTGTCCAATCATTGTGGTACCACCCACACAAATGTTCAAAATGTTTGTGTGGTTAAGGGTCTGTTCGAGGATCATTTGGACATTTTTACTAAAAGTTTTCCTAGTGGCCCGTTTTACAGCGACATTATGTTTTTCGTAGGCTAGTGTGATGAAACAAGCTCTACCTATCAATATCCCCGTAAATTATTGAGCTTTAATCCTATCCATACTTTTGTCAGTTCATACGCCCAAAATTTTGAAAATCCCCCAAAGTACATATTTTTTTAGGAAAATTGAAATACTAATCCACACAGGCTGAGGGTATATCTCTGTGGGCAAAGCCGACTGATACTTTTTTACATGTTTCTAATAAAGAACATAATAGAATATCGGAAGATCTTCCTGTAGAAAACCAAAAGGTATTCTTTCTCATAAAAGACCAGAAGGTATTCTTTCTTATAGAAGACCAGATGATCTTCTTCCTCATAGAGGACCAAAAGTACTTCTCATAGATGATCAGTAGGTCTTCTCATTGAAGGCCACAAGGTCTTCAAATAAAGCACTGGTAGGCCTTCTCATAGAAGACCAGACTGCACCCCGATTCATATAAGCATAATCATATGGGACCTACTGTTTATCGACGAGTCCGAAAGGCGTGTCTTAAGACACCATTTTTAGAAATGTTTTATAAGGCTGAAATAGTCAGGAAATGTCGCTAACATTGCACTGACGAGTATTTTGCCATCATTGGAAATTTGATGTTGCCAGACCAGGGAATCGCACCCGGGCATTGCACCACGGTGGCATCCACTAGATATTCTCATTAAAGAGCAGAAATTATTCTCATTGAATGCCAGAAGGTCTTCTTAATAAGGAAAAGAGAGTCCATATACGACCAGAAGGTCTTCCCACAGAGGATGGAAAGGTTTTCACAATGCACACTAGAACATCTTCTCACAGAAGGCAATAAAGTCATACAGTAGAATACCAAGAATTCCTCAATTAATAGATAAGTCTGTTTTTTAATAGAAGACTACAAGTTATTCTAAACGAAATCGGAGAGTGCTATCATATAAGGGAAATCGGAGAGTGCTATCATATAAGGCCACCAGTTTTTCTCACAGAAGACCAGAGGGTATTCTTTTTCATAGAAGACCAGTAGGTCTCCTTATTGAAGACCAGAAGGCCTTGACATAAAAGACTAGTAAGTCTTCTCATAGAAGGCCAGTAGATTTTCTTTTAGAAAAGTAGTAAGCCATCATACAGAAGACTACAAGGTCTTTTCGGAGACCATAGAATACAATAACGTCTTACCATAGAAAACATCACAAAAATGACCATTTGGTAGTCTCTGAAAAGAGCAGTACGTTTTCCATAGAAGATTGAGTAGATTTTTTTTTACATAGGCTAGAGATTTTATCATTAAAGACCCGATAATCTCCCTTTAAAGGCGAGAAAGTCTAATAATAAATTATATGTTATTTTTATAGAAGATCCCAAGCTATACTGATAGGTGAAGAGGGTCCTATCATAAAAGCCAGATGTTCTTCTCACAGAAGAGAAAAAAGGTATTTTCATAGAGGACTTGTCAAAGAAGATCAATGGTTCTTCTCACAATTGACTCACGTTTTTGTTTCATAGAGAGTCTTGTCATAGAAGACAAAAGATCTTCCCTAAAAACAACAGAAAGTCTTTTCATAGAAGTCTAAAGATCAGATGGTCTATAGAAAACCACCAAAAGACAAACTCGAAGAAAAGAAGAAGGTCTTCAAGGAATGAAAAAGAAAGAAAGAAAGAAAGAAAGAAAGAAGATAAGTATTATACGAAAATAAAAAACTCGAAGTAAGCGATAAGTTCCAGCAAGGGTTTTAAAAGATCAATATTTCTTCTAAAAAAGTATAGAATTGATTTCCTAATAGTCCAGAAGGACTTCCGAAAAAAACCCTCCTCGTAAAAGATAAGACGGTACTTTCTTTAAAAGCTCCGACGATATTCTTGAAGAAGAAATGAGGACTTTCTAAAAATGCATTTTCACAGAAAATCTGAACGTAATCTTGAAGAGGACGAAAATGTTTTCTCGAAGAAAGTCTGTGTTAGGAATAACACCGAAAATAAAACCGAAAAAATCAAGTATAATGCAAGAACTTTTGCGTTATGTGCACTTTTACGTTATGTTCACGGATGCAGGATTTAACAATTTATAGTCATTTTGACGATTTTTTTTGGCAAAAATTGATAAATAACAATTTGACGATTTTTACCAAAAAAATTACTTTTTTTTCTGCAAAAATCTATACTTTTGATTTTTTTTTTTTGGAAAATTTATAATGGGAAAAATGTCAAAATTTCAACCAAAGAAGACTCATGCAAGCTCTGGAACAGAACAACTAACTGCGTAAACCTTTAACTTGAGCTTTGTACACAAATTTTAAAATTGAAATATATTTTATTTTGAAAGCAATTTAGCCTCTGTTCCACAACCTGCACGAATCTTCAAATTGCACTGCGACAATAATTTGTTCCTTTATTATATTGATAATAATAATAATAATAATAATAATAATAATAATAATAATAATAATAATAATAATAATAATAATAATAATAATAATAATAATAATAATAATAATAATAATAATAATAATAATAATAATAATAATAATAATAATAATAATAATAATAATAATAATAATAATAATAATAATAATAATAATAATAATAATAATAATAATAATAATAATAATAATAATAATAATAATAATAATAATAATAATAATAATAATAATAATAATAATAATAATAATAATAATAATAATAATAATAATAATAATAATAATAATAATAATAATAATAATAATAATAATAATAATAATAATAATAATAATAATAATAATAATAATAATAATAATAATAATAATAATAATAATAATAATAATAATAATAATAATAATAATAATAATAATAATAATAATAATAATAATAATAATAATAATAATAATAATAATAATAATAATAATAATAATAATAATAATAATAATAATAATAATAATAATAATAATAATAATAATAATAATAATAATAATAATAATAATAATAATAATAATAATAATAATAATAATAATAATAATAATAATAATAATAATAATAATAATAATAATAATAATAATAATAATAATAATAATAATAATAATAATAATAATAATAATAATAATAATAATAATAATAATAATAATAATAATAATAATAATAATAATAATAATAATAATAATAATAATAATAATAATAATAATAATAATAATAATAATAATAATAATAATAATAATAATAATAATAATAATAATAATAATAATAATAATAATAATAATAATAATAATAATAATAATAATAATAATAATAATAATAATAATAATAATAATAATAATAATAATAATAATAATAATAATAATAATAATAATAATAATAATAATAATAATAATAATAATAATAATAATAATAATAATAATAATAATAATAATAATAATAATAATAATAATAATAATAATAATAATAATAATAATAATAATAATAATAATAATAATAATAATAATAATAATAATAATAATAATAATAATAATAATAATAATAATAATAATAATAATAATAATAATAATAATAATAATAATAATAATAATAATAATAATAATAATAATAATAATAATAATAATAATAATAATAATAATAATAATAATAATAATAATAATAATAATAATAATAATAATAATAATAATAATAATAATAATAATAATAATAATAATAATAATAATAATAATAATAATAATAATAATAATAATAATAATAATAATAATAATAATAATAATAATAATAATAATAATAATAATAATAATAATAATAATAATAATAATAATAATAATAATAATAATAATAATAATAATAATAATAATAATAATAATAATAATAATAATAATAATAATAATAATAATAATAATAATAATAATAATAATAATAATAATAATAATAATAATAATAATAATAATAATAATAATAATAATAATAATAATAATAATAATAATAATAATAATAATAATAATAATAATAATAATAATAATAATAATAATAATAATAATAATAATAATAATAATAATAATAATAATAATAATAATAATAATAATAATAATAATAATAATAATAATAATAATAATAATAATAATAATAATAATAATAATAATAATAATAATAATAATAATAATAATAATAATAATAATAATAATAATAATAATAATAATAATAATAATAATAATAATAATAATAATAATAATAATAATAATAATAATAATAATAATAATAATAATAATAATAATAATAATAATAATAATAATAATAATAATAATAATAATAATAATAATAATAATAATAATAATAATAATAATAATAATAATAATAATAATAATAATAATAATAATAATAATAATAATAATAATAATAATAATAATAATAATAATAATAATAATAATAATAATAATAATAATAATAATAATAATAATAATAATAATAATAATAATAATAATAATAATAATAATAATAATAATAATAATAATAATAATAATAATAATAATAATAATAATAATAATAATAATAATAATAATAATAATAATAATAATAATAATAATAATAATAATAATAATAATAATAATAATAATAATAATAATAATAATAATAATAATAATAATAATAATAATAATAATAATAATAATAATAATAATAATAATAATAATAATAATAATAATAATAATAATAATAATAATAATAATAATAATAATAATAATAATAATAATAATAATAATAATAATAATAATAATAATAATAATAATAATAATAATAATAATAATAATAATAATAATAATAATAATAATAATAATAATAATAATAATAATAATAATAATAATAATAATAATAATAATAATAATAATAATAATAATAATAATAATAATAATAATAATAATAATAATAATAATAATAATAATAATAATAATAATAATAATAATAATAATAATAATAATAATAATAATAATAATAATAATAATAATAATAATAATAATAATAATAATAATAATAATAATAATAATAATAATAATAATAATAATAATAATAATAATAATAATAATAATAATAATAATAATAATAATAATAATAATAATAATAATAATAATAATAATAATAATAATAATAATAATAATAATAATAATAATAATAATAATAATAATAATAATAATAATAATAATAATAATAATAATAATAATAATAATAATAATAATAATAATAATAATAATAATAATAATAATAATAATAATAATAATAATAATAATAATAATAATAATAATAATAATAATAATAATAATAATATCTAGAGGGTGTTTTTTAAGCCCGATAGAACTTGAAATTGTAAAAAATAACACAAAAAATTAAATTGCATTCTGGACGTCCAATTTTTGGCCACTTTTTCGAGCACTGCTGGCCGTATGTCACGAATAACACGAACAATGCTGGCCTCCAAGGCATCAATTGTTGCTGGTTTATCAGCATAAACCAGTGACTTCACGTAGCCCCACAGGAAATAATCGAGAGGTGTCAAATCGCACGACCTTGGAGGCCAAATGGCAGGTCCACTTCTCGAAATCAACTTATCGCTAAATTTTGATTTCAATAAGTCGATGGTTGCGTTCGCCGTATGGCACGTAGCGCCATCCTGTTGAAACCACATCTCCTCCGGATCAATGTCATCCATATTTTCAAACAAAAAATCATTGATCATGGTGCGGTAACGATCTCCATTGACCGTAACGCGAGCTCCGGCCTCATTTTTGAAGAAATAAGGTCCGATGATGCCACCAGCGTGAAAACCGCACCATACGGTGCATTTTTCTGGATGTAATGGAGTCTGTAGGGTCTCTTGTGGATTGGTCTCACTCCATATGCGGCAATTTCGCTTATTAACAAACCTGTTAAGCCAAAAATGCGCCTCATCATTTTGCGATAAAACAACGTGTCATTTGTCAACTGCTCTAGAGCCCAATCGGCGAAAGAACGACGCATATAATGGTCTCGTGGCTTCAATTCCTGCACCAGCTGGATCTTATACGGGTGTAGGCCGAGATCTTTGCGCAAAATTTTCCACGTAGTGGACGGACAGAGCCCCAATTCCTGCGACCGACGACGAATCGATAAATTTGGATTTTCTTCCACACTTTCGTTTACAGCGGCGATATTGTCTTCAGTACACACATTCCTTCGACGTGCTGGTGTTATTGCATCCTCTAGAGAGTATGTGGTACGAAATCTATCCACAGTTCGACGAATGGCTGGTTCAGATGGACGATTATGTACGCTATACAAATGACGAAGTCGTCTATAAGTTGCGCGAATCGACGACTGATTTTCAAAGTAAATTTGTATAATTTCGAAGCGTTGTTCAAGCGTGAGTCTATTCATGATGATTTGTCAGAGTATACTGAAACAAATAAAAAAAGTTTCATCAAAATTTAATTTTTTGTGTTACTTTTAACAATTTAAAGTTCTATCTAGCTTAAAAAAACACCCTTTATTTAGGGGGTTTTCAAAATTTTGAGCGTATGAACCGATAAAAGTAAAAATGTCCAACGGATCCTCGAACAAACCCTTAACCACACAAAAACGTGAACATTTGTGTAGGTTCTACTACATGGGTTGGACAGATAGGGCCCAAATTTGAACACAAACTAGGTTTGGACTATATAGAGATCCAAAGTCTACCATTTTAGCGAATATTTTCGAACTTTTGTGGGGGTAGTACCGGAAGGAGTGGACCTATAATCACCACATTCGAATTTCATCTAATATAAATTCATTAAATCGAAGAAATATTACAATATCCAAAGTGTGGACGAACGCAGTATTCGGTTCGCGCTCTCCTGCCACTACGTATGGTGCCATAGGGGTTGAAATAAACACAAAGATGTAAAATTCTGCAGTCCAACAATAAAAAACGCCAACAACAATAATAGGAATCAGCACGGCCTTGTTGACTAATGCGTAATGCAAAAACAACTTTCTTGTTGTTTTTACCCCCGCTTATTGAAGCAACATTCCTATGTTCGTATTCTTTGCGAAGCAAAGACGACATAAAAAACAGTAGTGGATATAAAATTCTTTAGTTCGACTCAAATTGTAGGGTAAACAGCTTTAGGGCCATACAGCAAATTTCTCATTTTGTTTAATTTGCTAGATGGCTTTATTGACCTGTTTATCGATACAGAGTCGGCGAAAAAGGGAACTGATGAAGTTGTTTGGTGTCAACTGAAACTTTAGTATTCCCTACCCTTCGCCCGCAACCAATCAATTTCATATCCACTTTAAAATATTTTGTTGTTATTCAAACAATTGAATTACAACAAAATATGGACTTAAGCTGAAATAAACACAAATATGTTTTTTTTACAACTTTCGGGCTGTTTTCTTAAGAAGTATGGACTTGTCCCTGAAAAAAACTTTTACTGTCGTAATTGAGGCATCGAATGCAAGTTGCCTCAACAAAAATCAAAGTGATACGAGAGCAGGTCTTAGAGTGAATTTATCCAAAATTTTGTGTGAGATGTACCCGAAGGAATGGACAAATATAGTCCATATTCGAACCTGATCTATATTTGGTAAATATATTAGGATGTGTAAAGTAAGGATCAAATGGGTCACTCCCATCAAGGATTATCGTGCGCACAATTTTTCCGAACATTTTCGAACTTATGTGGGGGAGGTACCTAAGGGAGTAGACCGATATGGCTTATCTTCGAACTTAAATTAAGTTTGCACAAAATATTACGAAGGCCACATTATGCACCGAATCGGCAAATCCGTTCGAGAGTTATCTTGCGCTCCAACCACTACACATGGTGTCATGTTGGTTTTTTGTACCTTTCAGGCTATTTTCTCAGGAAGTATGGACTTGCCCCTGATTAAACTTATACCGTTATATGGGGGGCAGTGAATACAAGTTGCTACAACAAAAATCAAAGGGATTCGTGAACAGGTCCTAAACTGAACTTTTCCGAAATTTCGTGTGGGAGGTACCCAAAGGAGTGAACATATTAAGTCCATATTTAAATATTATTTAAGTCTGGTAGAAATTTCACGATGTGCAAAGTATGGGCCAAATCGGTTACTTCCTTCAAGAGTTATCTTGCGCTCAAATTTTCCGAACATTTCCGAACTTTTGTGAGGGAGGTACCGGAAGGAGTAGACTGATATAACCCATCTTCGAACTTAAACTAAGTTTGGACAGAATATTACAAAAGCCAATTTTTGGACCGAATAGATTGATCCGTTCGAGAGTTATCGTGCGCTCCAGCCAGACAGACAGACATTGCTAAATCAACTCCAAATTGTCTGAAACGGATTTCGTCCACTTATACTTGGGGTCTAAAAACATTATTTCGATGATGCTCATTTTGCCCGTATGAAAGTGTATATAGCCTCGTTAGCATAAATGCTGAGGGTATAAACAAACATTGGATTCAGAATTTAGTGAACTAGGATTTTTGTATTTTGTGGAAAAATGCATTACCTCATTCGTCAGCAAATGTTGAACGTGTTTTTAGCCAAGTAAATCTTAATAAAATGAAGTATCGAAACTCTCTTCATAAGGATTCAATGGAGGTTATATTTTATATCAAAGATGATTTAAAATTAAACAAAACAAATTTTATGACACATTGATTAAACCCGACTTCTTAAGAAAAACATACTTTTAATTTACTGATTTGAAGTAAAAATATGTTTTATAACGTGAATATCCATTTTATATTTATTTTAATAAAAATATATTTAAAAATATCCAATTTAATTGTTGACGATTTTTATTTTATTTATCGTCATTGTGACTATTTTTCATAAAAGTTTTCTGTCAGCCCTGGTTATGTGTCACTTTATTAAAGAGGTACTTACACAAAAATTTTAATTAATACTATTCCGAGATAATGAGTATTATTCCAAACAATATGTATACATATTTGCAAAAAATTAATATTAATTTATTTTAATAAAATGTTCAACTTGTTTGCATTTTTTAAATTGATGTTAAAGAAGGAAACGCATTGTGTGTGTGTGTGCACATGCGAGAGTGTATTTTCATTGAACCCGTAGCACTTAAACACGAATTAAAACTCAAACAAAAGAAACAAAAATACTCTTGTTGTTTTTGTTGTTTTTTATTCCATAAAACATATTTGCGTTCATATGCTGCCTTTTAATCTTCTACTTTTTTAATGGGGGAAATATTCAATGGGTTTTTCATTCGAATATCAAGTACTTTTTTACCGTAACCAATTAAATAGAGAAAAAATCTACCAATAATAAAAACAACAAAAATCCTGCATAAGAATAGCTTCAATTAAGGATAAAATAATGTTTCATGGATTTGAAGTGTATAAAAATTAATTTCCCAGCATATGCCACTGTGTGTTTATTAATAAGCTTTAGAGAGCTTTTGTCAAATGAATTTATTTTGTCGCACATATCCGACAACCTCGCTTTTAAAATCGGCTTATTGTTTTCATTCATATTGTTTATATATTAAGCGTTTTTTTTTTATTTTGTATTTATATTATTCGCGCTTTTTATTTTATGGTTTGTTTATGTTTTTTTTTTTTGATTGTTTTTATTTCTGTTATTTTTGTTGTTTCTTTAAATTTACATTTGTTGTTTTCATTTGATTTTATTGACTTTTTGTGAATGGGCCTGACTGACTGACATGCCCATCCAATAACTTCTGTGTGACACAACACAATTGCAGTTTCAACTGTAGAATTGCAATTGCAACAAAAACAACTCCACACTTCACACTCAATTTAACAAAGTCATCATATTTGGAATTCGAATTTATTTATTACTCGCACTTATGCCGGCATCCATCCATACGTCCATCCATACTTTGATCAATGCATTCAACCATCCAATCGGAAGAATAAAAATAACCAAATGCAAGCTAGGGCTATGCACCCACCCGCCACCATATGCTAACATATCACGAGGGATTGTACTTTCATGGCGTGCATTTATTGCGAAAACAATAACAACAAATAGATACAAATAAATATGAAATATTAAAAAAACAAAAAAAACTTTTTTATTTGAATTTTCATTTAAAGTATGGCGAAGTGTCGTACACTTTATTAATGCGTTTTTTAATATTTTAACGGTTCATTGGTAGGGTCCACGAGGATGCTGGAAAAGAGAGGATTCACAAGGGATAGGAATATGGAAAAACTTTGCTGGCGGGCTGCTAAGAGAAGAATATGTGGTCTTTTATGGAAAGACTTGTCGGTCTTCTAGGGGAAGATTTTTTGGTTTTATAAAGGAAGACTTTGTGGTCTTCTATGGCTCTTCCATTTGACGGTCTGCTATGGGAAGACACTTGGTCTTCTATAAGAAGACCTGTGGTATTCTATAAGAAGAGCTTGTAGTCTTCTATAAGAAAACCTTGTTGTCTTCTATAAGAAGAACATTGGTCTTCTATGGGAAGATCTTTAGTCTTCTATGGGAAGACCTTTGGTCTTTTATAAGAAGATTTTGTGGTCTTCTATAAGAAGATTTTGTAGTGGTCTATAAGAAGACCTTGTGGTCTTCTATAAGAATACCTCGTGGTCTTCTGTGGAAAGATCCTTGTGGTCTTCTATAAGAAGACCTTGTGGTATTCTATAAGAAGACCTTGTGGTCTTCTATGAGAAGATTTCTGGTCTTCTATGGGAAGACCATATGATCTTCTATAAGAAGACCTTGTGGTCTCCTATAAGAAGACCTTGTGGTCTCCTATAAGAAGACCTTTTGGTATTCTATAAGAAGACCTGTGGTATTCCATAAGATGAGCTTGTAGTCTTCTATAAGAAGACCTTGTAGTCTTCTATAAGTAGACCTTCTGGTCTTCCGTGAGAAGGTCTTCTATATGAAGACCTTGTGGTCTTCTTTAAAAGACCTTATGGTCTTCTATAAGAAGACCTTCTGGTCCTCTGTGGGAATGTCCTTCTGGTCTTATGTGGGAATATCCTTGTGGTCTTCTATATGAACACCTTCTGATCTTCTATAAGAAGACCTTGTGGTCTTCTATGGGAAGCTCTCTGGTCTTCTATGGGAAGACCTTGTGGTCTTCTATGAGAAGACCTTGTGGGCTTCTATGAGAATACCTGGTTGTCTTCTTTGGGAAGATCTCTGGGCTTCTATGGGAAGACCTTTTGGTATTCTATGGGAAGACCTTCTCGTCTTCTATGGGAACACTGGTGGTAATCTATAGGAAGACCTTTGGTCTTCTATAAGAAGACCTCGTCTTCTATAAGAAGACCTTGTGTTCTTCTATGAGAAGATCTTGTGGTCTTCCGTGAGAAGACCTTGTGGTCTTCTATGATAAGAACTTGTGGTCTTCTAAAGGAAGACCTTGTGGTCTTCTATAAGAAGGCCTGGTCTTCTATAAGTAGAACTTGTGGTTTTCTATGAGCAGATCATGTGGCCTTCTATGAGGATACCTTGTGGTCTTCTATGGGAAGATCTCTGGTCCTCTATGATAAGACCTTTTGGTCTTCTATAAGAAGACCTTGTGGTCTTCTATAAGAAGACCTTGTGGTCTTCTATAAGAAGACCCTGTGGTCTTCTATAAGAAGACCTTGTGGTCTTCTATAAGAAGTCCTCGTCTTCTTTAAGAAGACCTTGTGGTCTTCTATAAGAAGACCTTGTGGTCTCCTGTAAGAAGACCTTGTGGTCTTCTATCGGAAGACCTTGTGGTCTTCTATCGGAAGACCTTTGGTCTTATATCGGAAGACTTTGGTCTTCTATAGCAAAACCTTGTGGTCTTCTATAAGAAGACCTTGTGGCTTTGTGTTCTTCTATGGAAAGACCTTGGTGTCTTCTATGGGAAGACCTATTGGTATTTTATGAGAAGATCTCTGGATATTCCCATGAGGAGATCTGTGGTCAGACCTTGTTTTCTTCTACGGGAAGACTTTTCGGTCTTCTATGGAAGACCATATGATCTCCTATGACCTATGGGAATACCTTTCGGTCTTCTATAGGAAGACCTTTTGGTCTTTTGTGGGAAGACCGTGTGCTCTTCTATGGGGAGATCGTTTTTGCTTCATGGGGATATATTTTGGTTTCTATTGGAGGAGCACAAATAAAATGGGAAAATCCTCATTGTTGTTGTAAAAAACAAAACAAAAATGCATTTGAAAGAGGAAAAGTTCGAGGACAGCGAAGCCGCTCCACATCCGATATGTCTGAAGAGCCTTTACCGAAGGAGAAACATGCATGTCACATAGTGGTGGGTGTGTGGGTTCGAATCGTCGGCTTTCCTTTTTCACTTGCAGTATAGATCATAAAGCTCGACTAAAAAATTCAAAAATTAATACTAAAAAATGATCTTCGCCTAAAAAGTCAAAATTTTCAAATATACAAAAATATTAGTTCACGAAATTCTAAATCCGATGTTTGCTTTTCCTCTATGTTCACAAAATGTGAAAATTATTGTAAAATACTGAAAATCGAATAAATACTATGTTTCATAACCTGCAAGAACCCACTAATTTAAAATTTTTTCGATAAAAAAGGAACAAATTAGGTGCAGGTTCTGGAACAGGGGCAAAATTGCTATCAAAATCTAATATATTTCAATTTTAAAATTTGTGTACAAAGCTCAATATAAACGTTTACGCAGTAAATTGTTCTGTTCCAGAAATTGCATTAGTCTACCATGGTTGAAGTTTTGACATTTTTTATACCCTCAGCCTTTAGGCTAAAGAGGGTATTTACACTTTGATACGACCAAAAATGTGCCTCATCGAAATAATTGGTTTAGACCCCAAGTATGTTTGTACGATATCCGTTTCAGACAATTTTGAGTAGATCTAGCAATGTCCGTCTGTCTGTCTGCCAGGCTGGTGCGCACGATAACTCTCGAACGGATCAATCGATTCGGTTCAAATTCTGGGTATCGCAATATTTTGTCCAGATTCGATTTAAGTTCGAAGATGGGCCATATAGGTCCACTCCTTCAGGTACCTCCCCCACAAATGTTCAAAAATTGCCGCAAAACTTGTGTGCACGATAACTCTTGTAGGGAATAACCGATTTGGTCCATACTTTGCACATCGTATAATTTCTTCTTAACTTAGATGAGGTTCCAATATGGACTCAATCGGTTCACTCCTTCGGGTACCTCCCACACAAAATTCCGGAAAAGTTCAGTTTAGGACCTGGTCTCGAATCGCTTTGATTTTTGTTTACGCAAGTCGTATTCGCTGTCCTCTATACGACGCTGTAAGTTTCATTAGGGGCAAGTCCGTACTTCCTGAGAAAATAGCCTGAAAGTTACAAAAAACCCTATGACACCGTGTGTAGTGGTTGGAGCGCAAGATAACTCTCGAACGGATCTGCCGATTCGGTCCAAAATTTGGCTTTCGTAATATTTTGTCCAAACTTAGTTCAAGTTCAAAGATGGATTATTTCGGTCCACTCCTTCCGGTACCTCCCCTACAAAAGTGCGAAAATTTTCGGAAAATTTGTGCGTACGATAACTCTTGAAGGGAGTAACCGATTTGGTCCATAGTCCTGTTCTCGAATCGCTTTGGTTTTTGTTGTAACATCTTGTATTCACTGTCCCCTATACGAAGGTACAAGTTTCCTCAGGGGCAAGTCAATACTTCCTGAAAAAATCGCCTGAAAGTTGAAAAACAAACCCTATGACACCATGCTTATGTGTGGAAGAGCAAGATAATTCTCGATCGGAAATGCTGATTCCAGCCAAAATTTGACCTTCGTAATATTGTTTCTAAACATAGTTTAAGTTCGTAGATTAGCCATATCGGTCCACTCCTTCAGGTACCTACGCCACATAAGTTCAAAAATATTCGCAAAAATTGTGCGCACGATAACTCTTGATGGGAGTGACCGATTTGGTCCATACTTTACACATTGTCATAATATCTACCAGATATAGATCAGGTTCGAATATGGACTATATTTGTCCACTCCTTCCCGTACCTCCCACACAAAATTTTGGATAAGTTCAATTTAAGACCTGCTATTGAATCACTTTGATTTTTGTTGAATCAACTTACATTCGCTGCCTCAATTACGATGGTAAAAGTCCATACTTCTTGAGAAAACAGCCCGAAGGGTGTCCATGGTCCATGTCGGTCCATTCCTTTAAGTACCTTTTTCGCAAAATTTTTGAACTTTAATCCTAATCAACATTTTTGTCGGTTCATACGACCAAAATTTTGAAACCCCCTAAATACATAAGTTTTTCGTGGAAAAAGTGTTTCAATTTGCACAGGCTGAGGGTATATCTCTGTCGGCAAAGCCGACTGATACTTTTTTACTTGTTCTTTCAGTGTGTGGTCTTCTACAAGAAGACCTTGTGGCCTTCTATAAGAAGACCTTGTGGTCTTCTATAGGAAAACTTTGTGGTCTTCTATAAGAAGACCTTGTGGTGGTTTATAAGACGACCTTGTGGTCTTCTATAAGACTACTTCGTGGTCTTCTGTGGGAAGGTCCTTGTGGTTTTCTGTAAGAAGACATCGTGGTCTTCTATAAGAAGACCTTTTGGTCCTCTGTGGGAATGTCCTTCTGGTCTTATGTGGGAATATCCTTGTGGTCTTCTATATGAACACCTTGTGATCTTCTATAAGAAGATCTTGTGGTCTTCTATGGGAAGATCTCTGGTCTTCTATGGGAAGACCTTGTGGTCTTCTATGAGAAGAGCTTGTGGACTTCTATGAGAATACCTGGTTGTCTTCTATGGTATTCTATGGGAAGACCTTATGGTCGTCTCTAAGAAGACCTGGCCTTCTATAAGTAGAACTTGTGGTTTTCTATGAGAAGATCCTGTGGCCTTCCATGAGGATACTTTGTGGTCTTCTTTGAGAACTCTCGTGGTCTTCTATGGAAAGACCTTGTGGTCTTCTATGGGAAGATCTCTGGTCCTCTATGATAAGATATTTTGGTCTTCTATAAGAAGTCCTCGTCTTCTATGAGAAGACCTTGTGGTTTTCTATAAGAAGACCTTGTGGTCTTCTATAAGAAGACCTTGTGGTCTTCTATGGGAAGACCTTTGGTCTTATATCGGAAGACTTTTTTCTTCTATAGGAAAACCTTTGGTCTTCTATAAGAAGTCCTGTGGCATTCTATAAGAAGACCTTGTGGTCTTCTCTAAGAAGACCTTGTGGTCTTCTCTAAGAAGACCTTGTGGTCTTCTCTAAGAAGACCTTGTGGTCTTCTATAAGAACACCTTGTGGTCATCTATAAAAAGACCTTGTGGTCTTCTATAAGAAGACCTTGTGGTCTTCTATAAGAATATCTTGTGGTCTTCTATAAGAAGACCTTGTGGTCTTCTATAAGAAGACCTTGTGGTCTTCTATAAGAAGACCTTGTGGTCTTCTATAAGAAGACCTTGTGGTCTTCTATAAGAAGACCTTGTGGTCTTCTATAAGAAGACCATGTGGTCTTCTATAAGAAGACCTTGTGGTCTTCTATAAGAAGACCTTGTGGTCTTCTATAAGAAGACCTTGTGGTCTTCTATAAGAAGACCTTGTGGTCTTCTATAAGAAGACCATGTGGTCTTCTATAAGAAGACTTTGTGGTCTTCTATAAGAAGACCTTGTGGTCTTCTATAAGAAGACCTTGTGGTCTCCTATAAGAAGACCTTGTGGTCTTCTATGGGAAGACCTTTGGTCATATATCGGTAGACTTTGGTCTTCTATAGCAAAAGCCGACTGATACTTTTTTACTTGTTTTCAATTATAAATTTTCCAAAAAAATTAAAAATAATTGATTTTTGCAGGTTCTGGAGCAAAGCAATTATATATTTAGCTTGTGAAGACTTTCTCGTCTTTAATGGGAAGATTTTAAAGTATTGCATAAAAACACAAAACATTCTAAAATTCTTTGAAAACAGATTCAGGATTTCGTTTATGTGGTCTCAGTAGAAGCTTTACGAGAATTTTAAGGATTTTTAGTCCAAAAAACAGAAATGACGATTTCACGATTTCAGGATTTTTACTCCTAAAATTCCTATTCTTGGTTATGGCAACTTTTTCACATAAAATTTACGTTTTGTATGAATATTTTGGTTTGCAGGACTGATCTCTGAAAAACAACTGTTCATAAATCGATCACATTTTTATAGTACGTTTATATGAATATGAGTTCTGTTTAAAGGTTAATTTTTTCCAAGAAAAGTTCCAATCTTTTTCAACAGATATTTTTTGTCATGTGGAAATGAACTTTTTATCTACCTTCGGCAATTTTTTGTTGAAAAATATTGCTTAGCTTTGTGGCAAATGGCCACGGTTTTCCCTCAGACTTCTAAGGAAACGTTCTATCAATTCGACTCAAGCAAGGCGAAATATGTACAATTTACATATGTGTTTCCAAAAATTTTTTTTATTTATTTTTGTTCTATTGTAACTGCGAATATCAGTGAAATATTTGTAAATTTGTGAATCTCCATATCCATAAAAATGAATTGGATTTCATAAAAATTGAACTTTCCGTTTTTTGTTGTATTATGTATGTACTCGTATTTTTATTTCAGTCAGTAGTTTTGATACTTTTGCTATTGTCATTATTTGATTGTTATATTGACGTTTGTTTGGTGTGATGATGATGACGATGATGGTAATGCAACTCAGTTTTTCGCTTAAATTGAAAGTGAAGAATAAACAACAAAAACTTCAACCAAAATTGACATAAAAATAGGTTATGTGATTGCAGGTGCGGCGCGCCGCGGCGTGGGTGAAAGTCCATCGTGATAAGTGAATGCATTTAAATCTGCATCAGGAAATGGCAAAACATTAAAAGTAATGACCGAACATGCAAATTCGTTAATGAATGCAGGTGATTAAATTATCATTACCATTTATGTATGTATGTGTATATGTATATAAATATGTATGGGAGTCACAAAAGCGATTTCTACAACAATAAATATTTTTACAAAAATAAAAATAATAAAATATTATTTATGATAGTGAAATAGTCCTAGTAGTAAAAACAATTGATTGCTTTTGTTGAATATATTTACCTAATGGCACCAATGATATATTTTATTTGAGACGAATAAAAAAATAACTACAATTTAAAGGGAACGAGTTAAACAGTTGCGTATTTATTTAAAAATATATTTTGAGTTGTAAGTTTCGTTTCAATAATAGTATTAATCGCTGAAACATGGAGTAATATGAAATAAAATGGAGGGGGAGTACCACGAATTAAAAAAGCAAAAATTTTGGACATGTTGAAAGAAAATTATATCCACATTTTATCCTCATATTCCCGCAGATCCAAGCTATAATTTTGAAGTGTCCCGTCAATTTTGTCAGAGCAGGAGTAGCTGCCACCATTACAGTATTTAGAACCATGCCAAAACCATGGATTTTAGGACTCGTATGTTAGATATATTCACTGGAGAATAGCCGTAGACTATCCCCGCATTTTCACATTCAATATCTGGAACATATGACTTTTCCTGATGGCGTTATTTTAGTTTATAGTACTACAATACGTAATTTTTCAAAGCCCGATCTGGGTTATCAACATTTTCCCTATATATATTCACCTTAGATATTTCAAAAACAGTTTATATAGAGCACACATAATCTTCTGAAAGAATTTATTATGAAAAAACATCAATAAAATATATTTTGTGACCGCTGATAACGAACATGTGAATAAAAACGGTAGAATATGGGTTTAAATCATGTATAACAAGTGAGAAAAGGCTGTAGTCGGTGCGAGGCCGACTATGTGATACCCTACACCACTACCCCTGTGCATAATCTTTTCACTCGAAAAAATTTCTTTTACGGAGGCGTGCTGAACCAAAATAATTAATATTTAGTTTTAAATTTGACTACTCTGACTAATCTCTGTGAAAAAATTTCGTGATGATCCGATCAAAATTCCGACCTGTACCAATGGGCCATCTACTCTACAGTAGACGAACCAATGGGCCATGTACTCTACAGTAGACGAACCAATGGGCCATCTACTCTACAGTAGACGTACCAATGGGCCATGTGTGATTGCAGAAAAAGTGGAAAAGGGATGCATTATCGACTATTGCGATATCTCTATTATTTGACAACCTACGACAACCTAATTTGCATAGTTTTAAAGATGGGATTTTCTACTTTCTTAGTCAGGTATTGCTGTTAGAAGATCCCCAACCAAAGGTGTGACAAGTTTTGCTTTTTATATACCCCTTATAGACGCTGAGATATTTGCTTTTGAATAAAATGTAGACTTTTTCTCTAAATAACTTTTTTGCTCATTCCGACCCCTAATTATTATCCCATCATCACCAAAATCAATAGGCTTCTTCCCCTCCGGGACCCTCATCAACACCCAAAATTTCGTGACGATCCGATCAAAATTGCGACCTGTAGCCTGATTACAAGGTTTACATGGACAGACGGACGGACGGACTGACGGACGGACATACATAGCCAGATCGACTCAGCTCGTCGAGAGAGTCATTTTGGTATATATAAGTATGGGTCTACGACCATTATTTCGATGCGTTACAAACTTTTTGGGCAAGCCCAACTTATAATACCCTCCCCACATAGTGGTGTATGGTCTAAAAAGCGAAAGCTTCTGGATATGTTAAATATTATAGCTACAAATTTCTTTTGTTCAGAGACTCACAATGAAATTTAATTTGGGACATTTCTTATTTTGACACAATCCCCAAAAAGTGAAAGATTTTAGGAGATTTTGACTCAGTATGGAAAAATTTTAATTAAGTGTCTAAAAGTTTAACAAATAATTTGTAACTATAATATCTAATTTTGTAACGTAATTTTCTGAACAAAGTACTTTATTTAGATATGTAGGTTATTCTAGGACTTACAGTGAAATTTTGTGTAGAACATTTCTTCTTTTAACACCTTTCGTCTAAAACTAAATTTCGTGTTACTTTCATGCATCAAATCGAAAAAAGAACAAAACAAATTTAATCAAAAACTAGTACGAGTAAAAAGGTATCACTCAGCCTGTGTGTATTGCAACAATTTTTTCCCAAAAAAAGTATGTATGTAGGGGTTTTAAAAATTTGGGCGTTTGAACCGACAAAAAAGTTGATTAGGATTAAAGATCAAAAGTTTTGCGGAGGAGATACTAAAACGAATGGATCTCCAGCCACTACATATGGCGCCATAGGGGTTTTACACCCTTCGGGCTGTTTGCTCAAGCAAGTATGGACTTGCCCCTGAAAAAACTTTTACCATCGTAATTGAGGCAGCAAATGCAAGTTGCTTCAACAAAAATAAAGTTAGTCAAGAGCAGGACTTAAATTGAACTTATCCGAAATTTTGTGTGGGAAGTACCGGATGGAGTGAACAAATATTATCCACATTTGAACCTAATCTATATCTAGTAGATATACTAGGATGTGTAAAGTATGGACCAATTCGGCCACTGCCTTCAAGAGTTACCGTGCGAAAAATTTTTCCGAGCATTTTTGAACTTTTGTGGGGTAGGTACCTGAAGGAGTGGACCGATGTGGCTTATCTTCGAACTTAAACTATGTTCGGTCAAAGCATTACTAAGGCCAAATTTTGAATCGAATCGGCAGAATCGTTCGAGAGTTATCTTGCGCTCCAACCACCTCACACGGTGTCATAGGGGTTTTTTTACAACTTTCAGGCTATTTTTTCAGGAAGTATGGACTTGCCCCAGATGAAACTTGTACCGTCGTATGTGGGGCAGTCAATACAAGTTGCTAAAACAAAAATCAAAGCGATGACCCTAAAGTGAACTTTTCCGAAATTTTGTGTGGGAGGTACCCGAAGGAGTCGACCGATTGAGTCCATATTTAAAACTTATCTAAGTCTGATACCCATTTCACGATGGGCAAAGTATGGACCAAATCGGTTACTCTCTTCAACAGTTATAGTGCGCACAAATTTTCCGAACATTTTCGAACTTTTGTGGGGGAGGTACTTGAAGGAGTGGACCGATATAGCCCATCTTCGAACTTAAACTAAGTTTGGACAAAATATTACGAAAGCCAAAATTTGATCCGAATCGGTTCATCCGTTCGAGAGTTATCGTGCGCTCCAGCCAGACAGACAGACAGACGGACGGACATTGCTCAATCGACTCCAAATTGTCTGAAACACATTTCGTCCAAACATACTTGGGGTCTAAAACCATTATTTCGCTGAGGCACATTTTGCCCGTATAAAAGTGTATATACCCTCGTTAGCATAAATGCTGAGGGTATAAATATTTGGGTGTTTTGTTGGCAAAATTGATGTATATATTTTCTTTATATATATTTCATTTATTCGGCGACTTATATTGAAATTTGATTGAGAATATTTTTGTCCTTGACGTCTTCTATCTAGAATGAAGTTTTGTGGGACAAAACTTAATAAACTCAGATAAAGTGCAACATTAACCCTAAAACGTGATTTTTCTTTTGGCAGATTCCTGGCGTGTAGGCACGATTTACATTTTTTGTGTATTCGGGCACCTATAGTAAAATTTTACGACAAATAATTTTGTAGAATATTTTGATCTGATACGATCACATTTTAAAGGAGTTTTTAAACTTTTTTTTTGAAAAAATGGAACAAAAAGACTCGTTTAAGGTACCGCATGAGGGTTAATTTTTTCATAAAAAGATACCCCGCATAGTTGTCAGTAATACTGCCAAAGACACTTTATACCTAAAATGCAAGGATTACAAGGAATCTGATGTCGAATATATCGAAACCTGTATAAATGGGCGGAATTTGCCACGCCTATGTAGGTTACTTCCCGACGTAAACTTTCAAAACGCCGATACACGTGTCTTCTTTTTTTCGATCCTCTTTTATAATCTGGCCGAATTATCTTGTAATTATTTTTTGTGTTGTACAGTGTTATTGATCTCTGAATTTTTGAACACCCATGGCGTATACGTGTGCAATTCGATGGGAATATTTGTATCTCGTTTATCATACGCGAACATGCTTTGCCCCACATTCGTTCTATATGATAACTTAACACATTCCATTGATTTGTAACATATTTAAGAAAGTGGAAGTGGTCTACAAAAATTGTACGCAGTCGATTTGACTTCAGGCATAAAATCTCAAAAAATATAGCTACAATCGACTTCTTTCCGCATTCTGAGTCCATTAAGCCCTGTCTGTCTGTCCGCCTGGTGTCCATCTAAACCATGCTATCACTCTAGAAGTCGTATTAAATTTGGTTAAGATTAAAAATATTTACTAAACATATTTGTATGGAATGGGGAAAATGTTTATTCTGTGAGGAATGTCGTCCGTCCAATAGACCCAGAAACACGTGTGTTTGTCTTATGCCATGTTCATACTAGCATTTGAATCACTTTGTTCGCTCTCATAATTACGTACACGAATTAACCCGTTCATACCACATGGTAAACAATTCATAGCAACATAATTCGTATTTCCATACTTTTTATTTACTGATTTAAAAGAAAGTTTCAACCAAAAAACGAGTAAAATTATTTGATATGGACTGAAAAAATAGTTGCCCTTCTTTCAGATATCTATTTAATATAAAATTATATTATTTTCATTCATGTTTTCTATTTTTGCTCACAATTTTGTTGTTTTCAGAAATTTTTTTAATTTTTCTATTTTTAAAATTAACAGACTCTCTGGCAGGCATATGATTTTTATTTCTAGATTTATTTGTACGCGAATTTGAAACGATGGACAAGAAATGCATCTGCACTGAAAGAGAAGACAAATATTTGGTAGTCGTTAAACCGTTTAGTTTTCATTCATGTTTTGCAAGCGACAAGCGATTTTAATTTTAGAACACCCATGGCGTATGCGTATGTAATCCGATAGCAATATTTATATAGCGGTTATCATACGCTGCGATGGTATGCCACGACAAAATAAAAGCTGTAGCAAAGAAATACATAAATTGTAATCTTTTCTCATTTTCTTTATTTGCTTTGCCTGCTTCGTAGTATGTTGCGGAAGTAAATGATTTCGCAATCATAGACTTATTGGCTACAGCAATTGAAACATGGGTCAATAGGAAACGACTTATGTGTGGTTGTTCTTTTTTTGGTAATGTGTATCGTATGTTAGGAGTTTTTTTCATATTAGTTTTTTCCCGAATTTGTGGTGGATATGCCAAACTTCCTAGAATAAACAACACCACAAGGAGTAACTTTGGTTCAAAGGATTCTTGAGGAGACCTTAAAGTGCACTTAAAAACATTTTTTGATATTTCTTAAAAGGGAGATACCCTCAAGAGATGGGCCATACTCGAACTTAAACTAAGTTCGGACAAAACATTGCTAGATCCGAAGATGTGATCAAAGTGGTTGCTCCGTTTAAGAGATATCGCAACTGTCCTTTTTAGCGAATATTTTTGAAATTTTATGGGTGACATACCGGAGGGATTGGACCGATAAGCACAATCGAAATTTGTTTGTTTGTTTAAGATTGACACAAATATACGATGTGCAAAGTTTTGAACAACGGAGTATCGTGTTGTCGTGCGAGTAATGATAGTGTTATCATTACCAATACAACAATAATATATATCTTACATATATCAATATTTTATCTAAAAGTTTTTAATAGCTAAATATCATTCCTTCTTCCCATTTCCTACAATTATTCAATATCTGTTTATATTAGCTTAACACATACTCTTATTAAATTGATTATTTTATGATTTATGTTCCTCATTATTATAATATTAATACTTTACTTAATTTCTTTAAATAACATATTTGAATTTAATGTTATTAATACTTTTCATTTCTTGTTCAAACATATTTTCTATTTTGTCACTTTTGAATTTGCCTTTAAATAAATAAGTTACTCTATAAAAGAATTATAATTTGAATTTCAAAACATGATATTGAATTTTAATAAAATACACTATGCAACACTGAAAATGCAAACAACTTCTAGTATGCATTTTTTTAAAGTACATATTTAGACTATAAAAACCCTAGTAGGGTTTTGTCCTGTCAAATCCAGTTCGTATTTTATGGCCTCATCTAAACCGGGCTAAATCTACACTTTTTTGCATTTATCAGGTCTTTATCTTAGAAACGAATAGGAATTTGGCCTTGCTGTCTTTAGCAATATTGTAGCCCTAAACTAGTAGAACTTATCCCTTGAAAAAACCACATAAGAAAAACCCCATCTAGGGCATCAAAATCTATTAAATATAAAAAATTTTACATAATTGCTGAAATTCTGGTAAGTATCGGCTAAACTAGTGGGAGTTGAACCAAGTGACCTTTTGCAAAAATCTTCCAAATAAAGTTCTCAACAATTCTTTAGAACATTTTGAAACTCTAAAATGCTTACTTCATGTTGTTTCAGTGGTATTTTGCATCATATCTTTTACAACACGTATTTCAAACACAGTTCACACCAACAGTTTATTCTCGCATTTCGGATTTCACTACATTATTGACATTTTTATTAAATCGTCGTTGAAAAATGTACTGAAAACAACGGGATAGAGACTTTTTACAACAATGATATGTTCTGAAGATTTGTGTATTACATTCCTGGGAATATTTTTTCCATAATAAATATTCAGAAAAAATTAACGGTTTTGGAGATACGGTGCGAAATGTTTAAAAATTGTGGAATTTTTACATATATTTTGAAATTTGTGGCAATAAATGTAGTTTTTCGAGTTCATTATTTCTCCAAATATTTTATTCTTGTCCTTATCTACAAATTTGCTTCAGAGGTCAGAAGAAGATTCGCATTGGTTTCAGAGATATAGCCCCGAATTTATTTAAAAACTCAATTTTTAACCAAGTTTAGATGGGGCCATAAAATCCGTGCTGGATCTGACACAACAAAACCCAACTGGGGTTTCTTGTCATTTGGGTCTGTACTTTCAAAAAATCCTCAGTTCGAATTGTTTGCACAAGATCACCTTAAAAATGTTGCACAGTGATATTCAAGAAACGAACAGCCAAAGATTTTTTATACCCTCCACCATAGTATGGAGGGTATATTAAGTTTGTTTTACCGTTTGTAACGCATTGAAATACTCATTTGCGACCCTATAAAGTATATATATTCTTGATCAGGGTAAAATTCTGAGTCGATCTGTGCTCGTCCGTCCGTCCGTCCGTCTGTGGTAATCACACTAGCATCCACAAAAATGGAGATAGGACGCTGAAATTTTGGGAAAATGCGTCTTTTGTTTGCAGGCAGGTCAAGTTCGATGATGAGCTATATCGGTCCACGTTTTGGTATAGCCCCCATATAACGGTACCCCCCGATTTACGGTATTTTGACGTTTTTACCTACATTTTCAGACCGATTTAGCTATAATTTGACATTTAGGGTTCTTAAGTGTCAATAAACTTATGTAACAAAAGTTGTGGACATAGGTCCACGTTTTGGTATAGCCCCCATATAACGGTACCCCCCGATTTACGGTATTTTGACGTTTTTAGCTACATTTTCAGACCGATTTAGGGTTCTTAAGTGTCAATAAAATTACATAACAAAAGTTGTGGGCATAGGTCCACGATTTGGTATAGCTCCCATATAACAGTACCCCGATTTACGATATTTTGATGTTTTTAGCTACATTTTCAGACCGATGTAGCTATAATATGACATTTAGGGTTCTTAGGTGCCAATAAACTTTTATAAGAAAACTTGTGGACATAGGTCAACGTTTTGGTATAGCCCCCATATAACGGTACCCCCGATTTACGGTATTTTGACGTTTTTAGCTACATTTTCAGACCGATGTAGCTATAATTTGACATTTAGGGTTCTTAAGTGTCAATAAACTTATGTAACAAAAGTTGTGGACATAGGTCCACGTTTTGGTATAGCCCCCATATAACGGTACCCCCGATCTACAGTATTTCGACGTTTTTAGCTACATTTTCAGACCGATGTAGCTATAATTTGACATTTAGGGTTCTTAAGTGTCAATAAACTTATGTAACAAAAGTTGTGGACATAGGTCCACGTTTTGGTATAGCCCCCATATAACGGTACCCCCCGATCTACGGTATTTTGACGGTTTTAGCTACATTTTCAGACCGATGTAGCTATAATTTGACATTTAGGGTTCTTAAGTGTCAATAAACTTATGTAACAAAAGTTGTGGACATAGGTCCACGTTTTGGTATAGCCCCCATATAACGGTACCCCCGATCTACAGTATTTCGACGTTTTTAGCTACATTTTCAGACCGATGTAGCTATAATTTGACATTTAGGGTTCTTAAGTGTCAGTAAACTTATGTAACAAAAGTTGTGGACATAGGTCCACGTTTTGGTATAGCCCCCATATAACGGTACTCCCCGATCTACGGTATTTTGACGGTTTTAGCTACATTTTCAGACCGATTTAGCTATAAATTGACATATAGGGTTCTTAAGTGTCAATAAATTTATATAACAAAACTAGTGGACATAGATCAATGTTTTGGAATAGCCCCCATATAACGGTACCCCCGATTTACGGTATTTTGACGTTTTTAGCTACATTTTCAGACCGATTTATCTATAATGTGACATTTAGGGTTATTAAGTGTCAACAAACTTATATAACAAAAGTTGTGGACATATGTCCACGTTTTGGTATAGCCGCCATATAACGGTACCCCCCGATCCACGGTATTTCGACGTTTTTAGCTACATTTTCAGACCGATTTAGCTATAAATTGACATTTAGGGTTCTTAAGTGTCAATATATTTATATAACAAAACTAGTGGACATAGATCAATGTTTTGGAATAGCCCCCATATAACGTTACCGCCCGATTTCAGATATTTTCACGTTTAAATTCACATTTCTAGGCAGAATTAGCTATAATTTGATATTTAGGGTTCTTAGTGACCAAAAAATTTATATTCGAAATAATTATGAACGTAGGTCCATGTTTTGGTATAGCCCCGTATAACGGTACCTCGGTATAACGGATTTCGGTATCTCCATATAACGGATTTTCGGTATTTTGAGAATTTTACCTACAAGTTTTAACCGAATTATCTGTAATTTGAACATTTGACATTTGAAGTTCTTAGTGGTCACAACACCTCTCCATACAAAATTGTCAACATAGGTCCATGTTCGGATATAGCTCCCATATAACGGTACCTCCCAATTTTCAGTAACTGGCAATTTTTGCTAAAATTTTTAACCGAACTAACTGTAATTTGACATTTGAAAGTTGTAGTGGTCACCACACATCTGCATCAATAATAATAATTCAACATAGCCCCAATATAACGATACTTCCCGATTTTCGGTACTTTGAGGATTTTACTTAAAATGTCCATGTTTTGGTATAGCCCCCGAACAAATGTCCCGATTTTCCGTACCTTAGCTTTATTTTTTGGACGAACTTTCTGTAAATTGAAATTTAAAAGCCAACAAAAATTGTTCATTTAAGTTCATATTTTCGTATAGCCCACATACCTCCGAACTAGCTGTTAATGACATTTGAAGTTCCCACGTTATGTAGCGATTTTCGGTATTTTGAGGATTCTAGCTACAATTTTTACCGAATTAGGAGTTATTTGACATTAAAGGCTCCCATCAAAAACTGTCAACATAGGTCCATGTTTTATTATAACCCCTATATAACGGTAACTCCCAATTTCTAGCCCACCAAAAATTGTCAACATACATAGTTAGATATAGGCACCATAAAAAAGGGCCTACCGAATGAAACATTTTATGTACATTATCTGACATTTTAACGTACCCAGTTAAAGTTGGGGGCTGGAATGAAAACTAATTATTCCATTTTAGTTCAGAATATTTTATGGTGGAGGGTATGAAAAGTTCGGCCCGGCCGAACTTAACGCTTTTTTACTTGTTATTATTGGATTAAATCATCAAGAACATTACTTGCGCACTAGCCACAGTACAACCTGTTTCAAAAAAAGTAGGAAATTTTGCGAAATTTTATTTTATAATGATGTGGAAAGTATGGGTCAAAATAGCAGATATATCTACAATTGAAGACAATCTTTAGAACCACATATATGTAACCTTACAAAGAAGATTAAATATTCAGGTTGTTTCTTCCTGCTGCAGGAGTTGTATAAATCTTGTATAACTTTGATCGCACGTTCATAGAACTATTTGTTTCGGGTCTTCAAGAAGTTCTGAGGCTTTAGCAGTCATTCAGAGCAACTGATAATTCTTTCCAATTTTCAGCGAGGAGCGATTGACTACTGAATCAGTAATTAGCCCATGAGTTTCCATATTGATGTACGCTGATTTCCGATCGAGTATAATAGCTCATTAAATCCTACACAAAGAAGTACTAGATGTTTGGTGATTTAATCGATTCATGGATCTTATAGTGTTGGAAACTTACGAATGACTTTTCTCTTCGAACATTTGCAGGAGTTGAACTGCAACGCCTGCCGTTTTGCTAGTATTCGGGCTTGTTGTGCCAACAACAATCATCCCTACAGGAATGATACATTTGCATTCGCTCAGATCCTCGGGTAGCTGACAAAACTTTCCTGGACATCATCACTGCAGCAGCCGCTCGCTACATACCAGATGGTCGAATACCCGAATTCAGACTAAATTTCCCAGCGAAGGCACTAGCAAATGTGCGTGATGAACTTCGTCGTACGAACGCTGAAGACCCAAGAGTTAGAGAACTTACTCTTGAAGTCAACAGGCACGCAGCAATGCAACATTGCACCCGAGCTGCTTCCCTGTAGATAGGTTTGTGGATTGCAGACCGATATGTGAATGGAATTTCAATGTGTTCAGCGGAATTCTGGTGGTACACCGTTGCTGCTTTGTGGGACGACAGTTTTGAACTTAAAACAATGCGTCTAGCATTTGGAGCAATTATGGTAATCGAGGACACAACTAAAGCGAATGTGTCCTCGATTACCATAATTGCTCCAAAAGTAGGACGGACTCATCCGACATTTGTGCAGATATTGCTTGGGATACCTAACCCATCAATCAATGCTACACGCATTGTTATAAGTTCAAAACTGTCGTCCCACAAAGCAGCAACGGCGTACCACCAGCATTCCGGTTGGATATGTGGATGATTTGTCTACAGCGTGTTTGCCGCTGGACTAACCAACGTTACCTTTGCTCTCAATTTGCAATTTGTTGAGATTATTTTCTTCTTCGCACATCCATTTGCCTTCTACCTTGCTGATTTAAGACCGTTCCTTCAATGAATCAAAGTTTCGTTTTTCTTGCGCCGCTTGTACTCTTCCCGTAGTTTTGTTAGTTTTGCGCAAATTTGTTTAATAAGATATATGCAGCAAGTTTAGTGTGTTGGTCTCTAGGACTTTAAGCTTAAATAGGGCCTTAAACAGTGACCTCTCAAAAAGGTATGCAGATTTCCTAAAAAAGCATTACTAATAGGCTTTGGTCTACACTTTGCATATCGTAATATTTCTTCAAATATTAGATAAAATTCGAAGGTGGTGATTATAAGTAAACTTCTTCCGGTGCACATGTCAAATCACTTCTGCCAAATTGTACATGTGAAGAAGTAAGCCTCGTAAAAACGTCATGAGGCGGAACGTTAAAAATAACAAAGCCATACGCTTTCAAACGATACCAACTTTGCAGTAATCAGTTTAGTGGAACCGGATCGAACCCGGTTTTAAATCTGGCCTTTCGGGTCAAATAACCGGCGAACCGGATCCGCCGCCCATGAAAATTATACATTTCCGTAACAAACCCTACTTTCAGACAAAAATCGTAGAATTTTCGTGCCTTATAATCGACAAAAAGGTGGTAGGTGTCAATCTGCATCTCTTGGAATTTACTGCAGGATTTGCCGCAGCTGAAATATCTGGTCAATGGTGAACTTTCCAAGTCTAAAGCCACATTGGTATGGTCCAATTATTTTATCGACCATATGCTTTAGTCGTTCGCGGAATATCCCTGACACTATCTTATAGACAATGGGGAGAAGACTTATGCCTCTATAGGTAAAGCATACAGTCTTGTCTCCTTTCTTGTGGACGGGACACATAATACTCAGGTTCCAATCGTATGGTACACGGTCTTCATGCCAGATGATGCTAACTAGCTGATGCATACACCTTATCAGCGTGCCGCTTCCGGTTTTGAACAGCTCGGCTGATAAGCCATCGGATCCTGCTGTCTTATTATTCTTCAGTCGGTTTATTGCTGTCTTTACCTCATCTTGGCTGGACAATATACATTCAATACCGTCTGCTAGGATTGGATGTCGTATCTTCATCGTCTTCGCTACTATTGGACACCAACAGTTTGGAAAAATGCTCTTTCCATATCCTGAGAACACTATCTGTATCAGTTACCAAATTACCTTGCTGGTTCCTACAGGAGGATGTGTCTGTACCGAAGCTATCAGTATGACTCCCGTACATCTCGATTTTTTCCCACTCTCGCTTTTCCATTTCTCTCTTTTTCCTGCGTAAAAGACGTTTCCCCTCTCTCCTTTTCTCCCGATGTCTCTCTAGTGCGCTACGGTGCTACGGATTGTAGAGTAGCCCTATATGCCGCATTTTTCTCTTCGGTAGCAGCACGACACTCCTGGTCATACCATGGATTCCTCGGTGGTGGTCTCTGGTATGCAAGTATGGATTTTGCGGCTGTTTGCATGGAATGGGTAATGCTTTGCCATTGTGCTGATATGTTATCGGGAGGGCTTTGATTAAGCAGTTGGGCCAGTTGAGTAGAAATTGTTGTGGCTATCTGTTATGATTGCAGCTTACCGATGTCTAACTTTCGTGTTGTGTCTGTTTGTACTTTATTTAGAATAATTTTAATTTCATGGACAGAAAAACGGTCGTATGTTTCTTCTAAGCGCTAATAATACATATCTTTGGTCTGTTGAAGAATTTTTGTGCGAACATTCTAGGTGCAGATTCGCAGATCATGGTCCTTAAAACGTTTGCGGGTCGTCAACTTTAGAGGGGTTTATTATACCATACACCACTATGTGGGGAGGGTATTAAAAGTTGGTTTTGGCCAAAAAGTTTGCAACACATCGAAATAATAGTCGTAGACCCATACTTACATATACCAAAATGAATGTCTCGACGAGCTGAGTCGATCTGGCTATGTGTGTCTGTCCGTCAGTCCGTCCGTCTGTCCATCTAAACCTTGTAATCACGCTACAGGTCGCAATTTTGATCGGATCGTCACGAAATTGTGGACGTTGATGGGGGTCCCGGAGGGGAAGAAGCCTATCGATTTTGGTGATGGTCGGATAATATTTAGGGGTCGGAATGGGCAAAAAACTTATGTTGATAAAAAGACAACGTTTTTTCCAAAGCGAATATCTCAGCTTCTATACGGGGTATACCAAAATCAAAACCTGACAATAACAGTAGAAAATATCACCTTTCTAATGATGTAAAGTAGGTGCTCGTAGGTGATCAAAAAACGAAAATATCACAATAGTCGCAAATAAAACCCAAATTTTCATTTTTGCGGTTTTAATTATATTGACGATTATCACCGCTTTGGTTGGGGACTTTCCAAAAGCAAAGCCTGGCTATGAAAGTAGAAGATCCCATCTTTACAATGATGTAAACTAGGTCGGCGTAGGTGACCAAATAACGGAGATTTCGCAATAGTCGGTAATACATCCCATTTTTCCACTTTTTTGGAAATCACGCTACAGGTCGCAATTTTGATCGGATCGTCACGAAATTTTGAGGGTCAATGGGGGTCACACAGATGAAGAAGCCTGTTGATTTTGGTGATGGTCGGATAATATTTAGGCGTCGTAATGGGCAAAAAACTTATTTGGAGAAAAAGACAACGCTTTTTTTCTAAGCGAATATCTCAGCTTCAATATGGGGTATACCAAAAGCAGAACCTGGCCATGAAAGTAGAAAATATCGCCTTTCTAATGATGTAAAGTAGGTTCTCATAGGTGATCAAACAACGAATATATCGCAATAGCCGCTAATAGAACCCAACTTTTTATTTTTGCGATTTTAATAATAATGACGAATATCACAGCTTCAGTTGGGGATCTTCCAAAAACAAAGTACGACTATGAAAGTAGAAAATCCCATATTTACAGTGATGCAAAGTAGGTAGGCGTAGGTGGCCACATAACGGAGATATCACAATAGTCGGCAATACATCCCATTTTTTTATTTTTTTTGTAATCACGCTACAGGTCGCAATTTTGATCGGATCGTCACGAAATTTTGGGGGTTAATGGGGATCCTACAGAGAAAAAAGCCTATTGATTTTGGTGATGTTCGGATAATATTCAGGGGTCGGAATGGGAAAAACTTATTTGGAGAAAAAGTCAACGTTTTATTTCAAAGTGAATATCTCCGCTTCTAAAAGGGTTATATCAAAAGCAAAACCTGCTCATGAAAGTAGAAAATATCACCTTTGCAACAATGTTACGTAGGTTGTCGTAGGTGTTTAAACAATGAAGATATCGCAATAGCCGCTAATAGAACACAACTTTTCATTTTTGCGATTTTAATAATAATGACGAATATCACAGCTTTCGTTCGGGACCTTCCAAAAGCAAAGTCTGACAATGAAAGTAAAAAATCCCATCATTACATTGATGTAAAGCAGGTTGGCGAAGGTATCCAAATAACGGAAATTTTGATCGGATCCTCACGAAATTTTGGGGGTTGATGGGGGTCTAACGGAGAAAGAAGCCTATTGATGGTTGGCATACATCCCACTTTTCCATTTTTTATTTGGATTGTACTGTCGATGCACATAAATGCGTTTCAAAAAAATTGACCTGTGTTAATGAAGACATTCAGAGCAAAGGCGCTAAGCTATCCAAATTTTAATATTTTGAATTTTATTAGTCAAAAACTTATGAACAGGGGTAGTGGTGTAGGGTATCACATAGTCGGCCCCAACCCGACTATAGCCTTGGCTCACTTGTTTTTTTGTCGTTTTTTCATATTAGGCTGCTTTTTCCTAGGGGAGGTTTACTAGCCCGACGCCCAAACCCAAGTGTTTAACGTTCTTATGGGTGAACGCGCGGCACATGTTAACGGATGTTAAATGCAGCTCCCCAAGTGACATCCCGGGGAGGTCAGTGTCTACTTGATATGAAAGAGGGACCAAGATATATTCTGGGCTTTGCATGTTAAAGCCGGTCAGGACCGTTCCTTGGTGTCTTTCATCCCCTACGTTACAAAATGGCTCTAACATGGAAAAATTCCGCTCCGATTTTGTTGGATTTTTTTAAAGATAGGTATAATTTCTTTCTTCAAGGAAACATATATTTCTTTGGGGGACAGACCCTGATACTCCAGTTATGTTAGCCGTTTTACCTGAATATGTGCGTATAGTGCATATAAGAATGGTTCCATCTATTAAAAAAATTATAAGGACCAAACTTGTAGAGATACAATATTTGCTTTCTGATTAGACCAACAGATTTCAAGAAAAAATTAGAAAACCTAAAAAATCCCTATATTATGGCCTTTAACCCCGAATAACTGTTTTCGAACACATGGGATTGCTGGGGACCTTTAGGACATAGCTTCTTATGGCGAACCTTAGCTCTACACCTAAATTCAGCTTTATAGGCGTTTTTGCTATTTCAGTGTCTATTTTGACTTGACTAGAAGTAGTGAAGATTGAGAAGGGGTAGACAAGATCGAGTGTCCATCTACCGATGCCCTTTGTTGGAGACAAAAAGATATTTTGGCCAAGCACTTCGCCGTATTTTAGCTCTTTCGGAAAATCTTGGCTTACTACGTTTAATATGTCAGATATAGCTACCACAATTTAATCTAAAATAAAGACGAGAGGATCAAAATCTATGGCTTAGTCGCCATTTATCAAATCACACCCACCACTTGTTATACATTATCGTCTACAACATCCCACGCATCAATATTATCATTAAATGTACATTTTTGGCCCCATCTGATTTTTCTTTACAGGTCAATGGCTTTAATCTTGTAAATTTAAATTGATTCCTTTTTAAATATTTTTTTGTCAGAAAACCACTAATCGTTGAAATTCATTCGCTCCAACTAAGCTTTACATATGCCAGCTACACATTAGCATTGTCTATTATCTAAAACTTCCAAAAAAATTTTGACGAATTGCTTATCAGAAAACATTATTGAAGGTAGTTGCAAATCCACTAGCCATGTGGTGGAGCTGGTGGCCGGCAAACATTCACAATCCCCCACCTTTTCAATGGTACTTCATACTTTGTTACTCATATTCATTCTAGCCTCCTTCACGTTTGTATTCGTCGTATTATGTTTATCCTGGTTAAGCGGATTATGCCAACAGTGCATATGCTAGAGTATTTTTTATCCCGGTACATAGGGAACGGCTGCTACAACTGCTGCTGGATTCAGATTCAGTAACATGTTTGCATTTCCTTCTTTTTTAATGATTTTTATTCCGTTTGGGAAGGTTTTTTTGTTTTTTGTTGCTGCAACTGAAAATGTTTCCCTTATTTTGTTGTAGGTCTTACTTACGTTCAGCTACCAAAGTGTCCTTGGTGTCTGTAAATAGCAAGGGGGAAAAGGATTCCATTAAATAGGTTATAAATGTGTGTGAGTGTGGTTTTAAACGCCCCTACTGTTAAGTATGTGTAAGGCTGTTGCGGCATAAAGTTGGGTGTGTGTGTGCGTCTATGTGTGTTTGTTTAAATGTCCAGTTTTTTAATTAAATTTACGCTTCGCAGATTTACACTTTATTTTTCTTTTGATAGCGTTCTGAAGTTATTGCAGCAGTTCTACATTTCATTCAAGGTTCCTCATTGCGTTGTTTTTTGTAGTTTTTTTTTTCTTTCTGCGCTGTTGTTGGCTTCCTTGCCAGCTTTTACTGATGTTTGTTTGCGTGCATTTGGCGTTGTATGGGTGCTTGGTTTAAGGCACACTATACTATGGTTATAGGGTTTAATAGTTTTTCGTTAGGTTAGCAACATTTTGCAATAATTTGTATTCCTATATCCACCATGGAATGACCACCTTTCGATGTTAACGAACATTACCGAAGAAGCAAATGCGCCGACCGATTCTATTTTATTTTTTGGACTTTATTAATTTTATGTGGGCCCCTTGCACAAAGACCGAAATGCATATTCTGTTAGCAAATGGTCGTATTGTAAATATGAACAAAATATATTTTGTTGCAGGAACTATATATCTTGTCTCTTTATGCTGTTAACACAAAATGTATGTTTGCTGCAACATGATATATTTTTAAATATTTAAATAACATATTTTGCTCTTGAGTATGTTCGCTTCGTAATATGTATTGTTGAAGTAAACATATATTTTGTGGCATTATGTTGCTTGATACGAAAATATATGGATGCTGCAACAATATATATTTATACCTTCAGCCTTACGCAGGAAAGGGTACATATATACACTTTGATACGACCAAAAATGGGCCTGATCGAAATAACGGTTTTAGATCCCAATTATGTTTAGACGAAATTCGTTTCAGACAATTTGAAGTAGATTTAGCCATGTCCGTGCGTCTGTCTGTCGGTCTGTCCGCCTGTCTGTCTGGCACGATAACTTTCGAACGGATCAACCCATTCGAACCAAATTTTGGGTATCGTAATATTTTATACACCGTGGTGCAATGGTATGCACACCCGCCTTGCACGCAGAAGGTCGTGGGTTCCCCGGTCAGGCAACATCAAACTTTTAAACGGTGGCAAATACCTCTTAGTAATTTTGGCGACATTTCCTGAGTATTTTAGCCTTGTAAAACTTCACTATAAAGTGGTGTCGTAAGCCACGCCGTTCGGTCTCGGCGATAAACAGTAGGTCCCATATCATTGAGCTAATATGTATCGGGGTGCACTCACTGATATGCGAAGTGCCGTCTGGGATGTTTGTGGAACAATTATTATTATATTTTGTACAAAACATAGTTTAAATTCGAAGATGGGCCATATCGGTCCCTCCTCCCCCGCGAAAGTTCAAAATTTGTCTGTAAAATTGTGTGAACGATAACTCTCGAAGGGATCAATCGATTTGGTCCAAACATTGCACATCCTATTATTCCTTTCAGATATATATCGGGTTTGAATATGGACTATATCGGTCCACTCCTCCCACACAAAACTCGGATAAAGTGAAGTTTTAGAACTCCTCTCGAATCGTTTTGAAATTTATTTTAGTAAGCTGTCCTTGCGGTATGAGATATTGGCCTAAAAGTTCAAAGAATCCCTGACGGCACCAACCAAAATGACAAATCCGCAATAATTCTCGCAGGGAGTTTCTGGTTTGTGCAGACTTTGCACATCATATTATTTCATTTAGTCATGTAACAGGTTGGAATATGGAAAATATCGGTCGGATGGAGAGTCAGAAAGATGTACCAAAGGGTTTTTGGAAATTCGAACTATAAGTGTACGAAAAGTACAAAAGGGTACTAAATTTAGTACAATTGAGATTTGGGTAAACAGATTGAGCTGGCATCCTGAAATTTGAGATGAGGATCACTGATGAAGAGTAACGATGAAATGTTTTTTGGAAATTCGACCTATTAGTGTACGAAAAGTACTAAATGGTACTAAATTTAGTACAATTTGGATTTGGGTGAGCGGATAGAACTGGAATACTGAAATTTGGAATGAGGGTCACTGATGAAGAGTACCGATGAAAGGTTTTTGGAAATTCGAACTATAAGTGTACGAAAAGTACTAACGGATAGAGCAGGAATCTTGGAATTTTGAATAAGGGTCACTGATGGAGAGTAACAGGGTGACGTAGGGGATGGAAGATACTAAGCAATGGTCCTGACCGGTTTTAACATGGCAAAGCCCAGGATTTATCTTGTTCTTGGGCGTCGGGTTAGTAACCCTCCCCTAGAAAAACTTCCCCTACTATACAAAAAAACGAAAGAAAAGAAAAACAAACCCCTCTAAAGTTGACGAACCCCGCAAACGTTTTAAGGACCGTGATCTGCAAATCTGCACCTGGAATGTTCGCACTCTTTATAGAGAAGTTGCAGTCTTCGCATTGGCAGACGTACTTGAAAAGTACAAGGCCGATATTACTGCCATACAGGCAATACGATGGATTGGGAGAGGCGTCACAATAACATCTAAAGGTGACGCACTCTATTATAGCTGCCATGACGTAAAGCATGAGATTAGTAGTTAGTCGGAGGCTAAAACATCTGGTATCAAGCTTTACCCCAGTGAATGAAAGACTTGCTGCAATTCGAATAAAATCTAAATTCTTCAACATCAGCTTTATTTGCGCTCATGCTCCTCCCACTGAAGAAAAGGATGAACAGACCAAAGATATATTTTACGAGCGCTTAGAAGAAACATATGACCGTTGCCCTGCCCATGACATTAAAATTATTCTAGGCGATTTTAATGCCAAAATTGGAAAAGGAGAATATCTTTGGCCCAACAGTCGGGAAATTCAGTCTCCACAGTGAAACATCTGACAATAGTATGAGCTGATAGACTTTGCAGCTGCAAAAAACATGGTAATTAGCAGTACCAGATTAAATCATCTCGATATTCATAATGACACCTGGCTGTCTCCAGATCAGAAAACAAGAAACCAAATTGATCATGTTGTGATAGATGGAAGACATTCACCGAGCGTGTTGGATGTACGATCGTTCCGAGGCGCAAACATTGATTCGGACCACTACCTTGTTGCAGCAAAGGTACGCACCCGCTTAAACGTAGCAAACAAAGTACGAACAGACACAACACGAAAGTTATACATCGGTAAGCTGCAATCACAACAGATAGCCACAGCATATTCCACTCAACTAGCCCAATTGCTTAATCAAAGCACTCCTCATCCCGATAACATATCAGCGCAATGGCAAAGCATTGCCCACTCCATGTAAACAACCGCAAAATCCATACTTGGATACAAGAGACCTCCACCAAGGAATCCATGGTATGATCTGGAGTGTCGTGCTGCCAACGAAGAGAAAAATGCGGCATATAGGGCTACTTTACAATTAGTAGCAACGCGTAGCGCACGAGAGAAATACAGGGAGAAAAGGAGAGAGGAGAAACGTCTTTTCCGCAGGAAAAAGAGAGAGATGGAAAAGCGGGAGTGTGAAAAAATCGAGATGTACAGGAGCCAGAATGAAGTCCGAAAATTCTACCAAAGAGTCAAGCATGAAACTGATGGCTTTGGTACAGGCACATCCTCCTGAAAAGACCAGCAAGATAATTTGGTAACTGATACAGATAGTGTACTCAGGATATGGAAAGAACATTTTTCAAATCCGTTGGTATCCAATAGCAGCGAAGACGACGAAGATACCACAGTCCCAATCCCAGAAGATGGTATTGAATGTATACCGCCCGGCCAGGATGAGGTAAAGCCAGCAATAGACCGGCTGAAGAATAATAAGGCAGCAGTAGCCGATGGGCTACCAGCCGAGCTGTTCAAAACCGGAGGTGACACGCCGCACCTCATCAGCCTGCATCAGTTAGTTAGCACCATCTAGCAGGAACAACACGTACCCGACGATTGGAATCTGAGTATCCTGTGCCCCGTCCACAAGAAGGGAGATAAGACTGTATGCTCCAACTATAGGGGCATAAGTCTACTCCCTATTGCCTACAAGATCGTGTCAGGGATATTGTGCGAACGACTAAAGCCTATGGTCAACGAGATAATTGGACCATACCAATGCGGCTTTAGACCTGACAAGTCCACCATTGACCAGATATTTACCCTGCGGCAAATCCTTCTCCAGGATCCAAGGACCCAGGACCCAAGAGATGCAGATCGACACCTACCACCTTTTTGTCGATAATAAAGCAGCCTTCGACAGCCCGCTGCGTTCAAAGGTATTCCAAGCCATGTCTGAATTTGGTATCCCCGCAAAGCTCACCCGGCTTTGTAAAATGACTTTAACTGACACGAGGTCCTCAGTTAAAATAGGAAAGAACCTCTCCGAAGAGTTTGGTACCAAAAGAGGTTTCAGACAAGGAGACAGCCTTTCGTGTGATCTCTTCAACATCCTGCTGGAAAAGGTTATACGAGAGGCAAACGTCAAAAGAAGTGGCACAATCTGCACCAATAGTCACATGTTACTTGTACTTATACTGATGATATAGTCATCATGGGTCGATCAGTAAAATAAGTAACTGATACCTTTATAAAGGTCGAAGGAGAATCTAGTAAAGTGGGTCTGGCGGTAAACGGTGAGAAGGCCAAGTTTATGGTGTCGACGCGCAATGCGTCCATTGAGCTCGGACCGACTGTGGAAGTTGGTTCCTATAATATTAAGGTAGTAAAAGACTTCGTCTACCTCGGCACCTCCGTAAACACAACAAACGACATCAGTTGTGAAATAAAAAGAAGAATTTATTGGCCAACAGATGCTGCTTTTGGTTTAAGTAAGCAGTTTAAAAACAATGCCACATTTCGTCAAACAAAAATAACGCTCTACAAACCACTGATACTACCCGTGCTGACATGGCAGTGCTTGGTGTGTTTGAGAGAAAAAATCTTCGAATGATCTACGGACAAATCTGCGTTGACGGCGAATTTTGACGTCGCATGAACCACGAGCTGTATCTGCTATACAACGACATCAATATTGTTAAACGTATCGAGATGCAGCGATTGCGTTGGCTAGGCCATATCATAAGAATGAGCGATGATGAACCCGCTAAAAAGGCATATAAATACGGACAGCTTGGCGGTGCGCGCAGAATTGGCAGGCCAAGGAATAGATGGCGCAGAGTGCGAAGCAACAAATAGAAAGGAATGGAGATCTATTCTTAGTTCGGCCTATGGAACAAATGTTCTGTAATGGGCCAGCTATATGACACAGAATTTTGTACAATTTGTGATTTTGTAAAGGGGCAGGACTATAATTTTTAAATTTGATTCGGTATTAGATTAGCAATTGTTGTTTAGAGGGGAGGTAGGGAGGAGGTTTTGAAAATTCATACTTACTTATACAAAAAGTTCTAAATAGTACTATAATTGGTTTCAGGGGAACATATAAAGCTGGAAAATTAAATTGCTGTTGGGATATATGTTGAATATAAGAAAGTAAGTTTTGAAACATTTAATTATGTGTACCAAAAGTTTGGTAACATATTTGTACCAAAACCATTTTGGTATTGTGTAAACGGTTAAAGTGAGAAATACCTTCTATAGGGGAATGAAAAGTACTAAATAGTACTAAATTTGGTGTTGGGTGTAGGAACAAAGCTTGGATTATATAATTTGGGCAAAAAATACGAAATGGAAAAATATTTGTTATGAAGATCACTCTGAAATTTGAGATAAAGTTCGGAGTTCGGTTGGAAAATGTGCATAAAATCTTCAAAATACTCTAAGTTTTCAACATACCTCTTCTAAAGAAAATTAGACAGTATAGATTTGTTCTATTTTTAAAATACACTAAGTCGTTGGGGTACCGTTATATAGGGATACTAGCAAAGTACCCGCTACTTCGTATGCGGAAAGGATATAAAACACAAATAAACAATATATAATATAGAAATGGGGAACACTGAAAATTTTGTGGCACTAATACCAATTTTAATCAATATTTATTTTTATTTTAGTACTGTTCGTACCCCTTTAGTTCGATTTTCAAAAATATCAGCCGTATATCACTCTTACACATTAACAGCGTGACCAGCGTTGCACACCAATACTCACCCAAAATCCAAAAAATACTGAATCCAACACTGTCCCTGCACCCAACAACAAATTGAGTACCATTAAGTACTTTTCGTATACTTATGGTACGTATTTCGACGACATATCTCAACCCTACACTGACATTAATACAAAATAATAACAGTAATCGTAATTCCAAATCTCAAAATTCCAGCTGTATCCGTTCGTGCAATTCCAAATTGTACCAAACTTAGTACCATTTCATATTCTTCGTACCTATAAGTAAGATTTTCGAAAACTACCTCAATCCTTCATTTTAACAATAATCTTAATTTTGAATTTTAGGACTCCAGCCATATCCGTTAAACCAAATCCAAATTCTACTAAATTTAGAACAATTTATAACTTTCGTACCCATAAGTACGAATTTTCTTTCCTCTATCTAAGAGGCCTCCGTTCACCTAATTCTAAATTGTACCAAATTTAGTACTTTTCGAACCCATAAGTACGATTTTCCAAAACTACCTGAATCCTACCCTTCGGTTGCAATCTTAATTCCAAATTTCAGGATTCCAGCTCTATTAATTCACCCAAATCCAAATTGTACAACATTTAGTACCATTTAATATTTTTCGTACCCATAAGTATGACTTTCTAAAACTTTCACAATGCTAAGTCCAACAATAATCGGAATTCCAAATTTCAGGATTTATCCAATCTCTCAAATCCAAATTGTATCACAATTGGTACCGTTTAGTACTTTCGTACCTATAAGGACGAATTTTCAAAATACGTCTATCCTACACTTCGACAGTAATCCTAATTCTAAATTTCAAAATTCCAGCTCTTTCCGTTGTTCCAAATCCAAATTGTACCAAATTTTTTGGTACCATTTAGTACTTTTGGCACCCATAACCAAAAAATTCCAAAACTACCTCAATCCTACACTTCAACAGGTATTTTAATTCCAAATTTGAGGATTGCAGCTGCATCAGATCACCGAAATCAAAATTGTACCAAATTTAGTACCATTTAGTACTTTTCGTACCCATAAGTACAAATTTTCAAAACTACCACAGTGCTATGTTCAAACAATAAGCTTAATTCCGAATTTCAGGATTCCAGATATATCCGATCACTTAAATCCAAATTTGGTACCATTTAGTACAATTCGTATCCAAAGTACGAATTTCCAAACCCACCTCTATCAACACTCCATCAATTTTAATTCCGAATTTCACGATTCCAACTGTATCCTACCACTGAAATCCAAATTTTACCAAATTTAGTACTATTTAGTACTTTTCCTACCCATAACTAAAAATTTCCAAAACTTTATCAATCCTACACTTCAACAGGTATTTTAATTCCAAATTTGAGGATTGCAGCTACATCAGATCACCGAAATTAAAATTGTACCAAATTTAGTACCATTTAGTACTTTTCGTACCCATAAGTAAAAATTTTCAAAACTACCTCAGTGATATATATGTTCAAATAATAAGCTTAATTCTGAATTTCAGGATTCCATATACATATATCCGATAACTCAAATCCAAATTTAAATTTGTTACCAGTTAGTACTATTAGTATCCAAAGTACGAATTTTCAAACCTACCTCTATTAACACTCCAACAGCAATTTTAATTCCGAATTTCACGATTCCAACTGTATCCTATCACTGAAATCCAAATCGTACCAAATTTAGTACTATTTAGTACTTTTCCTACCCATAACTAAAAATTTCCAAAACTTTATCAATCCTGCACTCCAACAGTACTCCTTATTCCAAATCTCGGGATTCCAGCTATATCCGTTCACCCAAATCCAAATTGTACCAAATTTGGTACCATTTAGTACTATTCGTACCCATGAGCACGAATGTCCACAACTATCCAACACGCCAACAGTAATCTTAATTCCAAATTTCAGGATTACAGCTGCATCCGATCACCGTAATCCAAATTGTACCAATTTTAGTACTTTTTGTTCCCATAGGTCCGAATTTCCAAACCTACCTCTATCCAACACTCCAACAGTAATCTTAACTTCGAATTTCAGGATTCGAAATGTATCGGATCACTCAAATCCAAATTGTACCAAATTTGGTACCATTTAATACTTTTCGTAGCCATAAGTACGAATTTTCAAAAGTAGTCCAATCCCACACTCCAATAGTAATCATAATTTCAAATTTCACTATTCCCGCTCTATCCGATCACTCAAATCCAAATTGTACAAGATTTGGTACCATTTAGTACTTTTCGTACCCAAAATTACCTCAATTTTACACTCCAACAGTAATCTTAATTCCAAATTTAAGAATTCCTTCCATATCCGTTCACCCAAATCGAAATTGTACAAAATTTAGTACCACTAAGTACTTTTTGTACCAACAAGTACGAATTTAGTACTTTTCGTTGCCATAAGTACGAATTTCCAAAAGTATCCCAATCCCACACTCCGATAGTAATCTTAATTCCAAATTTCACTATTCCAGCTCTATCCGATCACTTAAATTCATATTGCACCAAATTTTGTACCATTTAGTACTTTTCGTAGCCAAAAGTACGAATTTCCAAAATACCTCTATTCTACACTCCGACAGTAATCCTAATTCAAAATTTCAGGATTCCAGCTCAATCCGTTCCACCAAATCCAAATTGTACCTTATTTGGTACTATTTACTACCTTTCGTACCCATATGTACTAATTTCGGACACTACCTCCATATCTGAAACCTACACTCCAACAGTAATAATATATAATATATAATTGTTCCACAAACATCCCATACGGGACAAGGGAGACCTCTCTCAACAGTAATAGTAAATTCAAATTTCAGAATTCCAACTTTATCGGTTCGCCCAAATTCAAATTGTACCAAATTTAGTACTATTTAGTACTATTCGTACACATGAGTACACATTTTCGAAACCACCTCCATATATCAACTCATCTTCTAAACCTTGATTTTCATTCCAAATTTCAAGATTTTAGCTCTATCCGTTCACGTAATACCAAATGGTACTAAATTTAGTAACTTTTAGTACTTTTCGTACTCTTATAGTTCGAATTTCCAAAAACCCTTTTGTACACGTTTCTAACTCTCCATCAGTGAACCTCGTTCCAAATTTCAGAATTCTAGCTCTTCGCGTTTGCCTAATACTAAGGGTACCATATTTAGTACCTTTTAGTACTTTTCGTACCGTTCTAGTTCGAATTTCCAAAAATCCAGCCTTATCTGACACCTTGGGACCAAGAGTGACACTCCCTCAAAATTTCAAGATTCTAGCTCCAACCGTTTAGCCTGGGCGTTGATTATGAATCAGTCAGTCATCATTACTGAACACTTTTATAAGTATAGATATTCCGAAAATTTTACGAACCTATTCAAGTCTGAAATTTGAAATATGAGTCGCTGTTGGTGTATGTCTGTGATATGAGATCGTAGTTTTGGAAATCCGAAATAAAAAATATGGTAGCTGTGTAGGAGTGCGATACGGCAGATATATTTTTTGGAATTAAAGGAATTAAATCGATTAAATGTTGGCATTAAAAATAGGTTTTAGTACAACAGAATCGTCAGTGTTCACCACTTTCATATTAAATATTGTTCATATATATTTTATGTCCTTTCCGCATACGAAGTAGCGGGCATTTGCTAGTATTTTATATACGGCATAATTATTGTGTTTGGTTTGGTCAGTGGCTGGGCTATATCTCCGTCAGCACAGCTGACTGATACTTTCTTTCTTTTTTCTTCAGTGTTCTAGAGAGTGTGATATTAGTGTTTCTCTTTTCGTAAAGAAATGGTGTTTTTCGTAAATTTAATGTCGAATACATTTTATAATTGCATCGAAAAGGTGAATGGAAATATTTTATTGGACAAGGAAGAAATCACATTTAATATTGGTGATTACATCAATACATTTTTCATATACATATATATTAGATCCCAGATGCCGATTTTTTCAGCTTATGATTTGAACTTTGAAGAAAATGTGTCTTATTTCACAACTAAGGAGAAGTGTTCAACGATGTTTCTATATAATTTTTTCTTTTCAAAAGTGCGACTTTTTATAAGTTATTTCCTTCAATTTTTTTAAAGTGTTTTGTCTTTCGTTGCAATTTTTTATATACCTATGTATGTGTCTGTTGTGCTTTTGCTTTTTTTGTCTATGTCTTTAAAAACAACATCACCCTTGCTCTTAGAAAGCGCCCAATGGTGCATGTGTTTGTTTTTTTTAGTGGCTTTTGGGTTTGTATTTGTTTGCACCCAAACATATAATTTGTTTGCACCTAAACATATAATTTGTTTCCACCCAAACATATATTTGTTTGCAGGACCCAAACATATGTTATGTTTGGCACTGCTTGCAAACAAATATATGTTTGCTGCAAAATATGTTTGGGACATATGTTAGATAGGTATTTTTTCTGTGTGTAGTGCCTCAACAATCTTTGCTACATTCACCTCTGCTGGAACCCTTGCCAGGTTTCAGTAGTTGCACCATCCTGCCAACTTTCCAGACTTCTGGTACAATATACTCTATACTTTTGTGATGTAGGTACCTGAAGAAGTTGACAGGTATAGTAAGTCGACCATTTGCGGCGTCCTCTGGCTATTTCAGGGGCATTTCAGATTGCAGTACCTCCATACAAAATAAATGTATAAGAAATTGGATCAATGAAATTGTGGTATATGAAAAACACTTCTTTGCAATGTTGGACGAACGATGGATTCATCAACTTCTAGTAGTAAATTTCGCGGATCATAGTCCTGAAACCATCAGCAGAATTATCGAGATCATAACATTCTATATCTTTTCTCTCTTCTTTCATTAGCCTTAGTGAAGGGTGTATCACATTTCCCGTTTTAGCCGAACGTAATAACATTTCTATTTGTTTTGTTTTCTTATTTCGCATGCATAAAGCAACAAATGGTGCTGTGGGCAAAGTAAAATCCCTCAGAGATTCAATGATAAACGCAGAAGAAAGAATTTGCAAGGATTTCCACGGAAGCTGGTAGTTGTAGCATTGGAATTGAGTTTGATGATGATGGTGGTAAACAGCGAAGGCATACAAAAGAATGAGGTTTTTTCTATAGCTGTATATGGTGGGGCAATGAAACAGCTGCAATAACGATTTCTCTTGTTATTGTGCAAATAGTAGTTTTTTTCTTCTTCCATTTTTTTCTGCTCAACCAAAGCAACTTCAACAAGGAAGTCACAAAAATTACATTTAATTATTTGTTTAGTACTGGCGATACTTGTGGTGCTGATGACGGTAGTTGGTAGTTCTACTTATGCTGTTGCTGCAATGGCATGGTAGTGGCAGTAGTGGTGGTGGTGTAATATTGATGTTGATGCTGGCGATAATGTTGTTGACCAGTGGTAATATTTTATGTAAATTATTACGGTCAGCTTAATTTACAGTTTTTTGGTTAAGAGATTCGTCAAAGGCGTCAAAGGGGATTTTAAATGTCCTGTGAAATGGAAATGCGGATCATTAATAATATATTTTAAATCATTCAGTGTCACAAGGGGAGAGACAATCAGATCTAAGAGGAAGCTTTGTTTATGATTATTCCATTAACAATGCAAAAGTCATCACATGAATTGGTCGAAGGGCACAATCAACCCAATTATGAAGAAGTGAGTAATACTAAAGTTAGTTATATCGATCTAATAAAAGGAAAGTGCAAGCTGCCGCGACCGCATCAGTAATATTGAACATTTGTGAGGGAGGTACCAGACCATAATCGAACTTGATCTCAATTAGTTTGACCTGTTCAAGTTTTATCGCTTGCAGCAGATTTTATGTCATTTAGGTAAAAACTCATCAAAATATAAAACAGGGATACGAAATTAGCCTCAAGACTGAGGGTATACAAATCATGGAAAGATCCTTTTGCGGATGAAAGACCTTGAATAAGAACCCAATATAAAAAGTTTACCATAAGTCAAGTTATGGCGTGATCTTTAGCATTGTCCACACTATATTTTTGCACCCGAGCGTATTTTTTCCATAGGCGGGTCAAGTTCGAAGATGGTCTATATCGGCCCACGTTTTGGTATAGCCCCCATATAACGGTACTTCCCGAATTTCGGTATTTTGAGACTTTTAGCTAGATTTTTGGACCGGACTACCTTCAATTTAACTCTTGAGGTTTCCAGAGGTCACAAAATATCTCCACCAAAAATTGTCAAGATCCATATATCGTTATTATGAGGTTTTTAGCTACAACTTTTAACCGAACTAGCTGTAATTTCCATTTGAGGTCCATGGGGGTTAGACTAAATGTATATGGATAGTTTTTTTGCGAATAAGTTTTCTATCTTCTGGGAACACTAAATTCCAATTAACAACCAATTCGGTATTTGACTAAAATTTAAAATAAAAATTAAATTCGGTGGTAATCTTACATCAGCCCTTTTGGCAAAATAATGTTTTGTACGTACCACTTTCTAAAACATTCGATATATCGAAAATCCATTAGTACCGTTCCAGGGAATTTCTTTTATACTAGAAACACAAGAAAAACAAGTAAAAACGTATCAGTCAGCTTTGCCGACAGAGGTATATCCTCAGCCTATATGAATCAAAACTTTCATCTACGTACAGAATTTTGTGGCTCTTTTTTGACATTTGAGCTTGCCAATAAAAATGTAAATTAGAAATAAAGTTCAAAAGTGTTGCGGGGAGGTGCTTAAAGAATGGACTGACTTGGTTCATTATGGAAGTTGATATTATTTTGGGAGTCATATATTTTCGATAGATATCGCGCCCACTAGTCATTTCAGTGGGTCATTGTATAACTTTTAGACCAGTATGCCACGAAGCATGGACTTGTCCACGGAAAACATAATATCGCTTTAAACAGGACCACATCGAACAGCGTCGGCATACATTTCCAAAGGATCTTTGGACTAAACTAAACTGCACTTAAACACAAATGTTGAACTTTTTTGGGGGAGGTATCCTAAATAGAGGAGCGATATGGGCCATTTTAGAAGGTAAACTAAATTCAGACAAACAAGTAAAAAAGTATTAGTCAGCTTTGCCGACAGAGATATTCTCTCAACCTGTGTATATTGAAACAATTTTTTCCAAAAAACGTATGTATTTAGGGGGTTTTAAAAATTTTGGATGTATGAACCGACAAAAATGTTGATTAGGATTAAAGATCAAACGTTTTGCGGAGGAGATACTTAAAGGAATGGATCGACATTGACCATTATGGAAGTGGATCTCCAGCCACTTTATACCGTGCCATAGGGGGTTTTTACAACCTTCGGGCTGTTTTCTCAAGAAGTATGGACTTGCCCCTGAAAAAAATTTTACCATCGTAATTGAGGCAGCGAATGCAAGTTGCTTCAGCAAAAATCAAAGTGATTCGATTGCAGGTCTTAAAGTGAACTTATCCGAAATTTTGTGTTGGAGGTACAGGATGGAGTGTACAAATATAGTCCATATTTGAACCTGATCTATATCTGGTAGATATATTAGGATATCTAAAGTATGGACAAATTCGGCCACTCCCTTCAAGAGTTATCGTACGAACAATTTTTCCGAACATTTTTGAACTTTTGTTGGAGAGGTACCTGAAGAAGTGGACCGATAAGGCTTATCTTCAAACTTAAACTATGTTTGGACAAAATATTACTAACGCCAAATTTTGGGCCGAATCGGCAGATTCGTTCGAGAGTTATCTTGCGCTCCAACCACCTCACAGGGTGTCATAGGGATTTTTTGCAACTTTCATGCTAAAATAAAAATCAAAGCTATTCCAGAGATGGCCCTAAACTGAACTTTTCCGAAATTTTGTGTGGGAGGTACCCGAAGGAGTGGACCGATATAGTACATATTCGAACTTGAACTATGTTTGGGCAAAATATTACGAAAGCAAAAATTTGAACCGAATCGGTTCATCCCTTCGAGAGTTATAGTGCGCTCCAGCCAGGCAGACAGACGGACGGACATGGCTAAATCAACTCCAAATTGTCTGAAACGGATTTCGTCCAATCATACTTGGGTCTAAAAGCATTATTTCGATGAGACACATTTTGCCCGTATGAAAGAGAATATACCCTTGTAAGCATAAATGCTGAAGGTATAAATAGATATTAAATATTTTGCAAACATTTTCTTAAAATCTGATACAGTGAAGCTTCTTGCATTAGACAATGAATAGCTGAGAGAATATTTACAACAACAAAGTAAACACAAAATTTTAACCAGACGAGTGTCTGCAATCGGTAGGATGAAAAACATTTCGCAATTTTATAGTTTGATTTTTTGTTCTTTCGCGCCGCTAAATCAGTGATTTCGACCAGTGTGCCCTGCATTGATGTATTTTTCATAATCAAGGACTGGTATTCAAGTAACATGTTCGTTATATGTTGGAATATGTCCCATAGAAATTAAAATATGGACCAAAAATTAAATTTGGATATTTTTCCCACAAAAGTTATGAAAGGTACGTACCCGTCTAAACGTTGCACATAAAGCACGAACAGACACAACGCGGAAGTTGGACATCGATAGGCTGCAAACACAACAGATAGCCACATCATATTTCACTCAACTAGACCAATTGCTTAACGCGAGCACTCCTTGTCCCGATAACATAACAACACAATGGCAAAATATTGCCCACTCCATGCAAACAGCCGCAAAATCCATACTTGGATTCCAGAGGCCTCCACAAAGGAATTCATGGTATGACCAGGAGTGTCGTTCTGTTACCGAAGAGAAAAATGCTGCATATAGAGCTACTTTACAATCAGTAGCAACGCGTAGCGCACGAGAGAGATATCGGGAGAAAAGGAGAGAAGAGAAACGTCTTTTCCGCAAGAAAAAGAGAGAAATGGAAAAGCGGGAGTGTGAAAAATCGAGATGTACAGGAGCCAGAATGAAGTCCGAAAATTCTACCAAAGAGTGAAACATCAAATCAGATGGCTTTGGTACAGGCACATCCTCCTGTAGAGACCCGCAAGGTAATCTGGTAACAGATACAGATAGCGTGCTCAGGATATGGAAGGAACATTTCTCCAATCTGCTGGTATCCAATAGTAGCGAAGACGATGATACCACAGATCCAATCACAGAAGATGGTATAGAATGTGTACCACCCGGCCAAGATGAGGTAAAAGCAGCAATCAACCGACTGAAGAATAATAAAGCAGCAGGAGCCGATGGCTTACCAGCCGAGCTGTTTAAAACCGAAGGCGACGCGCTGATAAGGTGTATGCATCAGCTACTTAGCACCATCTGGCAGGAAGAACGCGTACCCGACGATTGGAACCTGAGCATCCTATGTCCCGTCCACAATAAAGGAGATAAGACTGTATGCTCCAACTATAGGGGCATAAGTCTTCTCCCTATTGCCGATAAGATAGTGTCAGGGATATTGTGCGAACGACTAAAGCCAATGGTCAACGAAATAATTGGACCATACCAATGTGGCTTTACACCTGACAAGTCCACCATTGACCAGATATTTACCCTGCGGCAAATCCTAGAGAAGACCCAAGAGATGCAGATCGACACATTCCACCTTTTTGTCGATTATAAAGCAGCATTCGACAGTCCCCTCCGATCAAAGGTATTCCATGCAATGTCTGAATTTTTTATCCCCGCAAAGCTCATCCGGCTTTGTAAGATGACTTAAACTGAACCAGAGCATCCTATGTCCCGTCCACAATAAAGGAGATAAGACTGTATGCTCCAACTATAGGGGCATAAGTCTTCTCCCTATTGCCTATAAGATAGTGTCAGGGATATTGTGCGAACGACTAAAGCCAATGGTCAACGAAATAATTGGACCATACCAATGTGGCTTTACACCTGGCAAGTCCACCATTGACCAGATATTTACCCTGCGGCAAATCCTAGAGAAGACCCAAGAGATGCAGATCGATACATTCCACCTTTTTGTCGATTATAAAGCAGCATTCGACAGTCCCCTCCGATCAAAGGTATTCCATGCAATGTCTGAATTTTTTATCCCCGCAAAGCTCATCCGGCTTTGTAAGATGACTTAAACTGAACCAGAGCATCCTATGTCCCGTCCACAATAAAGGAGATAAGACTGTATGCTCCAACTATAGGGGCATAAGTCTTCTCCCTATTGCCTATAAGATAGTGTCAGGGATATTGTGCGAACGACTAAAGCCAATGGTCAACGAAATAATTGGACCATACCAATGTGGCTTTAGACCTGGCAAGTCCACCATTGACCAGATATTTACCCTGCGGCAAATCCTAGAGAAGACCCAAGAGATGCAGATCGACATATTTCACCTTTTTGTCGATTATAAAGCAGCATTCGACAGTCCCCTCCGATCAAAGGTATTCCACGCAATGTCTGAATTTGGTATCCCCGCAAAGCTCATCCGGCTTTGTAAGATGACTTGAACTGATACTAGGTCCTCAGTTAAAATTGGAAAGAACCTCTCCGAAGAATTTTGTACCAAAAGACGTTTCAGACAAGGAGACATCCTTTCGTGTGACCTATTCAACATTTTCCTGGAAAAGGTAATACGAGATGCAAATGTCAAAAGAAATGGCACAATTTACACCAATAGCCACACGTTACTTACCTATGTTGATGACATAGACATCATGGGACGATCCGTAAAGGAAGTAACTGATACCTTTAGGAAGGTAGAAGCAGAATCTGCGAAAGTGAATCTGGCAGTAAACGGTATTCCAAAAAGTCAAGCTAAAAACAGAGAGATCTTTTCTTAGTTCGGTCTATGGAACAAATGTTCTGTAATGGGCCAACTAAGTAAGTAAGTATGAAACTATAACTTCGAATCCTAGCGTGGTTCAACATAATTGGATCGTCTTCCAAATATAACACAATTTTACTAATATTCACACAAAAGTTTTGGTGCATTTTACCCGCTACATAATATCTGATGGTCATATTAAATTGCAAGCTTCTTCTCTGTCACAAACTCAAACCATTTTAAAAATTTCGAACTGATCAGACTAAGACCTAAAGAGCAGCTATAAAATCGGGACTATTTCAATCCCTAAATATTCACGATCATTACCAATAATAATAGGTGTCTATTCTGGTCTAAAGCTGACTTCCGATCAAAATTTCGTGACGTTCGGCGCTAATTGGAGTTTGATTACAATTTATAAAGGACAGATGGACACATGGACGGAAGGACACACATTGCTGAATCGCTTTATCTCATCGTGATATGAACGAGAACGTCGACGCGGTCTTACATGAATTTTTAGCAAAACAATCTTAAAATACCCTTCCCACATTGTGGAGCAAGGTATAATAAAAACTAATGACTGTCCATTCTCAGAAGATGTCTATAACAAATAAGAAGCCAATCGAACTTACTTTTCGAGGTATTCCAAACATGCTTACTTACTTACAGAACGTCCATAAGCCGAACTAAGAATAGATTTCCAAACGCACCGATCTTTTGCTTTACTTCTCCAATTTTGGATGCCATGTTTTGTGACATCTTCTTCAACTTGGTCTTTCCATTGGAGTTTTGGCCTTCCCTTGGGGCGTATACTGTTCTGTGGCTCGTATTTAAATGCCTTTCTGGCGGGGGCATCACTATCCATCCTGCTGGCGTCGCCCAGTCAACGCAATCGTTGTAGTTCCATACGTTTTACTATACCGATGTCGGTCGGCTGGTACAGCTCGTTGTTCCATCGACGTCGGTATTCACCGTCAACGCATATTGGTTCATAAACCTTTCGAAGAATTTTTCCCTCACACACGCCAAGTGCTGCCTCATCTGTTTTCGATCCATACATAAGTACGAGTAGTATCAACGTCTGGTAGAGTGTAAGTTTGTTCTGACGAGAGGTGGTTTTGCTTTTGAACTGTTTACTTAGATCAAAATAGCATCTGTTGGCCAATATTATTCTTCTCTTGATTTCATAACTGATGTTGTTAGCTTTATTTATGGCGGTGCCGAGATAAATAAAGTCATTTACTATCTTAAAATCTGAACATCAACAGTTGGTCCGAGTCTACTTGCGTGTGAATATCATAAATTTGGTCTTATCGCCGTTGACTGCCAGACCCACTTTGACAGACTCTTTTTTTATTTTCGCAAAGGTGGCTGTTACGGATCGAGTTGATCGACCTATTATATCAATATCGTCTGCGTAGGCCAGTAACAAAATATCCTTATTTTATATAGTGCTATTTTTATCTCTATCGGAATATACATTCGTTTCTCGAATGACTTTTTCCAAAAGAATATTAAATAGGTCGATTGTCGACCTATTTAGATTGTCACCTTGTCTGAAACCTCGTTTTGTTTCAAAAGGTTCCGAGAGGTTCTTTCCTACTTTAATAGCTGATCTTGTATTTGCCAATGTCATCCTGCATAATCGTATAAGTTTTGCAGGGATGCCAAACTCAGACATGGCTTGGAACACCTTTGATCGAATTGGGCTGTCGAAGACGACTTTATAGTCGACGAACAGGAGGTATGTGTCGATCTGTCTTTCGTGGGTCTACTCCAGTATTTGGCGCAGTGTGGAGATTTGGTCAATTCTGGATTTACCAGGTCTAAAACAGCATTGGTATGACTCGATTATTTGATTGACCATGGGTTTTAAACGTTCAAACAGTACGTTTGACAGCAATTTGTATGCGATTGGTAGAAGATTTATGATTCTGTAGTTTGTACACACCGTCTTGCCGCCGTTCTTGTGTAGGGGACATAGGAGGCTGAGGTTCCAATCGTTGGGTATGCTTTCTTCCTGCCAAATGTCCCAAATTATTAACATTTCACCACCGGTCCTGAACAGTTCGACGGCCAGCCCATCAGTTCCTGCTGCTTTATTGTTTTTCAGTGGAAGGCATTCAATGTAATCGTTTGAGATTGTTTCTGGTGTATCTTCATCGCCACCCATAGTCGATACTAAGAGGTTCATAAAATGCTCCATCCGGATCCTCAGTACGCTATCTGTATCAGTTACCAGATGCCCTTCATGATATTTGCAGGCTAATGTGCCTGTTCGGACTTCATTCTGACTCCTGAACATATCAAGTTTCTCACGCTCACGTTTTTTTCTTCTGAGAATACGCTTCTCCTCTCTCCTCTTCTCACGATATTTTTCTTTAGCTCTTCGTGTTGCTGCTGAATGCAGTGTTGCTCTGAATGCCGCTTTCTTTTCTTCAGTAGCCTAATGACACTCCTGATCGAACCATAGATTTTTAGGTGGTGGTTTTTGATACCCAAGCATAGATTTGGCGGCAGTTTGAAGTGTGTGGGCTATTCCTTGCCACTACGCTTCCAAATTATCGGGATAAGCAGTATCGTCTTCCAGCATGTGAATCAGTTGAGCGGAAGAGGCTTTGATATCTGTTGTGTTTGCAGCTCTTCGACATTAAGCTTCCGTCCTGTGTTAGATCGCACTTGTGCCGCAACATTAAAACGAGTGTGTACCTTTGCTGCTACAAGGAAATGGTCCAAATCGATGTTCGCTCCTCGAATCGATCGGACATCTAACACACTGGTTTCTTGTTTTCCCATGTGGGGATATCCACTTGGTCTTGTGTATGTCGAGGTGTTGGAACCTAGCACTGCTCACTACCATGTTTTTTTCGCTGCAACATCGATCAGCCTTATTCCGTTGTCGGAAGTTACCTCATGAAGGCAAAACTTTCCGACCGTGGGACCAAAGATATTTTCACTCCCAATTTTAGCATTAAAATCTCGTAGAAAAATCTTAATGTCATGGCCAGGGCAGCGGTCATATGCTTTCTCTAGGCGCTCCTAGAATATATCCTTTCTCTTCGGTCGGGGCTCCTAGAATATATCCTTTCTCTTCGGTCGCGGCATAGACGCATATGAGACTGATGTTAAAAAACTTTGTTTTTATTCGGATTGTGGCAATTCTGTTATCAACCGGAGTGAAGCTGGAGACGAGATTTTTACCATAAATCCAACACATAGCTCATGTTTCGTGTCATGGCATCTATAATACAGTGCGTAATTGTTTGTTATTTTGACGTCTGCCCGGTTCCATCGTACTTCCTGTAAGGCAATAATATCAGCTCTGTACTTCCCAGTACATCCGCCAGTGCGCAAACTGCACCTGCTCTGTGGAGAGTCTTGACATTCCAGTAGCAGATTCGCAAACGTTTGCGGGGTTCGTCAACTTTAGAGGGGTTTGTTTTTTTTTCAAGTTTTTAACATTCTTAAGTGTGAACGCGCGGCACATGCTAGCTCACTACCTTTAACAGATGTTAAAGGCAGCTCCCCAGGTGACAGCAGTGTCCACTTCAAAAGAAAGAGGGACCACGATAAATCCTGGGCTTTGCCATGTTAAAGATGAAGATCAAGATCGTTACTTGGTATCATTCATCCCCAATAATGCTTTGTAATTAAATTCATTGTGGGGAAGGCATACCAGTGGCGAAGCTTCCCCATGTTACCCTATATGGTTAATATGGTTAAAATAACTATTTAACTGATAAATAATTGTCGTTTAACTTTACAAACTTTGATAAATTTAATGACAAAACTTTGGTCACGTAACCATGTCCAGTGACCCCAAGTGGTCATCAGATGGATAGTCGTCGTTGTCATTACCATTCCCACAATCATCGGTAACTAGCAACAACAACAATTATCCTAATAAACTTTTATCATTATTTCCTTCTGGTACTACCGTTGCTGGGCCAATACCCAAAGGAGTTGTGCGATATGCATATTTCGTCATCGTGAATATGCAAGTTTTGCAACAATTTTAATAGCAAGGACAACAACGACAACAAAACAAAAAAAAAAAAAAACAGAAAAAAAATTAATACAATTCGGAAAAAAAAATTTTTGGCGATTTTGTTTTGCAATTTTTGTTAATGGAAATTTGGTGGATGTAGTATTTTCCCTTTTTGGGGTTTTTCGGTCTGTAATGAAACAATAGACAATAACTACCATACAATGAAACAACAGCAACAACATCCCAAAAGATACACTACATTGAGGCACGTACATATGTACATACGAACATACAAATGTATATTTTTATGTACATATCTTTATGTTGAAAATCTATTGATGGTATTATGATGTTGTTGCTGTTGTTGTTGTTGCATTCGAACAATGACCATTTCAGTCTATGTATGCACCATTATCCATGTTTTGCCGCTTACCGTCCGCTGACTCTGTTCGGCGATCTGGGATTTAGCTTGTCTGGTATGGGAAATGGAATTGTGTTGGTTATCATTCGACAGGATAAAGGCGCAATAACCATAACAATTGGCAAATGTTGTACTTGTTTTATGTTTCGTTCAGTTTTTTTTGTGTGCTTTCAACTTTATACTTTGTCCAAAGTAATCTTTTTGTTGTTCGCCGTTTGCTGTTTGTTGGGTTATTCAGACAGGACCAGTAGCGCGCTTCTACAAAAATAAAAATCAAAAATAACCTCCATTCCAGCATATATTTACATATGATTTCCAACTGCCTTTTCCCAGAGCATTCGGTATTCAGTATTCAGTCATTCTATTGTTCTTTAATCGATTTTTTGCTTTTCATCGCGCATTTGGCAATTGTTGCGGATGATAGTGTCGCTAGATAGTATTGTTGTTGCTAGTGTTGTTGTTATTGCCGGTTGTTGTTCTTGTTATGATTTAGTACATGACTAGAGATATTGGTGGCGAATACAATGAATCGGCTAAAATTACAACAATATATTTGGTTTTTGCTCTGAGGGAATTTGGGATTTTCAAAAGAAAAACTAAACAAAACAAAAATTCTAACAAGGTAATAATAAAACTAATTGACAAGTTTTTATAATTAATCCGAGGTTGTGAAGGAATATACATATATTTATATTTGAAACATTTTTAATAAGATGTTCGTTATCAATTCGAAAACTTTCTTTACAAAAATGTAGGCATTTCATGTTTTTCATGACCTATTTTTTCTAGATGAATATGCTTCACCCTGTACATGTTAGGTCCATTATATAATAGATACTTTTATGAATATTACAACCATTCATTACAATGTTCATTGAAATTTTACAATGTCCAGACTCATAGACATTTATTTGGTTTATTAAATTGGTTTTAAATAACAGCGACTTACATATGCCAGACTCTTTAAGCTACACAAATATAACCAAATATTACTAGGCTACGGTTAATGTAATTTGCAGGAGGTACATACACATATTAGGTGGCTGCGTACGACTATACAAGTACACCAATACCTCTATTTGCGTTGTTTCGATTTGACTTAAGAAATAATAATAATTTTTTTCGATTTGCGCTACTGACTTTGAATTTTGTAAAGAAGTTATTTAAACCTGTGAAAACATGTAGTTCGACTTGCGTTGTTTCGCATTGCGTCGGAACCAATTACACTGTGACACAAAATGGAACTCAAAGTCTGGGGGGTGGAAAATTTCTTGTGGAGCTGAAAGCACTTGATGAGTATACTAAGAACCCAAATGGAAATTTTCGCCATATCGTCGGTGTCATGCTTAAGTGTTCCATATGCCATTTGCCCGTTTTGAAATAATCGCATTTTAATGTTTTGCGTCACAACTGTGTGGAGCTGACTAAAGCAAATATTTATATTTTTCACTTGAAATATTAATAATAGTATATAGAACATATTTGCAAAAATTTAGAGGAATATGTATTGGAATATAAAAGTTATAGAGATTTTTTTTGAAAAAAGAATTTTTGTCGATTTGTTCCATATCCGCACATATGACACAAATGTGAAATATTGTAAATCACATGGAACAAAGTGACAAAAAAAATTTTCCATATTTGCTCAATAAATTGAATACTTCTAAATCAAAAATTAAAATTCTTATTTTTGAAATGTGTTTTTAAACTTCTTACTTACTTACTTAGTTGGCCCATTACAGAACATTTGTTCCATAGACCGAACTAAGAAAAGATCTCCATTCCTCTCTGTTTCGCTTGACTTTTTGGAATACCGCGCCTTTCCATTTCTTCATCCACTTGTTTGCTCCATCGAAGCTTAGGCCTGCCGATTCTGCGTGCACCGCCATGGGGCATGTATTCATACGCCTTTTTAGTGGGTTCATCATCGCTCATTCTCATGATATGGCCTAGCCAACGCAATCGTTGCATCTCGATACGTTTAACTATATTCATGTCTTTGTATAGCTTATATAGCTCGCGGTTCATACGACGTCGATATTCACCGTCAACGCAAATCGGCCCGTAGATCTTTTGAAGAATATTCCTCTCAAACACACCAAGCACTGCTTTATCTGCTTGCGCAAGTACCCATGCTTTTTGCGTTTTGTATTGTGTTATTTTTGTTTGACGAGATGTGGCTTTGTTTTTAAATTGCTTACTTAAACCATAGTAGCATCTGTTGGCCAATACAATTCTTCTTCTTATTTCACAACTGATGTTGTTTGTTGTGTTTATGGCAGTGCCGAGGTAGACGAAGTATTTAACTACCTCAAAATTGTAGGTACCAACTTCCACAGTTGGTCCGAGCACTATGGACGCTTTGCGCGTCGACACCATCAATTTGGTCTTTTCGCCGTTTACCGCCAGACCCACTTTCGCAGATTCTGCTTCGACCTTCCTAAAGGTATCAGTTACTTCCTTTACTGATCGTCCCATGATGTCTATGTCATCAGCATAGGCAAGTAACATGTGGCTATTGGTGTAAATTGTGCTATTTCTTTTGACATTTGCATCTCGTATTACCTTTTCCAGCAAAATGTTGAATAGGTCTTGAAACCTCTTTTGTTACAAAATTCTTCGAAAATGTTCTTTCCAATTTTAACTGAGTACCTAGTATCAGTTAAAGTCATCTTACAAAGCCGGATGAGCTTTGCGGGGATACCAAATTCAGACATTGCGTGGAATACCTTTGATCGGAGGGGACTGTCGAATGCTGCTTTATAATCGACAAAAAGGTGAAATATGTCGATCTGCATCTCTTGGGTCTTCTCTAGGATTTGCCGCAGGGTAAATATCTGGTCAATGGTGGACTTGCCAGGTCTAAAGCCACATTGGTATGGTCCAATTATTTCGTTGACCATTGGCTTTAGTCGTTCGCACAATATCCCTGACACTATCTTATAGGCAATAGGGAGAAGACTTATGCCCCTATAGTTTGAGCATACAGTCTTATCTCCTTTCTTGTGGACGGGACATAGGATGCTCAGGTTCCAATCGTCGGGTACGCGTTCTTCCTGCCAGATGGTGCTAACTAGCTGATGCATACACCTTATCAGCGCGTCGCCTCCGGTTTTAAACAGCTCGGCTGGTAAGCCATCGGCTCCTGCTGCTTTATTATTCTTCAGCCGGTTGATTGCTGTCTTTGCCTCATCTTGGCCGGGCGGTATACATTCTATACCATCTTCTGGGATTGGATCTGTGGTACCATCGTCTTCGCTACTATTGGATACCAGCAGATTGGAGAAATGTTCCTTCCATATCCTGAGCACGCTATCTGTATCTGTTACCAGATTACCTTGCTGGTCTCTACAGCAGGATGTGCCTGTACCAAAGCCATCTGTTAGATGTTTCACTCTTTGGTAGAATTTTCGGATTTCATTCTGGCTCCTGTACATCTCGATTTTTTCACACTCCAGCTTTTCCATTTCTCTCTTTTTCTTGCGGAAAAGATGTTTCTTTTCTCTCCTTTTCTCCGATATCTCTCTCGCCCGCTACGCGTTGCTACTGATTGCAAAGTAGCTCTATATGCCGCATTTTTCTCTTCGGTAGCAGCACGACACTTCTGGTCATACCATGAATTCCTTTGAGGAGGTCTCTGAAATCCAAGTATGGATTTTGCGGCTGTTTGCATGGAGTGGGCAATATGTTGCCATTGTGTTGTTATGTTATCGGGACAAGGAGTGCTCGCGTTAAGCAATTGGGCTAGTTGAGTGGAATATGCTGTGGCTATCTGTTGTGTTTGCAGCCTATCGATGTCCAACTTCCGCGTTGTGTCTGTTCGTGATTTATTTGCAACGTTTAGACGGGTACGTACCTTTGCTGCAACAAGGTATTGGTCCGAATCAATTTTTGCGCCTCGAAACGATCGTACATCCAACACGCTGGATGAATGTCTTCCATCTATTACAACATGATCAATTTGATTACTTGTTCTTTGATCTGGAGACAGCCAGGTGCCCCTATGAATATCGAGATGATTAAATCTGGTACTGCTATCTCCCATGTTTTTTGCAGCTGCAAAGTCTATCAGCCTCATACCATTGTCAGATGTTTCACTGTAGAGACTGAAATCCCCGACTGTTGGGCCAAAGATATTCTCCTTTCCAATTTTGGCATTCAAATCGCCTAGAATAATTTTAATGTCATGGGCAGGGCAACGGTCATTTGTTTCTTCTAACCGCTCATAAAATATATCTTTGGCCAATTCGTCCTTCTCTTCAGTGAGTGCATGAGCGCAAATAAAGCTGATGTTGAAGAATTTAGCTTTTATTCGAATTGCAGAAAGTCTTTCATTCACTGGAGTGAAGCTGGATACAAGATGTTTTAGTCTCCGACTAACTACGAATCCACAACCAAACTCATGCTTTACGTCATGGCAGCTATAATACAGTGCGTCACCTTTAGGTGTTGTTGTGACGCCTTTCCCAATCCATCGTATTTCCTGTATGGCAGTAATATCGGTCTTGTACTTTTCAAGTACGTCTGCCAATGCGAAGACTGCACCTTCTCTATAAAGAGTGCGAACATTCCAGGTGCAGATTCGCAGATCATGGTCCTTAAAACGTTTGCGGGGTTCGTCAACTTTAGAGGGGTTTGTTTTTCTTTTCTTTCGTTTTTTCATAGTAGGCTGTTTTTTCTAGGGGAGGGTTACTAACCCGACGCCCAAACCCAAGTTTTTAACGTTCTTATGGGTGAACGCGAGGTACTTATGGGTACGTAAAGTAATAAATGCACTAAATTTTTTACAATTTGGATTTGGTGAACCGATAGAACTGGCATCCTGAAATTTGGAATTAAGATTACAGTTGGACTGTATTATTGAGTTAGCCTTAGAAATTCGTACTTATGTGTACGGAAAGTTTGGGTGAAAGGATAGAGCTGGAATCCTGAAATTTGGAATTAAAATTGCTTATGGAGTGCAGGATTGAGGAAGTTTTGGAAATTCGTACTTATGTGTACGGAAAGTTCTAAATGGTACTAAGTTTGGTACAGTTTGGATTTGGGTGAACAGAGAGAGCTGGTATCCTGTAATTAAGATTACTTATGGAGTGTACGATTGAGGTAGTTTTGGAAATTCCTACTTATGGGTACGAAAAGTATGTAACAACCGGAGTTCTAAGCGAAAATTCGCAATGTTTTGTCATTGAGTGGCATTGACGGTATGCTGGCGTTTGGCGCGGCTATGGCTCGTCGGCTGAGTGGTGGTTCTTGCCACTCGTTGACTGTTCGGTTGACCAAAAAAAAATCATACCGGTCTTCATAAAGCAAAAAGGGGGAAATTAAAATGAAGCCTGAAATCCGCCTGCAACTAAAAAAAATTAACCTAAGCCAAAACTTAACAGCTGAACTCACCCTGACCTAATATATCCTACTGAAACAGCTCTCCTGGCGGCTGACCAACCAGGAGATGTAGCCCTCCCACCGAGAACACCTCTCGCCATGACATTTTTGCTATTTCGACGTCCCAAGTTTGACCCTTTACTTACCTTGTTTATTCCATCCACACCACCTTTAGGCCGAAAACATGATTTTCAAATTCAACTCAGAATACATTATTTGTTTATCCAAGCAATTACCAGCTATGTAAATGACAATCAAAACCATGGACACAGGCATTAATCAAAAAGGAAAAAAGGTAAATAAGAAAACTGAAGAAAACAGTGGGACACAAAGGATTGACAAATTGATCAATTAATATAATATATAGATTTAAATTTATCAGGATATTCTAACCCTTTCGGCCCCAACGTTGCTTATAAGCAACTTCGATTTTAACGTCGTTTTATTTAAAACTAACGGAATTTTTTCCTCAAAGAACACATTGCTATGGCTAATTGTAGTCCTAAGAATGCAAAAATTATAAAAAAAAGTGTCAGTTGTATCCCGATCAACAGAACTACGATGCATTATTCAATGTGAAGTCTGGAAAAACACGGCATGTCAAAAATCGATGTGTACAGTCCAAATTATTTAAATCGTTTCTAAATCAAAATGTATTAGCTTTATGTTAAACTTTAGTTTTGATTCTTCAAAAGTAAGGCCAGAGGCATACTTCTATACGATTATAACTTTTATATTTACATAATTGCACAAAATAATGAGCAAATAAATTTTAGATAAAATGTACTGTATCTTCCGAAATAGGTGGGGTAACGCCCACCAATTTATGTTATGTCTTATTTTTGACTTATACTTTAATTCTATGTTTTTAAAATAACTACTAATGCGAGGAAAAAAGTTCGGGGCCGAAAGGGCTAATGACCATCTTTCTTCTTCCTTCTATTTCCAGGTTTCGGACTGCTAGCGGTAATGTGATGATGTGGTAACGGCTATTTTTGATCCCAATATGTACGTATGTCTTTATGTATATAGTATTAGCTAGATAATTATATTCCGTGTTCGGTATGTACTCAAGCTGATTGTTCTTTTCTTTATGTAGAAACAGGACCAACAACCTAGAATACCGCCTTCCAAATCTTGGCGATGAAAGTATGAACAACGGCTTCCTAACCCTGAAGTGAGCTCAATGCAAGGTTTTATGCCTGTACCCGCAAAACCAAGGTAAGTATAAACTTTTTTAAATCTAGCATGTTTTTCTCTTTCTAATAATAAACCTTTTGCTTATTCTTTTCTTTTCATGTGAACTACGGGGAATTTAATTATGATGCTGTCGTCCATCTGTCCGCCCCAGTATGAAGTTGGATACGTCAATTGGGATTATACCGAGGCATGCCGGACTGGCAATGCAAGGAATAGCTGCGCCTTCCTCGTTGGATTGGATGGGCGATGGTGTGGCTTCCAGCAGTATAGCTGTAGGATGTAAAATAAATACAGATTTTAGTTAGAAGTATTTAGTTTTCCGATTCGTTTAGTTTTAAAACTAGTTTAGCTTTAAATTTTATTGAGCTTAGTTTTAAGTCTTTATATTTTATCTTTCAAATATTTTTACTCATGCTTCAATTCATTTTCAGTTTGTTTTTCGTTCTTTTAGCCTTTAAGTCTTTTAACTTAGTTTGAATTCACTTGTTTAGGCTTAAAATTTTGTGTAGATAACTTTGTATTTTGTATTTGTTTTCTTTTATTTATCTTCACAACAGGTTAAATAAATGAATTTATTGGAATTCATTTATAAATAAAGTTATTTTTGACCAAAATTGTCTAGCAATTTTTTTTTTTTTGCTAGTTGGTTGGAGCCACACATCCAATCTTCTTCACTCATCAATTCAAAAAGGGCAGATCTTCCTCCTTTTTTATCAGGCAAGAACTTAATGTCATCTTTTTTCTCCTTTTTTCCTTGTCTTCTTTTATTTCCCCCTTTACGTCAGAATTGTCAACTGTTTTACAAACAGCTGTTTTGGTTGGATGACTACTGTTATCAATCCTACATTCTTCTTCTTATTTCACGAAAATTAACCTTTAAGAGGCGCACCCCACAAGTACTAAATGGTACTATATTTAGTTCAATTTGGATTTGGGTGAACGGATAAAGCTAGAATTCTAATATTTGAAATAAGGTTTACTGTTGGAGTGTAGGTTTGAGGTGGTTTTGGAAATTCGAACCTATGTGTGCGAAAAGTTGGTGTGTAAGGTGGAGATATGAATGTAGTTGTGGATATATGTACGTACAATAAGTGTACGAAATTTAGTTTAATTTGGATTTGGGTGAACGGATAAAACTGGAATTCTAATATTTGAAATAAGGTTTACTGTTGGAGTGTAGGTTTGAGGTGGTTTTGGAAATTCGAACCTATGTGTGCGAAAAGTTGGTGTGTAAGGTTGAGATATGAATGTAGTTGTGGATATATGTACGTACAATAAGTGTACGAAAATTATGAATTTAATGAAACTGCCACAGACTTTGGTTCAAATTGTTATTGTGTGAAGGGGTGGAGCTGACATTGTGAAATTCGGTATTAGTATAACAGTTGGCGTTTATAGTGGAGATAGAGAGGAAGTTTGTATATGTTATGTTATGTATACGAAAAATATTAAATCGCGGTTTGGGTATAGTTTTGGATATAAGGAAGTAATTTTTGAAACTTATACATATTATAAGTACTAAATTTGGTACCAATTTGGGCTTGCATGAAGGTATATAAATGGAATTGTTGTATGTGGGTTTGTGTTTAGATAAGGATTTTTTGAAATTTATACACATTTTGAAATTAGGCTGAGGGCTGGCTGATTTATTGAGAAATAGGAAATGTACTAAATGGTATTAAATTTGACGCTAGGTGTAGCAATGAAGCTGGAATTATGTAATTAGTGTGTGAAAAGTACAAAATTGCAATAAGTTTGGTGTTGGGATAAGGAATAGAAGTGGAGTTCCTATTTATTATTTATTTGCCAGGTTCATTGTTAGAGGTGGTCGTACAATAAGTGTACTAAAAGTTTTAAATAATACTAAATATTGAAGCACTGGTATTGAGTGAATCGATAAATGAAATTTGTTATGAGAATAACTGTTGAGATCAGAGGATCAGGATCAGAATGTTTATTAAAATACACCTTTAAATGTATGAACGGTTCCTACATGTAATACCATTGGCATTGGGTAAACAAGTAGGGTCAAAACAGTGAAATTTGAGCTAAGGTCCTGAATTTTAAAAATTGTACTGAATAGTGCACTGTTGTTTTTACGTTAACAGAAATTCGGTTTCCATATAATGTACTGAAATCAACAATTCAAACGTATCTTTTCAACAAAATTGTTTTTATTTTTGTTGCCTATTCTGAACGTTATAGCAAGTTCATTTGAAAAAGGAAAATCTATGCGGCTAATGTTTTACAATAAGGTTTTTACACCCTGAGAACAAAAAAGCCTTAAATGTTTGAAAAATTAACTGTTATATAGGGTAACATCTTTTGAATAAAGGTTTTCTACATTTTGATATCACAAATTCCCAAATTCGGTTGAAAATTGTGGATAAAATTTTCAAAATACCCATACCGTTCTAATAAAACATGGACTTCAATTTAAAATGTTGTTGAAGTGTAGAGTTCTTTGTTTAAATTCGAACAAACCGTGTACGAACAGTACTTAAATGAAATTAAATATCAATTCAAATAGGTATTAGTACGTGAAAATTTCACCATAGTATGTTGTTACGGAATTAGATTTAACTAATCTCCGTGTAGACGTTGTTTTATTCCCCAGTACGATTTGTACCAAATAAAACAGGATTCGTTTTAGATTACGTTTCTACAATGCTTTATACTTTATTACACTTATTCGGAACCGACTTTAATTACTAAGACACAGCTTGTCTGTAGTTAGCACGCAGCTTTTCTTTAACCGATCTGTTCAGTTCAACGCTTAAAACACAACTAACTCGTCATTGCTAGTTCCCCCTGTATTTATACCCCAAAATCTCCCTGTTCGAGAGTCCGCTAGAACACGTCTGGCAACACCTCGAATCTGTACAACGAACACACAGAGGCACATTCGCACTAAGCGAACAACCATACTCACATACATGGGGGAAGATCAATACAAGTGGAAAAACACACTAATGACGTAATTACAACAACAAGCAAATGCAAGAAATAAAGAAGTAGCAAACTAAACGATAATTACATGATTATGGCAAAACAAAACAAAAGCACATTAATGAAAGGTAAAGTAAGAACTAGAATGATGAAGATGATTCTACATGGTAGTTGTTGTTGCTTAAATAATGTAACTGCGTAATAAAACTTTACGTTACAATTCAAATTTTTAAATTAACGGAAATTAAACTAATTTAACCTAAACCTATCAGTTACATTCGTAACAATATATTGTTTATTTGTATATTATTCCGTTTTCGCGGATCTTTTGCTAGTTACTAATATATATGACTTTGAATTTTGTAAAGAAGTTATATGTGGTTCGACTTGCGTTGTTTCGCATTGCGTCGGAACCAATTATTAACGAAAACCGAGGTATGAGTGTATTTAGTTAGTACCCACCATACTTCGCGCATCTTATGCCATTTTGGGACGTTTCAAAACACATTCTTTAACATTAATTTACAAAGTTATTATTAAAGTCTGTTACTAGTAAAGTCTGTATCTGTAAGAAGTCATAAACTATATCTTAGGTGTACACTTAAGGTTGAAATTTCCGCTTCTGTGCAGTTTAACATCTGCTCGAGAAAAGTTTTTATCGATGGTAGTCTTTATGGTGAGCTAGGGGGTGAAAGATACCAAAGAACGGACCTGACCAATGACCGGTGTCAATTTGGGAACTGCTGTTAACGCCCGTTGAAAGTAGTGCGCTGATATGTGCCGCGCGTCCTTTTATAAGTCTTAGTCCACACTGGTGCTATTTCAATAAAATAATTCAATTAAATGAGGCGTTCTTAGATCAAGTTCCAACTACAGCAATTTTTTAAAATTACTTTTGTAAGGAACTCGGTCTATACGAGTATATGGGTACTTATGAGTGAAATCGGCCACTTTTTTTCAATATAATATAATAAAAAAATAGAAAACAATTTCGCACTGTGAGCTTGGATGCAATTTTCGCGTTTTAATATTTAAAATCAATTTTGAAAAATGATTGACCCTTTCGATTTTCCTGAAATCTTTTATTACTAAACTACGATTAATTACAACAAATTTAAGTCCGATTTGGTAGTGGAATTCGAATGATTACAATTTGTTCTTAATTATACCCTCAGCATTTATGCTAACGAGGGTATATACACTTTCATACGGGCAAAATGTGCCTCACCCAAATAATGCTTTTAGACCCCAAGTATGTTTGGACGAAATCCGTTTCAGACAATTTGGAGTTTATTTAGCCATGTCCGTCTGTCTGTCTGTCTAGCTGGCTGGTGCGCACGATAACTCTCGAACGGATCAACCGATTCGGTCCAAAATTTGACTTTCGTAATATTTTGTACAGACTTAGTATAAGCTAGAAGATGGATTATATTCGTCCACTTCTTCCCGTACCTCCCCCACAAAAGTTCGAAAATGTTCGGAAAGATTGTGCCCACGATAACTTTTGAAGGCAGTAACCTATTTGGTCCATATTTTGGACATCGTGAAATTTCTACCGGACTTAAATTAAGCTCCAATATGGACTCAATCGGTCCATTCCTTCGACACCGTGACACCGTGTGTAGTGGTTGGAGCGCAAGTTAAATCTCGAACGGATTTGTCGATTCATTCTAAAATTTGGCCTTCGTAATATTTTGTTCGAACTTTGTTTCAGTTTGAAGATAAGCCCTATCGAACTACTCCTTCAGATACCTCCACCACAAAAATTCAAAAATGTTCAAAAAAATTGTGCGCACGATAACGCTTGAAGGGGGTGACCGATTTGGTCCATACTTTACACATCCTAATATATCTACCAGGTATAGATCAGGTTCGAATATGGACTATTTTAGTCCTTCGGGTACCTCCCACACACAAAGTTTCGATAAGACCTGCTCTCGAATCACTTTGATTTTTGTTGAAGCTATTTGCATTCGCTGCCTCAATTACAACGGCTAAATTTTTTTCTTGGTAAAACACCCCGAAAGTTGTAAAAAAACCCCTGTGGCACCATATGTAGTGGCTGGAGAGCAGGATCTCTCGAACTGATCAACCGATGTGGTTCAAAATTTGGCCTTTGTCATATTTTGTCCAAACTTAGTTTCAGTTCGAAGATGGGCGGTCTACAACTTCCGATACTTCCCCTAATATTTAAAATATGTCACTAAAATGGTATGCATCTCTTGAACGAGGCAACCAATTTGGTCCAAACTTTGGATTTCCTAATGTTTTGTCCAAATTTAGTTTAACTTTTAAAATGGCCCATAATGGTCCTCTCCTTAAGGTACCTCCCCCACAAAAGTTCAACATTTGTGTCGTAGTGCAGTTTAGGGTCTGTTCGAAGATGCTTTGGAAATGTATACCGATGCTGTTCGTTGGGGTCCTGTATACAGCGATATTATGTTTTTAGTGGACAAGTCCATCCACGATGACCCACTGTAATGACTGGTAGGCGCGATATTTATCGAAAAGATATGACTCCCAAAAAAAGAACCACTTCCATAATGGACTATGTCGATCCATTCCTTTAAGTACCTCCTCCGCAACCTTTTGAACTTTAATCCTAATCCACACTTTGTCAGGAAGTTCAAATGTCCAATAAGGGCCAAAAATTCTGAAGAGACTCTAAATACATTCGAGTTTCAATTCACATAGGCTGAGGTTATATCTCTGTCGGCAAGGCCGACTGATACTTTTTTACTTGTTCTCTTCGATAATCCTGGCCATACCATGGTTTCCTTGGTGGAGGTCACTGATATACAAGTATGGATTTTCGGCTGTTCGTATGGAGTGGACAATATCTCGCCACAATTTACGATGGATGATGTTGCAGATGTTATCCGAGGCGCAACGTCATCCAAAGCGCATGGACCTGACGGAATTTCTGTAGTGATGCTAAAACAGCTGGATGACCCAGGAGTAAGGTCCCCAACTTATCGCTAGCCACCCTAATTGTTCCCGATGCCTGGAAGATGGGCAGGGTGTTCCCCCTGCTGAAACCTGGCATAGATGCCAGTAAAGGTGAGTCGTACAGGCCGATTTCACTTCTATCACCAGTAGCAAAGATACACGAGGCATTAATGCTCCCCAGCATCAGAACGTGTTATCCAGTTGCAGATCATCAACACGGGTTCCGGAAGCAGCACAGAACCACAACAGCACTGCACGCCATTTTCACATATATTGGACGAGGACTCAACCACGACAAACAATGTCACAGAACAGTGATGGTAGCATTGGATCTGACCAAAGCGTTTGATAAGGTCAGCCATGCTAGGCTGTTCGAGGATATCGAGAATACTACCCTCCGGCCTTGTCTGAAACGCTGGGTTATCAACTATTTGTGTGGTCGGCAGTCATACGTGGAATTCAGAGACAGGAAGTCCAAACCCCGTAGAGTGAAGCAGGGAGTTCCCCAAGGAGGGGTGATATCTCTTTGGACTAATCCTATTCAGGTGGCGTCCATCCTGAACTTGGAGCTGGAGGCAGAGCCGAATCAATAAAACAAAGATTTACATGTACTTGTAGAAGCTGCTACAACAACAACCATTACATTAACCTATTAACCAATTAGTTTCTGCTGAGTGATATGTCTTACCTAATTTGAGTAATTATGTTATGGTCCCTTAAAATCGACTAATAAGCTGAAAAAGAAAACCTATGCTTTTTTATTTAAACTGAAGAGTTGAATCTATATTAAATTGCCCTTTATCGCTATTGAACATGTGAACGTATTATGTATCAAAAATCTTATTTGCAACGGTTATTGTTGTAGCAGCATTGAAATCTACTAAAAGCATAGGTTTGATGCTGGGTTAGCAGCCGATGGCCGAAACACGATGGTTTCGGGTCAATCCGGTTGAGCGCACAACTCTCAGTTCTCTAGACAGACATACGCGTTCTATGCTACCGTACTCATTACCATGTAATGAGTAAAATACATATTTTTCCCTTGCACAATTGTATATTGTTTTGTAATGCTTAATGCACCATTTTATAAACCATTTACATTATTGATACCACAAAATTTCCATGCAATATATTTTTAATTATTTTTTTCAAAACAAACGCTAAATATAGATTTCAAACATCCTCTTTTCCAATTATATTGTTAGATCCATTGCTGCCACACGATAAACATGTATGCATGCATGTACGTGGGTACATATGTATGTACGGTTTTATTAATTTCATGTTATCATTATACCTCCATTATAATAACATGGCTTCTACTTTGTGGTTATTAATAATGCGCCCACAACACACACACATATATACACACATACATACCTATATCACATTTCAAATATGCAAAATTGCACTCGAATCCGTTGTTGTGGTGGTAGTTAACAAAATTCCTATAAATTAAGAGATTACTTCATTAAAACCGTGTTTATGTTCGGACATGATGCATTCGTATGTCTGTCCCGCAATTACAAATTTAAATAATGCTTTGTGTATTTAAAAATTAATTTCACATAAACAAACAACGATAAACAAGGACAAACAAACGCCTGGATAAATTACAAGTGGTCGGTCATTAAAGAGAGCCCAGTAATTATTTATGTTCTATGTGAAGGTGAAAGTTGCAAAGCTGTGGGTGGGTGTGTGTGTGTGTGAGGAAATTGGTGAGTGCCAAATGAGTGAGTGGTTGAGTGATGGGGAGGTTTATGTTGGGCATAATTCACATTAAAGGAATTATTGATGGGATTTGTGTAATTAATGAATCATAAATCAAAATGGAGGAATATTGAAACTAATTCTACAAAATAATATCAGGATTACCAGGCCAAACCTTAAAAATATACTCTATTTCTAAATTTCAAACAATGTTTTTAATTTCATATATGTATATCTTCAGAAACCGAATCGCATGACATTAATTGACATTTGACACTTTATGGTTTTCTCTGCACTTTAGCTGTCATTGAAAGTGCTTGTCAATAGCTACATATAAGCATTTTTAATTGAATATCAAAGAATTTCAATCGTTCTCATCAAGAGAAATCTCGGCAATCATTCATTCATTTATTGGCATAAGAACAGTGTTGTTGTGAATCTCTTAATGGTCAATGGAGAGAATGGTTGGTAGTAGAAGGACTCCTGGTTTGCAGCCTCACAAGTGCGATATGTAAAAATATCCATCCGATATACGGTATCACATATTTTCCTTTTTCACATTCATAGTTCTGAAGTTGGTATTTTTGTTTTTTTTTTTCATCCTTATCCAACTTTTATTTGGAATTCATTTTACTCAAAGCCCAACGAATGGCAAACCACAAAAGTGAATTAAATTAAAGTTGAAATTTACACAACGTTTGAAGGCAGAACTGAAGATGGGAAGCCATAATAAGAAATGCAATGCACTGTGGGTAGGTATTTCTAGACAAATATACTTTTTTTGAAAATAGGCAAAGCGAAGTTTTTTTAAAGATTTTTAATGATGAAGTTAAGCCAATGGGGGAATACTCCAGACTTAAGCAATCATTTTTAATCAACATAAACTGGGATATTTCGAAAATTTTCAAGCGTAATAAACGTGGACATTTTAAAGATTTTCAGTCCGCAATAAGCGAGCTTTTTCCACAATAAACGAGCTTTTTAGGGCCAACCGAGAGCCACAATAAATGTGGATTTTTTTTTAAAGATTTTTAGAGCCAACCATAGGCCACAAAAACTTATATTTTTTAAAGATGTTAAGGATCAACCTAAGGTCATAATAAACGTGGATTTTTTAAGACTTTAAAGATTTGCTCAAGCGAAGTCCACAATAAACATGAATTTTAAAGATTTTGAAAAATTTAGTCACCTGAAGTCCACAATAAACTTGAATTTTAAAGATTTTTGATTCAACCGAAGACCATAATAAACGTGGATTTTATAAAGATTATTGTTCCAACCCTAGGCCACAAAAACTTATATTTTTTTAAGATGTTAAGGATCAACCTAAGGTCATAATAAACGTGGAATTTTAAAGATTTGGTCAACCGAAGTCCGCAATAAACGTGAATTTTAAAGATTTTGAAAAATTGAGTCCACTATAAACATGAATTTTAAAGATTTTTGGGTCAACCGAAGGCCATAATAAACGTGGATTTTTAGAGATTTTTGGGTCAACCGAAGTCCACACTATATACGTGGATTTTTTTTTTGGAATTTTTGCTTCAACCACAGCCACAATTAATTAAAAGAGTTTGAAGACCATCCATACGTGGTCTTTTTAAAAGAGTTTCAGGACCATTCAAACGTGAACTTTGTAAAAGAATTGTAGGACCATCCAAACGTAGAATTTTTAAAAGAGTTTCAGGACCATCAATACGCGGGCTTTTTAAAAGGGTTTCAGGATCATCGAAACTCGAATTTTTTTAATAGTTTCAGAAACATCCAAAAGTGGACTTTTTAAAAGAGTTTCAGGACCATACAAATGTGGAATTCTTAAAAAATTCCAGAAACATCCAAACGTGGTATTTTTAAAAGAGTTTTAAAACCATCCAAACGTGAACTTTGTAAAAGAGTTGTTGGACCATCCAAACGTGTTCTTTTTAAAAGAGTTTCAGGACCATCCAAACGCGATTTTTTTTTAATTAGTTTCAGAAACATCCAAATGTGGACTTTTTAAAAGAGTTTCAGGACCATATAAACGTGGAATTCTTAAAACATCCAAACGTGGTATTTATAAAGGTGTTTTAAAACCATCCAAACTTGGTATTTTTAAAAGAGTTTTAGGACAATCCAATTTTAGACTTTTTAAAAGGGTTTCAGAACCATCCAAACGTGGAATTTTTAAAAGAGTTTGAGGACCATCCAAACGAGGACTTTTTAAAAGAGTTTCAGGACCATCGCAACGTGTACTTTTTAAATATAATTTCAGAAACATCCAAACGTGGACTTTTTAAAAGAGTTTCAGGACCATCCCAACGTGAATTTTTTAAAGGAGTTTCAGGACCATCCAAACGTGAACTTTGTAAAAGAGTTGTAGGACAATCCAAACAAGGACTTTTTAAAAGAGCTTCAGGACCATCGCAACGAGGAATTTTTTTTAAAATAGTTTCAGAAGCATCCAATCGTGGACTCTTTAAAAGAGTTTCAGGACCATTCAAACGTGGACTTTTTGAAAGAGTTTCAGGACTATCAAAACGTGGACTTTTTAGAAGGGTTTCGGACCATCCCAACGTGGTCTTTTAAAAGAGTTTCAGGACCATCCAAACGTGGAATTTTTAAAAGAGTTTCAGGACAATCCAAACATTGTCTTTTTAAAGAGTTTCGGGACCATCCAAACGTGGACATTTTTAAAAAGTTTCAGGACCATCCAAATGTGTACTTTTTAGTAGAGTTTCAGAACCATAAAAACGCGGATTTTTAAAAGAGTTTCAGAAACATCCAAACACGAACTTTTAAAAAGGGTTTCAGGACCATCCAAACGTTGTTTTTCCAGGACCATCCAAACGTGGTTTCAGGACCATCCACACGTGTACTTTTTAAAGAGTTTGAGGACCATCGAAACGTGTACTTTTTAAGAGAGTTTCAGGAACATCGAAACGTGGAATTTTTAAAATAGTTTCAGAAGCATCCAATCGTGGACTCTTTAAAAGAGTTTCAGGGCCATCCAAACGAGGAACTTTTAAAATAGTTTCAGAAGCATCCAGTCGTGGACTCTTTAAAAGAGTTTCAGGACTATTCAAACGTGGTCTTTTTAAAGGGTTTCGGGAACATCCAAACATGGACTTTTTTAAAAAAGTTTCAGGACTTGTTAAAAGAGCTTCGGGACCATAACAACGTAGACTTTTTAAAAGAGTTTCAGGACCATCCAAACGTTGCCGTTTTTATGGGTTTCAGGACCATCCAAACGTGGACTTTTTTAAAAGAGTTTCAGGACCATCCAAACGCGGTCTTTTTAAAGGGTTTCAGGACTATTCAAACGTGGTATTTTTAAAGGGTTTTGGGAACATCCAAATGTGAACTTTTTAAAAGGGTTTCTGACCATCCGAACGTGGACTTTTTAAAAGAGTTTCAGGACAATCGAAATTTAACCCTTTTAAAACAGCTTCAGGAGCATCCAAACCAGGATTTTTTAAAATAGTTTCAGAAACATCCAAAGGAGAAATTTTTAAAAGAGTTTCAGAAACATTTAAAAAGAGAGAACTATACAAACGTCGACTTTTTAATGGAGTTTCTGGACAATCCAACGTGTACTTTTTAAAAGCATTGCAGGACCAAACATGGTCGTTTTAATGGGTTTCAGGACCATCCAAACGTGGACTTTTTTAAAAGAGTTTCAGGACCATCCAATCGTGGACATTTTAAAGGGTTTCAGGACCATCCAAACGTAGTCTTTTTAAAGGGTTTCAGGACCATTAAAACGTGGGCTCTTTAAACGAACATCCAAACGTGGACTTTTTTAAAAGAGTTTCAGCACCATCCAACCGCCGACATTTTAAAGGGTTTCAGGACCATCCAAACCTGATCTTCTTAAAGGGTTTCAGGACTATCCAAACGAGGTCTTCTCAAAGGATTTCAGGACTATCCTAACGTTTTATTTTTGAAAGTTTTCAGGACCATCCAAACGGATGATTCAAACGTGGCCTTTTTAAAAGAGTTTCAGTACCACACAAACGTGGAATTTAGAAACATCCAAACGTGTCTTTTTAAAAGAGTTTCAGGTCAATCCAAACGTGGACTTTTTAAACGAGTTTCGTGACCTTCCAAACCTGGACTTTTTAAACGAGTTTCGTGACCTTCCAAACCTGGACTTTTTAAACGAGTTTCGGGACTATCCAAGCGTAGACTTTTTAAAAGAATTTCAGGACCATCCAAACGTGGTATTTTCAATGGGTTTCAGGACCATATAAACATTGTGGTCTTTTTAATGGATTTCAGGTCCATTCAAACATGGTTTTTTAATGAGTTTCAGGGCCATCCAAACTTGGATTTTTTAAAATGGTTTTTGGACCATCCAAACGTGGTATTTTCTTCAATGTGAATAAGTCCGTTTGGAGGTACTTCCTGTGTAGAAGACGATTGTGAGATATTTTTATACCCGCAGCATTTAGGCTAAAGAGGGTATATACACATTGATACGATGAAAATGTGCCTCATCGAAATAATAGTTTTAGACGACAAGTATGGTTGGACGAAATGTGTTTCAGACAATTTGGAGTCGATCTAGCCATGTCCGTCCGTCTGTCTGTCTGTTTGTCTGTCTGTCCTGCTGGCTGGAGCGCACGATAACTCTCGAACGGATTAACCGATTCGGTCCAAAATTTGGCCTTCGTAATATTTTGTCCAAACTTAGTTTAAGTTCGAAGATGGGCGATATCGGTCCACATCTTCATGTACCTCCCCCACAAAAGTTTGAAAATGTTCGGAAAATTTGTGCGCATGATAACTCTTGAAGGGAGTCCATACTTTGTATATCGTAAATTTTCTAACAGACTTATATGAGGTTCCTATATGGACTCGATTGGTTAACTCCTTCGGGTACTTCCCACACTAAATTTCGGAAAAGTTCGGTTTAGGGCCTGGTCTAAATTAGCTTTGATTTTTGTTGTGGTAACTTGTATTCACCGCTTCCTATACGACGGTGCAAGTTATATCTGGAGGAAGTCCATACTTCCTGAGAAAATAGCCTGAAACCCCGCGAAATACCCTTATGACACCGTATGTAATGGTTTGAGCGCAAATAACTCTCGAACGGATCTGCCGATTCAGTCCAAAATTTGGCTTTCGTAATATTTTGTCCAAACATAGTCTACGTTCGAAGATAATCAAAATCGGTCCATTCCTTCAGGTACCTCCCCCACAAAAGTTCAAAAATATTCGGAAAAATTGTGCGCACGATAACTCTTGAATTGAGTGAACGATTTGGTCCATACTTTACACATCTTAATACATCTACCAGATATAGATCAGGTTTAAATATGGACTATATTTGTCCACTCCCTCAGGTACCTCCCACAGAAAATTTCGGATAGGTTCAATTTAAGACCTGCTCTCCAGACACTTTGATTTCTATTGAAGCAACTTGCATTCGCTACCTCAATTACGACGATAAATATTTTTTCAGGGGCAAGTCCGTACTTCTTGAGGAAACAGCCCGAAAGGTATAAAAACTCCTATATGTAGTCCCTGGAGAGCATGAGAACTTATTCTTCCCCTTAGGGTACTTTCCCCACAAAAGTTAAACATTTGTGTCGATATGCAGTTTACGGTCTTTTCGAAGATGCTGTGGAAATGAATGCCGATGCTGTTCATTGTGGTCCTGCTGTTTACAGTCTTATTATGTTTTCCGTGGACAAGTCCATGCTTCCTGGCATACTGCCCACTGACTAGTGTGCCCAATATATGAAAAAAAAAGATATGACTCTCAAAATCAGATCCACTTCCTATGTCGTCTTTTCCTTTAAGTAGCCCCTCCGCAAAATTTTAATCCTAATCCACATTATCGCCGGCAAGTTCAAAGGTTCAAAATGGCCACAACATTTTGAAAAGATTAATATTTCAATTCACATAGGCTGAGGGTATGTCTCTGTCGGCAAAGCCGACTGATACTTTTTTACTTGTTTTTTTTTTTTGTAGGTATTGAAAATATCAGAAGTAAGTCTCTGTATAGAACATCATCAAGAGCTCTTTTTTAAGAAAACCACTTGGAAGCCTTGTTTTCTAGCAGTCACTAGGCGATGTTATTCGTGTCCTTTTAAAGAAGGCTTTGTGATGTAAATAGCGAAAAGGCCTTCTTTTAACGAATATCATTAAAAATCATTGTTGAGGTCATCCTTGTAAAGATGATCTCTTTCTTTTTTGTTTAAATTCTAGAATCCAAAAAGGAGGACTTCTACTTAAGGGTCTTACGTTAAGAGAAGTAAAAATGTTTGCTTATTGAAGACCGAATAGTCTTCTCCATAAAACATCGAATGCTAATCTTATAGAAACCAAGGCTCAAAGGGAACAAAAGGTATTTTTAAAAATACCAAAAAACACGAAAAACGTTCTTTCTATGGAAGATTAAAATTTCTTGTATTAGGAGACAAAAAAGTTCCTCTGTTCTAAGGGAAGAACAACAAGCCCTCTAAGGTAAGACCAAAAGGACTCCTACCGGGAAACAAAAAAATTCTTGTATTTAACAACAAAAGGTCTTCTAATGGAAGATCAAGATTTCTTCTAACAGAAGACTGAAATTTCGTCTAACACCTAGATACTCTAATGGAAGACCAAACCCTTATTATGGAAGGCCAAGAAGTCATCTTATGGAAGGCAAAATGGCCTCTAATGAAGGACCAAAATGTCATCTAAGGGAAGACCAAAATGACAACTAATTAAAGACAAAAAATTCTTCCTATGAAGACTAAACATACTTTTATAAAAGACAACTAGGAATTTTAAAAGAGGACGAGAACATCTTCTAATGGAGGCCGAAATCGTCTTTTAAGAAAAGACCAACATTTCTTCTAAGGGAAGATCAAAATATCTTCTAAGGGTAGACAAAAAGGCCTTCTATTGGAAGACCGAAAAGTCCTCTTATATAACACCAAATGTCTTCTAAGGAAAGGACAAATGTCTTCTATTTAAGACCAATAGGTCTTCTAATGGAAGACCAAAAAGCCTTTTAATGAAAGACCAAAGCGCCTTCTTATGGAAAATCAAAATACTTTCTAATGGAAACCAAAAGGTCTTCTTATGGAAGACCAATGTATTCTTAAAGAAGGCCAAAGTGTCTTGTAATTGGAGACCAAACGGTCTTCTTATAGAATGGAAGACCAAAACGTCAACAAATAGACCGAACGTCTTCAACACCACTGTACCTTATTCCAGAACAGCATTATTGAGAAGCAAATAAAAAAGGAAAACCAAATCAGACAAGAGGTATTCAAGCACACCGACAAACAATTTTGTCGATAACAGCATCCAGCATATTGGCAAGGATATGGCAATACATTACGATGGCAAATATATATGAGGCATATGTGTTGGATATATGAATATTCTTGATTCGATGTGGGAGAATGAGAACACGATGAAACATGACTTCGATAAGAAAAAACCTCAGACAAGTGGAAAGCAAACACTCGACACTGAAATTTGCAACAACAGTTTGTTTTTCTTCTTCTTTCCCTTCTTGCCATTTGACTTGCATCCTCAACGTACCGCTATCATGAGGAACATTTTTTTTTTGCTTATTTCCCTCCACCAGTTTACCTCATTTGAGGAAAGTCTCATTGCTAATTTAATAAAGGAGAAGAGAAAAAAAAAACAAAATCAGAACGACAACACCGCCTGTAATAATATTCAAGGAGACTCAAAATAGAGTACATAACCGAAAAAAGAAACCCTGCAAAAACAAACACAAAAAAACGAGTGCTAGGAATCACAACAACCCATTCACAACCTGGCATGTTTAGCCGCAATCACTGTGTGTGGTGACAAGGACGGTTAATGTCTCTTCGACAGTTTAGATAGAGGTTTTCACCGCATATGTGGAAATGTGTACTTCCTGGACATAAGGTTATATGACGCTAAGCATCCATCCTTATGCTGCTGAAGAAAGGACGACAACAAAATGAAAATATTTAGTTACCCTCTCTCTCTCTCTCGGAAGATAAAAAGAAAACAACAGACAATTTCAGGACAATGTCACAGAGATTTTGTTTTATCATGAATGTTTAAATACCGTGAATATGAAGCGCATTAAAGGTTAGAAGAGCTTGTGTTTTGTTTCAAGGTGATTGGTGATGAGGCCATGAACAGAGGGTAGAGAAAAATTGCAATTTTTGAATAATTTTAAGCATTTAAATTAGGACATGTTGTATGTTATGGTTAGAAGATGTTTCGAAGATAATGTTTTTTTTCTTGGAAATTTTTGAAAGTGAGTTATGCGAAGGTTTTGTTCGATATAAACCTTCTTGAACATCGGTTTACTTTGGGAAGAAATTTTGTCGATGTCCACAGTTTCGACCAAATGGGATACTCAAGTCGTACGTTATCTTGTTCATCAGAGATTTTAGTGGGTACCGGAAGGGGCTTTTCGAGTATTTGGGTCATTTATTATCACAGGAGGTATGGACTTGTATCGTCGTAAAAAGGGTCGTGAAGACATCTTGGTGACCCCATCAATAATTTTTGTGAATAAATTTTTAATCTTCTGTGGAAGGTACCGAAAAGAGTAGACCAATGTAGTCCAAATTCTAGTCTATGTTTGGAGGAAATATTAAGATGTGTCACCTTTGGTCCAAATCAGTTACTCCCTTCGAAACTCATCGTGCGCACCATTTTAGAGAAAATATTAACACATGTGTGTGGGAGTATGTAACGTGACAATATGATCACGTACTTAACACAAAAACTGCTACAAGAAACCCCTTACGGTCATGGTGAAACAGCGTTTTGACAACACTTCTCCATACATTATTTCTACCTGACACTAGTGGTATAACTGGCTACACACTGGTAAATTTCATTGCAGTGTATTTTTGCAATCATCCTAGTCAGTGCTAAGGGTGAATAATTCGCATTCACTTCGCACCGCGAGTCACTCTAATATTTCAAAGTTGGTTGCTGATGGCGAGCTGGCTAAAGCAGGGAATTGGCTAGACGGTATGGGACTAAAGGTTGCTCTAAATTCGCACCTTGGTGTTACCGTGTTGAGAATACTTTTTGAGAGCTACCCATTAACTTGTGGTGGCTAATACATTCGGCACTGGACCTTCAGGTTTTCCAGTTCCACAGGACTTTCGAGTCATCTGTTACATTCGGCACTGGACCTTCGGGTTTCTCAGTTCTACAGGGCTTTCAAGTCATCTGTTCCATTCTGCAGTTCTACAGGGCCTTCGGATCAATTGTTCCACTGTTTGGGTAATAGTAGTACATGGTAGAAATTAGACCGTAGGCTTAGATTAACTCTCGAGCGACGAATTCATGGCGTCAACACCTGAACGCCGTAATTATCGTATTCCCAACACCTATAACCGAACGTCGAACCCATCGTCTTCCTGATCATCTGCAGCTAAATACCGAATACACCGTATTGCCGATCATCTGCAGCGGTACACCGAATACACCGTCCTCTCAATCATCTGCAGCCGAAACCGAATACATCTTCCCGATCATCTGCAGTCCCGAATCTCTATAAAATACCAACGAACCGTCAAGAGCAGAACTCGTCGACTCATCACGAACTCCTCAGCTGTCAAACCCATCCGGTTTGTCTGAAATACCCGAATACCGAATACGCCGTCCTTTCAATCATCTACAGCCGAATACAGAATACATCTTCTTCCCGATCATCTGCAGCACCGAATCTGTACAAAATTTCAACAAATCATCTAGAACAGAACTCACCGACCCAATACGAACTCCTCAGCAGCCAAACCCCCATCCAGTCTGTCTAAAATATCCTCACACCAACGATCAATCCTATACCCATTGAATATATTGTTATCGCATTCAAACACAAGTAGATTGTAAACTAGTATTTAATCAACAAAAAACCAGATTTAGCTCCCAGGAAAAGTAGAATACTAGTCTTCTAACTTCGTAAGGTTAAGTGGGTCCTTATGGAGACATTGGGCGCGACTGAATTTACCCCAGCAACAACAAAACACCGTTAAAGGTACCCAAAAGAGTGGGCCGATATATACTTAGAACCTAGGTTTAGACAAAATGCAACCAAGAACCAAATAGGTTGAACAGTTCCAGAGCTATCGCACGCCCCATTCCGGCAGACAGCAAGACGGACAATGCTAAATCGACTCAAAATTTCTAAAGGAGGCACATTTTTGATCAAGGTGAACATATATTCTCTCCTTAGCCTAAAGACTGAGTTAGTGAAAACAAGTAAAAAAGTATCAGTCGGCTTTGCCGACAGTGATATACCCTCAGCCTGTGTAAATAAAAACTTATGTACATCTAGAGGAAGATCATCTACCGGTTACATATTAAGAATCATTTTCAGATATTGTGGTCCGTTTTGGACGTAAGAACTTGCCGACAAATGTATATATTTGGATTAAAGCTCAAAAGGGTTGCGGAGGAGATACCTGAAGGAATTCATCGACATGGTCCATTTTGGAAGTGGATCTTATTTTGGAAGTCATTTCTTTTCCATGAATAGCGCTACCTCCAGTCATTTCAGCTGCTCACCATATAACTTACAGGTTTTGGACCACTAGGTTATGAAGCATGGACTTGTCCATGAAAATCATGGTATCGCTGTAAACAGGACCATAAGAAGTAGCCTCGCAACAAATTGCCAAAGGATATTCGAAAAGGTCAACTTTTGGTATGAATCGGATGATACGTTCGAGAGTTATCGTTCGCTCCAACCACTACACATGGTGCCATTGGGGTTTTTACACCTTTCGGGCTATTTTTTCAGGAAGTATGGACTTGCCCCTGAAAAATCTTGTATCGTCCTAAGGGGGGCAGATAATGCAACAAAAATCAAAGCGTTACTAAAGCAAAAGTCTTAAACTGAATTATCCTAAATTTTGTGTGGGAGATACCCGAAGGGAGACTTCTCTCACTTGAACAAAATATTACTTACTTACTTAGCTGGCCCATTACAGAACATTGGTTCCATAGACCGAACTGAGAAAAGATCTCCAACTCTCTGTTTTTCGCTTCGCTTTCTGGAATACCGCGCTTTTTCATTTCTTTATCCACTTGTATGCCCCATAGAAGCTTAGGCCTGCCGATTTTGCGTGCACCGCCATGTGGCATGTATTCATACGCCTTTTAAGCGGGTTCATCATCGCTCATTCTTATGATATGGCCTAGCCAGCGCAATCGTTGCAACTCCATACGTTTAACTATATTTATGTCTTTGTATAGCTTATATAGCTCGTGGTTCATACGACGTCGATATTCACCGTCAACGCAAATCGGTCCGTAGTTTCTTCGAAGAATTTTCCTCTCAAACAAACCAAGCACTGCCTTATCTGCTTGCGCAAGTACCCATGCTTCGTATCCATACAACCAGTTGCCCTTATGAACATCGAGATGATTAAATCTGGTACTGCAGCTGCAAAGTCTATCAGCCTCATACCATTGTCAGATGTTTCACTGTGGAGACTGAATTTCCCGACTGTTGGGCCAAAGATATTCTCCTTTCCAATTTTGGCATTAAAATCGCCTAGAATAAGAATTTAGCTTTTATTCGAATTGCAGCAAGTCTTTCATGCACTGTGGTGAAGCTGGATACCAGATGTTTTAACCTCCGAGCAACTACAAATCCGCAACAAAACTCATGCTTTACGTCATCTCAGCTATAATACAGGTGACCTTTAGGTGTTGTTGTGACGCCTTTCCCGTTCCATCGTATTTCCTGTATGGCAGTAATGTCATTCCAGGTGCAGATTTGCATATCATGGTCCTTAAAACGTTTGTGGGGTTCGTCAACTTTAGAGGGGTTTGTTTTTCTTTTCTTTCGTTTTTTTCATATAAGGTTTTTTTCTAGGGGAGGGTTACTAACCCGACGCCCAAACCCAAGCTTTTAACGTTCTTATGGGTGAACGCGCGGCACATGTTAGCTCACTACCTTTAACGGGTGTTAAAGGCAGTCCCCCATGGGGAGGTCAGTGTCCACTTGAGATCAAAGAGGGACCAATATAAATCCTGGGCTTTGCCATATTAAAACCGGTCAGGACCGTTCCTTGGTATCTTCCATCCCCTACGTTACCCTAATATATATATTACGAAAGCCAAAATTTGAACATAATCGGTTAATCCGTTCTAGAATTATCATGCTATTCAGCGAGCAAGACAAACAGAAGGACGGACATTGCTAAATCGATTCCAAATTGTCTGAAACGGATTTCGTCCAGACATACTTGGGGTCTAAAACCATTAATATCGGTCCACTCCCTCAGGTACATTCCCCACAAAAGTTTGAAAGCGAGTAACCGATTTGGTCCCTACACATTGTAATATTTCTACGAGACATAGATCAAATTCGAATATGGACTATATATGTCAATTCCTTCGGGTACCTCCCACACAAAATTTGGGAAAAGTTCAGTTTAGGACCTACTCTCGAATCGTTTTGCTTCTTTTTGTAACAAGCTGTATTTGTTGCTCCCATTACGACAGTACACGTTTTTTATTCCGGGGCAAGTCCATACTTCTTGAGAAATGGTCCGAAAGGTGTAAAAAACCCTATGGCACCATGTGTAGTGGTTGAAGCACACTATAATTCTCGAATGGATCAGCCGAATCGGTCCAAAATTTGAACTTCGGATACAAACGATTCGCTTTCCCCATTACGATGGTACAAGTTTTTCCTTACTTCTTGAGACAATGGCCCAAAAGCTCCAAAAAAGCCTACCGGTACGATTTAGTTCGTATACGTAATAGGTAAGATAACCCTCGGAGAGAGAAACCGATTTGGCCCAATAGTTGTACATTGTTTTAAATACAGACGTAAGAACCCAGCAAAATTTGAAGGAAGGGTTCCATGTGATTACGTGATTTCATGGCATCTTTTGCTTTGGTTCAAACGAAGTCGTGAAAGATCTGATCTTTGCATCAGCGTTTGAACAAATGCAAAGGAAGTCGTGAAAGATACGATCTCTTTATCAGCATTTGAACCCATGCAAATGATGTCGTGAAAAATCCAATCTTTTCATCAGCATTTGAACCCATTCCATCGATCCAATAGAGATGAATTTTGTGTTTTTATTTATACACATTTTTCTAAATATATAAGATTAATTATTTACAATAGGCTTGATGTTGTCGGAGACTCGAAATCACAACCAACGTTGTTAAAACTCTCGTCGTAGTGATAATGTCATTGCAAAGGGTTGGTGAAAGTGACAAGTCAAAGCATTGCTGTAAATGACATGCTTTGGATCACGCTCATATAAAATTCATCGATGAAGATGCTAAAAAAATGACATGCTAGATCGCTCGCACCCATGATTGAATGGCATCTATTGCATCGAACATTTTGCTGGGAAGTATTGTGTGTTACTTATTTTCTTTAGGTCCAAGACTGAGGGTATATATCTGTCGGCCAAGCCGACTGTTACTTTTTTACTTGTCCCGTATGAGGATATACAAATATAAATAATTCTACTTTAGGAGGTCGCAGATAGCTTGGGTATTCTGGAGGTGTGTCTTCGCAAGGCACATCCCACGAAGTTTACAGTTTACGTTGGCCTAATAGATTCATAAATTAGTAAATCAAATCCTCGCCGAGCTAATTTATATGCTAACTCTTATCCCAAAATATATCGCAATAATCTATGCCACAAGGATTAACTTTTGTTGGGGAGATACTTTAATGTACTGTTGACGGATAAGTCAGTGCTATTTTCGAAACGAGCAGGCCACGCTGAACTGGTAAGCGTGGACCCAGTTGCTTCCATTGTTCCCTTTCGCTTGCATAGCTGGATGGTATTGACAGGCACCACCTAGTGTAACGTGACAGAATGAACATGTACATAAAAGCAAGGCACCACTACTCAACAGAATTATTCACATTGCGCAACTTTGCACTTTAACACCAATACACAATGTTGGGTAACCATGCTGTACTAGGATGGTTTTAAAAAATCGATGTCGGATTTTTTTATGCGGAACCCCCTAATGTTTTTAATTTTGTTAGATTTTAAGATTGCCACAGTGAGAGCACAATCGTTATATGTTATTACGTGGCACTGGGCTTCAATATTTCCATGGACGCTATATATTGCTAATATTAAAATCCGAACTTCTCTACAAGTGGTGGCTTAGGACACGCCGTTCGGACTCGACAATAAACAGTAGGTCCCTTATCATTGAGCTAATATGAATCGCTCATTGATATGAGAGAAGTCTCCCTTGTCGCGTGTGGGATGTTTGTGGAACAATTATTCTAAAATCCGAACCAATTTTCACAATTTTTGTGGGATTAGTTTTTTAGCAACAACAAAGAACTGGCTCCATACAAATTACTATGGAAAATTCTAGGTCCCAGTGGCACGTTGATTTTTTCCCCTCTGCGTTAAAACCACCTTAATTTGGTTAATCTGAACACTTTATACGACTGTACACGTAAGTACTTCTGTTTGTTGTGAGTACTGTACGCTTGTCACTGCAGGGAGCTAGCCACACGGACTTTGAGTACTTGAGTGTTCTTAGTTCACCAAACGACACGGAAGTGTATGGAGTGTTGGAAATATTTTTGGAAGCTACAGATTTACTTACAGTGGCTAATAAATTCACACTCCACCTTCGAGTGTTGTTCCACTCTACTTTCTGGTGTTGTTCAAATCTACGAGTCGACGACAGGACGAATAACCGCAACACGAATACCTAATTCTTGACTGCCTGAACAACCGCTACACGAAGACCGATTAACTTAATATCCGCAGCACGAACCTTGGGTATTCATTCCACCGAACAACGAAGCATAGAATTCCCAATCATACCCGAACAACGAATCATCGAGTTCCTGATCATCTTCAAATCGTCTACTACCGAACAGCGATTCATCAATTTTCAGAGCATCTGCGCATCTGAACACCAAACCATGGAGTTCCCGATCATCTGCAACTCGCCTACATCCGTACCAAACAACGTATCGTTGTCACCATCAGTCACTTATCTCGTACGAAACTTCCAACCACCAATACTCAGTCCAAGTGGACGATTTTTCCACCAACGACAAAACCACGCTACTCTGGTTTGGCACTGCGACCTTTAGTTTCAATTTGCAGTTTATACCGCTCGTACTCTTATAGAAGTTTTGTTAGTTTTGCATAAATTGGATAATCAGAAATATATGACAAGTTGGGCGTCGTTAGTAACCCTCTCCTAGAAAAAAACAGCCTACTATGAAAAAACGAAAGAAAAGAAAAACAAATCCAAAGTTGACGAACCCCGCAAACGTTTTAAGGACCATGATCTGCGAAACTGCACATGGAATGTTCGCACTCTTTATAGAGAAAGTGCAGTTTACGCATTGGTAGATGTACTTGAAAAGTACAAGGCCGACATTACTGCCATACAGGAAATACGATGGAACGGGGAAGGCGTCACAACAACACTTAAAGGTGACGCACTGTATTATAGCTGACATGACACAAAGCATAATTTTGGTTGCGGATTTGTAGTTGGTCGGAGGTTTAAACATATGGTATCCAGGTTCACCCCAGTGAATGAAAGACTCGCTGCAATTCGATTAAGAGCAAAATTCTTCAACATCAGCTTTATTTGCGCTCATGCTCCCAATGAAGAAAAGGACGAACAGACCAAAGATATATTTTACGAGCACTTAGAAGAAACTTATGACCGCTGCCCTGCCCATGACATTAAAATTATACTAGGCGATTTTAATGCCAAAATTGGAAAGGAGAATATGTTTGGCCCAACAGTCGGGAAATTCAGTCTCCACAGTGAAACATCTGACAATGGTATGAGGCTGCTAGACTTTGCAACTGCAAGAAACATGATAGTTAGCATTACCAGATTTAAGCATCTCGATATTCATAAGGGCACCTGGCTGTCGACAGATCAAAGAACAAGAAATCAAATTGATCACGTGGTGATAGATGGAAGACATGCCTCAAGCGTGTTGGCTGTACGATCGTTCCGAGGTGCAAACATAGACTCGGACCACTACCTTGTTGCAGCAAAGGTACGTCCCCGTCTAAACGTTGCAAATAAAGCATGAACAGAGACAACACGGAAGTTGGACATCGGTAAGCTGCAAACACAACAGATAGCCACTCAACTAGCCCACTTGCTTAATGAGAGCACTCCTTGTCCCGATAACATAACAACACAATGGCAAAATATTGCCCACTCCATGCAAACAGCCGCAAAATCCATACTTGGATACCAGAGACCTCCACCAAGGAATCCATGGTTTGACCAGGAGTGTCGTGCTGCTGCCGAAGAGAAAAATGCAGCATATAGGGCTACTTTACAATCAGTGGCAATGAGTAGCGCACGAGAGAGGTATCGAGAGAAAAGGAGAGAGGAGAAACGTCTTTTCCGCAGGAAAAAGAGAGAGAGATGGGAAAGCGGGAGTGTGAACAAATCGAGATATACAGGAGACAGAATGAACTCCGAAAATTCTACCAAAGAGTGAAACATCAAACTGATGGCTTTGGAACTGGCACATCCTCCTGTAGAGACCAGCAAGGTAATTTGGTTACTGATACAAATAGTGTGCTAAAGATATGGAAAGAGCATTTTTCCAAACTGTTGGTATCCAATAGTAGCAAAGTCGACGAAGATACTACAGATCCAATCCCCGAAGATGCTATTGAATGTATACCACCCGGCCAAGATGAGTTAAAGACAGCAATAGACCGGCTGAAGAATAATAAGGCAGCAGGAGCTGATGGCCTACCAGACGAACTGTTGAAAAACAGAGGCGACACGCTGATCAGGTGTATGCATCAGCCAGTTAGCTCCATCTGGCAAGAAGAAGGCGTACCCGACAATTGGAACCTGAGTATCCTGTGCCCCGTACATAAGAATGAAGATAAGACTTTATGCTCCAACTATAGGGGCATTAGTCTTCTCCATATCGCCTACAAGATAGTACAGGGATATTGTGCGAACGACTAAAGGCCATGGTCAACGAAATAATTGTACCATACCAATGCGGCTTTAGACCTGGCAAGTCCACCATTGACAAGATATTTACCCTGCGGCAAATCCTGGAAAAGACCCAAGTGATGCAGATCGACACCTACCACCTTTTTGTCGATTATACAGCAGCCTTCGACAGCCCGCAACGTTCAAAGGTATTCCAAGCTATGTCTGAATTTGGTATCGCCGCAAAACTCATCCGGCTTTGTAAAATGACTCTAACTGACACAAGATCTTCAGTTAAAATAGGAAAGAACCTCTCTGAAGAGTTTTGTACCAAACGATGTTTCAAGCAAGGAGACACTCTTTCGTGTGATCTCTTTAACATCCTGCTGGAAAAGGTTATACGAGAGGCAAACGTCAAAAGAAGTGGCACAATCTACACCAATAGCCACATGTTACTTGCTTATGCTGATGATATAGACATCATGGGACGATCAGTAAAAGAAGTAACCGATACCTTTATGAAGGTCGAAGGAGAATCTGCTAAAGTGGGTCTGGCGGTAAACGGAGAGAAGAACAAGTTGATGGTGTCGGCGAGCAATGCGTTCATTGAGATCGAAACCACTGTTGAAGTTGGTTCCTATAATTTTGAGGTAGTAAAATACCTCGGCACCGAGGTATCCGAAACACAACAAACGACATCAGTTTTGAAATAAAACGGAAGAATAGTATTGGCCAACAGATGCTACATTGGCTTAAGTAAGCACTTCAAAAACAAAGCCACAACTCGTCAAACAAAAATAACGCTTTATAAAATACTGATACTACCCGTGCTGATGTTTGGTTCCAAGGCCTGGGTACCTGCGCAAGCAGATAAAGTAGTACGTGGCGTGTTTGAGACAAAAATTCTTCGAAAGATCTACGGACCAATCTGCGTTAACGGTGAATAACGACATCAATATAGTTAAACGTATTGAGATGCAACGATTGCGTTGGCTAGGCCATATAATAAGAATGAGCGATGATGAACCCGATAAAAAGGCGTATAAATATGAGCTGCTTGGCGGTGCACGCAGAATTGGCAGGCCAAAGAATAGTTGGCGCAAACAAGTGGCATTCCAGAAAGAGAAGCAATAGACAGAGAGAAACGGAGTCTTTTCTTAGTTTGGCCTATATAACAAATGTTCTGTAATGGGTCAGCTAAGTAAGTAATATACGACAAGATCAATGTTTAGCTCCATACGACTCCAAGCTTTAAATAATGAGCGCCGATTAATATGGTTACTGAAAAACATCATACATGACAGGAAGCCTACGGAAAAACACACATCAATAAAGACAAGTACAAAGTCGTTAAGTTCGTCCGGACCGAACTTTTTATACCCTCCACCATAAATTATTCTGAACTAAAGTGGGATAAATAGTTTCCTGTTGTCTGACCCCGGATACATTTGGGCCTATGTTAATTAAGTCAACAAACATTTCGTTAATCTGTTGATACCTTTATATGGGGGATATACCAATACATGGAGCTATGCGGATGATTTTTTTGTCGAGAAGTTTCGTGACCATTGATATCGTCCAAACATACTTGGGGTCTAAAACCATTATTACGATGAGCCACATGTTGGCCCTAAGATACACTTTCTTACACTTGTTAGCATAAAAACGTAAATCGTCGACATTAACATCATAGGTCGATCATTAACATATCTTTAAAAAAGGCCATGAGGATCTGCTAATATGGGTTTGAAATCAGCGGGAGTACAACGAGGCACTTTTTCAGCTACAGCTTTAATGTGCCGCAAAGATTCCCCAATTTCGTTGCTTCACATCCCCCATCAACATCAACATTCATATTATAATTGTCTCTGTTTACACATGACCTTCATCTTCATTCCAATTATTATGTATGTATGTGTGTAGTTCTATGCAATCACATTATACTAAACCTCACTGTGACACTGCAAGTATTTTGACATAGGAATAGAATTCAAATCTTTGAACAATTAAATAAACACTGTTAATGAGCAAAATGTAAGAATATTTAATTTAATTTCATTTACCCAAATGACGACGGTGTGTAAATGTTAAACAAGGTTCCTTCACAAGAGCGCGTACACACACGTTTTCAAAAGAAGACATAGTGATGAGGAATGTGGCAAACACATGCCCATAATAATTGGACAGAATACGAAGAAGCAGAAGAAGAAGGTTAAAGTAAATGTTTTACAAAATATTTTACACAAATATGGCTTTCATGGCTGTATGAAAATTATAAATGAATTCAACAGGCAGAGGCTTAAACTTAAATAGAAGGCAGACAACCAAGCGACCAGTCATGCCGGGCAGGCTGAGATATCACAACAGAAACTCATATGAAAAGGCAGATGGATAGACAGACAAATTGAGAGACGTGCAAATGTTGGAATCAACTAAACACCCAACCAAACACACTTATGGATGGATAGATCCCTTGTACACGTGCCCATGGAGGCACCGACATGTTACAAACATACACAGTGCTACTACATATGCACAACTAATAATGCAAACATTTTACCCATAATTACACTGACAACAAATTATTTAGAAACAGATAACTAAAGTCAAACGAGTAAAAAGGCATTAGGTGCGTTAGGGCCTTTTGCAAAAATGGTCATACATTAAAATACAAATAACATTTAAACTTCGAAATGTAAAATTACAGTAAATTCGAAAGCTATCCGGGCCTTTAAAACATGGGCAATACAATTTTTTGCCAGCTATCTTGTCTGTAGAAAGACTTTGTGTGATATACGGGACATCGTTAAACTTAGCTGAATAACAGAACATAGGAATAAAATGGGAAACTATTTGACCATTACATCTGAAAACGTTGACTTGGCCACGGAACATATTACTGTAAAGTACATTACTAGAAGTCCCTTCAAAACAATCCTTGAAATTCACCTAAGCGAAACGTAAGTTAGGATGCTCAAGTCGTAAGGGTCATTGAGACATTATCTCAGAAAGTGTTAAATTGACCCAGAACAAGTAAGAACGGCGTTAAGTTCGGCCGGGCCGAACTTGTTATACCCTTCACCACAAGTTGTATTGAAGTAAAATGGAATAATTAGTTTCCTTTCGTGTAGGAAGAAGACTTAATACTAAATTTCAGCAATTTCGGTAAAACAATGTGAGGCACCATTCTATGGGGGCTATTTCAATACGTCGATCTATACCGACAAATTTCTGACACCGACAAATTTAGGCTCAAAGAAGACAAAATACCAAATTTCCTATATTTCGGTAAGAGAATGTGGCTAAAACTAAAAAAAATACCGAAAATCAAGAAGTAAGCTTCTATGGGGATATAGGAAGACGTGAACCTATACTGATAATACTCTTCTGGAATATTTTATAACTCTTGGAAGACGAAATAACGAATTTCAGCCATTTCGGTTGGATACTGACGTCACAATCTTCAGTATTACGAAAATCCGGAGGTACCGGTTCTATGGGGGCTATATCGCAACGTGGACCTATACCAACGAATTTTAGTCAGAAATGGGGCAATATGAAAGCGTGGACCTGTACAGACATATTTCTGGCAAACAGTTTTATATCACATTGAAGACTAAATACCAAATTTCAGCCATTTTGGTGGAATATTGAAGACACAACCTTCAAAATACGAAAAATCGGGAGGTACTTTTCCATGGGGGCTATATGAAGGCGTGGACCTATACCGAAAAATTTATAGGGGAAGTTTGAGTACCCCCAACGAAGTCTAAATACCAAATTTCATCCATTTCGGTGGAATATTGAGGCCACAACGTTCAAAATACCGAAAATCGGGAGGTACCGTTCAATGGGGGCTATATGAAGGCATGGACCTATACCGACAAAGTTCTGGGGGAAAGTTATATACCACCAACGTGGACTAAGTACCAAATTTCAGCCATTTCGGTGTGATAATGAAGCTAAAACCTTCAAAATACCGAAAATCGGGAGGTACCGTTCTATGGGGGTTATATGAAGGTGGACCGATACCGACAAAATTATGGGGGAAAGTTTTATAGCCCTAAAGAAGACTACGTACCAAATTTCAGCCATTTTGGTAGGGTAATGAAACTAAAACCTTCAAAATACCGAAAATCGGGAGGTACCGTTCTTTTATAGCCCTAAAGAAGATTACGTACCAAATTTCAACCATTTCGATGTGATAATGAAGCTAAAACCTTAAAAATACCGAAAATCGGGAGGTACCGTCCTATGGGGGCTATATGAAGGTGTGGACCGATACCGGCAAAATTCTGGGGGAAAGTTTTATATCCCTGAAGAAGACTACGTACCAAATTTCAGCCATTTTTGTAGGATAATGAAGCTAAAACCTTAAAAATACGGAAAATCGGGAGATACCGTTCTAGGGGGGATATATCAAAACGTGGACCGATATCTCCCATTTTCAATACCAACCATCCTGCAAGTAATAAAAACTTCTGTACCAAATGTTGAATCTCTATCTTTAAAATTGCGAGCTGTATCTTGATTTCAACAGACAGACGGACGGACGGACAGACGGACATGGTCAAATCGACATAGAATTTTATGCTGATCAATAATATATATACTTTATAGGGTCTCCGACGAATATTTCGATGTTTTACAAACGGAATGACAAATTTAATTATACCCTCCATATGGTGGAGGGTATAAATATCAGTCGGAGAGAAGAGAAATTGTAGGAGCAATCATATTCTGTCATCTACGGACAGATCGAACGTTTTTAGGGTCTCTTCCGAATTTCGCTGCCCTTTTTGGACATTTGAACTTGCCGACAAAAATGTGGATTAGGGTTAAAGTTCAAAAGTGTTGCGAAGGAATGGATCGACATAGTCCATTATGGAAGTGAATCTTATTTTGGGAGTCATATATTTTCGATAGATATCGCGGCCACTAATCATTTCAGTGGTATAAATTTTAGACCAGTACGCCATGAATTATGGACTTGTCCACAGAAAATATAATGTCGCTGTAAACAGGACCACAACGAACAGCATCGGTATACATTTCCAAAGGATCTTCGAACATACCCTAAACTGCACTTTGGCACAAATGTTGAACTTTTGTGGTAGAGCTACACTAAGGAGAGGATCGATATGGGCTTTTTTAGAAAGAAGTTAAACTAAGTATGAACCAAATATTCGGATATCTAAAGTTTGGACCCAATTGGTTGCACAGTTCAATGGATGTCGTACCATTTTATACGATTTTAGTGACATTTTTTAAATGTTGGGGTGAAGTTCCGGAATTTGTGGACCTGTATTGCCCATCTTCGAACTGAAACTAAGTTTGGACAAAGTATGACGAAGGCCAAATTGTGGGCCAAATCGGTTGATCAGTTCTAGAGTTATCGTACTCTTTAGCCACTACATATAGTGACATAGGGTTTTTTTACATCTTTCGGACTGTTTTCTCAAGAAGTATGGGCTTGACCCTCAAAAAACTTTTACCTTCATAATTGAGGCCGCAAATGCAAGTTACTTCAACAAAAATCAATGTGATTCGAGAGCAGGAACTTATTCCAAATTTTGTGTTTGTGGTATCCGAAGGAGTGGACCAATTGAGTCCATATTCGAACACCATCTAAGTCTGGTAGAAATTCCACGATGTGCAAAGTATTGACCAAATCCGTTACTCCCTTCAGGAGTTATCGTGCGCACACGTTTTTCAAACATTTTCGAACTTTTGGGGGGTGGTAACGGAAGGAGTGGGCCGATATAACCCAATTTTTAATGGAGACGTTTTGTGAACAGTGGGATTCACAAATGTAAAATTACAGCTAGTTCCGTCAACTAATGTAGTTGATATCTTCGAAATACCTAAATTCCGGAAGTACCATAATGTGGGGGGCTACACTAAAGAAGTTTTGTGAACCCCGCCTTGCACGCTGAAGGTCCTGCGTTCGATTCCCCGGCCACTCAACATCAAATTTTCAACGGTGGTAAAATACCCCTCAGTAATGTTGGAGACATTTCATGAGTATTTCAGCCATGTAAAACTTCACTTCAAATGGTGTCTTAAGACACGCCGTTCGGACTCTGCGATAAACAGTAGGTCCCACATCATTGAGCTAGTATGAATCGGGGTGCACTCATTGATATGGGGGAAGACTCCCTTTTCCCGTATGGGATGTTTGTGGAACAATTATATATAGTTTTGTGACCGTTGGGAGCCTCAAATGGCAAATTTCACCTAGTTCGGACAAAAAATGTGGCTACAAGCTTCAAAATACCAAAACTCCGGAGGTACCATCCGGTAGTAGTGGGGAATTTTGTGGCCGCTAGGAACCTCAAGTGACAAATTACAACTAGTTTGGACAACCAATATAGCTAAAATCTTCAAAAGATTTAAATATCGGAGGTACCGTTATATTGACCTACAAGTGGACCTATGTAGACAGTTTTTAGTGTAGAAGTTTTGTGACAGCTGGAAACCTCAAATGGCAAATAACAGCTAGTTCGGACAATAAATTTAGCTAAAACCTTAAAAAATGTCAAAATTCCGGAGGTGCCGTTATAGGGGGTCTATACCAAACCAATTTTGAATGGAGAAGTTTTGTGACCATTGGGAACCTGATATGTTTAATTACGGGTAGTTCGGTCAACAAATAAAGCGAAACTCTCAAAACCTAAAATCGGAAGGTACCGTTATATTGGGGATATACCAAAACATGGTCATATGTTGACAATTTTTGGTTGAGAAGGTTTGTGACCACTTGGAACGTCATACATATGTGATATTACTGATAACTCGGTCAACAAAAATCGGGAGGTACCGTTATATAGTGGCTTTACCAAAACATGGACCTACGTCGAAAATTTTAATGGAGAAGTTTTGTGACCACTGGGAATCTCATATTCCAAATTACAGATAGTTCGGTAGACAAATGAAGCTAAACTCCTAAACACACCTAAGATCGAGAGGTATCGTTATAGGAGGGGAATACCAAAAACGCAGACCAAAGTTGTTGTTGTAGCAATGCACATGTATTCATTCGTGTACTATATTCAGTATCAAAAATTCTGCAATCTGGACTGGATGCGTTCATAAAGAATCAAGAGACATCACAGTGGCCAAATTTCAGAAAAACATGACCAAAAATCTGTTAAATAAATTCATAAATTTACACTAAATAGTTTCTAATATTATTTATAGGATCCCACTGCATGTAGTTTTGTTTATGTTTTTTGTTTAGTAAGTGGACATAAAACCAGGTCAAAATCACCCTATTTGGAAGTTTTTTTTCTCAATTTTTAAGCTGTTTATAAAACTATGATAATATCCAAAATAAACAGCGGGTTTTAAATATTTTCTTGTAATTGTAATGAAAGGTATGTGAAATGTTTTTACAATGTTCAGTACCGCCAATGAAGTGAGCGTTTTTTTAAATTGATGTCCGTACTTGTTGATTTTTCCGAAGTAAATTTTCACAATAAATTAAGAAAAAAATTTTGAGTAAGATGAAGTTGGTCTGTGTATCTTATCATTTCATAAAAAGGGAAGAGTTTTTTTTACCAATTTCCATCGAAACATGCATATATGGTAATTTTCAAAAATGTTTTACAATCGTTGAAGTTGAGGTTCACCATTTAATAAGTCGCGAACTGTCAATATATTTTATATAATATGAATATATTTATATTAATTGAAGTGTTTTAGCCGGGGTCGCATAAAATTAACCACAACAAATAATTTATGTGGAAGCTGTGTTGGTGGTAATATTAAAAAATGGGTAAAAAAGTGTTGAAGTTTACAAGTTTTTTTGTGTTCTTTCTTGATTTCTGGTCAAACCACGGAAAATTCAAACCTGAGCTCAAAGAAAGAATTGAAGAGTACCCCTTGGGCAACATGGTTCTAATGTATGACTTTTCGATATATACACTGCATCCCCCTAAAATCGATGCTGACATTTTGAAGTTTTGAAATCTGGGTTTTTTGAATTTTTCTTATAATTGGAGGGCGCAACCAGATAATTTCCCAAACTATTTATTGGATTGTAGAACTCGTGATTCCACGTCGTTTGATGTATATCTCATGAGTGTGCTTCATACAGCTCCCTAGTAATAAGAGTCCAAAGTCGAAATTTTGGTGCGTAAATTTTCTATAAAAACCTATTTTTTGGCTTCAAAATTTACAACTGTGGCTCAGGTACCCTAGAACCCCGCGTGATTTTAGTTTTTTTACGCGCCTGATCTAATGAACCCTTCCGCGTTCAAATCCATCTACTAAAACGGCGGTTATAGATACATTGAAAGCAGGAAATTCTGTAAAATTATATTTTGATGATTCCGCGCATTGAACCGCGATTTTCTTTGGTTATTTTTACATAAATGGAATCCTTCATACGCGATTATATTATTTTCTAAAACCGTGTGGCATAAATTACCGACATTCTGGAGTAATATTCGTATTTCGTATAAAATAGAATTTGGTAGCACATCCGCGGTTCTTGACGAATTTGTTTAAAATTTGTTATAATGACGTATTTTTTATAGGCGGTCACTGAAATCGGATGCGCCTTATAATCTTATGTACAAAGCGCAATTTTTACCCACATAAAGGTTTTTTGAACACTAAGATGCAGCTGACGGCACACTTTGGCCGATGAATGAAAAGTGGAAAAATGGCTACATATTGATAGAGATGCACACGCTGTATCTGAAAAGCGCATGCGCCTTAACTGATTTTAACGAATTCGCGAATTATGCGTTTTTTAACTTTTATGTTTTTTCATTGGTTGTAATTTCAATATTACTTTCTATTTCATAATCCCATTGTTTATCAAAGTAAGTTTTCGTCTTTTGTTGTTGCTGTAATATGGCAGTTATAAATCCTATCGTTAAAATGTTGGTCCCATATTTTTCTACGCGTTGTCTAGAATCTGTACGTATTTTTAATTTATTTTTTTCGAGTTTTATTTGGACTCTAAATTAGAATAAATTTAATTTATTCCAAGATTTCTTCAGTATTTCTTGATTTTCCGCGAAAATAGAAATACATTTAATAAATATTTAGGCATCTACGGATAGATATTAAATGCTGTTAACGCTTTATATATGTATTTTCTTATTACAGCAAAAATGGAATTTTTAAATATTTGTTCTTTATAAGGGAATAAAACCCCCCATAACTTTGGAGCGCAGCATCCAATTTTGTGAACGCCAACAGATTTGAAACCGCGACTTGTTTCTTATTCTATTTTCCAAAAATTGCGGATGTGCTCGCAAAAAATTTTTTAACATTTCTTCCAATGGAATTGCAAAAGAAATTTGAAATTTACCATATTTGCTCTTTTCGTTTTTACGTGGCTTTTTGTCTTGCAGATATGTACAGATTTGTCACTTTCTGGCGTCACTAAGGGTATCATGAGGAAACTCCCTGTTGCAGTCGTCAGGCCAGCATTATGGCAGGTTTAAATATTCTTCCACTGCGTGGCACTAACATTTTCATAACAAATGGGCGCTGCATAGCTTACAACAGACCGATCTATTGCTTGATAAGATAAGTCAACAAGGCTTCTTTGCTTGATTTTGTCGTTAATAACTGTGGCTTACACGTACGACTGGAAGAACTGCACTAAGTCAGCTAAGTGGACATCTAACCTACCACATATGATGACAAGATCATACAAGCATCGACATACATTACGATCTCAATGTCGTCGGGAGGGTGTAGAATTTCAGAAAAGTAGAGGTTAAACATTTTTGGAGATATCAACCCGCCTTGGAAAACTCACTGTTTCACTCTACGGGTTTCGGACTTATTTTTAATGAATTCTACAAACGACTGGCGTCCTCACATATAGTTGGTTATCCAACGTTCAAATACGGCTAGAAGGTTATCTATATCCTCCAACAGCCAGACAGGGTTGAGGTTATCGAAAGCTTTCGATAGGTCAAGGGCCACCATAACAGTTCGGTCGCACGGCCTGCTCTGGTTCAGTCTTCAACAGATATGTGTGGATATGGCGTGTAATGTTGTTGTGGTGCTGCTAATTTTCCGGAATCCATGCCAATGTTGGGCAACTAGGGTCATGTTTCTCGTCATGGGAAGGTGTAGTACCCCTCGAATCTATAATTTACTGGCAAAAATATGGAGATCGGCCTGTACGATTCATCTCTACTAGCACTCCTGTTTGGCTTTAGTAGCGGGACCACCCTGTCAACTTTCCAGTCTTCTGGTATGGGTGGCTAGCAATAGATTGAGCACACTTGTTAAATACTCAAGGCCGGGTTTATACAGTTGTTTAAGAATTACCATTGAAATTCCGTGTGGGCTCAACAATGTGGAAGATTTCGCGTTTCAGATGACGTGTGCAATATCGCCCAACGTAAAGTGTGGTGGTATCTCCGCGGCTGGGAGGGCTCTTCATATACGAGGTAGTACACACCTCTTCGTCATGTCATTCTCTGGGTGCTCTATAAGCTGCCGGTTGAAAAAACACCCGTACCTCTTCGGGTCAGTTACTGTCACGCCCTAGAAATTAACAGCCCACTGTCGTTCCGCCCGTGGAACGAAAAATTTATGGTAACAAATTTGATTGCGATTGAAATAAATATTCTCTAAGCAATAAATAAAATTTTTTATTTTTGCCAATTTACAGCGGTAATATGTCAAGTTAAGTCGAGGAAATTGAGATTTGTATGTGGTGCCTTAGAAGGAAAAAATATCGGCAAAGAATTTGAAGTTTATAAGTGGAATTATAAAAAATTGAAGACGTAAATGTAAATGTACAATTGTCACACCGTAACGGCAAGTTCATATTTTTTAAATCCAGGGGAAAGTCTCTTGTTTACAATAAAAAAATACAGCTGCCCACATCTGCCACCCTGTAAGTTATTCCCTTATGCCAAGCCTGTAGAATCAACAAAATTCCCAAAATCGGGAGGTACTTATATATGGAAGCTAAACCTAAACGTGGACCTATATTAACAAGTAAAAAAGTATCAGTCGGCTTTGCCGACAGAGATATACCCTCAGCCTGTGTATATTGAAACAATTTTTTCCAAAAAACGCATGTATTTAGGGAGTTTTAAAAATTTTGGGCGTTTGAACTGACAAAAATGTTGATTAGGATTTAATATCAAAAGTTTTGTGGAGGAGATACTAACAAGAATGGATCTCCAGCCACTACATATGGTACCATAGGGGTTTTTTAGAACTTCAGGGATGTTTGCTCAAGAAGTATGAACTTTCCCCTGAAACAACTTTTACCATCGCAATTGAGGCAGCAATGCAAGTTGCTTCAACAAAAATCAAAGTGATTCGAAAGCAGGTCTTAAAGTGAAGATGTATCCGAAATTTTGAGTGGGAGGTACCGGATGGAGTGGACAAATATAGTCCATATTAGAACCTCATCTATATCTGGTAGATATATTAGGATGTGTAAAGTATGGACCAATTCGGCCACTCTCATCAAGAGTTATCGTACGCACAATTTTTCCGAACATTTTTGAACTTTTGTGGGGGAGGTACCTGAAGGAGTGGACCGATATGGCTTATCTTCGAACTTAAACTATGTTTGGACAAAATATTACTAAGGCCAAACTTTGGACCGAATCGGCAGACCTGTTCGAGAGTTATTTTGCCCTCCAACCTCCTCACACGGTGTCATAGGGGTTTTTTGCAACTTTTAGGCTATTTTCTCAGGAAGTATGGACTTGCCCCTGATGAAACTTATACCGTCGTATGGAGGGCAGTGAATACAAGTTGCTAAACCAAAAATCAAAGCGATTCGAGAGATGTTCCTAAACTGAACTTTTCCAAAATTTTGTGTGGGAGGTACCCGACGGAGTGGACCGATTGAGTCCATATTAAAACCTGATCTAAGTCTGATACACGCTCCACGATGGGCAAAGTATGGACGAAATCGGTTGCACCCTTCAAGAGTTATCGTGCGTACAAATTTTCCGAACATTTTCGAACTTTTGTGGGGGAGGTACCGGAAGGAGTGGACCGATATAGCTCATCTTCGAACTTAAACTAAGTTTGGACAAAATATTACTAAAGCCAAAATTTGAACCGAATCGGTTCATCCCTTTGAGAGTTATCGTGCGCTCCAGCCAGCCAGACAGACAGACAGACGGACGGACATTGCTCAATCGACTCCAAATTGTCTGAAACACATTTTATCCAAACATACTTGGGGTCTAAAACCATTATTTCGATGAGGCACATTTTGCCCGTATGAAAGTGTATATGGTAAATTTCAAATTTCCTTTACAATTACATAGCAAAAAAAATTAAAAACTTTTTTGGCAAGCACATCCGCCATTTTTGGTACATGGGTTACGAAAAAAATCGTGGTTTCAAATCTGTTCGCGTTCACAAAATTGGATGCTGCACTCAAAAGTTATATGCGGGTTTACTCTCTTGTAAAGAAAAAATATTTAAAAATTCCTATTGTGTTGTAATAAGAATGTGTATATATGAATCGTTAGCAGCATTTGATATCTATCCGTGGATGCTAAAATAGTTGCCAAATTTATTTTTATTTTCGCGGAAAATCAAAAAATATTGAAGAAATCTTGGAATAAATTTTATTTATTCTAAATCAGAGTCCAAAAAATCTCTAAAAAAATAATTTAAAAATACGTTCAGAATCTAGACAACGCGTAGAAAAATGTGAGACCAAAATTATAAAGATCGCGTTTATAACTTGCATATTACAGCAACAACAAAGAACGGAAACTTATTGTTGGAAATTATTTCAAAAATATAGTTTTGATTAAATACGAAAAATTTGAATAATAAATGTTGGGAGTTATTCTACTATTTCGCTAAATTTCCATACAAAACCTGAAGTATTTTGCTAAAACTTGTTCGAGGAAAATAGTTTGTCATCGTGAAAGTATATTTGCTTAGAATGATATGCAATAGAGTTAAGAAGTACAGAGCAATATTGAAATCACAACCAAAGAAAAAACACAAAAGTTAAAAAGCGTGTAATTCGCGAATCCGTTTAAATCAGTTGAGGTGCATGTGCTTTTCGGATACAGAGGGTCCATGTCTGTCAATATGCATGGATTTTCCCATGTTTCATTCAGCGGCCAAAGTGTGCCATCAGTTGCATCTTACTATTCAAAAAACTTTCAAGTGGGCAAAAATTACGCGATGTGCATATGATTATAAGGTGCATCCGATTTCAATGGCCGCCTATTAAAAATACGTCAATATAAATTTTTTTAGACAGATTCGTCAAGAACTGCGGATGTGCCACCGCATTCTATTTTGGGATAAATAGGGATACTACTCCCGAATCTTTGTAATTAGTGACACACCTTTTTGACAGATATTATAATCGCGTATAAAGGATTACTTTTATGCCTAAATAATCAAAGAAAATATCGGTTCAATTCGCGGAATTGAAGGGCTTATTAGATCCGGCACGTAAAAAAACTAAAATCACGCGGGGTTCAGGGGTACCTGTACGACAGTTGTAAATTTTAAAGCCAAAAAATAGGTTTTTTCAGAAAATTTACGCACCAAATTTTCGCCTTTGGACTCCTATTACTAGGAAGCTGTACGGAGCACACTCATGAAATATACATCGAACGTGGAATCGCGAGTTCTACAATCCTATAAACTAGTTTCGATTATTTTTTAGTTGCACCATCTAATTATAAGAAAAATTCGAAAAACACTGAAATCAAAACTTCAAAATGTCAGCATCGATTTTAGGGGGATGCAGTGTATATATCGAAAAGTCATACACTAGAACCCTGTTGCCCAAGGGGTATTCTTTAGTTCTCTCTTTGAGCACAGGTTTGAGTTTTGCGTGGTTTGGCCAGAAATCAAGAAAGAACACAAAAAAACTTGTTTACTTCAACACATTTTTTCCCATTTTTTTATATTGCCACCAACGCAGCTTCCACGAAAATTATTTGTTATGGTCCATATTATGAGATCGTGGCTAAAACACTTCAATTAATATAAATATATTCATATTTTATAAAATATATTAACAGTTCGCAACTTATTAAATGGTGAACCTCAACTTCAACGATTGTAAAACTTTTTTGAATATTACCATATACCCTTCATAGCCTAAAGGCTGAGGGTATAAAAATATTTTGCAAGGACGTATGTTGTTCCCTCAGAACTCTAAATGCAAAATTACACCAAATCGTTTGGAATATTGGAGTTACGTTTATATGGGAGCTATACCTAACTTTGGACACATGTTGAACATTTTTTGCACGAATGTATGTTATTCCCTTCGAAGTCAAAATACAAAATTACAGCCAACTAGGAAAATCTGTCTAAAATCGTCAAAATATCGAACATCGGGAGGAGGAACATCTCTCAACACACAAAATGCAAAATTATCGACTGGAAAATTTGGCTAAAATCGTCAAAATATAAAACAAGTGAGCAAAGGCTATAGTCGGGCCGGGGCCGACCATGTGATACCCTACACCACTACCCCTGTACATTTCTTTTAGGGAATATAATCCGACTACCACCAAACATAATATGCCTCTTTCTCTCTGGGACCCCCCAAAAGCAACCAAAATTTCGTGACCATCCGATCAAAATTACGACCTGTAGCTTGATTGCAACAAATGGAAGAATTGGATGCATTACCGACTATTGTGGTATCTCCCTTGTTTGACCACCTTCGCCAATCTGCTTTACACCAATGCACATAGGTTTCAATCAGGAAATTTTTGGCCAAAACCCTATTTTTGAAGTATCGAAATTGTAACTTTTTTTTGCACAGAATAATAAAAAACATCTCAAGTCATCTGAAAATAATTAGTTTTTGTAAATAACGTTAGTATTCGTTGATTGGCGCAGTACCAAAGTTGACACTTTTTTATGTAAAAATAAAACAGACTTTGTGCTGTAAAATATACAATTTTTGTTGTATTGCGTCGCTGCATAAATATACAGAAGTGAGACCAAAGTTATTATGAATCGGGAAGCTGTTAATGAGTACTTTCATAATATTTACAAAAAGGGCGATGCAATTTGTAAAATTAGCGTAATAAAATCAATTTTTATATATATATTAAAAATTATTTTTTACAAATATTTTTAAAATATATTTAAACTTTTAAAAAAATGTCCAAGTTTGTCCACCTCCAAATTGATTTTGGAAGATAGCTGGGGGTCTGAACTAATAAATTGTGAAATAAATTCTTGCTCAAATTTGCCACAGTTAAAATAAAGTGGATTTTTCTATTTTAAGATGGGAGAATATTTTGTAAATACCTGTTGTGACTGTACGTAGTATCAAATTGAAATAGAACGGTAATACCTACATCTATCAAGCGATTTTTCTTAAAATTCATATTTAAGGGTTTCAGAGTGTAGAAAACAAGTACGTGTAAGTTTTTTGAAAATAGGTCCATTTTTTGTCATATCCCCCACATAAAAGTACCGTCCGATTTTAGATATTTTGTGAATTTTAGCGCCACTTTATGACCGATTCGGCTGAAATTTGGTATTTCGACCTCTTGGAAGATGTGAATCCTTCGTACCAAAAATTGTTAACATAGGTCAATGTTTTGGTTTAGACCCCACACAATGGGACCACCCTGTTCAACAAATTTTGGAAGTTTTTGGTCATTTTGGTCGATAAAACGTAAGAATTGCTGTTTGTACACATTTATTAAAAATAATAATTAATTTCAATACAAAATGGACGTTGAAATAGTTTTGGCCAGAAAATTTGGATTTGGGACCATTGTGCAATGTAAAGGTAATATTTTCTTCTTCCATTGACAGGCTTTGCCGTTGGTATACCCCTACTAGAAGCCGATATATTCACAAAGAATAAAACTTTGAATTTGTCTCCAACTTCTAGCGTGATTACAAAAAATGGAAAAAATTGGGTATATTACTGAATTTTGCAATATCTCGGTTTGCTCACTTACGCCAACATACTTTGCATCAATATAAACGAAATATTTTCTTCTTCCATTGACGGGTATTCCTTTTGGAATACTCCAACCAGAAGCGGAGATATTCACATAAGAAAAAAACGTTGACTTTTCTCCACATAAGCTTTTCGCTTATTCCGATTCCTGAATATTATCCGACCATCACCAAACTAAATAGGCTTCTTCCTCTGTGGGACCCGCATCAACTCCCAAAAAATTCGTTACGATCCGATCAAAATTGCGATCTGTAGCGTGATTACAAAAAATCGGAAAATGGGATGCATTACCGAGTATTGCGATATCTCTGTTGTTTGAGCAGCTACGACAACCTACTTTACATCGTTGTGAAGGTGATATTTTCTACTTTCCATGCCTTTTAAAGAAACAAAGATATTGGCTTTGAAATAAAACGTAGACCTTTTCTCCAAATAAGTTTTTGCCCATTCCGACCCCTGAATATTATCCGACCATCATTAAAATCAGTAGGCTTCTTCCTCTGTGGGACCCCCATTAACCACCAAAATTTCGTGACGATCCGATCAAAATTGCGATCTGTAGCGTGATTACAAAAAATCGGAAAATGGGATGAATTATCGACTACTGTCATATCTCTGGTATTTGACCACCTACGACAACCTACTTTACATCGTTGTAAAGGTGATGTTTTCTACTTTCCTTGGCAGGTTTTGCTTTAGATATACCTCTTAAAGAAACATAGATATTGGCTTTGAAATAAAACGTTGATCTTTCTCCAAATAAGTGTTTGCCTATTCCGACCCCTGAATATTATCCGACCATCATCAAAATCAATAGGCTTCTTCGTCTGTGAGACCCGCATTAACCCTCAAATTTTCGTGACGATCCGATCAAAATTGCGACCTGTAACGTGATTTCCAAAAAAATAGAAAAATGGGATGTATTACCGACTATTGCGATATCTCCGTTATTTGGCTACCTACGCCGACCTAGTTTGCATTATTGTAAAGATGGGATCTTCTACTTTCATAGTCAGGCTCTGCTTTTGGAAAGTTTTCAACCAAAGCTGTGATATTCGACAAAATAATTAAAATCGCAAAAATGAAAATTGGGGTTTTATTTGCTACTATTGTGATATCTTCGTTGTTTGATCACCTACGAGCACCTACTTTACATCATTAGAAAGGTGGTATTTTCTACTATCATTGTTTTGCTTTTGGCATACCCCATATAGAAGCTGAGATATTCGCTTTGGAAAAAAACGTTGTCTTTATATCCACCTAAGTTTTTTGCCCTTTCCGACCCCTAAATATTATCCGACCATCACCAAAATCAATAGGCTTCTTCCCCTCCGAGACCCCCATCAGCGTGTAGAATTTCGTGACGATCCGATCAAAATTGCGACCTGTAGCGTGATTACAAGGTTTAGATGGGCAGACGGACGGACGGACGGACGGACACACATAGCCAGATCGACTCAGCTCGTCGAGACATTCATTTTGGTATATATAAGTATGGGTCTACGACTATTATTTCGATGCGTTACAAACTTTTTGGCCAAAACCAAAACCTCCCCACATAGTGGTGTAGGGTATAAAAATCGGGCGGTACCTTTATATGGGGGCTACACACAAATGTAGACCTACATCCATTAAAATTTTTCCGCTCTTTTGAGCTCGATATAAGACTATGTTTAAAATTTCGAGGCGATATCTCGATTAGAACTATTTTTGGCACTCCTTTCCATACAAGTGGGACAACTGTTCAGCCCTTCTATTATCCTGCTTACCAGGATTCCAGAGTGATTTATCCGTTGCCCACAATTTACTTAATCCTGAAATAAACTTGCATTGCTTCAGTTGGTCTAACCAACTTTTCCGCTTCTGTTCGCCTGCTAGCCTGTTGAATTCAGGAGCAATTTGTCTAACTCTTGGCTCTGTAGGCTTCATACGACGAAGCCCACCACGCTCATTTTGCTGGGCCAGTTGCCTCTGCTGGGAAATTTGGTCTGATTTCGAGTATTCGACCATGATGTCCAGAAATTTCTTTCAGATATTTGAGGGTCTGAGGGTAAATTTTCTGAAACCTTACCAATAAGTTTTTCTATGGTTCAGAAAAGTACGGCGATCAAAGGTTACGAAGTCGGGTGGTCTGTGGCGGTCTGAGCCAAAGGAAATGGCGGATTGTCCGGAGACCTGGTGAAACAATGGTGCTGTCTAACGAGCTGTGGCAATCAGCTTTTATCCTCGTACCGCGGTCAGAAGTTATGCAGTCGCGTGGTTGTAAGGAGACGATGATCGGAAGTTGGTCTGAGCTAAGGAAATGACGAGTTGCCTTACCTACTTACTTAGCTGGCCTATTACAGAACATTTGTTCCATAGACCGAACTAAGGAAATATCTCCAATTATCTCTGTTTTTCGATTCGATTTCTGGTCAATTCTGCGTGCACCGCCATGTGACATGCATTCATACGCCTTTTTAGCGGGTTCATCATCGCTCATTCTTATGATATGGCCTAGCCAACGCAATCGTTGCATCTCGATACGTTTAACTATATTCAGGTCTTTGTATAGCTGATATAGCTCGTGGTTCATACGACATCGATATTCACCGTCAACGCAAATCGGCCCGTAGATCTTTCGAAGAATTTTCCTCTCAAACACACCAAGTACTGCCTTATCTGCTTGCGCAAGTACCCATGCTTCGGAGCCATACATTAGCACGGGTACTATCAATTGCTTACTTAAACCATAGTAGCATCTGTTGGCCAATACAATTCTTCTTCTTATTTCACAACTGATGTTGTTAGTTGAGTTTATGGCAGTGCCGAGGTAGACGAAGTTCTTAACTACCTCAAAATTATAGGTACCAACTTCCACAGTTGGACCGAGCTCTATGGACGCTTTGCGCGTCGACACCATCAATTTGTTCTTTTCGCCGTTTACCGCCAGACCCACTTTCGCAGATTCTGCTTCGACCTTCCTTTACTGATCGTCCCACGATGTTTATGTCATCAGCATAAGGAAGTAACATGAGGCTATTTGTGTAAATTGTGCCATTTCTTTTGACATTTGCATCTCGTATTACCTTTTCCAGCAAAATGTTGAAGAGGTCACACGAAAGGCTGTCTTCTTCTCTGAAACCTTTTTTGGTACTGAACTGTCCGGAGAGGTTCTTTCTAATTTTAACTAAGGACCTAGTATCAGTTAAAGTCATCTTACAAAGCCGGATGAGTTTTGCGGGGATACCAAATTCAGACATTGCATGGAATACCTTTGATCGGAGGGGATTGTCGAATGCTGCTTTATAATCGACAAACAGGTGACACCATCAATTTGTTCTTTTCGCCGTTTACCGCCAGACCCACTTTCGCAGTTTCTGCTTCGACCTTCCTTTACTGATCGTTCCACGATGTTTATGTCATCAGCATAAGGAAGTAACATGTGGTTATTGGTGTAAATTGTGCCATTTATTTTGACATTTGCATCTCGTATTACCTTTTCCAGCAAAATGTTGAAGAGGTCACACGAAAGGCTGTCTTGTCTGAAACCTCTTATGGTACTGAACTGTTCGGAGAGGTTCTTTCTAATTTTAACTGACGACCTAGTATCAATTAAAGTCATCTTACAAAGCCGGATGAGCTTTGCGGCGATACCAAATTCAGACATTGCATGGAATACCTTTGATCGGAGGGGACTGACGAATGCTGCTTTATAATCGACAAAAAGGTGATATGTGTCGATCTGCATCTCTTGGGTCTTCTCTAGGATTTGCCGCAGGGTAAATATCTGGTCAATGGTGGACTTGCCATGTCTAAACCCATATTGGTATGGTCTAATTATTTCGTTGACCATTGGCTGTAGTCGTTCGCATAATATCCCTGACACTATCTTATAGGCAATAGGGGAAGACTTATGCCCTTATAGTTGAAGCATACAGTCTAATCTCCTGTTTTGTGGACGGGACACAGGATGCTCAGGTTCTAATCGCCGGGTACGCGTTCTTCCTGCCAGATTGTGCTAACTAGCTGATGCATACACCTTATCAGCGCGTCGCCTCCGGTTTTAAACAGCTCGACTGGTCACCGTAGGATTGATTGAACTTTTGTGGGATATGTGCCCGAAGGAGTGGACCCATCTTCAAACTTGATGAAAGTTTGGAAACAATATTGCAAAGTTTGGACCAAATCGGTTGATCGCGTGGAGAATTAATGCACAGACCATCTAGACAGGCTGATGGACTTCAAATTGTCTGAAAGGGATTTCGTTGAAAACTGTTTCTCTCACTGCAGAATTGAATAAAGTCTGAATTTGAATTTGTGAAAAAATCCAATTTTAAGTGAAGCACAAAAACGGCGCGTGTTTTACAACAACATTACCATGTGTGTACGTGAATGTATTAAGGAAATGCATGGGTATTTGTTTAGTTGAAAATGCATGTAACTTCATTACAAAAACACAGACAAGCACACTCACACACATACAATCACACAACTAATGAAACCTGCATATATGCATACATATATAATCATTCATCTATCCTGACAGGCAGGCACTCATCTATCCACATGCAATTGCAGACACATACTCACACACAGACATATGTACATGCATGCATTCCCTGCCAGCAATTGGAAGTGAGTTTTATCTAATTTTATAAATGAGGATCTTTTCGGTGTCTAATTTTCTGTAAAAATGCGACATTTGTCTAATATACAACAACAATTACATTGTTATCCAATTTGCATCGCATTCAGTCAAAATTTAGATAAAAATACGATAGGCAAATAACAATAACAATTCTGTATCATTGTGATGTCTATCTATTTTCCATCGTTTATTTGGATACAAATGAGATAGCTTGCATTTATTTTTAGAACTGTTGTAATTTGAACAAATAAGACGTTTGTATACAGATGATTATATGAGCCGGTTGTGCAATGGTAGGCATGCTCGCTTTGCAATCTGAATGTCCGGGGTTCGATTACCAGGTCAGGCGACATCACATTTTTCAAATGAAAAAATTAATATGAGCGACAAAAATTCTAAAAACATACTCGCATAAAATATAAAATATAATGAATTATAAATAAAAAACCAAAAAGCCAAAAATAAATCAAACAAAGGATTAAGAACCAATGGGTCAACAATAATAACAACACATAAAATAAAAAAAAATTAAAGCAAATCAAATAAAAAAGAAAGGAAAAATAATTTTTTCTTTTTATTTATTATAATTTTTATCAATGTTTTAGCTTATATTAATGCTTTATAGCTATAATAATTTTGTCATTCAAAAAAAAAAAATGTCGACTGGCCTGGGAATCGAACCCGGGCATTCAGATTGCAAAGCAAGCATGCTTACCATTGCACCACCCATATTATCGTTTTAATAACTTTCTGCAGTGTCCAATGAGACACTCAAAAAAGTATCTAATGAGTGGAACAGTTCCTCCCGAGAGCATGATCTTATTGGATAAGAATGCGACTATCGCATTCGTTTGTGCAATCTAATTGAAGTGACTCATTGGACAAGAAACAGATAGCAAATGTTTGCAGGGTTGCATTAAAATTAAAAACATCGTTAGTGTGGCATCACAAGGTACAAGACCACATATTTGAGGGTCTGTCCGGAATCAAGATGAACAGCTGCAACTCAGCCAGCAAAAGTAGTATCACCACCACCACTACAAATGTAATGCAACTCATGAACTCCATTGTGCTCCACACATCGACATCATCGTAGTTGTCGTTATCGTTTTCATCATGTTACAGGTTCTTCTTCTTCTCGAGAGAGAGAAAGAAAGAGGTACAGATATGGACGATTTTAATATCCATGTTGTTGCTGGTTTTTTTCCTTTGGATTTTGTTGCATATGAATCTCCTTCAGTGTCGAATGGAGAATGTGATGATGTTAAGATATGTAGGTTCTTAACTCTTACCTCGTTCATTTACTCGTTCATTCATTCATTTACTCATTTGTTGTTGTTATTGTTGCTGTTGTTGTTTTTGTTCTTATTCCATTTGCCAGTCATGATGAGTATGTGGAAGAAAAACAACAGAAAGAAAACGAATCCCCTAAAAAAAAGGAAAAATAAAACTGTAATGAAAGGAAAATTAAATGAGGTTTATTATTTAAGATTACAATTACGAGCTGATGCAAAATGCAAATTACACAACAGAATTGGTAGAAAAAGGAAACAGACTTTCACTCAGGTATGCTTTTCAAGGTTTCTTCTCTTTGTTTCAAAACATACAATAACAAAAAAATATAAAACGAAACGACCTCAATATGTCGAGAGGAACATTTTCTATGTATTGCACACACACAGACGTAAAGAACTGAAATTCTGTATTGCAACTGGAACAAGTTTTTTTCAATTTCGTTTTTTGCAAATAACAAAGCATTCAAAATAATGGAAATTAGTAGGTCAACACGATTGTTATGATCTTTTTGGAATATAAATATTAGAAAATATTATGACACAAAGAAAAAACCTTTGCATTAGGTTTTACGCTGGAACAATATGCCCAGAATCGATAGTTGTTGTTTTAAGCTGTTAACAATGGAACGAGGATTCCGATTTTGGAATCGTAGGCAATCCAACGTTTAAACAAAAAACCAATATGCCTTGAACAGTGACGTAGTTGGTTAGTCGGCATGATTCGAGTTGATGAAGTTTGGAAACCCGGCTGAAAGAGGTCGGTAACTATGTTTGAGAATGTGAACTCGGCGTATGCCATTAATAGGGCATAAAACTAGTTGATTGATGAGTATTTGATCAAATGCAATGACTAAATTGGCTAGTTACTGGCTACGCTCAGTACAAAATACTTAGTAGGTTAGGTTTAGACCCTTGGCAAAAAGATGCATACTCTTTGGCTCGATTTGCGTTGTGAGCATTAGACAGAGCCACAATAAGAGTTCGATTGTTTCTGTTTCCTCTTCATATTTGCATAGCCTGCAGTCGTCAAAAGCTTGTCTCTTTCCTTTCCTGCAGGACATTGATTTTATTCCGTAGTGGCCTTTAATTTCAGGTCGGATTTTTTTTTATAGAGAGTAGGGATGTAGTTGTGACGTAGAGGAAGAGAGATACCAAGGAACGGTCCTGACCGGCTTTAACACAAAGTCAAAGTCCAGGATTTATCTTGTTCCCCCTCTCATCTCAAGTGGACACTGACCTCCCCGTGGTGTCACCTGGGGAGCTGCCTTTAACATCCGTTAATGGTAGTGAGCTAATATGAGCCGCGCGTTCACCCATAAGAACGGTAAAAATATAGTTTTGGGCGCCGGGTTAGTAACCCTCACCTAGAAAAAGCAGCATACTATACAAAAACAAAAGAAAAAAAACAAGTAAGAACGGCGTTAAGTTCGGCCGGGCCGAACTTGTTATATCCTCCACCACAAGTTGTATTGAAGTAAAATGGAATAATTAGTTTCCTTTCGTGTATGAAGACGACTTAATACTAAATTTCAGAAATTTCGGTAAAACAATGTCAGGCACCATTCTATGGGGGCTATTTCAAAACGTCGATCTTTACCGACAAATTTCTGACGGAAATTTTTTAGGCTCAAAGAAGACAAAATACCAAATTTCAAATATTTCGGTAAGAAAATGTGGCTAAAACTAAAAAATACCGAAAATCAAGAAGTAAGCTTCTATGGGGATATAGGAAGACGTGGACCTATAGTGATAATACTTTTCTGGAACATTTTATAACTCTTGGAAGACGAAATAACGAATTTCAGCCATTTCGGTTGGATATTGACGTCACAATCTTCAGTATTACGAAAATCCGGAGATACCGTTCTATGGGGCCTATATCGAAACGTGGACCTATACCGACGAATTTTAGTAAGAAATGAGGCAATATGAAAGCGTGGACCTGTACAGACATATTTCTGGCGAACAGTTTTATATCACATTGAAGACTAAATACCAAATTTCAGCCATTTTGGTGGAATATTGAAGAAACAACCTTCAAAATACGAAAAATCGGGAGGTACTTTTCCATGGGGGCTATATGAAGGCGTGGACCTATACCAACAAATTTAAAGGGAAAGTTTGAGTACCCCCAACGAAGTCTAAATACCAAATTTCAGCCATTTCGGTGGAATATTGAGGCCACAACGTTCAAAATACCGAAAATCGGGAGGTACCGTTCTATGGGGGCTATATGAAGGCATGGACCGATACCGACAAAGTTCTGGGGGAAAGTTTTATACCACCAACGTAGACTAAGTACAAAATTTCAGCCATTTCGGTGTGATAATGAAGCTAAAACCTTCAAAATACCGAAAATCGGGAGGTACCGTTCTATGGGGGCTATATGAAGGTGTGGACCGATACCGACAAAATTCTGGGGAAAAGTTTTATAGCCCTAAAGAATACTACGTACCAAATTTCAGCCATTTTGGTAGGATAATGAAGCTAAAACCTTCAAAATACCGAAAATCGGGAGGTACCGTTATATGGGGGCTATATGAAGGTGTGGACCGATACCGACAAAATTCTGGGGGAAAGTTTGGTGCCCCTAAAGAAGACTACGTACCAAAGTTCAGCCATTTTGGTAGGATAATGAAGCTAAAACCTTAAAAATACCGAAAATCGGGAGGTACCGTTCTATGGGGGCTATATCAAAACGTGGACCGATATATCCCATTTTCAATACCAACCATCCTGCATGTAATAAAAACTTCTGTACCAAATTTTGACTCTCTATCTTTAAAATTGCGAGCTGTATCTTGATTTCAACAGGCAGTCAGTCGGACGGACGGACGGACATGGTCAAATCGACATAGAATTTTATGCTGATCAATAATATATATGTGTTACAAACGGAATGACAAATTTAATTATACCCTCCATATGGTGGAGGGTATAACAAATCCCTCTAAAGTTGACGACCCCCGCAAACGTTTTAAGGACCATGATCTGCGAATCTGCACCCTGAATGTTCGCACACTTTATAGAGAAGGTGCAGTTTACGCATTGACAGATGTACAGAAAAGTACAAGGCCGACATAACTGCCATACAAGAAATGCGATGGAACGGGAAAGACGTCACAACAACGCACTGTTTTATAGCTGCCATGCCACAAAGCATGAGTTTGGTTGCGGATTTGTAGTTGGTCGGAGGTTAAAACACCTGGTCTCCAGCTTCACACCCGTGAATGAAAGACTTGCTACAATTCGAATAAAAGCAGAATTCTTCAACGTCAGCTTTATTTGCGCTCATGCTCCCACTGAAGACAAAGACGAACAGACCAAAGATATATTTTATGGGCGCTTAGGAGAAAGATATGACCGTTGTTCTGACCATGACATTAAAATTATTCTAGGCGATTTGAATGCCAAAATTGGAAAGGAAAATAATCGGAAAATTCAGTCTCCACAATGAAACATCTGACAATGACATGAGGCTGGTAGACTTCGCAGCGGCAAAAAAACATGGTAGTTAGCAGCACCAGATTTAAACATCTCGACATCCATAAGGGCACGTGGTTGTCTCCAGATCAGAAAACAAGAAGTCAAATTTATCACGTTGTGATAGATGGCAGACATTCATCGAGCGTGTTGGATGTGCGATCATTCCGAGGAGCAAACATAGACTCGGACCAATACCTAGTTGCAGCAAAGGTACGACCCGGTTAAACGTAGCAAACAAAGTACGAACAGAAACAACCCGAAAGTTAGACATCGGTAAGCTGCAATCACAACAGATAGCAACAGCATATTCCACTCAACTGGCCCAACTGCTTATTCAAAGCACTCCTCGTCCCGCTAACATGTCAGGACAATGGCAAAACATTGCCCACTCCATGCAAACAGCTGCAAAGTCAGTACTTGGATAGCAGAGACCACCTCCAAGGAATCCATGGTATGACCAGGAGTGTCGCGCTGCTACCGAAGAGGAAAATGCGGCATATAGGGCTACCTTACAACCCGTAGCGCACGAAGCAGATAATGCAGTGCTTGGCGTTTTTGAGATCTACGGATCATTCTGCGTTGACGGTGAATATCGATGTCGCATGAACCACGGGCTGTATCTGCTATACAACGACATCAATATAGTTAAACGTATTGAGATGCAACGATTGCGTTGACTCGGCCATATCATAAGAATGGGCGATGATGAACCCGCTAAAAAGACGTATAAATATGAGACGCTTGGCGGTGCACGCGGAATTGGCAAGCCAAAGAATTGATGGCGCAAACAAATGGATGAAGAGATGTCAAGGCGCGGCATTTAAGAAAGAGATGCAATAGACAGAGAGAAATGGAGTATTTTCTTAGTTCGGCTTATAGAACAAATGTTCTGTAATGGGTCAGCTAAGTAAGTAAGTAAGGGCTGTAGTTCTTTGCTTAGGGATGATGGACCAGATTGCCTTGAATACTTTACAGCTAGGTCCGTTGTGCCAAATCTGGATAAAATTGTTTCTTTGTTCTAACAGTCACATGAAATAGCACAAGGGAGGCTTGATCGAATTATCGACTTCGATATCGGTTGTCACCTATTCGCAACGCGCCATTTCATTCGCTTTTTCATTTCCATTGATATTGCAATGATCCAAGACCCAACATAAGTGAACTATTTATTTTTGCGCTTTCAAGGTATCCTTACAATCCAAAACCGCTGCAGATTTGATAGACTATTCACCGGTCCAGTTATGTCCCTGTTCATGTTGCTTATGAACTCTGCTGTTTTTTTTTTTTTTGATTCCATGTCTTCCATGTCTTACTCAAAGCATTCCACCATACCAGAAATCCATAAGTCAAAATACGCCATATTATGGCCTTGAAGATCCAATGGTTGACCTGCGGTTTCAGTCCCACAACTCTTACTAATTGAATTTTTGCATGAATAATGTGCTATTTGACACTTCTTGGCACGCTCTTCGGCATTTCTCTTGCACGTTAATTGGTGGTTAATGTACTTGGCTTCTAAAGAGAGCTCTAGGGTGATACCATCAGAACCAGTTTTGTCTTAGACCATTGTTGTGTACTCCATCTCGGAAGTTTGACTAGAGCTCCTTGTATGAGTTCCGATAATGTGACCACGTCGTCAGCATAAGCTATCGTTCTTATTCGTAGTTTATCAAATTTCTTAAATATTTCGTTTACCACCAGAATCCACAACAGTGGCGACAAAATGCCACTTTGATGGGTACCCCTGGTGACAGACTTCCGAATGGAATTCTCACCGATATTTGAGTTGATTATCCTGATGTTCAATCAAATTATCAGTGTAGAGAAAACATCTAAGTTAGAGAGTGAATTATGGATTGATTCAAGCTTAACGTTATTAACGTTATTAAGGGCAAAAGGAAGTTTAAGCCTTCCATATTCCTCTCAATAAGATCAACGACTTCAGTATATACCAATTTGCCTCTGATACAGGCAATTTGGGTAGGACTAAAGCAGTATTTGAAATTGTTTGAATAGAAAGGAAAATAAACTGATCGGTCTATAGTCTTTGGGAATTGTGTGGCTTGACTTCTCCGCTTTGAGGATATATGTATGTCCCATTGTCCTCCCTCCATAGAGCCGAAGTGAGCGATAGACACAGAAAAGGTCTGAAAATGTGATTCAGATGTAGGATCAATAGTAATGCATTTTGTAGCACTGCAGGAAGACACCGTCTGGACCGGGTGTTTTAGGGGGCTTGAAGGTATTTATAGCCATGTTATCTTTGGCCTGATTGCATACGGTTGGATCGCTTGAGCACTCTTTATTTTTATCTGCACCTCAAAAGCTGCCGGTTAGGCACTTGAGGACCTCATTCCTACATCTCAGCTTGTCGCAGATAGCTGTGGCATGCGCGGACGACGTGAACATGCTGTTAATTGTGACACTTATGATATTGTGGTACTTGTTGGTCGGATTTTTGATACCATTGTCCAAGACATTCAAGTCAGTGCTCACCTCTGCCGTCCATCTGGTGAATAGATTGGCCGTAGATTAAGTGGAGGATATGTGTATATTCTTGCGTAGAAAGAGTTTTAAGATCAGTTAAATAGGAGTTCAGCCTTTCACAAATGACATTAGGGAAGGTACCTGACATCAAGATGGTACAATCAATCGCATACGTTACGAACTCAATATCGTCTGCAGGCAGTGGAATACAGAAGAGGTGGAAGTTAAACAGTACTGGAGATATCACCCTAACTTTGGAGAACTCCCTGTTTCACTCTACGGGCCTTGTATTTCTTGTTCCTGAATTCAACGTGAAGATGACGTGCAGCGCTGTTGTCGTGCTGTGCTGCTTACGGAAATCATGCCGATGATCGGCAAAAGGATAGTTATTTCTGACCTTGGGGACGAGCAAAGGCTCAAGAGTCTTTGCTACGGGCGACAAAGGGGAAACTATCTGTACGATTCATCCTTGCCTGGCTTCAGTAGACTGACCACCTGGCCCATTTTCCAGACTTTTGGAACGATGTGCGTGTCTACCGACAGATTGAGAAAATTGGTTTGGTCTCATACAGCTGTTATAGCACTACCATTGATATTCCATCAGGGTTCAACGTTTTGAATGATTAGCGTTCCTGATGATGTTAGCAACATCATCCATTGTAAATTGTAATGTTTCCTCCACGCCCTGTCATTCCAGGAATGTTCGACAAACTGTAGATTTAAATAGCTTGCACACCTCATCGGATCAGTCAGCGTAACGTAGCCAAACGTGACTGAGGTCCTATCTTCCTTCTTTCCACGGTTGGATAGTTTTAAGTCACTTTGCCCACATTTCGCTTATTTTGGCTCTAATGTTGCCACTCTTCAGATGATTTATCCACTTTTTCCGCTTATGCTCACCGACCAACCTCTTAACTTATATCCCCATTATTATAAGTCTTCTTTTGTTATAGTTTGGATTTACCGAACAGATTTATAGCGTTCCGGTTAACTTAAATTTAAAAGTGATGATTGAATTTCAAGGAGGAGCTTCTTGTCATTAACTTTCAATGTGAAAATTATATTTTTAGTGCCTCTAAATTAGTCAAATGCTGTCTGATGTAGGGTCAATAACCTAGCGTACAGCTATTTATCGGTGGAATGTATACGTTGAGCAACTCTACCACGAGCCTGGCAACCGGGATAGACTGGTGCAATAGGAAATTTAACCTATCCCTCCGCTTCTGGTACGAGCCTTCCTCAGTAAGTTGCAACCATTACAACGCTGTAAACTGCAGTTGTTAATGAACTTGGTTTTCATGCACCGCCGCGAACGTTATATTCTTCTCCACGATATGTGGTACGATAGTATCGAGGTTGGAAGTAGGTTCGAGAAGGCCTGGAAGGTCTACATGTCGACCTATAGAAGGATAGTTACAATATATATAAGGGTGAGACCAGGAAATCTAAGTGGAATTCTTGGATAAATATAGGGAGTTAATACCTCGTAGAGAGATCAGGCTCACTCTAGGTGTCATTACTGATCATTGAAGCATGTATAATAAATAAGTGGGAGGACAACAACTTTGAATTTTGCAGGCTATGTGAAGATGTGGAAAATTCGGAGCACCTTCTCTGTCGGTGTCCTAGACTGACGGTAAAAGATACAGAATGTTTGGTGTCCATGAAATTGTATTTCTTACTTCTTAACCATAGATTCGGCATTCCTGTTAACATATTGTAACCTTTGCTGTGGGTCATCCTAGGCTCAAAACAATCAAACAGCCCCATTTGTCATCCCTAACTCTCTGTTATATATACGAGTTCTCTCCTCTTATCTCTTTCCTGTTCTTCTTCCTTCTTTTCCATCTCCTGCACATTTTATCTATTTTCAGGCTGAGCACTATGTACCACTGGTCTTAGAGTAAAGTGGCTACAAACAAGCAAATCCTATCAAACCAAGTCATTTTTCAGTTCAGAGAATTTATACATCCCCGCTTCAGAAGGCTGGCCACTCCCTCAGATCCTCGGGTAGCTGAGAGAAGTTTACGGGACATCATCAATGCTGAATCAACTCGCTACATACCTGCTGGTCGTATACCCGAAATCAGTTCAAATTTTCCAGCATAGGCGACAGGACTTGAAAATGACCGAAGAGTTGGAGAACAAACTCTTGTAGTCTACAGGCTAGTTCGCCTACTATAAGCCTATAAGCGGAAAAAGTGGCTACACCATCTCAAGCAATACAACATTGGTACAGGGTAAAGTATGTTGAAAGGATGATAGAACGGCTCTTACTTTCAGCGCGTATTAGGCGTAAAAAATATATTTTTTTTTTTAAATTAAAAAATACTCCTTGGTTTTTTATAAAACTCATATAACTTTTATAAAAACTCATTATCGCCGGTATGTGTCCTCCTGAAATAAGAATATAGGACTCAATGTACAACATATTTATTTTTTTACACAAAAGCTATGATCATCGAACAAAATTTTAGGCTTCTGCTATGTTAAAAAATTTCTTATTGATCGGACTATAATTGTGATCTGTTTCTTCGAACTCATAACATCCGAAAAAGCGTTTGTCGGGGAAGCCATCCATGCAGTTTGAATGGATGAAATGCATTTGAAAAATCAAAGCTTTATGGCAAAGCTTAGTCTCTTAATTACAATATTGCAGTTTCAATATTACAATGACTTCAGTATAAGTGTGAGTTTCGAAGCATTTTTCACACCCGATATGTCTAAAGAGCTGCCTATTCCAACGGCGAAACCCATAGTGCTATTCTGTAACTAGTTAACGACAAAACAAGTAAGATAGTATCAGTCAGATGTGCTGACGAAGATTTACCCTCAGCCTCTGACAACTGACTGATTAAATTATGTTAAAATAAATTTGGACGAATTTTTTGAAAAAAAAATAGAGTTATACTGTGCAGCATCTTTAAGGTAATCTTGTGCAAACAATTTGAGCTGAGGATATTTTGAAAATACAGACCCAAACAACAAAAATCCTAGTTGGATTTTCATGTGTCAGATCTAGGTTGGATTTTATGGTCCCATCTAAACATGGTTAAATATTGACTTTTTAAAGCAATTTTAGGCTATATCTCTGAAACCTATGAACATTTTCATCGGACCTCTGAAGCAAATTTTTAGATAAGGACAAGAATAAAATATGTGGAGGAATAACTAAATCGAAAAACTACATTTATTGCCTCAAATTTTATAAAATATTGAACATTTTCATAATTTGTATACATTTCGCATCATATCTCCAAAACCATTAATTTTTTCACTTGGAAAAATATTCGCTGGAATGTAATACACAACTCTACAAAACATGTCATTGTTGTAAAATTCCTCTATCACATTGTTTTCAGTATATTTTTCAACAACTATTTAATAAACATTTCAATAGTGTGGTGAAATCGGAAATGCGAGAATAAACTGTTAGTGTAAAGTTTACACTGTAAACTGTGTTTGAAATACGTGTTGTAAAAGATATGATGCAATACCGTTGAAACAAAATAAAGTAAGCATTGTAAATTTTCAGAATGTTATGAAGAATTGTTGGGAACTTTATTTGGAATATTTTTGCAAACGGTTACTAGGTTCAACTCCCAATAGTTTAGGTGATACTGACCAGAATTTCTGCAATTATGTCAAATTTTCTATATTTTATCGATTTTGATGACCTAGATGGGTTTTTCTTATGCGATCTGTTCAAAAGATAAGTTCTATTAGTTCAGGCTACAACAATATTGCCTAAGTTAGCGAGGCCAAATTCCACGGTGGCACCCATATATATATATTGAGACTACAAAAACCCTAATAGTCTTTTGTCCAGTCAGATCCAGTTCGTATTTAATGAAATCATCTAAATCGGGATAAAATTACAGTTTTTTGCATTTATCAGGTCTTTATCTCAGAAACGAATAGGAATTTAGCATTGCTGCCTTTAGCAATATTGTAGCCCTAAACTAGTACAACTTATCTTTTGAAAAAAAAAAACATATAAGAAAAACTCCATCTAGGGCACCAAAATCTATAAATTATTAAAAATTGTACATAATTGCTGAAATTCTGGTCAGTATCGGCTAAACTATTGAGAGTTGAACCAAGTAACCTTTTGCAAAAGTCTTCAAAATAAAGTTCTCAACAATTCTTTAAAACATTCTGCAACACTAAAATGCTTACTTCATGTTGTTTCAGCGGTATTTTGCATCATACAACACGTATTTCAAACACAGTTCACACCAATAGTTTATTCTCACATTTCGGATTTCACTAAATGCTTGACATTTTTATTAAATCGTCGTTGAAAAATGTACTGAAAACAAAGGCATAGAGGCGTTTTGAAGAGTTGTGTATTACATTCCAGGGAATATGTTTCCAAAAGAAAATATTCCGAAAAAATTAACGGGAGATACGGTGCGAAATGTATAAACATTGTGGAGCTTTTGCATATATTTTGAAATTTGAGGCAATAAGTGTAGTTTTTCGAGTTCATTATTCCTCCAGATATTTTATTCTTGTCCTTATCTACAAATTTGCTTCAGAGGTCAGAAGAAGATTCGCATTGGTTTCAAAGATATAGCCCCGAATTTTTTTAAAAAATCAATATTTAACCATGTTTAGATGGGGCCATAAAATCCCAGCTGGATCTGACACAGCAAAACCCAACTAGAGTTTCTTGTCGTTTGGGTCTGTACATTCACAAAATCCTCAGTTCGAATTGTTTGCACATGATCACCTTAAAAATGTTGCATAGTGTTATTTGCCATAAGTATATAAGTCCCAGTCCTATAAGTCCCAGAATACACCAAAACTCTAAATCGTACCTGAAAATAAAAACGGTAGAATGTGGTTCTAAATCATATATAAAAAGCGAAAGCGTCTGGAGGTGTTAAATATTATAGCTACAAATTTCTTTTGTTCAGATACTCATGACAACCCCCAAAAAGTGAGGTATTTTAGGTGATTTCGACTCAGTATGGAATAAATTTTAATTGTGAGTCTAAAGGTTTAATATATAATTTCTACCTGTAATATCTAATTTCGTATCGTCATATTCTTAACAAAGTATTTTACTTAGATATCTAGTTTCTTCTGGAACTTGCAATGAAATTTTGTGTAGAATATTTCTTCCTTCAACACCTTTCATCTAGAATTAAATTTCATGTTACCTTCATGCATCGACTCGAAAAAAGAACAAAACAAATTTATTCAAAAAATATTTGGGTGTTTTGTTGGCGAACTTGATGTATATATTTTCTTGATATATAATGCAAATACATATTTCATTTATTCGGCGACTTATATTGAAATTTGATGGAGATTATTTTTGTCGCTGATGTCTTCTATCTAGAATGAAGTTTTGTGGGACAAAACTTAATAAACTCAGATAAAGTACAACATTAACCCTAAAACGTGATTTTACTTTTGGTAGATTCCTGGCGTTTAGGTACGATTTAGAGTTTTGGTGTATTCTGGAACCTATAGTAAAATTTTATGACAAATAATTTTGTAGAATATTTTAATCTAATACGATTGCATTTTAAAGGAATTTTTAAACGTTTTTAAAAAAGGGACCAAATAGTTACTTTAGTGACTCGCATGAGGGTTAATTTTTTCATAAAAAGAAACCCCGCACTGTTGTCAGTAATATTCCCAAAGACACTTTATACCAAAAATGCAAGGATTCTAAAGAATCTGATGTCGAATATTTTAAAACCCGTAGAAATGGGCGGAATTTGCCACGCCTATTTGGGTTACTTCCCGACAAAAACTTTCAAAATGCCGATACACGTGTCTTCTTTTTTTTCGGTCCTCTTCCATAATCTGGCCGAATTGTCTTGTAATTATTTTTTGTGTTGTACAGTGTTATTGTCGGTAAGTTCAAATGTCTAAAAAGGGCCACAAAATTCTGAAAACCTTTAAATACATTCGATATGTCCGAAGATGAAATTTTGATTTCACATAGGCTGAGAGTATATCTCTGCCGGAAAAGCCGACTGATACTTTTTATTTGGTTAGGTTGTAATTTCTCCAACAACATAAAGAACATTTTGACATAACATATTCAAAATTTTGCGATACCAATACCTTGGTAATTGTGTCATGGCCTGGGCGTTGATTATCAATCATTACTCAACTCTTTTATAAATATAGATTTATTTATGTATGTATTTAATTCTGTCGTCCATGGAATACAAATTCCTTACAGACTAATGCAATTCAAAGATAAATTAATTCTAACATATTTTTGAATCAAAAAATCTAATTTTATACCGTTTCACCTGGCAAATATTTTACGTTTATCACCACAAACTATAGGTGTCTATTCCGGACGGACGGCCATATTGGCGGCTGTAGGTTCCAGGACGAATATTTCGGGGTGTTATATTTGGTCAAATACATTGTGGTATGTAGTATAAATATAGTTTTAATGTACACATCATGCCGCAATGTGGGTTGACCCACCCACATTAGTCTCATACCTTAGCCGATTTCTTTTCTTATTTTCATTTTGAAAATTAAAGCCTTACAAATAAGTTCAAATAGCTGTTTCCCAATTTTGAACGCCTACTCATTGCAATAATTTAGTTTATTTTACTTTGGCCTCATCGTTTATTCATTCATCCGTAAGCGGGCGAACTATATTTATCCATTTCATGTCTAGACTTTTTTAAAACATATTGTTATTGCCATAACGTTCGTTGTATAACAACAAATAATCACCTTGTGATTTTCTACAACACAAGGCAATTGAAATGTATGAAAGTGAGTGGGCGTTGTTGTGGACAAAACATGGGCGTAGTTGGCACATTCCCTCCCCAAAAAATGAGGCTTTTGCGGTAATAAAGTTAAAGTAAAGTGGGAAATTAAAAAAAGTCTTACTTAGGAATCTTTCTTTGATTTTTGATGATATATTCAATATTCCGGCTCTCTCGAAATAGGCCCAACTAGCCACGTCAATGCTTTAAACTGGTCACAAAAATATTTGAAGAATAATATTTAAGTAGTTAGCAAAGAAAAATTTTATCATCATTAAATTCTTCCACATGTGTTCATTTGAAACGAACATAAAGTTGTGTTTTGTAATTCTTCTAATGAAAATGTAAACATTTTAATTCTGGACATTAAAATGCAAACACACGTACGCGTCGTACACACACAAAGACCTACATATATACGAATGTATGTATTTGTCAGTTAAAGAAGTAATATTAAAAGCAAAGAAATATGATGGACAACTAAAATGTAAATTAATGAACAGAGACAAAATGATTTTCACAGACTTGGAGAATTAGAAAAGAAACATGTCCTCACACAGCACTCAACCATGGAATACAACCTTATTAGAATTGTTAAATAACAGACATTCCTTATTAAATTCCTTTGACGAAAAAAAGGAATTAAAACAAGACAAATGAAAGGATTCAGTGTAGGTGGCCTTTGCAAATGTTTGTTTCAGTTTTATTATATTTCCTTTTTAATTTTCTTTTGAAAATATTTTATTAGGAAATTATTCAGACAGAAATGAAATATTATTATAAATAATGTTATTCACATTATATTTAACAGGGTTTCCTTGGAGTTAGAATGAAATGCGATTCCTTGAATCCAAGGTAACCTATTCCTATATGTAAATACTAGCAAAGTACCCGCTACTTCGTATGCGTTAAATATATAAAACAAATGAACAATATATAATATAGAATGGTGGAAACATTTTGTGTACTAATACGTACCACTTTAGTTCGATTTTTGTCACGCCTACACATCAAGAGCAATCCACATTTTTTGAGATATTTTAATTGAGGTTCTCAGCGCAAATACGGCCTAACCCAACAACCGCCATCCTCATTTCTAGCTCTATCTGTTCCCCCAATTATAGAACTATTTAGTACTTTACATGTAAATATATACATACGAACCTCCTCCTATTATTTCAAAATTCCCATTACACAATAACAAATTGTACCAAATCCTGTGCCATTTACAACTTTTTACGGCACATTTTATGGCACATATTTCTTAAATCGGACGTTATAAGCAAATGATAACAATAATCTTAATTCCAAATCTCACGAATCCAGATCTATCCGTTCATCCAATACAAAATTGTACCATACATGGAACCATTTCGTACCCCTAAGTGTACCTAATTCCACATTTTAGGATTCGAGCGCTATAATTTCACCTAAATCCTAATTGTACAAAATGTAGTACTTTTTGTAAGCATAAGTACGCATTTCTAAAACTAAGTACGCATTTCCAAAACTAACCCCAACAGTAATATTAACTCCAAAATTCAAGATTCCAGCTCTAACCGTTCGCTCAAATCCAAGTTGTAGCATATCTCAATCCTACACTCCAACAGTAATATTAATTCCAAATTTCTTGATTCGCTCAAATCCAAGTTGTACCAAATTTAGTACCGTTTAGTACTTTTCGTACATATAAGTACGAATTTCCAAAACTTCATCAATCCTACACCCCAACAGTAATCTTAATTCCAAACTTCAAGATTCCAGCTCTAGCCGTTTGCTCAAATCCAAATTGTACCAAATTTAGTACTTTTCGCACTCATAAGTACGAATTTCAAAAACTACTTCTATATCTCAATCCTACACTCCAACAATAATCTTAATTCCAAATTTCTTGATTCCAACTCTATCCGTTCGCTCAAATCCAAATTGTACCAAATTTAGTACTATTTAGTACTTTTCCTACCCATAACTAAAAATTTCCAAAATTTTATCAATCCTACAATTCAACAGGTATTTTAAATTCAAAATTGGGGATGGCAGCTACATCAGATCACCAAAATCCAAATTGTACCAAATTTAGTACTTTTCGTACCCATAAGTACAAATTTTCAAAACTACCTCAATGCTATGTTCAAACGTTAACTCAAATCCAAATTTGGTTCCATTTAGGTCTATTCGTATCCATAGTACGAATTTCTAAACCTACCTCTATCAATACTTCAACATCAATTTTAATTCCGAATTTCACGATTCCAAATGTATCCTATCACTGAAATCCAAATTGTACCAAATTTAGTACCATTTAGTACTTTTCCTACCCATAACTACAAATTTCCAAAACTTTATCAATCCTACACTCAAACAGTACTCGTTATTCCAAATCTCGGGTTTCCAGCTATATCCGTTCACCAAAATGCAAACTGTACCAAATTTGGTACCATTTAGTACTTTCGTACCCATGAGTACGAATTTCTACAACTACCTCAATCCTACACGCCAACAGTAATCTTAATTCCAAATTTCAGGATTACAGCTGCATCCGATCACAGTAATCCAAATTGTACCAAATTTGATACCATTTAGTACTTTTCGTATCCAAAGTACGTACTTCCAAACCTTCCTCTTTCAACACTCCATCAGTAATCGTAATTCCGAATTTCAGGATTCCAAATGTATCCGATCACATAAATTAAAATTTGGTACCATTTAGTACTTTTCGTACTCATAAAACTAAAAATTTCAAAAACTTCATCAATCCTACACACCAACAGTAATCCTTATTCCGAATCTCTGGATTCCAGTTCACCGTTCACCCAAATCCAAATTGTACCAGATTTGGTACCATTTAGTACTTTTCGTACACATAAGTACAAATTTTCAAAACTACCTCAGTGCTATGTTCAAACAATAAGCTTAATTCCGAATTTCAGAATTCCAGATACATCCGATAACTCAAATCCAAATTTGGTACCATTTAGTACTATTCGTATCCAAAGTACGAATTTCCAAACCTACCTCTATCAACACTCCAACAACAATTTTAATTCCGAATTTCACGATTCCAAATGTATCCCATCATTGAAATCTAAATTGTACCAAATTTAGTACTATTTAGTACTTTTCCTACCCATAACTAAAAATTTCCAAAACTTTATCTATCCACACTCCAATAGTACTCCTTATTCCAAATCTCGGAATTTCAACTATATCCGTTCACCCAAATCCAAATTGTACCAAATTTGTTAATATTTAGTGCTATTCGTACCCAAGAGTACCAATATCCACAATTACCTCAATCCTACACGCGAACAGTAATCTTAATTCCAAATTTCAGAATTACAGCTGCATCAGATCACCGTATTCCAAATTGTACCAAATTTAGTACCATTTAGTACTTTTTGTTCCCATAGGTCCGAATTTCCAAACCTACTTCTATCCAACACTCGAAAAGTAATCTTACTTTCGAATTTCAGGATTCCAAATGTATCTGATCACCCAAATCCAAACTGTACCAAATTTGGTACCATTTAGTATTTTTCGTTGCCATAAGTACGAATTTCCAAAAGTATCCCAATCCCACACTCCAATAGTAATCTTAATTCCAAATTTTACTATTCCAGCTCTATCCGATCACTTAAATTCATATTGTACCAAATTTGGTACCATTGAGTACTTTTCGTACCCAAAAGTACGAATTTCCAAAATACTTCTATCCTACACCCCGACAGTAATCCTAATTCTAAATTTCAGGATTCCAGCTCCATCCGTTCCCCCAAATCCAAATTGCACCTTATTTGGTACTATTTAGTACCTTTCGTACCCATATGTACGAACTTCGAAAACTACCTCCATATCTCTAACCTACACTCCAACAGTAATAGTAATTCACAAATTTCAGAATTCCAACTTTATCGGTTCGCCCTAATTCAAATTGTACCAAATTTAGTACCATTAAGTACTATTCGTACACATGAGTACACATTTTCAAAACCACCTCCTTGTATCAACTCATCTTTCTAACCTTCATTTGCATTCCAAATTTCAAGATTTTAGCTCTATCCGTTCACGTCATACCAAATAGTACTAAATTTAGTAACTTTTAGTACTTTTCGTACACTTATAGTTCGAATTTCCAAAAACCATTTGGTACACCTTTCTAACTCACCATCAGTGAAAATCATTCCAAATTTCAGAATTCTAGCTCTTCGCGTTTGCCTAATATAAAGGGTACCATATTTAGTACCTTTTAGTACTTTTAGTACAGTTCTAGTTCGAATTTCCAAAAATCCAGCCTTATCTGACACCTTCGGACCAAGAGTGACCCTCACCCAAAATTTCAAGATTCTAGCTTTAGCCGTTTAGTCTGGGCGTTGATTATCAGTCAGTCAGTCAGTCAGTGAGTCAGTGAATCAGTGAGTCAGTGAGTCAGTGAGTCATCATTACTGAACTCTTTTATAAGTATAGATATACCACAACTCGGCTAATGTGAAAGGCCTCCATTGTTTCTTCGGAAATGTTTTGTGTCCATATGTGAATGTGTACTAGCAAAGTTTCCGCTTCTTCGTATGCGAATACAATATTTGATTAATGTGCTCTTCGTAGCCCTCAATTAGAATTTCCAAAACTTGAACAGCGACCAATATTTTTAATATATTTCTATTAAGGGATAAAAATCTTCTTGTTAAAAAATTTAAACATATGTCTACATTTCTAAATGAACTTATAGCTGGTTTACACTTATGCTCCGAAATCCATTGGATTTCACGAAATCCTAAAACATATAACAATAATCAAGGTAGATGCATATGCGCAGCTGATCGAATATGAATTTTCAAAACAGTTAAATGCTCTGTTCCAGAACCTGCAGTAATCTACATTTTTACTACGATAACAATTTTTCATTTATGTTATCGAAAAAAATAGTAAACAAGTAAGAAAGTATCCGACGGAGATATAACCTCAGCATTTGACAAAAAAAAAAAACCAAACACAATAATTATGCCGTATATAAAATACTAGCAAAATGCCCGCTACTTCGTATGCGGAAAGAGAATAAACAATATTTGATATGGAAATGGTGAGGTATGAAAATGCTGATGTAAATTAATATTTAATTTAATGTAAGCACTCTTCGTACCCCTTTAGTCCGACTTTCCAAAAAATCGGTCTATATCACCAGAAAATATCAATAACTGTCAATATATCTAAGGTATTTCAATCAAGGGATATAAACATTCTTGAAAAAATTAACAGTTTTTGCACTCCTTGTTCACCTTATGCCTATGGCATTACATGTAAAAACATGTCATACATTTTAAATTCGGATTTTAATAACCATTCTGATCTATCCCAAATGTTAAAGCGCTGGATTTAGATGTTCACTCAATATTAGTTCAGTAATATTTAGTACTTCTAGTACACTTATTGTTTTTATCTATTAAAACTTTTAGAACACTAATATTATATTTTAAAATTGCATAATTTCAGCTTTATTCTCACACGCAACACCACAATGATACGCCTAGGTATAAGTTTCAAAAATACCTCTTAAATCAACCCTATATACCACCCGGGATTCTCATTTCCATCTCTATCTGTTTCCCCAGAAACAAGTTTCATATACATAAGTACGAATTTCCAAAATCTCCTCCTAATATTTCAAAATTCTGTCTCATTCCCTTTACACGACAACAAACTATACCAAGTTCTGTACCATTAGGTACTCTGCTTAATTCCAAATTTTAGGATTCCATCTCTATCCGTTTTCACAAATCCAAACTGTCCCTAATTTGGTACCATTTAGTACTCATAAGTACGAGTTAATAAAACCTCCTTTACTCTATACACCTATTGCTATCCCAAAATTCCACCTCAACCCCTATAGTATTTATTGTATTTCCAAAACTTCCATATCTAAATCCTACACGTGTACCTCCTCGATATCAAAACCCCACACACACACAGGGACTCTAATACCAAATTTTTAAATTCGTACACCAAATACCACTATCCGTACACCAAATACCAAATTTAGAATGATTTAGTAGTTTTCGTATATTTATTGTACATACATATGTCCTAAATCACCCCCATATACCAACGCTGCACTCAAGCTCTTTCCTTGACTAACATTTAGTACTTTTAGTTTACTTATGGAACTTATTTTCACAACCACATCCCTACGCACCAACAGCGACTTTAATACCAAATTTTCGAATCCCATCTATATTCCTTAACACAATAGTTAGTATAAATAAGTACTTTTCGTACACATAAGCACTAATTTCCGAAATTCCTTTCTTATCTCCATTCTACACACCAACACTGATCCTAACACTAAAATTCAAAATTCCAGATCATTATTTTAGGAAATACCAAACGGTTCCAAATTTGGTATCACTTATAACTTTTCAATTTCCGAAACTACCTCCATATATTAACCCCACATTAATTTCCTTATTTCAGGATTCCAGCTCTATCCGATAGCACAAATCAAAATGTACCAAATTTAGTACCATTTAGTAAACATAAGTACGAATTTCCAAAACCTACTCCATATCTCAATCCTACACTGCAACTGTAATATTAATTCCAAATTTAAGGATTCGACTTATATATTTTCAATCAAATTGAAATTGTACCCAAATTTAGTACCATCTATTACTTTCCAAAACTACATCCATATCTCTATCCTACACTTCAAGCGTAACTTTAGGTTTTAATTTCATGATTCCAGCGCTATTCGTTTACCCAACTCGAAAATGTACAAACTTTAGTATCAGCTACCAAATTTAGTACCACAAAGGTACGATTCCAAAACTACCACCATGTCCCAATCCTTGGCTCCAACAGTAATTCCAAATTTCAGGATTCCAGCTCTATTCGTTCCCCAAAATTCAAATTGTACCAAATTTAGTACTTATCGTAGCCATAAGTACGAATTTCCAAGACTTCCTCAATCCTACACTCCAACAGTAACCTTAAGTCGAAATTTCAGGATTCCAGCTGTATCCGTTCACCCAAATATAAATTGTACGAAATTTAGTACCATTTAGTACTTTTCGTACCCATAAGTACGAATTTCCAAGACTAAGTCAATCCTACAGTCCTACCGTAATCTTAATTGCAAATTTCAGGATTCCAGCTCTATTCGTTCCCTAAAATCCAAATTGTACCAAATTTAGTACTTATCGTACCCATAAGTAAGAATTTCCAAAACTTCCTTAATCGTACACTCCAACAGTAACCTTAACTCAAAATTTCAGTATTCCAGCTGTATTCTTTCACCAAAATATAAATTGTGCCAAATTTAGTACCACTTAGTACTTTCCTTACCCATAAATACGAATATCCAAAAGTACCTCGATCCTACACTCCATAAGTAATCTTTATTATAAATTTCAGGATTCCAGCTCTATATGTTCACCCAAATCCAAAATGTACCAAACTAAGTACCATTTAGTACTTTCCGTACCCATAAGTATAAATTTCCAAAAGTAACTCAATCCTACACTCCATCAGTAATCTTAATTCCAAATTTCAGGATTACAACTCTATCCGTTCACCCAAATATAAATTGTACCAAATTTAGTACATTTAGTACTTTCCGTTCCCATAAGTATGCATTTCCAAAACTACCTCAATCCTACACTCCATCAGTAACCTTAATTCGAAATTTCAGGATTCCAACCCTATCCGTTCAACTAAATTTAAATTGTACCAAATTTAGTGCCATTTAGTACTTTCCGTACCCATAAATATGAATTTCCAAGACAAACTCAATCCTACACTCCATAAGTAATTAAATTCCAAATTTCAGGATTCCAGCTCTATCCGTTCACCCAAATCCAATTTGTACCAAGTTTAGTACCGTTTACTACTTTTTCGTACCCATAAGTAAGAATTTCCAAGACTACCTCAATCCTTCACTCCATCAGTAATCTTAATTCTAAATTTCAGGTTTCCATGTCTATCTAAATCCAAATTGTACCAAATTTTGTAGCATTTAGTACTTTTCGTACACATAAGTATGCATTTCCCAAACTATACCCATATCTCAATGGTACGCTTCAACGGTAATCTAAATTCCAAATTTCAGGTTCTCAGCTCTATCCGTTCACCCAAATCCAAATTTAGTACCATTTAGTACTTTCTGTACCCATAAGTATGAATTTGCAAGACTAACTCAATCCTATACTCCAAAAGTAATTAAATTCCAAATTTCAGGATTCCAGCTCTATCCGTTCACCCAAATCCAATTTGTACCAAATTTAGTACCGTTTACTACTTTTTCGTGCCCATAAGTAAGAATCTCCAAGACTACCTCAATCCTTCATTCCATCAGTAATCTTAATTCCAAATTTAAGGTTTTCAGCTCTATCCGTTCACATAAATCCAATTGTACTAAATTTAGTACCATTTAGTGATTTTCCTACACATGAGTACGAATTTCACAAACCACTTCCTTTTATGAACACCACTTCCCAACCTTCATTTCCATACCAAATTCCAAGTTTCTAGCTAAATCCGTTCAAAATATACAATTGGTACCAAATATAGTTACTTTTCGTACACTTATAGGTCGAATTTCCATCTTCCAAATTTCAGAATTCCAGCTCTTTCCGTTTGCCTAATACAGAGGTACCATATTTAGTACCTTTTAGTACTTTTCGTACCCTTCTAGGTCGAATTTCCAAAAACCCAGCCTTATCTCACCCCCACACACCGACAGCAACCCATAGTAAAAATTTCAGCTTTCTAGCTTCAGCGGTTTCGTCTGGGCGAAGATCAGTCACTCACTCACTAAGCTCTTTTATATATATAGATATTGATTTTGTTTCACGAATTAGCTTTCAAGTCAGTATGTACCGTAATGTGGAGCTACACCAAGCATTTTTAGCAACCAAACTTTTTCATAAAGGAATCGACATATTAAATAGCGTAACAAAAAATTTGAAAGAGATTTTTGAAAAAGTTTTAGAGATATCTTCCCCAATAGCTATTTTAATGTGTGTCGGGAAGGTTTCGGTGCTTGGACCATTATCTCAGGAAGTATTGACTTACTCCGCAAAAACATTGTACCGTTGAAAATGAGGCTGCTGGAACAACCTGCTGAAAAAATTCAAGACGATCCGAGAGGAGCTCTTAAACTTCCCTTTATCCGAATTTTGTGTGGGAGGTACCCGAAGAAGTGGACCAATATAGTCCATATTCCAACCTGATACTGACTGGATGAAATAATATGATGTGCAAAGACCGCACCAAACAGAAACTCCCTGCGAGAATTATATTGCGGATTTTCCATTTTGGTTGGTGCCGTCAGGGTTTCTTGTAGATTTTAGGCCAATATCTCAGGAAGTATGGACTTGCACAAGAAAAAAAATGTACTGTCGTAAAGGGAGCCGCAAGGACAACTTACTGAAACAAATTTTAAAACGATCCGAGAGGAGCTCTTAATCTTCACTTTATCCGAATTTTGTTTGGGAGGTACCCGAAGAAGTGGACCAATATAGTCCATATTCCAACCTGATACATGACTGGATGAAATAATATGATGTGCAAAGTCCGCACCAATCAGAAACTCCCTGCGAGAATTATATTGCGGATTTGCCATTTTGGTTGGTGCCGTCAGGGTTTCTTGGAACTTTTAGGCCAACATCTCAGGAAGTATGGACTTGCGCAAAAGAAAAATTGTACTGTCGTAAAGAGAGCCGCGTGGAAAAAATTACTGAAACAAATTTCAAAACGATCCGAGAGGAGCTCTTAAATTTCACTTTATCCGAATTTTGTGTGGGAGGTACCTGAAGGACAACATACTGAAACAAATTTTAAAATGATCCGAGAGGAGCTCTTAAACTTCACTTTATCCGAATTTTGTGGGGAGGTACCAGAAGCAGTGGACCGATATAGCCCATTTTCCAACCTGACAGATGACTGAATAAAATAATATGATGGGCAAAGTCTGTACCCATCATAAACTCCCAGCGAGTATTGTCTTGCGGATTTGCCATTTTGGTTGGTACCGTCAGGGTTTCTTGGAACTTTTAGGCCAATATCTCAGGAAGTACGAACTTGCGCAAGAAAAAAATTGTACCGTCGTAAAGGGAGCCGCATGGAAAAAATTACTGAAACAAATTTCAAAACGATCCGAGAGGAGCTCTTAAATTTCACGAATTTTGTGTGGGAGGTACCTGAAGTAGTGGACCAATATAGTCCATATTCGATGCCTTGATATACATATAAGGTGACGTAGGGGGTGGAAGATACCAAGGAACGGTCCTGACCGGTTTTAACATGGCAAAGCCCAGGATTTATCTTGGTCCCTCTTTTATCTCAAGTGGACACTGACCTCCCCATGGTGTCACCTGGGGAACTGTCTTTAACACCCGTTAAAGGTAGTGAGCTAACATGTGCCGCGCGTTCACCCATAAGAACGTTAAAAACTTGGGTTTGGGCGTCTGGTTACTAACCCTCCCCTAGAAAAAACAGCCTACTATGAAAAAAAGAAAAAAAATAGAAAGTTGACGAACCCCGCAAACGTCTTAAGGACCATGATCTGCGAATCTGGACCTGGAATGTTCTCACTCTTTATAGAGAAGGTGCAGTCTTCGCATTGGCAGACGTACTTGAAAAGTACAAGACCGATATAACTGCCATACAGGAAATACGATGGATTGGGAAAGGCGTCACAACAACACCCAAAGGTGACGCACTGTATTATAGCCGCCATGACGTAAAGCATAAGTTTGGTTGCGGATTAGCAGTTAGTCGGAGACAAAAACATCTGGTATCCAGCTTCACTCCAGTGAATAAAAGACTTGCTGCAATTCGAATAAAAGCTAAATTCTTCAACATCAGCTTTATTTGCGCTCATGCTCCCACCGAAGACAAGGACGAACAGAGCAAAGATATATTTTACGAGCGCTTACAATAAACTCATGACCGTTGCCCTGCCCATGACATTAAAATCATTCTAGGCATTTTTAAGCCAAAATTGGAAAGGAGAATATCTTTGGCCCAACGTCGGGAATTCCTTCCCCACAGTGAAACATGTGACAATGGTACGAGGCTGATGGACTTCGCAGCGGCAAAAACATGGTAGTTAGCAGTACCAGATTTAATCATCTCGATATTCATAAGGGCACCTGACTGTCTCCAGATTAAAGAACAAGTAATCAAATTGATAATGTTGTGATAGATGAAAGACATTCATCCAGCGTGTTGGATGTACGATCGTTCCGAGGCGCAAACATTGATTCGGACCACTACCTTGTTGCAGCCAAGGTACGTACCAGATTAAACGTAGCAAACAAAGTGCGAACAGACACAACACGGTAGTTAGACATCGATAGGCTGCAAACACAACAGATAGCCACAGCATATTCCACTCTACTAGCCCAATTGCTTAACGCGAGCACTCCTTGTCCCGATAACATAACAACACAATGGCAAAATATTGCCCACTCCATGCAAACAGCCGCAAAATCCATACTTGGATTCCAGGGACCTCCACAAAGGAATTCATGATATGACCAGGAGTGTCGTGCTGCTACCGAAGAGAAAAATGCGGCATATAGAGCCACTTTACAATCAGTAGCAACGCCTAGCGCACGAGAGAGATATCGGGAGAAAAGGAGAGAAGAACGACGTCTTTTCCGCAAGAAAAAGAGAGAAATGGAAAAGCGGGAGTGTGAAAAAATCGAGATGTACAGGAGCCAGAATGAAGTACTAAAATTCTTCCAAAGAGTGAAACATCAAACAGATGGCTTTGGTACAGGCACATCCTCCTGTAGATTCCAGCAAGGTAATCTGGTAACAGATACCGATAGCGTGCTCAGGATATGGAAAGAACATTCCTCCAATTTGCTGGTATCCAATAGTAGGGAAGACGATGATACCACAGATCCAATCCCAGAGATGGTATGGAATGTATACCGCCCGGCCAAGATGAGGTAAAAACAGCAATCAACCGGCTGAAGAATAATAAAGCAGCAGGAGCCGATGGCTTACCAGCCGAGCTGTTTAAAACCGGAGGCGACGTGCTGATAAGGTGAATGCATCAGCTAGTTAGCACCATCTGGCAGGAAGAACGAGTACCCGACGATTGGAACCTGAGCATCCTATGTCCCGTCCACAAGAAAGGAGATAAGACTGTATGCTCCAACTATAGGGGCATAAGTCTTCTCCCTATTGCCTATAAGATAGTGTCAGGGACATTGTGCAAACGACTAAAGCCAATGGTCAACGAAATAATTGGACCATACCAATGTGGTTTTAGACCTGGCAAGTCCACCATTGACCAGATATTTACCCTGCGGCAAATCCTAGAGAAGACCCAAGAGATGCAGATCGACATATATCACCTTTTTTCGATTATAAAGCAGCATTCGACAGTCCACTCCGATCAAAGGTATTTCATGCAATGTCTGAATTTGGTATCCCCGCAAAGCTCATCCGGCTTTGTAAGATGACTTTAACTGATACTAGGCCCTCAGTTAAAATTGGAAAGAACCTCTCCGAAGAATTTTGTACCAAAAGAGGTTGCAGACAAGGAGACAGCCTTTCGTTTGACCCATTCAACATTTTGCTGGAAAAGGTAATACGAGATGCAAATGTCAAAAGAAATGGCACAATTTACACCAATAGCCACATGTTACTTGCTAATGCTGATGACACAGACATAATGGGACGATCAGTAAAGGAAGTAACTGATACCTTTAGGGGTAGTTTACACTATATGAAAATGTCCCATGACATGAAATTTCCCATCGTTATATATTCGCTAATATGTACAATATTGGAGATTTTCCTTACGCGATTTACTCTGTGCATCTACACCAGCAAAAATGTAAAAAAACTACGTCTCCACATTGCCTCCGTGGGTAGATATGGAATATTTTTATTTCGTGTCATATGACATTTACATATAGTGTAAACTACCCCTTAGGAAGGTCGAAGCAGAATCTGCGAAAGTGGGTCTGGCGGTAAACGGCTAAAAGACCAAATTGATGGTGTCGACGCGCAAAGCGTCCATAGAGCTCGGACCAACTGTGGAAGTTGGTACCTACAATTTTGAGGTAGTTAAAGACTTCGTCTACGTCTTCTTTCGGCACTGTCATAAACACGACAAAAAACATCAGTTGTGAAATAAGAAGAAGAATTGTATTGACCAACAGATGCTACTATGGTTTAAGTAAGCAATTTAAAAACAAAGCCACATTTCGTCAAACAAAAATAACACTATACAAAACGCTGATACTACCCGTGCTAATGTATGGCTCCGAAGCATGGGTACTTGCGCAAGCAGATAAGGCAGTGTTTGGTGTGTTTGAGAGGAAAATTCTTCGAAAGATCTACGGGCCAATTTGCGTTGACGATGAATATCGACGTCGTATGAACCACGAGCTATATAAGCTATACAAAGACATGAATATAGTTAAACGTATCGAGATGCAACGATTGCGTTGGCTAGGCCATATCATGAGAATGAGCGATGATGAACCCACTAAAAAGGCGTATGAATACATGCCACATGGCGGTGCACGCAGCATCGGCAGACTTAATGGAGATCTTTTCTTAGTTCGGTCTATGGAACAGATGTCCTGTAATGGCCAACTAAGTAAGTAAGTAAGATTTACATATATCTTCAGCACCCACAATGGGAAAACTTTAATATGAATGTCTATAAAGCAAAATCTGTCTATTTTATTGGGAGATTTAAGCAAAATGAAGGAAGTATTCCTATAGATTTTTCCAATATCTTCTACTACCCAGCAAAATGTTCGATGCCAAGGATGCTATTGAATCATGTGTGCAAGTGATCTGGCATGTCATCTTTTTAGCATTTTCACTCATGAATTTTATATGAGCGTGACCACCATAAAATGACATTCATTTTCGGATCTTAAGATAACATTCATTGTCTGATCCTAAGCATGTCATTTTGACAAATGCTTTGACATGTCATTTTCGCCAACCCTTTGGCATGACATTTTCATGTCTTGTTTGAAAAATGGAAAATTCTGTGTTGAAATATGATTTTCATAACAAACCAAACTCTTTATTAATTCAAACTAATTAATGAAATAACTAAAACTAATTTATCAGCATAAAGTGTACACCCAAAAATTTCAATTTAATCACCGCCGCTGTACCGCAACAGTGTTTACTTCGTCTTCGTTTTGTTTTATCTTACAAAAGCTTTTCTATTATCTTCTCATCACCAGTTCAGATTTCGACATGGACTCCAACAGCACTCCTTTAAGAATATCTAGTTCGTGAACCTACATTTCATTTGTAATTTTGTTATTTTATAACAAAAATGTTGGAAATGTATACTCTTTTGTTTTGGAAAGATATGATGTCGCTACTTGTAGGGATGTTCAAATCAACTTGTTTGTTTGTAGTGATCTGTACAAATGATTCAAATGGTGATGAAAATATCGGATCTTTCACGACTTGCTTTGAACCAATGCAAAAGATGTGTGATGTTTTTTTACCAAATATTTTTTACCAAAATATGTGCTTATTTTGGCTGTAACATCGAAACTATAATACCAATCTGTATGATTTTGGCCTCATTTGATTCCCCGCGAAGTTTTGATCCACAACAACAAATGGAACTTGGTTATGAAAAAAGTTGACTTATATTTAATAATTTATCAATTTTATGTACATTCCGCGAATTCTGAGTAACGTTTTACATTTATTATGCAATCTACTCGCTGAAGTCACTTCGAGAGAAATTTTTAGTAACAATTGTGCTCATTAAAATAACTAGAATTTTTTTTAATATTTTTTTCTTAAAAGCCGAAAAAACAACCGCCATAACTTTTGTCCGCAGCAACCAAAAATTTGCTCGCGAGCAGATTCGTACTTGGGAATTTTTTCTTAAACTATATATCAAAAATCTTTCATGTAACGCGAAAAAATTTATCCTTTTTTTGAAATTGAATATGAAATAATTGACAATATTTGTGATATATTCTTCATCATGGTAAAATTCTGAGTCGATTAATGAATGCCGCCTGTCCGTTCAGGTCACATGTATTATCCGATTCAGCTAAAAATTGGTGAATATCATTTTTTAGCCATAAGAAGAACGCTATTGCTCTTGGTGAAAATTAGTTCAGATTTGGATATAGCTCCCATACATTTTTTCGGCCGATTTCACGTATTTGTTGCGCCAAACACGCTGTATATGTCCGATTTCACTGAAATTTGGAACGTGTTATTGAATTCGGTCTAGAATTAAATGTGCTAAATTATATCGAAATCGGTCCAGATTTGGATATAGCTCCCATATATATTATCGGCCGATATGCTGCACCAAACACGTTAAATATGTCCGATTTGTATGAAATTTGGAATGTGTCCTTGAACTTGGTCTAGAAATAAATGTGCCAAATTATATCGAAATCGGTTCAGATTTGGATATAGCTCCCATATATATTTTCGGCTGATTTCAGGTATTTGCTGCACCAAACACGCTATATATGTCCGATTTCGATGAAATTTGGAATGCGTGACTGGATTCTGTCTAGAAATAAATGTAATAAATATTATCGAAATCGGTTCAGATTTGGATATAGTTCCCATATATATTATCGGCCGATTTCAGGTATTTGCTGCACCAAACGCGCTATATATGTCTGATTTCGATGAAATTTGGAATGTGTGATTGGATTCTGTCTAGAAATAAATATGCCAAATTATATCGAAATCGGTACAAATTTGGATATAGCTTTCATATATATTTTCGGCCGATTTGAGGCATTTGCTTCACCAAACACGCTATATATGTCCGATCTCGATGAAATTTGGAATGTGTGATTGGATTCTGTCTAGAAATAAATATGCCAAATTATATCGAAATCGGTCCAGATTTGTATATAGCCCCCATATATATTTTCTGTCGATTTGACGTATTTGCTGCACTAACAATATACACTCATCGAAATAATGGTTTTAGACCCCAAGTATGTTTCGACGAAATGTGTTTCAGACAATTTGGAATCGATATAGCAATGTCCGTCCGTCTGTCTGTCTGGCGCACGATAACTCTTGAAGGGAGTAACAGATTTGGTCCAAAATTTGTACATCGTGGATGAATATGGATTCAATCGGGTACCCTCCACACAAAATTTCGGAATATTTCGGTTTAGGACCTGTTCTCAAATCGCTTTGATTTTTCTTGTAACAGCTTGTATTCACTGCCCCCATACAACGCTACAAGTTCCATCAGGGGCAAGTCCATACTTCCTGAGAAAATAGCCTGAAAGTTGCAAAAAAACCCTGTGACGTCGTTTGTAGTGGTTGGAGCGCAAGATAACTCCCGAAAGGATCTGCCGGTTCGGTCCAACATATAGCCATCGTCCAGGCTTAGTTCAGGTTAGAACATAATCCAATCCTTCTTGTACCTCCCCCACAAAAGTTCAAAAATGTTCGGAAAAATTGTGCGCAAGAAAACTCTTAAAGGGAGTGACCGATTTGGTCCATACTTTACATATTCTAATATATCTACCAGATATAGATCAGGTTTGAATATGGACTGTATATGTCCACTCCTTTGGGTACCTCCCACACAAAATTTCGTATGAGTTCACTTTAAGACCTGCTCTCGAATCTCTTTGATTTTTGTTAAGGCATATTTTATTCGCTGCCTCAATTACGACGGCAAAGTTTTTTAGGAGCAAGTCCATACTTCTTGAGAAAACAGCCCTAAAGGTGTAAACCCCTAATGTAGGGGCTGGAGAACACGATAACTCTCAAACTGATCCGAAATTCGGGCTTCGTCACATTTTGTCCAAACTTACTTCTAAAATGGCCCATATCGGTCCTCTCCTTAGGGTACCCCCACAAAAGTTAAACATTTGTGTCTAAGTGCTGTTCAGGGTCTGTTCGAATATCGTTTGGAAATGTATACCGATGCTGTTCGTTGTGGTCTTGTTTACAGCTATATTATGTTTTGCGTGGACAAGTCCATGGTTCCTTGCATACCGGTCAAAAATGTATACGATGACCACTGATATGACTCCTAAAGTAAGATCCACCATGAACTATGTCGGTATATTTCTCTAAGTAAAGGGTGTTTTTTAAGCTAGATAGAACTTTAAATTGTAAAAAGTAACACAAAAAATTAAATTTTGATGAAACTTTTTTTTTATTTTTTTTAGTATACTCTGACAAATCATCATGAATAGACTCACGCTTGAACAACGCTACGAAATTATCCAAATTTACTTTGAAAATCAGTCGTCGATTCGCGCAACTTATAGACGACTTCGTCATTTGTATGGCGTACATAATCGTCCATCTGAATAAGCCATTCGTCGAACTGTGGATAGATTTAATAAGCAAAATTGCCGCATATGGAGTGAGACCAATCCACAAGAGACCCTACAGACTTTATTACATCCAGAAAAATGCACCGTATGGTGCGGTTTTCACGCTGGTGGCATCATCGGACCATATTTCTTCAAAAATGAGGCCGGAGCTCGCATTACGGTCAATGGAGATCGTTACCGCACCATGATCAATGATTTTTTGTTGGAAAATATGGATAACATTGATCCGGAGGAGATGTGGTTTCAACAGGATGACGCTACGTGCCATACGGCGAACGCAACCATCGACTTATTGAAATCAAAATTTGGCGATAAGTTGATTTCGAGAAGTGGGCCTGTCAATTGGCCTCCAAGGTCGTGCGATTTGACACCTCTCGATTATTTCCTGTGGGGCTACGTGAAGTCACTGGTTTATGCTGATAAACCAGCAACAATTGATGCCTTGGAGGCCAGCATTGTTCGTGTTATTCGTGACATACAATTTTTCGCCGAGTCTTAAGGCACCACTTGTTTACATGGCTGAAATACTCAGGAAATATCGCCAACATTACTGAGGGACATTTTGCCACCGTTGACAATTTGGTCGGGGAATCAAACACACTAGCTTTAGCTTGCAAAGCGGGTGTGCATTCCATTGTACCACGGTGGCAACCCAATTTTAATCCTCTTAGTCTTTTCAAATCTATTTACACATACTCTTATTAAATTTATTTTCCAGTGAAAGGGTTAATTTATCGCCAGATTCTTTTTAGAAGTGTCACAACCTTCAATGATACGTTTTTTTTTCGTCCATTATTTCGTTCATTGTTGAATCCTTTTTTAATATTATTTGCAAATGTCAATTTGTTTTGTCATTGTCCTATTACTATGTACTTAAGTTATTTGTTTTGACTTGATTGTTTGAACTCGCCACATTTTCTTGAGAAAAACAATTTCAAAGTATTTCGAAGAAAATTTCTAAAGCAACAGTCGTAAAATTTTTTAATGACAAAAAATGCTGGCAAAATTCGTTTTGTGCTCTTCTGTTTTTAAATCTTGTGGAAAATTTAATAAGCATTCAAGTAAATAATAATCACAAAATTAAATGCCACAAGGGCAGGGCGAGCTTTTTTATAATTGTAAATAATATTTTCGGCAAAAGACTCACTTTACCAAAGAAACGGCTGTTTAAATTTTACGTTGTGGTCACTAAACAGAAACTGTAGTGTTGGGTATGCCATGGTAACTACTACTTTTGTCCTGTTTCTATTACCAACCAAATATAAATCTTGGAAAATAAATAAAGTAATAAATCTTTATAGCCAAATTTTAAATTATACACAAAAGACAAAATGAAAATTTCTTAATCATATAAAATTTTGTAATAAATATTTGTGCATTTAGTCAACATCAAACGCAAAAGCACAATGCAAAAGTAATCATTCGAATTTATTGCCCTTCATTCATTCAGTGCCCCAGGCAGTCAGTCAGTCTGTCCGTCAGTCACTAGTCTTCTGAAGAAGACAACAGCAAATTGTTCTCCAGTGGACGATTATTTTCATGCAATATTCACATGTATCATCATCATCAGCATCATCCTCATAGCATAGCGCACGAATGGACAGAGAAAAAGAATGAAGAAATACCGAATGTTGCTATCCATCATCCGGTCGGTCGGTCAATCGTTCAAATGACAATGGAATTGATAAAAGCAATATTGGTTGGGTTTGTTGGTTCAACCAACCAGCCAGCTGAATTGAGCTGGGCCATACGCACAACAACAATTTGTTGACTTTTTAACGTTTATTTATTATTTTGACAGGTTCACTTGCATTCAAAACGAGAGGAGACAGACGTGCACACAGGCACACACATAAGCGTTTACAATTTTTCCCACAGCAGATTTTTGCATTTTGCTGAGAGAAGGCAATGTGGCAAAACGAGGATACTTTTCGCACAGAACAAAAAACAGACCCACAGTCATTCGTATACAAATACGAAACACAACAGATAATCATACAAATGACAGCCAACCAGCCAGCCAAGCAAACAGCCAGACAGTTGGACAGACAAACAGACATATTTTTGTGCTTATTTTGTTTTTATACATGACCAAATGCAGCTCGAAAAATTCATCATTCATTGATACATTTTTTGTTTCTGTATGGCTGCAAAGATATGTAGAGAAACAATTTTCCACCGCGTGCTACAGCTGCACTGCATTGCCACCCACAATTTTTGTTATTTTTTGTTTGGCTGCAATTTGGTGCAGGCGCACTTGCATCGTCGTGTATTGTTGTATTCTCTGTTTTTGTAAATGTCAAACTGTTGACTCTCCTCATTACTCAATTTTGAATAACATTTTGGTGACTTTTGGTTAACATAATGCAATATGAAGTGTATAACAGTTAACAGTTATATCGTAAATGTTAGCCATAACATAATAGTGGTTAATATCAAGTATATGTTAAAATGTCCATGAGCAGGTGCAAGAAACATAGAAAATGTTATTTGACACCACAATTGAGTAATGTAATGTGAGAATAACATGAGTTAGACATGTTGAACCTTTGAGTGATTTTAAAGTTGAATGGATTTAAAACAAGCATTAACAGGTAATCGTATACTTACGCACGAAAACGTAAAATTGAATGTGCAGTAGGCATGGATATGCTTGGGCCCACATCCAACACGTTAATCACTGTCTTTTTAAGATTATTAGTCTGTTTTGTTTTGTATTTAAGAACTCTGGAATTCCTTTTGCATCTAGGAGATGCAACAAATGATCTAGAGAAGGTAGAGATTTCTTCAAAAAGTCGTGTAACAATACGATGGAAATTCTACAAAATATTCTCAATTTATACGAAATAATTAGTTTTCTTTCTGTTACGAAAGTACCAATGCACACAATTTGGAACCGATAAGTTTTTTGACCATATACTGTGACAACGTGTTTTCTCACCGCCACACAGTGGGAAAAAAGACCGATCTAGCGTGCAGGAAATCAAAAAATGGACTTTAAGGAAACTATGAAACGCTGTTGCAGTACTGAACTACAGTGTGGACTGTGCTCAATGGCATATGGAATAATTAGAAATAGTTAGTCAGAACGGAATAACGGTACATTTTAAATAGATATTTTTTTACAATGTTAACGATGACTTTTTCAACTGTAACCAGTAAGGAAAGGATAAAATTCGGGCGGGGCCGACTATATGATACCCTACACCACTGTGAATAAGTAAAATATAAATCGGAGCTATATCCAGATCTTAACCGATTTTTATATAATTTGGCACATTTATTTCCAGACCGAATTCAGTCACATATTCCAAATATCATTGAAATCGGACTTATATAGCGTGTTTGGAGCAGCAAATACGCGAAATCGATCGAAAATATATATGGGTGCTATATCCAAATCTGAACCGATTTCGATATAATTTGGCACATTTATTTCTAGACTGAATTCAGTCACACATTTCAAATTTCATCGAAATCGGACATATATAGCGTGTTTGGTATAGAAAATACGTGAAATCGGCCGAAAATATATATGGGAGCTATATCCAAATCGGAACCGATTTCGATATAATTTGGCACACCTATTTCTAGCCCGAATTCAGTCAAACATTCCAAATTTCATCGAAATCGGACATATATAGCGTGTGTGGTACTGGAAATACGTGAAATCGGCCGAAAATATATATGGGAGCTATATCCAAATCTGAACCGATTTTCACCAAAAGCAATAGCGTTCTTCCTATGGCTAAAAAAGTTGTAGTCCCCAATTTTCAGCTGAATCGGACAAAAAATGCGACCCGTATGTTGCGAACAAAAATAATGGACAGACGGACGGACAGACAGACGGACGGACACGCATAAATCGACTCGAAAAGTGATTATATGTATATCCCAAAAGGAACTGTGGGTCTATTTCGTTTCCTTTTGTATGTTACATACAAATGCACAAAGACATAATATCCCTTACCACTGTGTGGTGTAGGGTATAAAAATGCGATAGAAGTGTGAATATATTATTGCGAAATCTTTTGTATTTTTGATATACCGTAATGTTATTTAAATAAATAAAATAGTTTTGTAACCCATAAGCTATTTTAATTAAGATGTTTCGGGTTAAATAAATGTAAGGCCCATGTTTTCTAAATTCTTCAATTAAAATAGGGGTTTAGTATGAAAATTAGTCGAGTTTAGCTTTAAATTTTTTATGTATCTTGTCTAGAATAATGTCTTAAATTTTTTTTGCGACTTTTGGTTTTATAGCAATTTTTAGGAAATATGCCAAATCAGGAACTAAGCTTTTTTTTAGTTTGGTTCAACTAAGACTACGATTATGGGAAACATTTTGATCAATAAGATATCAATATCACTTGGAATTGATCACGGCATAGCAGATAAGAAATTACAAAATGAAAAAGTCCGTTATACGGTTCCAACGATTAATGCAATAATGCGTCTCCAAACAAATTGCTAAATTCAAGTTTTTATTACAGAAAAGTGCAGAATGGGGTGATTTTGATCCCTTATTACACCCTTCTCCATAAATTCTGTATATTCAAAACAGATTTCAGCCATTTCGTTTGAATGATGTGGGTGAAATTGTAAAAATACTGAAAATCAGGCGGTACCGTTCTATGGGGCCTATATCAAAAAGTGGACCTGTACGGACAATTCTCTGTTGGAATAGTTTATACCCCCAACTAAAACTAAATGCCAAATTTCAGGCTTTTCAGTTGGATAATGCGGCTAAAATCGTCAGAATTACAAAAATCGGGTGGTACCTTCCTATGGGGGCTATATCAAAAAGTGGACCTGTACGGACAATTCTCTGTTGGAATATTTTATACTAAATACCAAAAACTAAATACCAAATTTCAGCCTTTTCAGTTGGATAATGCGGCTAAAATCATCAAAATTACATATATCGGGAGGTACCGCCCTATGGGAGTTATATCAACACAATATATATAGATAATACAAATCGGCCAAATATATCAGTAAATTAAGTAAAATTGTCAATCTAAAGCTATTCTTGTCATAATTATGGGTAAATACACAATACACCACACAATACCCACATTGCGCTGGCACAACGTGCTGCAAAATTTCATGCCGATCTGACAATAGTCTCTAAACTGCACTTGTACCAAAAATTTTGAACACTTATGCGGGAGGTAATCGAAGAAATGGACCGATATAGTCTATATTCAAATCTGATCTATGTCTGGAGGTGATATTACTTACTTACTTAGCTGGCCCATTACAGAACATTTGTTCTATAGGCCGAACTAAGAAAAGATCTCCAATTATCTCTATTTGTTGCTTCGCTTTCTGGAATACCGCGCCTTTTCATCTCATCATCCACTTGTTTGCGCCATTTATTCCTTGGCCTGCCAATTCTGCGTGTTTATACACCTTTTTAGAGAGGTCCTCATCGCTCATTCTTATGATATGGCCTAGCCAACGCAATCGCTGCATCTCGATACGTTTAACAATATTGATGTCGTTGTACAGCAGATATAGCTCGTGGTTCATGCGACGTCGATATTCACCGTCAACGCAGATTGGTCCGTAGATCTTTCGAAGAATTTTTCTCTCAAACACACCAAGCACTGTCATGTCTGCTTGCGCAAGTACCCAGGCTTCGGAGCCATACATCAGCACGGGTAGTATCAGTGTTTTGTAGAGCGTTATTTTTGTTTGAAGAGATGTGGCTTTGTTTTTAAACTGCTTACTTAAACCAACGTAACATCTGTTTGCCAATACAATTCTTCTTTTCATTTCACAACTGATGTCGTTTGTTGTGTTTACGGAGGTGCCGAGGTAGACGAAGTCTTTTACTACCTCAATATTATAGGAACCAACTTCCACAGTCGGTCCGAGCTCAATGGACGCATTGCGAGTCGACACCATCAACTTGGTCTTCTCACCGTTTACCGCCAGACCCACTTTAGCAGATTCTCATTCGACCTTCATTAAGGTATCAGTTACTTCTTTTACTGATCGGCCTATGATGTCTATATCATCAGCATAAGCAAGTAACATGTGGCTATTGGTGTAGATTGTGCCACTTCTTTTGACGTTTGCCTCTCGTATAACATTTTCTAGCAGGATGTTAAAGAGATCACACGAAAGGCTGTCACCTTGTCTGAAACCTCTTTTGGTACCAAACTCTTCGGAGAGGTTCTTCCTATTTTAACTGAGGACCTCGTGTCTGTCATTTTGCAAAGCCGGATGAGCTTTGCGGGGATACCAAATTCAGACATGGCTTGGAATACCTTTGAACCCAGCGGGCTGTCGAAGGCTGCTTTATAATCGACAAAAAGGTGGTAGGTATCGATCTACATCTCTTGGGTCTTCTCCAGGATTTGCCGCAGGGTAAATATCTGGTCAATGGTGGACTTGCCAGGTCTAAAGCCGCATTGGTATGGTCCAATTATCTCGTTGACCATAGGCCTTAGTCGTTCGCACAATATCCCCGACACGATCTTGTAGGCAATAGGGAGTAGACTTATGCCCCTATAGTTAGAGCAAACAGTCTTATCTCCCTTCTTGTGGACGGGGCAAAGGATACTCAGGTTCCAATCGTCGGGTACTCGTTCGTCCTGCCAGATGGTGCTAACTAGCTGATGAATACACCTTATAAGCGTGTCGACTCCAGTTTTGAACAGCTCGGCTGGTAAGCCATCGGCTCCTGCTGCCTTATTATTCTTCAGCCGATTTATTGCTGTCTTTACCTCATCTTGGCTGGGCGGTATACATTCAATACCATCTTCTGGGATTGGGACTGTGGTATCTTCGTCGTCTTCGCTGCTATTGGATACCAACAATTTTGAAAAATGTTATTTCCATATCCTGAGTACACTATCTGTATCAGTTACCAAATTACCTTGCTGGTCTCTACAGGAGGATGTGCCTGTACCAAAGCCATAAGTTTGATGCTTGACTCTTTGGTAGAATTTTCGGACTTCATTCTGGGTCCTTTCTGGCTTTTCCATCTCTGTCTTTTTCCTGCGGAAAAGACGTTTCTCCTCTCTCCTTTTCTCCCTGTATCTCTCTCGTGCCCTACGCGTTGCTACGGATTGTAAAGTAGCCCTATATGCCGCATTTTTCTCTTCGGTGGCAGCACGACACTCCTGATCATACCATGGATTCCTTGGTGGAGGCCTCTGGTATCCGAGTATGAATTTTGCGGCTGTTTGCATGGAGTGGGCAATGCTTTGCCATTGCGCTGATATGTTATCGGGATGAGGAGTGCTTTGATTAGCAATTGGGCTAGTTGAGTGGAATATGCTGTGGCTATCTGTTGTGATTGCAGCTTACCGATGTCTAACTTTCGTGTTGTATCTGTTCGTACTTTGTTTGCCACGTTTAAGCGGGTGCGTACCTTTGCTGCAACAAGGTAGTGTCCGAATCAATGTTTGCGCCTCGGAACGATCGTACATCCAACACGCTCGATGAATGTCTTCCATCTATCACAACATGATCAATTTGATTTCTTATTTTCTGATCTGGAAACAGCCAGGTGCCCTTATGAATACCGAGATGATTAAATCTGGTACTGATAACTACCATGTTTTTTGCAGCTGCAAAGTCTATCAGCCTCATACCATTGTCAGATGTTTCACTGTGGAGGCTGAATTTCCCGACTGTTGGGCCAAAGATATTCTCCTTTCCAATTTTGGCATTAATATCGCCTAGAATGATTTTAATGTCATGGGCAGGGCAACGGTCATATGTTTCTTCTAAGCACTCGTAAAATATATCTTTGGTCTGTTCCTCCTTTTCTTCAGTGGGAGCATGAGCGCAAATAAAGCTGATGTTGAAGAATTTAGCTTTTATTCGAATTGCAGCAAGTCTTTCATTCACTGGGGTGAAGCTGGATCCAGATGTTTTAGTCTCCGACTAACTACGAATCCGCAACCAAACTCATGCTTTACGTCATGGCAGCTATAATACAGTGCGTCACCTTTAGGTGTTGGTGTGACGCCTTTCCCAATCCATCGTATTTCCTGTATGGCAATAATATCGGCCTTGTACTTTTCAAGTACGTCTGCCAATGCGAAGACTGCACCTTCTCTATAAAGAGTGCAAACATTCCAGGTGCAGATTCGCAGATCATGGTCCTTAAAACGTTTGCGGGGTTCGTCAACTTTAGAGGGGTTTGTTTTTCTTTTCTTTCGTTTTTTCATAGTTGGCTGTTTTTTCTAGGGGAGTGTTACTATCCCGACGCCCAAACCCAAGTTTTTAACGTTCTTATGGGTGAACGCGCGGCACATGTTAGCTCACTACCTTTAACGGATGTTAAAGGCAGTTCCCCAGGTGACACCACGGGGAGGTCAGTGTCCTCTTGAGATGAAAGAGGGACCAAGATAAATCCTGGGCTTTACCATGTTAAAACCGGTCAGGACCGTTGCTTGGTATCTTCCTTCCCCTACGTCACCCCAGGAGGTAATATTACGACGTGCAAAATTTTGACCCAATTTGTTACTCCCTTCGAGAGTTATAGTGCTCAACATTTTAGGAACCATTTTTTAGATTTTGTGAGGAAGGTAACTGAAGGAGTGGGACGATATATCCCATTTTCCAACTTCATCTGTATTTGATAAAAAAAAATATGGCTAGAGACCCACATTTTGGAGCAAATCGGTTGATCGATTTGCGAGTTATGTTGCGCTTCAGCTAGCCGAACAGACATAAGGACATGGCTAAATCGAATTCAAATTGTCTGAACCGAATCTTGTCCAAAAATACTTGGGTTCTAAAACCATTATTTCGTCGTGTATACCGTCTTTAGCCAGACGCACAACGTTGACCACAATCCAACGTCAAATATCCGATCCAATAAACTAGAATTTAGAACAATAAACACCCGTTTAAACCACCCAGACATTATTGTCCCATATAAATACACTATTTTATGAAATACGTCACATGTCCCCGTCTAAATTTTCGACAAAACATGAAATAATTTCATATATAATTGTCATTCTCAACAGCAGTAGATTAAAATATGATGCCAATCACAATACTCGTACAAAATCTTATCGTATTTATCATCTATAGATTTATAAAAAAGTGTTTTCATGTTCTTTATTGTCTGTCGTCAGGACAACAGGAACAAGAGCAATGCCAACAACATCAGTATAAAATATTCCATATAATTTAAGCTCTTTTCATAAAAGTTGTTTGTTACCATTTCCTTCCCCATCAACACCGCCCCTACAGCATTTGCGTAAAACCCCTCATAGGATGCAGAGTGCAGTTTTATTCTTATGCGAATGTCTGCGCTTTTAGCAGTCGTATTCCTAAAGGAAAGCTCTTCAATTTATGAGGAAAATATCACCTATATTATGATGCAAAATATTTTGCGCACATCCTACTTTCCCATCTTTATACCCTCAGCCTTTAGGCTAGAAAGGGAATATCACCAATATTTTTGAAAATTTAACATAGCTGAAGCCAAGGTTTACCCTTTTAGAACACGCGACTTGTTATTTTATATTATACAAATTAAATATTTTTGGATAAAATGAAATGTTTTTGGACGTGGCAAAAAATATTGGCCTTAAAAAATAATTTGCGTGGAAGCTGTGGCTATGTTTATGTTAAAAAATGGGTTAAAGCCAACATGTCTTTTTTTGTTTTCTCTCGATTTGTGAGTAAACCACACTTATCTCGATTTTCCTGTCAACGTAAAAGTAGAAGCAAACTAAATAAGGATCATCTCACTAATGTATTACTTTTCAAAATTTTCACTGCTTCTACCATTAAATGATGCTGAGATTTCGAAGCCAGATTTACAGTGTTTTTGAAATTTTCTTCTAATTGCATTCCGCAAACAGGTTTTTCATATAAAAGATCGTAGTACTTGCGATTCTGAATTATTTGATACGTATATTGTGAATGTAGTCTGCACAGCTTCATAGAAATCTGCATCCAAATGCGGAAATTTTGGGCGAACATTTTTCTAAAAATTATATTTTTCGGGTCTAATATTTGCAATTGTCTCTAGAATACATTCCTCGTAAAAATTCATCTACTAAAACGCGAGTTACGAGAAATTCCAAAGTAGAAAAATCACCTAAAATTGTTTTTGAAAATATCACGTATTTTATAGCGTTTTCTGCGGATCGTTTCCACTGCAATGAAAAAACTAGTGCAGCATCTTCGTTTTAGCGGAAACAGAGATTTGAAAACTTTACTGGTAAGGGATCTACATTAATTTTATCCCAAAAAAATAGTGTGTGATTCTACATCCACGGTTCTTGATTGATCGCCTTCAAATAGATACATATCGATGTAGATTTTCATGGTGGACACTGTAATCGGATGCCGACAAAATTAGTATGCACTTTGCGCAAATTAGCGATATTTTATAGTTTTTTAATGCTAAGATGCAGAAGATGCTACATCTTCGAGTCCAAATTATATTTGGAAAAATATATACAACTTAACAGACATGATCTTGCTGTACATGAAAATTACATGCAGACAAAATGATCTTGATAATTACGCGACTTACACGTACTTTAAAATGCATATAAATTAAAATGGGTTATTTGACCTCTATTTCCATTTCAGAAGCTTTGAGATATATTCTCATCAACCCAATCGACTTCCCTAATGGGAAAGCTTTAATATGAATGTCAATAAAGCAAAATCCGTCCATTTTATTGGGAGGTTTAAGCAAAATGAAGGAAGTATTCCTATAGATTTTTACAATATTTAATATGCATGTGAAATAAAAATAGGTAAAAAAAACTTTTTAAGTTAAACGGTTTTATGTTAAACATACATTGCAATGTTAAAGATAAATGTACTAAAACCAAAAAATAATAAAATAGATACAGTCGTGGGAATTATAAACATATGCATAGACTAGACTAAAATAAAACCGTGGGGCACGTCAATTGTCTACAATCGTTGATGAAAATGTTTGTTTTGTAAGGTTACAATATAATTAGGCAGTTGTTCAACCGACAACGATGGACGTGTGATAAGTAGGGCTAGAATGTGGAAACAAGCTAGCAAGCTCGATTATAAGCGAGTTTTAGGGTTTCATAGTGGTTAGCGAGTAGTACTTTATCGATTAAAGACAAACTACGAGCAGTGAAACGCTTCCTCGCCAGGCAGCAGTGTGTATGTCCAACGATAAACTAGTTGAAACATCTCTTTTATTTACATGGAGTGTATAACTATTGGAATTTCCATGAGCAAGAAATAGTAAGTAATTTCCTCACCGTCTGCGGGCCAACTGTCTAACGACGAATTAAACGATTCTTCTATCGCACATTAAGTCGATAATTTGTAGACAATTGACGTGCCCCACGGTTTTATTTTAGTCTAGTCTATGCATATGTTTATAATTCCCACGACTGTATCTATTTTATTATTTTTTGGTTTTTAGTACATTTATCTTAAACATTGCAATGTATGTTTAACATAAAACCGTTTAACTTAAAAAGTTTTTTTACCTATTTTTATTTTCTAGTTTTTAGTTTTTATTTCGCATTCTGTTTAATTCATTTAGTGCTTCATTATTGCAAGGTTTCTTGCCCGTTAGTTTATTGCAGTCCAACTCCTCTATACGTAGTCCCTGCAAAGATCTTACTCTACTAAGAGCCACGTAGGCTTGACCTTCTTCAAACAGTTTCGCATCTAAGTATACGACTGCATGATCCACAGTGCTGCCCTGGATTTTATGTATTGTAGAAGCCCATGATAGTATTAAAGGCAACACACATCTGTGTGTATCGCTCCCGTTGTTTTGTTAACCTGGCTTCTTATTCTTCAGGCGTTTCTGACGCTATCATCTGTGTGTGTCGCTCACGTTGCTTTGTTAACTTGGCTTCATATTCTTCAGGCGTTTCTGACGCCGTCATTTGTGTATATCGCTGACGTTGCTTTTTTAACCTGGCCTCATATTGCTCAGGTGTTTTTGACGCTAATTGTTCCCGTCGTTTCTGTAATCGACTATTTCTATCACCTTCACTTTCTTTAGCTCGTTTTGCTTTATACTTTTCTTTCACTTTTTGAAGCCTTCGTTTACGTTGTGTTGCAGTTTCTGTTTTATTTGTGTTTGTATTTTTTATATATTTTTTTACCATTTTGTTGCCACGAGTAATGGACATTTAAATGGTTCAGGCTGGATTAATCAGATACCTAAATTACAGATTCAATTTCTAAATTTAAATCTTAATTATACGCCATTTAGTGGCTGCGGCCATCTTAAATATTGAAGCCAAGCCCTTTTATTTAATACCCATATTGGTGGGATTGATAAAAAATTGGTATCAGCCATTTGGTAGCGGCGGCCATCTTAGATTTCAATTTTGCATAGTAAATTGTATTCTCCTTGTTGAGACCTACCATTTGATACCCATGTTGATGGATTGATAAAACCTAAGTTACCCGCCATTTTGTAGAGGCCGCACTGTGGGTGAAATCCAAATCTAGCGGGGAAAAATTAATAACTTTTAAAATAGTTAAGATAGACTCTTGAAATTTTAATCATATGTTTTTTATGACCGTGGGACCCATGTTATGGAATATGGTCTATATTGGCCCACATTTTGGTGTAGATCCCATATAACGGTACCGCCCGATTTTCGGCGTTTTGAATAACTTTGCTAAATTTTCTGGCCGAATCAACTGTATTTTGACATTTCGGATTCCGTGAGGTCAAAAAACTTCTCCACAAAAATTGGGGACATAGATCCACGTTTGGTTTAGCCTCCATATATAGGTATTGTCCGATTTTAGTTATTTTAAAGTTTTTAACAAATTTTTCTGACCGACTTAGCTGTATTTTGACATTTAGGGTAACCAGTGGCCAAAAAAACTTCTCCCAAAAAAAGTGGAGGCATAGCTTCACGTTTTGGTATAGGTTCCATGTAATGATATCCAAACTAAACGACTTTTTTACTTCAAAATAAAATGGCGATAAAATGAAGAGTTGCAAATAGTAGCAGTCGGAATTTTCGGAGTAATTACCTCGGAGTATGTATTTTAAGAAAAACAATATTCGGAAGTGATCCCCTGTTATCCCCGGTTAGTTGTACTTTATATAAGATACTTAAAGTCGAAAAGTTGTGTCTTAATAATTAAAGATTATTTTTTTGAATATTTACAACAGTAAATAATTTTGCAATCACTTTCTTTATAAAGCAGCACATCCAAACTGTTGGAAAAATTCAATTATGCGCTCTTTACTTTAATTTTTCCCACAATGTTTGACGATCAAAACAAATACCAGAAAAGTCGATTTAGCAATCACGAATAAAAACTCCCAATGTATGTACCGCTATAACAGCCAACTACAATAAAATACAAATTTGTTTATTGTTTTCGGGTGCCGCAAGATGTTTAGAATAGGACGACATTAATTATTTCCATATAACATAAGGCCAGTTTTCGGACTTTTGCTCCGCTAGATTTGAATTTCGCCCACAGTGGGCCGGTCTAATCCTTCAGGTACCTCCCCCACAAAAGTACGAAAATGTTCGGAAAATGGTTGCGCACGACAACTCTTGAAGGGAGTAACCGATTTGGTCCATACTCTGCACATCGTGAAATGTGTACCAGACTTAGATACGGTTTCAAAATGGACTCAATCAGCCCACTCGTTCGGGTACCTCCCACACAAAAATTCGGAAAAGTTCAGTTCAGGGCCGGCTCTCTATATTCACTGCCCCCCCGCCCATTGACGGTACAAGCTTAATAAGGGGCAAATCCATACTTCCTGAGAAAATAGCCTGAAAGGTGCAAAAAACCCCTATTACACCGTGTATAGTAGTTGGAGCGTAAGATAACTCTCGAACTGATTTGCCGTTTCGGTCCAAAATGTGGCCTTTGTAATATTTTGTGCAAACTAAGGGGTCGATTATGGATAGCAACTCAACTGTAGTTGCGTTGCCAGAAGAGAAAATCATGCAATTAAAATGATCAAAAATACGAAAATTTTTGTCAAATTCAATCAATATCAGTGATTTGAACCTTCAGCTATTAATTTAATTGTAAAAAAGTATAAATTTTAATGCGGAAATAGAAAATTCTATTACTAAATTTGCTGTGGGCAACGCAACTGGAGTTGGGTTGCTATCCATAATCGACCCCTTAGTTTAAGTTCGAAGATAAGCCATATCGGTCCACTCCTTCGGGTACCTCCCCCACAAAAGTTCATAAATGTTCGGAATAATATGGGATTGACCGATTTGGTCCATACTTTACACATCCTAATATATCTACCAGATATAGATCAGGGTCCGTGCGGAGCTTTTTTTTTTCTCCCATCGGTGGATAGGGGAAAGCTCATCAGATATGACGGGTACCGCAAAAATAAAATATGTGGGGCGAACCAAAAATAAAAGGAAAAGGCAGCGTCTGATCGAGATTCGGCGGCAGCAAACAGCGTCTGTACTCCATTGGAGCGGCTGAAAATTAGATGGAAAACTATAAACTCTTCAGAAGGCAACGGGAAACCACTGAAGTAACCCTCCCATGAAAATCATACATAATGAACAACCAACAAAACACACGGCCCACAGTGTTCCCGCGTGGACAAAAATCAAAAAATGTGATGTTAACTTTTACATATGTTTATGTTTTTTTCTTACAGTAGAATTACAGTACAGAATTTTGTCGATATGTGCATCCATAATGAAGTTATAGCTCTTTAAATATGAAAAATATTTCCCAGGTAATCTAAGGCGATAATCATATGAAAATAAGGCGACATTTAAAATTACATTTTCTGAAAAATTTGCTGATAATACTAAAAGTTTTGGATGGGGATTTGATGAGTGGCTATGAATATATGAATATGAATAATTAGTACAAAAAGTTGACATTAACTGCACATGGGCAATGTACCGTTATCAAAAAATCAAAATTTAAATTTTATAAAAAAAACTAGCTGAACCCGGTGCGCTTCGCTACCCCTTTAGATTGATTTGCATTTGAAATTTTACGGATTTTTTGAAATCAGAAAGAAATCAAATTCCAAAATTTAAAGTAAAGTATTTATTGTAATGCTTTAGGACATACAATGTTTTTTGTTTTTCCTTCAGGAGCGTAAACAAACAAATCGGCCGGTCTACCAACACGTAAACATGCAACGTAGAGCTGACCATGAAAAAGCAAGAACATGCAAAATTTAGGCCTCATACACGAAGAGTCTGTCCTTGGGATTTATTTATAGTCATTGCAAATGCCAAACGTACAGGAAACTGCAATCTTTTAAAATCGAAGGGTGTTTCTGTTGATATTAGAGGGATTCGAGGTAGAAGTACATCTGAACCTATATACTTCCCAGTAATAATCGTTGCCTCAATTAAATAGTTATGTAGTTTTTTTACTGTTAACCTTGTACCATTGCATAGGCGAGGTCGGTCTATGTTTCTTAATAAAATAATAGGAACACCAACTTTTAGTACTAAATTATGTGGTGGAAAGCCTGGAAGATCCAACGAATTTAGGAATTCAACAGGATAGGTAACCGCGTCGTCTTCAGTTGCCACAGTATCAATGGATTTGTACGTTCGTGCATTTCCTGAAATTCTTGCAATATAATTTACCAATATGTTTTGTAGACCAATTTCCGTCACATATTCCAAATTTCATTGAAAGTGGGCTTACATAGCGTGTTTGGTGCATCAAATACATGAAATCGGCCAAAAATATATATGGGAGCTATATGTAAATCTGAACCGATTTCATTATAATTTGGCAAACTAATTTCTAGGATCAATTCGTCAAAGATTCCAAATTTCGTCAAAATTGAACATACATGGCGTGTTCGGTGTAGAAAATACATGAAATCGGCCGAAAATATATGTATATGGGAGCTATATCCCAGTCTGAACCGATTTCAAAATTGTTTGGAACATTTATTTCTACAATAAATTCCGTCACACATTCCAAATTTCGTTGGAATTCGGCACACAAAACGTGTTTTATGTATCAAATGCATTAAATCGGCCGAAAATATATATCTAAATCTGAGCCGATTTCAAATTACTTTGGCATATTTATTTTTAGACCCAATTCCATCAAATTTGAAGACTGTATCGATAATCGTTCGTTAGATATCAGCATACAAAGTCTACATTTTTTGTTTGGAGGTACCTTTCGATCCTGAGGCTATATCTCCAGATCGGGGCGGAATTTTTAAGAATTATATAGCCTGTGACACTTTCAGGCCATGTGGTAATATACTCTAAAAGTTTCAGGAAGATCGGTTCAGCGGTTTTTGAGTCCATAAACTTCAAACAAACAAACGTACAAACATTTTCCTCTTTTATAGATATAGATACCGCATAAATTTCATTGAAATAAATATGGGAGCTATAGTCAAATCAACACCGATTTCAATAATTATTTCTACACCAAATTTAGTTACACATTGGCCATACATAGCGTCTTTGGGGCATCAAATACATGAAATCGGCCGAAAATATATATAGGAGCTATATCCAAATCTGAACCCATTTCAACATAATTTGGCATACTCATTTCTACAACAAATTTAGTCACACATTCCAAATTTCGTTGAAATTGGACATACATAGTGGGTTGGGTGCATCAAATATATGAAATCGGCCGAAAATATATATAGGAGCTATATCCAAATCTGAAACGATTTCAATATAATTTGGCATACTCATTTCTACAACAAATTTAGTCACACATTCCAAATTTCATTGAAATTGGACATACATAGTGGGTTGGGTGCATCAAATACATGAAATCGGCCGAAAATATATATAGGAGCTATATCCAAATCTGAACCGATTTCAACATAATTTGGCATACTCATTTCTACGACAAATTTAGTCACACATTCCAAATTTCATTGAAATTAGACATACATAGTGGGTTGGGTGCAACAAATACATGAAATTAGCCGAAAATATATATGGGAGCTATATCCAAATCTGGACCGATTTCGATATATTTTGGCACGTTTATTTTTAGGCTAAAATCCATCACACATTTCAAATTTGGAGTTTGTATCTGTAACCGTTCTATAGATATTTGCATACAAAATTTACATTTTTTGGAGGTACCTCCGATTCTGATGCTATATCTCCGGATCAGAGCGGAATTTCGAAACTTTTTATAGCCTATGTTACTTTCAGGCGATGTAGTAATATACCCTGAAAATTTCAGCAAGATCGCTTCAGCGGTTTTTGAGTCTATAAATTTCAAACACCTATTGCCACCTTGGCTCCTGTTTTCCGTTAATTGGACATATCTTCCAAATCAAAATGTGTAAAAACATTCTGCCCATCCTTGCAACCTTCTGAGATATATCGTTTCAGATTTTATTTAGCCCCCATATATATCTTTTCCCAATTTTGCTACAACTCGTTCAATTTTGTTCGAATAGCCTTCCAATTTAGTATGTGTTATTTTCTTAGGCTCCTGAGTAGTTTCACCGATTTTAGCAAAAATCGGTTCAGATTTGGATATAGTCCCTATATATATCTTTCCCCGATTTTACTATAATTCGCTCAATTTTTGATGAATAGCCTTCAAATTTAACATGTAATATTTTCTTAGGCCCCTGAGTAGCTCTACCGATTTTCAAAGAAATCGGTTCAGATTTGGATATAGCCCCCATATATATCTTTCCCCGATTTTGCTATAAATCCGTCAATTTTAATTGAATAGCCTTCAAATTTGATATGTGATATTTTCTTAGGCCCCGGAATAGGTTCACCGATTTTCGTAAAAATCGGTTCAGATTTGGCTATTCGATCAAAATTTACCGAGTTATAGCAAAATCGGGGAAAGATATATACGGGGGCTATATCCAAATCTGAACCGATTTTTGTGAAAATCGGTAGAGCTACTCAGGGGCCAAAGAAAATATTACATATTAAATTTGAAGGCTAATAATAATAATATAATTGTTCCACAAACATCCCAGGCGGGACAGGGGAGACTTCTCTCATATCAATGAGTGCACCCCGATTCATATTAACTCAATGATATGGGACCTACTGTTTATCGCCGAGTCCGAACGGCGTGTCTAAGACACCACTTATAGAGAAGTTGTACAAGGCTGAAATACTCAGAAAATGTCGCCAACATTACTGAGGGGTATTTTGCCACCGTTGAAAAGTGTTTGATGTTGACTGGCCGGGGAATCGAACCCACGACCTACAGCGTGCAAGGCGGGTGTGCATACCATTGCACCACGGTGGCACCAATTTGAAGGCTATTCGATCAAAATTGACCGAGTTATAGCAAAATCGGAGAAAGATATATATGGGGGCTATATCCAAATCTGAACCGATATGGACCAAAGTTGAAATTTTTCATTCCTATGCCCTTACAAGTACTTGTGCAAAAATTCATCAACCTAGGTCAACTCCTTCTATTTTTGTCCACTTTTGTATGGAAGCGGCAACACTGTGCGGCCCTCAGTCTCCGGCCAATCGAGGGTGCTAAGAATCCCCGGAGGTAAAAACAAGAAAACACTGAACATTGGAACATGGAATGTCCGAAGCTTGTGTGAGTCTGGAAAACTTAACAATACTATCAATGAATTGAACAGATTTAACATAGATATATTAGGCGTTAGTGAAACATGGTGGACGGAATGTCACACATTTAAATACCAAAATGCGTCGATATACTCCTCAGGAAATATGGAAGGGACACACAGAAGAGGTGTAAGTATCATCGTTAGCAAATATTTTGCTGGCTGTGTTGCTGGATTTGTTCCAATGTCCGATAGGTCAATGATGATAAAGATAAAAGGAAAGCCGCTTAACTCAAACATTATTCAAGTATACGCACCCACATGTGATGGAAACACAGACAAGGTTGAAAAATTCTATGACGAAATCAATGAATTGCTAAAAATTACGAAATCACATGAAATTACAATAATTCTAAGCACTGCCTTATCGGCTTGCGCAAGTACCCATGCTTCGTAACCATACATTAAAACGGGCAGTATCAGTTTATTGTATAGTGTTATTTTTGTTTGACGAGATGTGGCTTTGTTCTTAAACTGCTTATTTAACCCAAAGTAGCATCTGTTAGCCAGGACTCTTCGTTTTCTTATTTCACAACTAATGTGTTTGTTGTGTTTATGACGGTGACGAAGTAGATGAAATCTTTAACTACTTCAAAATTATATGAACCAACTTCCACAGTTAGCCCGAGTTCTATGGACGCATTTCGCGTCGATAACAGCAGTTTGGTCTTTGTTTTGGATAAAAATAAATTGAATAAATATCTGTTAGAAAATATTCTACAAAAACATAACTTATTGCAATGTGTCGACCCCATTACCTATACAATGTGCCTTGTTTTGGATAGAAAAATAAAAAAAAATAGAAAGGAACACACGGAAAGCTTTTTTCGAAATTTCTACACAACGACATACGATTTTTTTTTGCTAGCCTCCTAAATGAAGGACTTAATATTCCTTTATTAATGGAATAAAAATATCTGAATGCAATATTTTTTCTGGAGCAATTAAATTATACATATTATTGTATTATTTGTTTCTATTTGGTGTATGTATGCGTTTTCATCAAGCGAACGATTAAGAGCCGGCGAACGTTGTGATCCGAACGATTGAACTGAATAGTGAACTATGAACTATATTACTGAACTAGTTCAATTAAAAGAGCTGAACAATTGAATTAGATCTTTCAAATTAACTAGATTGTACAACTCTACAAGAAACATGTGGCTACTTGTGTATATTGTGCCATTTCTTTTGACCTTTGAATCTCTTATAATCTTTTCCAGCCATTTCCAGTAATGAACTGTTCGGAGAGGTAATTTCCTATTTTAACTGTGGACCGATTATCAGTTAGTGTAATCTTACAAAGCCGAATGAGCTTTGCGGGGATAAAAAATTCAGACAATTCTTGGATTACCTTTAAACGTAACGTGCTGTCGAAGGCTCTTCATAACCGAAAAAATATGGTAAGTGTCGATCTGCATCTCTTGAGACTTTTCCAGGATTTGCGCAGGGTAAATATCTCATCAGGTATAAAGCCACATTGTTATGGCCCAATTATTTCGTTGACCACAGATTTAAGTCGTTTGCACAATATCCGTGACACTATCTTATAAGCAGACGTTCCTGTAATTAGAGAGGTTCCAACCGTCGTGTATGCATTCTTCCTACCGGGTGGTGCTAACTAGGTGGTGAATAAACCTTATCAGCATATCACCTCCGGTTTTGAACAACTCGGCTTGTACGCCATCGGCTACTGCTGGCTTATTATTTTTCAGCCGGTTTAATGCTGTTTTTACCCCATCTTGGTCGGACAGTATACACTCAATACCATCTTCTGGGTTTGGATTTGTGATAACTTCGACGTCTTGTAACGCCGGGATTTCTCCCCGTGGGCTAGAATAGCTCGCCGGGGTCCAGCGGTTCGTACAGAAATTTAGTTAGAATTTGTGTGAGAGAGAAAGAGAAAGATCAGTATGTTTTGTTGTTCTCTAAATCAAATGTTATTCAATGACAAAGGATTTCATATATAATAAGTTCACTGATTTATTGTACATCTAAGAATAAAAAGTGTTACACGGAGTATAATGGCCCGCCGTCCACGGGTTATTTGATGGGCTCACTGGATTCGGGATACGAGACCTGGATAAGTACTCCTGGTAGTGCAATGGGGAAACCAGAGGGGTTGATTTAACAGAGACCTGGATAAGTACTCTTGGGTTATGGGCTGCAAGAGACCTTAATAAGTACTCAAGCACTACGGGGTTATGGGTTGCAAGAGACCTTAATAAGTACTCAAGCACTACTCAGATGACATGCTAGGTTAGGAATTGCGAGAGACCTTAATACTGGGTTATGGGTTGCAAGAGACCTTAATAAGTACTCAAGCACTGCTGGGTTATGGGTTGCAAGAGGCCTTTATAAGTACTCAAGCACTACTGGGTTATGGGTTGCGAAGGACCTTAATAAGTAATCAAGGATGCCGGCAAGATATTCAAGGAAGTCGGAAGGATACTCAAGGATGTCGGCAGGATATTCAAGGATGTCGGCAGGATACTCAAGGATGTCGGCAGGATACTTAAGGATGTCGGCAGGACATTCCAGGATGCCCAAGGTTTTCTCGGAGATTCTATTACTTACCGAGATCGATGTTGCTGCTTCGCTGGTCTGTTGCTGACTGTCCCCGTTCTAAGTTAGGTCGCCCTTTTATATTGGGATCCAGCCTGTGGTGGATTAACAGGACCTTGTTTACCACTCCACCATGTGTTGGTAATGCAGCAACGGGAACTTGTTTACCAAAATTGAACATCCCAACAACACAGCCAGTGATCATCACCACATGGTAGTGATGACTGCTGCCTCGTTGTTTTTGGGAGATAACGTCGGATCTCTCTCTCTTTATCTGTAATGTGGCCTCAGAACACAAAAGTCACTCACATAGGTTACGTTTCAAATTGATTTATTTAGTATATACAAAGAAAAAACAATTCAATATGAAAACTTCAGTGGGTGTGGGCAAAAATGAACCCAGGTGATTTTTGGTCGTCACAGTCTTCGTTAGTATTGGTTAACAACAGTTTTGAAAAATTTACTTTCAGTATCCTGAGCATACTATCTGGTCTCTACAGCATGATGTGGCCTTAATTTTAATGTTTCACTATTTGGAAGACTTTACGGACTTCATTATGGCTCCTGTACATTTTAATTTTTTCACACTCCCGCTTTTCCATTTTTCTCTTTTTTCTGCGCAAAAGACGTTTCTTCTCTCACCTTTTCTCCCGACACCTCTCTTATGCGCTACCCGTTGCTAATAATTGTTGCGTAGCCTTATAAGCCTTATATGAATGTTTGCATGGAGGTGGCAACACTTTGACACAGTGCTGATATGCTATCAGGACGAGGAGTGTTTTAATTAAAAAATTGGGTCTGTTGAGTGGAATATTCTGTGGCTATATGGTGTTATTGCACCTTACTGGTGTACAACTTCTGTGTTGTGTCTGTTCGTACTCTCTCTATGAGCTACGTTTACCTTTGCTGCAAAAAGTTGGTGGCCCGAGTTTGTATTTGCTTATCGGAATTATCGTACATGTTTTTGCGAAGTAAAGCAGTGGGAACAATTGGCGATGCTTACCAAAAGGTAAGGCAGGGAAGACTATAGTTTCGGATTTCGCCAAAGATCCTCATCAGTTCCCTTGTCGACTAAGTCGACTAATACTTTTTATTCAATCCAACGGCGGCCAAGTTCTATGCACTGGATTGATTTTGAGAGTATTCGAAATTATGTGTTTATGTTCCCATATTTTTTCACCATGGAAGCGGCAATATATCCCAGAATGCCTGCTCCGAGTTCTATTGGTCCATCCCCATGGATCTGTTCCGTTTGCCACATCCGCATTCACAACACTTTAACATTGTTTAGAATTATTGGATGTAGGGAATGGGTGCACAATACCGAGACAATTTTTGGTGGAGATAAACTTAATGTACCCTCCATACTATGGGGGAGGGTATAAAAATTGGACTCAACGGATGGACTATCTGAGGCGTAGCGGCGGCCAACATTTAATAGACACAAACTTATAAAAAATAATGCCATAATTTTCAAATGATAATAAACAGACAAGGACGAACAGACCAAAGATATATTTTACGAGCGCTTAGAAGAAACATATGACCGTTGCCCTGCCCATGACATTAAAATCATTCTAGGCGATTTTAATGCCAAAATTGGAAAGGAGAATATCTTTGGCCCAACAGTCGGGAAATTCATTATCCACAGTGAAACATCTAACAATGGTATGAGGCTGATACACTTTGCAGCTGCAAGAAACATGGTAGTTAGCAGTACCAGATTTAAGCATCTCGATATTCATAATGGCACTGGCTGTCGCCAGATCAAAGAACAAGAAATCAAACTGAGGACGTTGTGATAGATGGAAAACATGCATCAAGCGTGTTGGATGTACGATCGTTTCGAGGTGCAAACAAAGACCTTGTTGCATATTCCATATCATATTCCACTCAACTGGCCCAACTGCTTAATCAAAGCACTCCTCGTCCCGATAACATATCAGGACAATGGCAAAACATTGCCCACTCCATGCAAGCAGCCGGAAAATCAGTACTTTGATACCAGAGACCTCCATGACGGAATCCATGGTATGATCAGGAGTGTCGTGCTGCTACCGAAGAGAAAAATGCGGCATATGGGGCTACTTTGCAATCAGTAGCAACGCGTAGCTCACGAGAGAGGTATCGGGAGAAAAGGAGAGAGGAGAAACGTCTTTTCCGCGGGAAACAGAGAGAGATGGAAAAGCGGGAGTGTGAACAAATCGAGATGTACAGGAGACAGAATGAAGTCCGAAAATTGTACCAAAGAGTGAAGCATCAAACTGATGGCTTTGGTGTATGCATCAGCTACTTAGCTCCATCTGGCAGGAAGAACGCGTACCAGCCGATTGGAACCTGAGCATCCTGTGTCCCATCCATAAGAAAGGAGATAAGACTTTATGCTCCAACCATAGGGGGTAAGTCTTCTCCCTATCGCTTACAAGTGTCAGGGATATTGTGCGAACGGCTAAAGCCCATGGTCAACGAAATAATTGGACCATACCAATGCGGCTTTAGACCTGGCAATTCCACCATTGACCAGATTTTTACTCTGCGGCAAATCCTGGAGATGACCCAAGAGATGCAGATCGACACATACCACCGTTTTGTCGATTATAAAGCAGCCTTCAACAGCCCGCTACGTTCAAAGGTATTCCAAGCCATGTCTGAATTTGGTATCCCCGCAAAGCTCATTCGGCTTTGTAAAATGACTCAAACTGACACAAGATATTCAGTTAAAATAGGAAAGAACCTCTCCGAAGAGTTTTGAACCAAAAGAGGTTTCAGGCAAGGAGACAGCCTTTCGTGTGATCTTTTCAACATCCTGCTAGAAAAGGTTATACGAGAGGCAAACTTCAAAAGAAGTGGCACAATCTACACCAATAGCCACATATTACTTTCTTATGCTGATGATATAGACATCATGGGACGATCAGTAAAAGAAGTAACCGATACCTTTATGAAGGTCGAAGGAGAATCTGCTAAAGTGGGTCTGGTGGTAAACGGCGAGAAGATCAAGCTGATGGTGTCGACGCGCAATGCGTCCACTGAGATCGAACAAACTGTTGAAGTTGGTTCCTATAGTTTTGAGGTAGTAAAAGACTTTGTATACCTCGGCACCGCTGTAAACACAACAAACGACATCAGTTGTGAAATGAAAAGAAGAATTGTATTGGCCAACAGATGCTACTTTGGCTTAAGTAAGCACTTTAAAACCGAAGCCACAACTCGTCAAACAAAAATAACTCTTTACAAAACACTGATACTACCCGTGCTGATGTATGGTTCCGAAGCCTGGGTATTTGCGCAAGCAGATAAGGCAGTGCTTCGAGTGTTTGAGAGAACAATTCTGCGAAAGATTTACGGACCGATCTGCGTTGACGGTGAATATCGACGTCGCATGAACCACGAGCTGCATCTGCTATACAACGACATCAATATAGTTAAACGTATCGAGATGCAACGATTGCGTTGGCTAGGCCATATAATAAGAATGAGCGATGATGAACCCGCTAAAAAGGCGTATAAATTCGAGCCACATGGCGGTGCTCGCAGAATTGGCAGGCCAAAGAATAAATGGCGCAAATAAGTGGATGAAGAGATGACAAGGCGAGTTATTTCAAAAAGCGAAGCACGAAACAGAGAGAATTGGAGATCTTTTCTTAGTTCGGTCTATGGAACAAATGTTCTGTAATGGGCCAGCTAAGTAAGTAAGTAATAACCATTCCCCAAAAAATTTTTTTATTTTCCTTAAAAAATTGAGAACCACGAAATGGATTACCCTCAACAATGATTACGTTTGCAAGGCCATGTCAAAATAATATCGATTAAGAACCCGCTAAATAGGCGTAAATACCTTTCACATGACGGAACACTCAAAAAATAAGTGGAAGACGAGATCGAAAAATACGGTATTCCAAATTGGAAAAACAAAGCAGCAAATAGAGAGGATATATCGATGCCTCCAAACAATAGTATGCTAAGTCGACTTAACATGTTTTCAAGTTCTTCACATTTTTATATTTAACGTCCTTTAACTTAAATTCTGTAAAATTTTGGTAATAATCGAACAATCCGAACAGAAGTTATAAACAAATATTTACTTAGCATAGTACTGAAGGTCAAAGAAATTTCCAAACTTTAAGAGCTTGTCCTGCAAAACTCACTGTTCAGACTTAGCAAACTATTATTTGGAGGTGTCGAACGTCCTTTAACATAAATTCTGTCAAATTTTGGTAATGATGGGTCAATCCGAACAGAAGTTATAAACAAATATTGACTTAGCATAGTACTGAAGTTCAAAAAAATGTCCACACTTTGAGAGCTTCTCCTGCAAAACTCACTTTTTAGACTTAGCATACCATTATTTGGAGGTGTCGATATGTTCTGTAGATGGCCAACTAATTAAGTATGTTAATAAACCGTCCGAAAAAACACTTCGGAAACTTTTTATGATATTTATTTAGAAATTTAAGGATCACTGTATGTACATTTAGGTCCACTACTTCTGTTTATGTTTTAAGTTATGTTTGTTCTGTTCGTAGTAGTTTTACATGTGATCATTTTTCTTGGTCTTCAAGTTTAATAGTCTGCATATACCAGACAAGTCATAAAGCAGATTAATGGCAGAGAAAGTCCTTCACATTTATCCCGCCTGATAAATGTTCCCTTCTTCCCTTTAAGAAAAAATATTCGTAATCAATATTGAAACCTTAAATGTTATTCTATTTTGGCTTTACTCTTTCTCCATGTATGTTTATGTTATTGCAAAATATTTTTTGAAAAATCTTAGAAATAATATTTCAAATATTTTGTTTTGTCTTCTTTCCTGCAAACAAAAAACAACACAAAATTCAAAACGACATGCATGTCAGCATGATGTGGCACATATCAAAGTTGAAAGATGTTCATTTGATGCTGCTGTTGTTGCAACTAGTTTTTTGTTTTTTTTTTATGTTGTTGTCATTTTTTCTTTTTTTATTTCTCTGCATCTTTCAGATGCTGCTGTTGTTGTTACTGTTATTATCTTCATTGTTATGGAAAAAGCGTATACTTTTAGATGTTTAAGATATTGTTGCCAACATGCTGTTGCTGCTTTTCAGCTTCTCCTCCTCGTTCTTGTTGTTGTTGTTATTTTATGCTGCTGTTGCTGTTTTTGATATCAATGTATTGTTGTTAGTTTGTTATTGTTTTGCTGTTGTTATGTTGCATCGGCAGCATTCGTAGCTGCAACAGCAACGATGCTTTTATGAAAATTGAAAAACCAGGAGCATGCAGCGAACGTCGGAACGAACGAGCGAGTGCATGAAGAATGTTTTCATATTTTTCATAGACTCACATGGGTGCGTTTATGGATGGAATTCATGAATACTTGGGGCTGGCTGGCATTGGATGGATGCTAGTTCCATGAATATGACTGCCATGATGTAGAGAGTCCTTTCTACGTGCTGCTCTTATGATTTTGATATTGTTATTATTCACTGGTTATAATTCATGGAAATGACTACTGGTGAGCCCTGGTGGAGGGTGGGAGGCTGACTCGACAAGAGGTTTTGTTTTAAAAAGGAAATGGGCGTGAGTGGATGTTTGGTTGGTTGGTTGGCTCGGCTTGTTGGTTGCTCACATCCGTGTCTGTTATGGAATATAATAAATTCTACAATAACTTTTTCACTTTGCTTAACTGAAAACTATTCTATGAGATCTTCAATTATTCGCAGAATTTCCTATACCCTACCCTAACCACTAAAGGAATGGTTCTTCAAAGATATGAAACAATTAAAATCTAAATTGAAAAATTCCTAAACTATATTTAACGAGCATGCAACAAACTTTTGCACACTCATTTTAATGAATTTCGGATTATGTGAAAGTGGAGAGAGTTGAAAGGATGCCATGGTGAAGTGGTATTACACATATAGTGGGTTCTAGCTATTTTATATTGCTTAATGATTTGAAAATGTTGGTAGACTGCAAGAAAAAAGTAAATTAAGTTTTCAAATGTTGAAAGAGAATGGAAACTGTCCAAGACAAGTTTAAAGGGAAGTCCAAGTGAAGATTGGCAGTAAGCATCAAATTAACATAAAAAGCAAGCTGGAATTTTTTAAGAATATTTCTTCAAGCCTCTGATAGAGGCGTGGATTTTGTAAGAATATTTTTTGAAGCCTCCGTTAAAGGCGTTGATTTTTTTAGAATAATTTTTTAAGCCTCTGATAGAAGCGTTGGGTTTTTAAGAATACTTTTTAAGCCTCTTATTGAGGCGTGCATTTCAAAGCATATTTTTGCAAGTCTCTGTTAGAGGTGTGGATTTTTAATAATATTTCTTAGCCCTCCAAAAGAGGCGTGACTTTTTGTAAAATATTTTTTCTAGCTCCTGATAGTGGCGTGGATTTTATAATATTTTTCAAGCCTCTGATAGAGACATGATTTTTTTTTTAAAATATTTATTCAAGTCTTTGTTGGAAGCGTGTGTTATTTAAGAATATTTCTTCAAGACTCTGATGGAGGTGTAGATTTTTTAAGAATATTTTGTTCTTAGAGGCTAGGAATTTTTATTTTTTCAAGACTCTGATAGAGGCGTAGATTTTTTTAAGTATATTTTATTTTTTCAAGCATCTGATAGGCGTGCTTTTTTTAAGAATATTTCTTCAAGCCTCTGATAGAGGCGTAGATTTTTAAGAATATTTTGTAAGCCTCTGATAGAGGCATGGAGTTTTTAAAACTATTTTTTCAAACCTCTGATAGAGGCGTAGTTTTTTTTTTTAAGAATAATTTGTAAGCCTTTGATAAAGCGTGGATTTTTTAAGTATATTTTTTCATGCCTCTGATAGAGGCTTGGATTTTTCTAAGAATATTTTTCAAGCCTCTGATAGAGATGTAGATTTTAAAGAATATTTTGTTCTTGGAGGCGTGGAGTTTTTATTTTTTCAAGCATCTGATAGGCTTGATTTTTTTAAGAATATTTCTTTAAGCCTCTGATAGAGGCGTAGATTTTTAAGAATATTTTGTAAGTCTCTGATAAAGACATGGAGTTTTTAAAACTATTTTTTCAAACCTCTGATAGAGGCGTAGTTTTTTTTTTAAGAATAATTTGAAAGCCCTTGATAAAGCGTGGATTTTTTAAGTATATTTTTTCATGCCTCTGACAGAGGCTTGGATTTTTCTAAAAATATTTTTCAAGCCTCTGATAGAGGTGTAGATTTTTAAAGAATATTTTGTTCTTGGGGCGTGGTGTTTTTATTTTTTCAAGCATCTGATAGGCGTGATTTTTTTAAGAATATTTCTTCAAGCCTCTGATAGAGGCGTAGATTTTTAAGAATATTTTGTAAGCCTCTGATAGAGGCATGGAGTTTTTAAGAATATTTTTTCAAACCTCTGATAGAGGCATGGATTTTTCTAACAATATTTTTCAAGCCTCTGATAGAGGTGTAGATTTTTTAAGAATATTTTGTTCTTGGACGTGTCGTGTTTTTATTTTTTCAAGCATCTGATAGGCGTGATTTTTTTAAGAATATTTCTTCAAGCCTCTGTTAGAGGCGTAGATTTTTAAGAATATTTTTTCAAACCTCTGATAGAGTCGTAGATTTTGTGATGAATAATATGTAAGCCTTTGATAAAGCGTGGATTTTTTAAGTATATTTTTTCATGCCTCTGATAGAGGCTTGGGTGTTTCTAAGAATATTTTTCAAGCCTCTGATAGAGATGTAGATTTTTTAAGAATATTTTGTTCTTGGAGGCGTGGAGTTTTTATTTTTTCAAGCATCTGATAGGCTTGATTTTTTTAAGAATATTTCTTCAAGCCTCTGATACAGGCGTAGATTTTTAAGAATACTTTGTAAGCCTCTGATAGAGGCATGGAGTTTTTAAGAATATTTTTTCAAACCTCTGATAGGCGTAGTTTTTTTAAGAATAATTTGTAAGCCTTTGATAAAGCGCGGATTTTTTAAGTATATTTTTTCATGCCTCTGATAGAGGCTTGGATTTTTGTAAGAATATTTTTCAAGCCTCTGATAGAGGGGTAGATTTTTTAAGAATATTTTTCAAGCTTCTGATAGAGGTGTAGATTTTTTAAGAATATTTTGTTCTTGGAGGCGTGGAGTTTTTATTTTTATACCCTCAGCATTTATGCTAACGAGGGTATATACACTTTCATACGGGCAAAATGTGCCTCATCGAAATAATGGTTTTAGACCCCAAGTATGTTTGGACGAAATGTGTTTCTGACAATTTGGAGTCGATTTAGCAATGTCCGTCCGTCTGTCCGTCTGTCTGTCTGGCTGGATGGTGCGCAGGATAACTCTCGAACGGATGAACCGATTTGGTCCAAAAGTTGGCTATCGTAATATTTTGTCCAAACTTAGTTTAAGTTCGAAGATGGGTTATATCGGTCCACTCCTTCCGGTACCTCCCCCAGAAAAGTTCAAAAAAGTTCCAAAATTTTGTGCGCACGATAACTCTTGAAGGGAGTAACCGATTTGGTCCATACTTTGACCATCGTGAAATGTGTACCTGACTTAAATAAGATTTCAATATGGACTCAATCGGTCCACCCCTTCGGGAACATCCCACACAAAATTTCGGAAAAGTTCAGTCTAGGGGCACCTCTCGAATGATTTCGATTTTTGTTTTAGCAACTTGTATTCACTGCCCCCCATACGACGGTACAACTTTCATCAGGGGCAAGTCCATACTTCCTGAGAAAATAGCCTGAAAGTTGCAAGAAAACCCCTATGACACCGTGTGAGGTGGTTGAAGCGCACGATAACTCTCGAACAGATCTGTCGATTCGATCCAAAACTTGGCCTTAGTAATATTTTGCCCAAACATAGTTCAAGTTCGAAGATAAGCCATATCGGTCCGCTCCTTCAGGTACATCCCCCACAAAAGTTCAAAAATGTTCGGAAAAATTGTGCGTACGATAAACTCTTGAAGAGAGTGGCCGAATTGGACCATATTTTACACATCCTAATATATCTACCAGATATAGATCAGGTTCAAATATGGACTATATTTGTCCACTCCATCCGGTACCTCCCACACAAAATTTCGTATACATGTTCACTTTAAGACCTGCTTTCGAATCACTTTGATTTTTGTTGAAGCAACTTGCATTCGCTGCCTCAATTGCGACGTTAAAAGTTGTTTCAGGGGCAAGTCCACACTTCTTGAGCAAACATCCCTGAAGTTGTAAAAAAACCCCTATGTTACCATATGTAGTGGCTGGAGATCCATTCTTTTTAGTATCTCCTCCGCAAAACTTTTGATCTCTAATCCTAATCAACATTTTTGTCAGTTCAAACGCCCAAAATTCCCTAAATACATGCGTTTTTTGGGAAAAAATTGTTTCAATATACACAGGCTGAGGGTATATCTCTGTCGGCAAAACCGACTGATACTTTTTTACTTGTTATAGCAGTATTTAAGTGATATTGGGTTAGATTTATTGCTGTGGATTGTATCTCTTATGTTGTCAGTCTCATTCACAAAAATAGCAGCGAAAAATCGCATTAAACGGTAACCAAACCGAGTTTTGGACCATGTTGACGATTTTTTTGACGATTTCTGATCAAAAACTGTCGGCAACGCTGACTGGGAACCGCCGTGGAGCAGTGGTATGTACATCCGCCCACTCAGATTGTCTGCGGTTCAATCCCTGACCAGAACATCAACATTTTCGGCGGTGGCAAATACCCTCAGTGTAATGTCGGCTTTCCCATTTCCTCAGTATTTCAACTTCACTAAAAAAGGGTGTAGTAAGACACGCCGTTCCGGCTCGACGATAAGAAGTATGTCCCACATTATTGAACCAATAATAATTGGCGTGCACTCATTGATATGAGAGAAGCCCCCTTGTCCCTTCGGGGGTATTGTGGAACATATGTTTGTATGTATTCCACTTTTATCCGCTCACTCAATTCCAAATAGTACTTAATTTAGTACCATTTAGTACTTTTCGTATATATTTCCAAATCACATCCTTACATAAACATGTAACGACACGTTTCCCGCCTGTTCCTAGGATATACTCAGGGGGCAGGGTTCGTCACAGAAATTTATATTTACAGTGACCGAGACGGAAAAGACGTTTAGTTGTATTTTTAAGTTCACAAGCTCAGTTCTTTATTTCCAGTATAGTAAGTTTCAATAATTTCACACCTTAAATATAGTAATACCACCGTCGACTTCAGCCGGGAGCACCTACGGTATCCTCAGTCACCCTCGACCTTCGGATCCCTCAGAACGCTGCTGGATTAGTCCGCTCTTGAATACGCTGGTTAACGCACAAAACCTGCCAGCTCTCGGACAGTTGAAATCAACTGTAGTGCGTGCAACCAGTCGGCCCTTGAATATACCGGTTAAGGGTTAATACAGACAATAGTATTGGAGACCGTTCGGCCCTCCCTGAAGTTCAACACGATTAATAAACAAGGAGACCGTTCGGCCCTCCTTGAGGTTTAACACGAGTAGTAATAGCGGAGACCGTTCGGCCCTCCCTGAAATTTAACACAAGTATTAATATGGGAGACCGTTCGGCCTTCCCTGAAATTCAACAAAGATAATAATTGTTGGAGACCGTTCGGCTCTCCATAAAGTTCTACACTAGTTATAGTATTGGAGACCGTTCGGCCCTCCCCGAAGTTTCACAAGTTTTAATAATACCGGAGACCGTGCGGCCCTCCACGGAGTTTCTTCTTCCTCTTTATTTGCCTATTCGTTTTTCGAATTTTGGCGATCAATGCAATTATATACATACATATTACATCTGTTACATTATAAATTTCATTTTGGTTTTTATAAATTTCTTATTATCTCAGCAAATGACTCTCTGTTTCGGCTTTCGCTGAGAAGATTCCCAACATCTTGGATACCAGTCCACTCCTGTATGTTATTAATCCATATCATTTCTTTTCTTCCTCTAGTGGGTCTTCCTTCAATTTTTGTTCGGATTATATTTTGGAGTAGCTTATATTTGTTGTTTCGCATTATATGACCAAGATAAGCTGTTTTTCGTTTTTTTATTATATGGATTATTTCCTTTTCCTGGTGTAGCCTTTGCAGTACCTCACTGTTTGAAAGAAACTGCGTCCATGGAATTTTCAATATTCTTCTGTATGTCCACATTTCAAAAGCTTCTAGTTTTTTAATATATGTTGCCTTTAAGGTCCAAACTTCGACAGCGTATAACAGAACTGACCATACATATGTTTTCATGTATCGCAGCTTGGTTTTTATGTTTATATCATGGCTGGTAAAGATTTTCTTGTACTTGATGAATGCTTCCCTCGCCATTTCAATTCGGCATCTTATTTCGGATGAGTTATCCAGCTTGTCATTTATCACTGCACCGAGATATTTAAAGCTGTATACTCTCTCTACTGGTGTATCTTTTACTGTTAGTGTGAAAGGGGGACAGCGGTTTTCTTTGCTCACAATCATATATTTTGTTTTCTTAATATTGATTTTTAACCCATACAACTCGCTTTGTGCTACCAGCCTATTTAAGAGATATTGAAGGCCTGACATGCTGTCAGCTAAGATTGTTGTGTCGTCTGCATATCTTATATTGTTGATGAAAGCGCCATTTACAAATATTCCTTTCTGAACATCTTTAAATGATTCCTGAAATATTTTTTCGGAGTATACATTGAATAGTAAAGGTGACAATATACATCCTTGCCTGACACCTTTAGATATTATTATATCTTCAGTCATCTCTCCTTCAAAATCAACCTGTGCGGTCTGTTGCCAATATAAACTTTTTATGCAGCGAATTTCCTTTTCTTCGATACCAATACCACGGAGTTTAACACAATTAATAATTTATGAGACCGTTCGGCCCTCCCCGAAGTTTCACAAGTTTTAATAACACTGGAGACCGTGTGGCCCTCCATGGAGTTTAACACAATTAATAATTTAGGACAGGGGCCCGTGGGTGCGGGAATATAAGATATGGGAAGGGGTGAGCGACAAAAAAACTTACCGGAATTTCTAGCTGGTTATATTTAACACGGCTTATTTTCGATCACTTGCACACGCCCGTCGATAAATTGTGGCCCGATACGGTATCCTTGCACACTTCGCGTTATACACTTCACTGATAGCTTATTTGCCACTTTTTTCATCCGCCCTCGACTTGGTAATCATCACCCAACGACCGCTCTTTCTCAACTCACTCCCTTCCCACTCATCACTTCTGTTGTAACCTCGGTGTTCTGGTGCGGCGAATTGACGACTTCGCTGATCTCTTCCTCTCCCAGGTTGAATGGTCGCTTGTACCCAACTGTACAGCATTCCCCTGCCTAAGCCTTTCCTCCCAAAATGAGGCGAATTCAAAGATCTGAAGCTTAGTGTATGTAAACATATATTAAAAAAAAAACAAAACAGGTGTACCGCAATGCTGGACATATCAACAAAAAACCTTTCATGGCGTCATAATAGAAAAGAAAAAGACAAAACTACTTCGAATAGGGCGATAGTTATATGTGTAGGAGAAAACGAGAGGACGGCGACTTTCCCCATTACAAACATAATATCTCAAGCAATACTAGCATAACAATTTTGAAGATTTTAACTTTATTCGTTCACAAAATACCAAATTGTACACTTTTAATAAGTTTTAGTAATTGTCGTAAAGTTATAGTTCTAATTTCCAAAAACTCTTCTTTATTGATCATTTTCGAGATTTTTACATTGATATGCTTATTTAACTAATCCTACGAAGCCCGAAGTATGACTTGTCTGTAGGACAACTAATACAACTAACTAACTTACTAACTAATACAACCATTTTGCACTCCGTCCCTGTCCCAATTTTCCGCTCAGAATTCTAGCTCTAGTCGTTCGCTTAATACGAAAGGTAAATTTTTTTGTGCATTTTAATAATTTTTTCTTACGAACACACATACACTTCAATAGGAACCCTCACTCAGAATTAGAAGATTCTAGATTTAGCCGTTTCGCCTCGACGTTGATTACCAGTAAGTCAAACAAATGGTACAAATTTTAGTACATTTAACTACTTTTCGTAATCCTTCTACTATGCATTTCCGAAAACCCAGCCAAATCGACCACCTACGTCCCAAGACAAACCCTCACCCAAAATTTCAAGATCCTAGCTTCCGCCGTTTCACCTGGGCTTTGATTGTAAGTCATACATTATTGCTCAGGTATTAAGATACGAGTTTGAGGCAGTTATGAAAATAGGAGTGAATGAGATACGAGAATATATTTTATTAATATTTAGAGAACCGCGACAACATATTGAGATAGTAAGTGGTTGCGGTATTAATACACAAAAATAGAAATCGTTTGATGCAAAAAAGTCAAAATCGCATTTTTTTAAGATATGAGGTTGAGGCAGTAAGGCATCGATATGTAGGTGTTTTAACTCCAGGGTAGTGCAGATGAAATACTGCTCAGTACTAGAGTTTTTTAAAGTCAATATCTATCCGGTTTCTTAATCTATCAAGGCCCGGATCACTCAATGTCGCTTGTAGCTCACTTTCAAACCACATTCTACCACTAAACACACATTTTTAATATCTTTAAAAGGATATTTTTTAATACAAAAATGATGATGGAACTCATATCCGTTGTGTATCTATAAACAATTGGGTGCGTGTGTAGTTTCTGTCATAACAGAAATCACACAGCGAATAAAAAATAGCAAGGAGAAAAAATGTAAATAAATAATAGAAAACCGAGGACAAAAAGAAATTTAAAACATGTTTATGTGCAACGCATAAAATTGCCTCGATTTTCAACAGATGTTCGTGGTCTACATTAGAATATTACATACTTATGAGGGAAACAATTTTGCAATATTCATCACAAAACTAGCTACAGTAAAACACAGATAAAACTAGCATCTCTTTCTGATTTAAGGGTATTGAAATTGCTACAAATTACAATAAATTTCATACAAATATATTAAACAACCAACCAACTTTGATTTTTTAGTGTCTTTATAGCCATATTTGACTGTATAACACTTTTATTCTTATTTTAATGAACATTTCAAAGTAGTATCTATGGTTGTAAGTTGTTAGTGCAGTATCATAAATAGGCTCTGGGGACTTATTATGGATTAGTTTTGCAAAGACAATGAACGATTATGGTTTTGTTCTTATTCTTGCTGAAAACATTCACATTTAATCGGATTATCATCATAATTCCGTGAGACATCTGTCATCGCTTGTTTGTAGATGATATTATTAACTTCATGACTAAATTTTATGATGCCACAGTAAAATGAAAATTAAAAATCTACAAACTATTGTATGAAGGGAATGTAATGGGTTATTGTGCAGTTGGAGAAAGGGGCAAAATTAATGCTCAACAGAAATGTATAAAAATATTTTTTCAAGGCTCCGAAGAAGGCGTGTATATTTAAAGAGTATTTTTTTCGAGGCTCTGTTGGGGGCGGGTCTGTTTTAAGAATATTTTTTCAGGGCTCTGAAGAGGGTGTGGATGTTTTAATAATATTTTTTCAAGGATAAGAATAAGAATATTTTTTCAACGTTCTGAAGGGGGCGTCGATGTTTTAAGAATATTTTTTCAGGGCTCTGAAGGAGCCGTAGGTGTTTTAAGAATATTTTGTCAATACTCTGATGATTTAAGAACAGTTTTTCAAAGCTCTGAAGAAACAGTGCACTTTTCACAAATTGTTTAAGGCTTCCTCCACCACGTGGATTTTTTGCAAATTTTTTTAAAGCTACCATGAACGCGTGTGTTTTTTGCATTTTTTTTCCAAACTCCCAAGAAGGCGTGGATTTTGCAAATATTTGTTCAATGCTATTTTTGAAGGCTCCTAAGAATGCATGGATCTTTTACAATTAATTTTTGAAGGCTCCCAAGAAGTTGTGAATTTTTTACAAATATTTCTTGAAGGCTATGAGGAAGTCTTCGGGGTTTTTTTTAATTTGTTTAGGGCTCCCAGAACTCGTGGATGCGTGGGTTTTTTTTTTACAAATATTTATTCAAGGTTCCCAAGAAGTCGTGGATTTTTTACAAATATTTATACAAGGTTCCCAAGAAGGCGTGGATTTTTTACAAATATTTATTCAAGGTTCCCAAGAAGGCGTGGATTTTTTACAAATATTTATTCAAGGTTCCCAAGAAGGCGTGGATTTTTTACAAATATTTATTCAAGGTTCCCAAGAAGGCGTGGATTTTTTACAAATATTTATTCAAGGTTCCCAAGAAGGCGTGGATTTTTTACAAATATTTATTCAAGGTTCCCAAGAAGGCGTGGGTTTTTTACAAATATTTATTCAAGGTTCCCAAGAAGGCGTGGATTTTTTACAAATATTTATTCAAGGTTCCCAAGAAGGCGTGGATTTTTTACAAATATTTATTCAAGGTTCCCAAGAAGGCGTGGATTTTTTACAAATATTTATTCAAGGTTCCCAAGAAGGCGTGGATTTTTTACAAATATTTATTCAAGGTTCCCAAGAAGGCGTGGATTTTTTACAAATATTTATTCAAGGTTCCCAAGAAGGCGTGGATTTTTTACAAATATTTATTCAAGGTTCCCAAGAAGGCGTGGATTTTTTACAAATATTTATTCAAGGTTCCCAAGAAGGCGTGGATTTTTTACAAATATTTATTCAAGGTTCCCAAGAAGGCGTGGATTTTTTACAAATATTTATTCAAGGTTCCCAAGAAGGCGTGGATTTTTTACAAATATTTATTCAAGGTTCCCAAGAAGGCGTGGATTTTTTACAAATATTTATTCAAGGTTCCCAAGAAGGCGTGGATTTTTTACAAATATTTATTCAAGGTTCCCAAGAAGGCGTGGATTTTTTACAAATATTTATTCAAGGTTCCCAAGAAGGCGTGGATTTTTTACAAATATTTATTCAAGGTTCCCAAGAAGGCGTGGATTTTTTACAAATATTTATTCAAGGTTCCCAAGAAGGCGTGGATTTTTTACAAATATTTATTCAAGGTTCCCAAGAAGGCGTGGATTTTTTACAAATATTTATCCAAGGTTCCCAAGAAGGCGTGGATTTTTTACAAATATTTATTCAAGGTTCCCAAGAAGGCGTGGATTTTTTACAAATATTTATTCAAGGTTCCCAAGAAGGCGTGGATTTTTTACAAATCTTTATTCAAGGTTCCCAAGAAGGCGTGGATTTTTTACAAATATTTATTAAAGGTTCCCAAGAAGGCGTGGATTTTTTAAAAATATTTTTTCAAGGCACCCAAGAAGGCGTGTATTTTTTTAAAAATATTTTTTCAAGGCACCGAAGAAGGTGTGGATTTTTTTAAAAATATTTTTTCAAGGCACCCAAGAAGGCGTGGATTTTTTTAAAAATATTTTTTCAATGCACCGAAGAAGGCGTGGATTTTTTTAAAAATATTTTTTCAAGGCACCCAAGAAGACGTGGATTTTTTTTAAAAATAATTGTTCAAGGCACCCAAGAAGGCCTGGATTTTTTTAAAAATATTTTTTCAAGGCACCCAGGAAGGCGTGGATTTTTTTAAAAATATTTTATCAAGGCACCCAAGAAGGCGTGGATTTTTTTAAAAATATTTTTTCAAGGCACCCAAGAAGGCGTGGATTTTTTAAAAATATTTTTTCAAGGCACCCAAGAATGCGTGGATTTTTTAAAAATATTTTTTCAAGGCACCCAAGAATGCGTGGATTTTTTAAAAATATTTTTTCAAGGCACCCAAGAAGGCGTGGATTTTTTTTAAAAATATTTTTCAAGACACCCAAGAAGGCGTGAATTTTTTACAAATATTTTTCAACGCCCCCAAGAAGGCGTGAATTTTTTACAAATATTTTTCAACGCCCCCAAGAAGGCGTGGATTTTTTATAAATATTTTTCAAGACACCCAAGAAGGCGTGAATTTTTTACAAATATTTTTCAACGCCCCCAAGAAGGCGAGGATTTTTTATAAATATTTTTCAAGACACCCATGAAGGCGTGAATTTTTTACATATATTTTTCCACGCCCCCAAGAAGGCGTGAATTTTTTACAAATATTTTTCAACTCCCCCAAGAAGGCGTGGAATTTTTATAAATATTTTTCAAGACACCCATGAAGGCGTGAATTTTTTACATATATTTTTCAACGCCCCCAAGAAGGCGTGAATTTTTTACAAATATTTTTCAACTCCCCCAAGAAGGCGTGGAATTTTTATAAATATTTTTCAAGACAGCCAAGAAGGGTGCCTTCTTGGGGGCCAAGAATAAATATTTGAAAAAAAAACAACGCCTTTTTGGGAGCCTTGAGTTTTTTTTTTTTTTTTTGTTGTAAAAAATCCCAAGATGGCGTGAATTTTTTACAAATATTTTTCACAAATATTTATTGATGGGCCCCAATATGGCGTGGATTTTTTACAAATATTTATTGATGGGCCCCAAGAAGGCGTGGGTTCTTACAAATATTTATTTAAGGCTCCCAAGAAGGCGTAGATTTTTTAAAAATATTTTTTTCTGTTTTTTTGGAAATATTTTTCAAGGCTCTGAAGAAGGCGTGGGTTTTTTTACAAATATTTTTTCAAGAGTGAATTTTACAAAAATTTTTTCAAGGCTATGAAGAAGGCGTGAATTTTTTACAAATATTTTTCAACGCCCCCAAGAAGGCGTGGATTTTTTATAAATATTTTTCAAGACACCCAAGAAGGCGTGAATTTTTTACAAATATTTTTCAACGCCCCCGAGGTGGCGTAGAATTTTTATACATATTTTTCAAGACACCCAAGAAGGCGTGCATTTTTACAAATATTTTTCAATGCCCCCAAAAAGGCGTGCATTTTTTTACAAATATTTTTCAACGCCCCCAAAAAGGCGTGAATTTTTTACAAATATTTTTCAAAGCCCCCAAGAAGGCGTGGAATTTTTATAAATATTTTTCAAGACAGCCAAGAAGGGTGCCTTCTTGGGGGCGATGAATAAATATTTGAAAAAAAAACAACGCCTTTTTGGGAGCCTTGAGTTTTTTTTTTTTTTTTTATAAAAAATCCCAAGAACGCGTGAATTTTTTACAAATATTTATTGATGGGCCCCAATATGGCGTGGATTTTTTAAAAATATTTATTGATTGTCTAAGTCTGGAGTTTCCCCCATTGGCTTAACTTCATATTTATTGATGGGTTTTTACAAATATTTATTTAAGGCTCCCAAGAAGCCGTAGATTTTTTAAAAATATTTTTTTCTGTTTTTTTACAAATATTTTTCAAGGCTCTGAAGAAGGCGTGGGGTTTTTTACAAATATTTTTTCAAGAGTGAATTTTACAAAAATTTTTTCAAGGCTATGAAGAAGGCGTGAATTTTTTACAAATATTTTTCAACGCCCCCAAGAAGGCGTGGATTTTTTATAAATATTTTTCAACGCCCCCGAGGTGGCGTAGAATTTTTATACATATTTTTCAAGACACCCAAGAAGGCGTGAATTTTTTACAAATATTTTTCAACGCCCCCAAGAAGGCGTGAATTTTTTACAAATATTTTTCAACGCCCCCAAGAAGGCGTGGATTTTTTATAAATATTTTTCAAGACCCCAAGAAGACGTGAATTTTTTACAAATATTTTTCAACGCCCCCAAGAAGGCGTGGATTGTTTACAAGTATTTATTCAAGGCTCCCAAGAAGGCGTGGATTGTTTACAAATATTAACGCCCCCAAGAAGGTGCGGCCTTTTTAGGCAGCTGCACAGACCGAATCTTAATCGAGCTAAAAACACACGTGTTGACCTCTACATCTGGCACTTATCTGTTGCACTGGCTGTGAACACTATAAGTGTCAATGCTAAGACAGCCTGCCTGATACTATCGATGTTCCCCATTAGTACCTCTGGACCTTTCACTCTATCTCTCTTTAGATCATGAAGATCTCTCCTGACGTGCTATTGTGGGGGACTGGCCACTTCTTGTTATGCTAATTAACGGCAAATATGGTTCATGAGAAGCAGGTTTGAAAATTCTCCCACTGAGCTTAGCGCTAAAATTTGCATACCTCCCTTGCGCCGCATAGCTTACCACAGACCCGTCGATTGTTTTCTAAGGCGTAAAAAAGGATTCTTTGTCTATATCCCAAGCGCTGCCGTAGAAGTCTGGTAGTAGTTATTGGTCGAACTCAGAACAGTGTGGTAGCAGATTCAACAGTGGATTATTTCCTATACCTCAGATTGAAGAACTGTACTATGTCAGCTAAGTAGATTTCTATAATACCGCATATGCCATCGACGATAGGTACCGACACCGCCGGTACCTCGACTGATATGTGTGGATATGAGGTGGAATACCGCTGTGGTTCTATTGTAGCGATTTGGAAACTGATTCTCATCGTAGGGAGGGATAGTGCTTCTTGAATCTATTATTTCCTGGATCAGCGATTATTCTTCTTCCGATTCATAAAACCCACTATTTCGCTGACATTGTAGTGGATACCATTGACGATGATGAATCCGATGAGGAAATTGAAAATAAACTGAGAGATGTTCTGGCACCGTGTGTCATGGAGGCTGCTAAGTCGTGAGTAACCGCGGAAGTGTACCTATCCCCTATAATCATTGCATCTCGCTGATGTTGGCACGTGCTCAATGTGGTTCGGGCAAACTGCCGCTCTCATGGTGAACAAATACTCGAATAAAAACACTTAATTGTTTATGTGACTGTGGTGGAAGTTTTCTCCAAGTCAATTCAGTGCATATAATTGACCGGAGTAATTTTGATAGTCGAGATTAGTTTGGATGGCGTTTGTTGGTTTCGGTTTTTTAGTAATTGATTTCGTTAAACCTATTGTAGCCCACAAATATGTTGATACAAACGACAATGCATTATTTGTATGCCGATCAGAACCTTCATTCCTACGCTGAGTCATGCCCTCCTTGTCTATAATCAGCTTTTTCAATATAACCATTACTCTCACAAAAATATATCTCAAGAACCACCTCCACTTAGTGTTTTTAAAAATTACAAAAATTATACAAGTAAACTGAATAACATCAATTTGCTCTTAACCATCAAAAATTAATCAAAAACATTGTCAATGACATCAAGGCATCTACAAAATAATGTAAAGAAAATCTCTTTTCCCAACAAAGACAATAAATACAGAGATTTTTCTTTATTTAGCACACATCAAAAGGGTGATAATGTTTTTCGGTACCAGAGTCATCCAATTAGTTTAAATACATGACATATTATACACACACACTGATTTATATTCATACTTACGAAGTACGTGAGTGTGTGTAAGTGCGTGTGCTTGATGGATATATTGTAACGCCTTTAAATGTTCGGCAGCCTGGAAAAAGGTAAATAAATACTGAGAAAATTTCTTGCCAAAAGAAAAGGGTAGAAGAAAAGTTCAAAATATCTCAAAAAATATATATTTTTATAAAAGTTTTTAAATTAAATAAACTTAACCAAAAGAACCTCAGGAGTTCTTGCCTTTGCTCTCTTCTCACATACAAAGTACAATTTAGCAAGTAAAACAACAACGACAACAATAAGAAAAATACGACAAAATGAATAAAAATAAGAAGCCAAAATTTGTATAGAAAGTGGGAATCAAGGATGAAATAAAAGTAGAAGAAGACAAGAAAAGCCTTTATGTTTTCTTGAATAAATTTTATGGTTCTTGGTTTTTCGTAAAGGAAAAAACGAAAGAGTCATCTATACAAATACAATTTACAGCCAACCATACGCACAACGCTACACACACTCTCACACACACACATGTACATAAGGTACTAACCACACTTACAACAATAGTTGGTTGATGATGCCACACAGTACAACGCCAACAACGAGAAAAGAAAAAGCAAACCCGAAAAAAATGAATAACCAACAACAGCCGTTACAGCCTGACGACCAGCAGCAGTAGTAGCAGCAGCTAGAAGGCCAGAAAGAAGCTATAAAATTGTTCATGCAATGTGTTGTTTGGTGGTTACATGTGAGGATTCTATGCATTTTTATATAATAAAATTTGTTTTTTGTTATCCTTCACACACACCTATTCGCTCAACATTGGTTCTAAAGTGTATTTTGGGCTCGATTCATGACGCCTGTAGAGAGATCCACGCCTATTGTAAAGCCTTGAAAAAATATTCTCAAAGAACACACATTTTTTAAAGCCTTGAAAAAAATCCTTAAAATTTCCCGCCTATTGCAAAGGCTTAAAAAATAGTCTTAAAAATTCCACAACTATTGCAGAGCTTTGAAAAAATGTTTTTAAAACTCCACACCTATTGTACGGCCTTGAAAAAATATTCTTAAAATTCCAAAATTCTTAAAATTCCACGCCTTGAAAAAATATTCTTATAAATCCCACGCCTATTGCAGAGCCTTGAAAAAAATATTCCTAAAACACCAAGCCAATTGCAGAGCATTGAAAAAAATTCTTAAAAATTTCACCTCTATTGCAGAGCCTTGAAAAATATTCTTATAAATTCTTCTTATTGCTAAGCCTTGAAAAAATATTCTTAAAACTTCTACTCTAATTGCAAAGCCTTGAAAAAATATTACTAAAAATTCCACGGTCATTGCAGAGCCCTGAAAAAATATTCATAAAAATTCCACGGCTATTGCAGAGCCTTGAAAAAATATTCTTAAAAATTCCTAGCCTATTGCAGAGCCTTGAAAAAAAAATATTCTTAAAAATTCAACGCCTGGAAAAAATATTCTTAAAATACCCTCCCCTATTGCAGAGCCTTGAAATAATATTCTTAAAATTTCCACGCCTATTGCAGAACCTTGAAAGATATTCTTAAATTTTCCACGCCCATTGCAGGGCCTTGGAAAAATATTCCTAAAAATTCCACGCTTATTGCAGAACATTGAAAAAATATTCTTACGAATTCCACGGCTATTGCAGGGCCTTAAAAAATATTCTTAAAAATTAAGGCCTAAGAGCCTTGAAATAATAGTCTTAAAAAATCCACGCCTATTGTAGAGCCTTGAAATAATAGTCTTAAAAAATCCACGCCTATTGTAGAGCCTTGAAATAATAGTCTTAAAAAATCCACGCCTATTGTAGAGCCTTGAAATAATAGTCTTAAAAAATCCACGCCTATTGTAGAGCCTTGAAATAATAGTCTTAAAAAATCCACGCCTATTGTAGAGCCTTGAAATAATAGTCTTAAAAAATCCACGCCTATTGTAGAGCCTTGAAATAATAGTCTTAAAAAATCCACGCCTATTGTAGAGCCTTGAAATAATAGTCTTAAAAAATCCACGCCTATTGTAGAGCCTTGAAATAATAGTCTTAAAAAATCCACGCCTATTGTAGAGCCTTGAAATAATAGTCTTAAAAAATCCACGCCTATTGTAGAGCCTTGAAATAATAGTCTTAAAAAATCCACGCCTATTGTAGAGCCTTGAAATAATAGTCTTAAAAAATCCACGCCTATTGTAGAGCCTTGAAATAATAGTCTTAAAAAATCCACGCCTATTGTAGAGCCTTGAAATAATAGTCTTAAAAAATCCACGCCTATTGTAGAGCCTTGAAATAATAGTCTTAAAAAATCCACGCCTATTGTAGAGCCTTGAAATAATAGTCTTAAAAAATCCACGCCTATTGTAGAGCCTTGAAATAATAGTCTTAAAAATCCACGCCTATTGTAGAGCCTTGAAATAATAGTCTTAAAAAATCCACGCCTATTGTAGAGCCTTGAAATAATAGTCTTAAAAAATCCACGCCTATTGTAGAGCCTTGAAATAATAGTCTTAAAAAATCCACGCCTATTGTAGAGCCTTGAAATAATAGTCTTAAAAAATCCACGCCTATTGTAGAGCCTTGAAATAATAGTCTTAAAAAATCCACGCCTATTGTAGAGCCTTGAAATAATAGTCTTAAAAAATCCACGCCTATTGTAGAGCCTTGAAATAATAGTCTTAAAAAATCCACGCCTATTGTAGAGCCTTGAAATAATAGTCTTAAAAAATCCACGCCTATTGTAGAGCCTTGAAATAATAGTCTTAAAAAATCCACGCCTATTGTAGAGCCTTGAAATAATAGTCTTAAAAAATCCACGCCTATTGTAGAGCCTTGAAATAATAGTCTTAAAAAATCCACGCCTATTGTAGAGCCTTGAAATAATAGTCTTAAAAAATCCACGCCTATTGTAGAGCCTTGAAATAATAGTCTTAAAAAATCCACGCCTATTGTAGAGCCTTGAAATAATAGTCTTAAAAAATCCACGCCTATTGTAGAGCCTTGAAATAATAGTCTTAAAAAATCCACGCCTATTGTAGAGCCTTGAAATAATAGTCTTAAAAAATCCACGCCTATTGTAGAGCCTTGAAATAATAGTCTTAAAAAATCCACGCCTATTGTAGAGCCTTGAAATAATAGTCTTAAAAAATCCACGCCTATTGTAGAGCCTTGAAATAATAGTCTTAAAAAATCCACGCCTATTGTAGAGCCTTGAAATAATAGTCTTAAAAAATCCACGCCTATTGTAGAGCCTTGAAATAATAGTCTTAAAAAATCCACGCCTATTGTAGAGCCTTGAAATAATAGTCTTAAAAAATCCACGCCTATTGTAGAGCCTTGAAATAATAGTCTTAAAAAATCCACGCCTATTGTAGAGCCTTGAAATAATAGTCTTAAAAAATCCACGCCTATTGTAGAGCCTTGAAATAATAGTCTTAAAAAATCCACGCCTATTGTAGAGCCTTGAAATAATAGTCTTAAAAAATCCACGCCTATTGTAGAGCCTTGAAATAATAGTCTTAAAAAATCCACGCCTATTGTAGAGCCTTGAAATAATAGTCTTAAAAAATCCACGCCTATTGTAGAGCCTTGAAATAATAGTCTTAAAAAATCCACGCCTATTGTAGAGCCTTGAAATAATAGTCTTAAAAAATCCACGCCTATTGTAGAGCCTTGAAATAATAGTCTTAAAAAATCCACGCCTATTGTAGAGCCTTGAAATAATAGGTCTTAAAAATCCACGCCTATTGTAACGCCTATTTGTAGAGCCTTGAATTTGTAGAGCCTTGAAAAAAATCC